>NW_027361698.1:36607500-37207500 GCF_039654945.1 Dendrobates tinctorius
CCCCGCGTGGTTCTGGGATTTTTGCTCACCGTTCTTGTGATCATTCTGACCCCACGGGGTGGGATTTTGCGTGGAGCACCAGATCGAGGGAGATTATCAGTGGTCTTGTATGTCTTCCATTTTCTAATTATTGCTCCCACAGTTGATTTCTTCACTCCAAGCTGGTTGGCTATGGCAGATTCAGTCTTCCCAGCCTGGTGCAGGGCTACAATTTTGTTTCTGGTGTCCTTTGACAGCTCTTTGGTCTTCACCATAGTGGAGTTTGGAGTCAGACTGTTTGAGGGTGTGCACAGGTGTCTTTTTATACTGATAACAAGTTTAAACAGGTGCCATTACTACAGGTAATGAGTGGAGGAAAGAGGAGACTCTTAAAGAAGAAGTTACAGGTCTGTGAGAGCCAGAAATCTTGATTGCTTGTTTCTGACCAAATACTTATTTTCCACCATAATATGCAAATAAAATGAAAAAAAAAAACAGACAATGTGATTTTCTGGATTTTTTTTTCTCAGTTTGGCTAGTTTCACACTTGCTTTTTTTTGCAGCGCGTTTTTCCCGCAAAAAAACGCATTGAAAAAACGCATACATAAGCATACAACTGCTGCGTTTTTTTCAAGCATTTTTATGAGCATGCATGAAAAAAACGCAGCGTTTTTATGCGTTTGTATGCGTTTTTAGCGCGTTTTTACCGCGTTTGCGTTTTTTTCCAACATTTTTAGGTGGCCCCTCACACTACCCAAACCATGACTTTACTAACCCTAACCCTGACCCTAACCCTAACCCTAACCCTGACCCTAACCCTAACCCTAACCCTGACCCTAACCCTTAACCAAATCATACTTAACCCTAACCCAAACCCTAAACCCTAACTAACCCTAACCCTAACCCTAACCCTGACCCTAACCCTAACCCTAACCCTGACCCTAACCCTGACCCTAACCCTAACCCTAACCCTAACCCTGACCCTAACCCTAACCCTAACCCTGACCCTAACCCTTAACAAAACCATACTTAACCCTAACCCTGACCCTAACCCTAACCCTAACCCTAACCCTAACCCTAATCCTGACCCTAACCCTGACCCTAACCCTAACCCTAACCCTAACCCTGACCCTAACCCTTAACCAAACCATACTTAACCCTAATCCTGACCCTAACCCTGACCCTAATCCTTAACAAAACCATACTTAACCCTAACCCTGACCCTAACCCTAACCCTGACCCTAACCCTAACCCTAACCCTGACCCTAACCCTAACCCTAACCCTGACCCTAACCCTTAACCAAACCATACTTAACCCAAATCCTGACCCTAACCCTGACCCTAATCCTTAACAAAACCATACTTAACCCTAACCCTGACCCTAACCCTAACCCTGACCCTAACCCTAACCCTAACCCTGACCCTAACCCTAACCCTAACCCTGACCCTAACCCTTAACAAAACCATACTTAACCCTAATCCTGACCCTAACCCTGACCCTAACCCTTAACCAAACCATACTAAACCCTAACCCTGACCCAAAACCCAACCCTAACCCTGACCCTAACCCTAACCCTAAACCCCCTTAACTAACCCTAACTCTAACTCAAACCCCTAAATTCCATGGTTAAAAAAAAAAAACGCATATGCAAAAAAACGCTTACATGAGCATGCCAGTGCGCACATATGCGCATCCATAGGCTATAATGGCCATTTTTAGCGCAAAACGTGCGCATATGTGCGCATGCGCTTTTTTGCAGGGCCAAAAAATGCAACATGATGCGTCTGGAAAATCCAATCGCACACCCCAAAAAAACGCAGCGCATGAAAATCGCATACATGCGCTTACAAGCGCGCAGGTATGCGCACCCATGTTAAATATAGGGGAAAAAACGCATGCGCAGGTTAGCGTTTTTTTCCAGCGCTAAAAAACGCAAATGTGAAACCAGCCTTTGTCTCCCATAGTTGAGGTCTACCTATGATGTAAATTACAGACGCCTCTCATCTTTTTAAGTGGTGGAACTTGCACTATTGCTGACTGACTAAATACTTTTTTGCCCCACTGTATGTTTTTACTTTGATCAACATTAATTTATATGTTTTTTTCAATCATTGAGTAAATGTAATGTTTTAACAAAATTGGGTTAGACAGTTTTAAAATGCATCAGATTTATCGCAGGGTTTTTACACTGTTTGATCTGATGCATTTTAAGATTGTCGAGTGGAAAGTCCCCTTCATACACATCAGATTAATGTCACTCTAATGTGTATGGAGACCTGCTGACTTTCCCCAGACAGACAGAAGGTAAACATCCGGCATGTCCAACTTGACAATTGCTAATCCTTTTAATCTCGGTGATTTAAGCCACCACCAGAGGAGTGTGGCAGCGGCTCTCTCATAGAGAATGCACAAAGCTTCTGTGGATGGAGGATACAGGACAGATATTTCGTTCAGCCAAAAGCTAGCTATTGTGTATAGTGGCCTTAGCATTACTTTACACCTTCTATTATTTGGCTTAAGGTACTGTCACACTTAGCGATGCACCAGCGATCCCGACCAGCGATATGACGCGGTCAGGATCTCTGGTGCATCGCTAAGTGGTCGCTAGTGAGCTGCCACACAGGCAGATCTCACCAGCGACATCGTAGCGGTCGGGGGTCACTACTTACCTGTCAGACGAGGCGATCTGACGTCCTCCTGCCCGCGTCCACACGTCGCTCGTCTCCACAGCAGGAAGTGCCGCAGGAAGCTGACGACGAGAAACAGTCCTGGACGTTCTCGCGCGATCAGCGATAACCAGCGGGGGAGCGGGTCGTAGGTAAGTATCACACACAGCGATATCGCTAGCAATATCGCTATAACGTCACAAGTTATAGCGATATTGCTAGCGATATCGCTAAGTGTGACAGTACCTTTAGATTGTGACAGAAATTTAAGCCCCTGTCACACACAGCGAGATCGTTAGCGAGATTGCAGCTGAGTCACAAGTTTTGTGACGCAACAGCGATCTCACCAGCGATATCGCTGTGTGTGACAGGTATCAGCGATCGGCCCCCCTGCCGGGTATCGCTGATCATGCTCAAAAGCCCAGGACTTTTTTTTGATTGTTGGTCTCCCGCTGGCTGGCACGCATCGCTGCGTGTGGCAGGCAGGAGAGCAACGATCAGCTCCCAGCTCGTCTCCAAGGTAAACAGCGGGTTTCTAAGCGCCGCGTGGCACTTAGAAACCCGCAGTGTACCTTAGATACCAGCGCACTGGTGCAGGGAGCTGGTAACCAAGGTAAACAGCGGGTTTCTAAGTGCCGCACGGCGCTTAGAAACCCGCTGTTTACCTAGGATACGAGCTCCCTGCACCAGCGAGCTGGTATCTAAGGTACACAGCGATGCGCGCGCTCATCGTCGCTGGTGCTGATCACTGGTGAGATCTGCCTGTTTGGCAGCTCACCAGCGATCATGTAGAAACACACCAGCGATCCTGACAAGTTCATATCGTTGTCGGGATCGCTGGTGAGTCGCTATGTGTGACGGGGCCCTTACAGCAAAATGTAAGCATGCTTTTTGGTGCATGGTGTCGTACATTAGGTCACTCTTATTAGGGAAGTAAAAAAAATCCATTTGGATATTTATACCATCATTTGGGGGCCACACAAAATCATCCACTTGAAATTTAATCTGTTTTATTTTGTTGAACATTTAACTTACTGAACTGCTTCTCTTTGGTGAGGTGTGTGATGTTAGATGGTATTAATGATGTTACTTCTTGCAATTGCTTTTTCAGGTTTAGGACAGTCTGGAGCACAGGCGACTCTTTGTGATAACTGTTATAAAGAACTGATCTCAGCAGTAAGTTATTCTAAACACAGATGTATATTACACTGCATGTCTGCTCAAAGCAGGAAATTCATCACTGCTCTTGTTACATTTATAGAACTGAGGTCTGCTGTATATATCATATAGGAGACACTGAGGCTGCTGGATACATGACAGAGGATACATTGAAACTGCTGTATATATATCAAATTGGAGAAACTTGGGATGGTGCATACACATCACATAAGTGATACTGGAGCTGATGTATATTATTATTATTATTTATTTATATAGCACCATTAATTCCATGGTGCTGTACATGAGAAGGGTTACATACAAAGTTATAGATATCGTTTACAGTAAACAAATTTACAATGACAGACTGGTACAGAGGGGAGAGGACCCTGTCCTTGCGAACTTACATTCTATATAAATTCTATGTACATATATATATATATAAAACATAGGCGATACTGAGGCTAGACAATATACATTACATAGGAGGCACTGGGACTTGTGCATATACATCACACAGGAGACACTGGAACTGGTGCATATGCATCACATAGAGGACACCAGTCTGCAGCATATACATCACATACCAGACATTGGGGCAGGTGTTTAAAAATCACATAGGATACACAGAGGCTGCAGAATACACATCACATAGGATTTACAGGGACTGCAACATACACTTCACATAGGAAATGCTGGGGTTGGTGTATAAAAATAACATACGATGCATAGTGGCTGCTGCATATACATCACATAGGATTCACAGGGGCTGCAGCATATACTTTACATAAGAAATACTGGGGATGCAGCATATACATCACATAGGATACACAGGGGCTGCCGAGTATACATTACATAGGAATCACAAGAGCTGCAATCTTCATCAGTGGGCTGGGAGTGCAGTGCAGGCTAACTCTGCTCACAAAGTATGTTCTGATGATAGCACTGGCCATTGTCAGGACCTAATCCTTCATTGCATGCATAGAAACATTCAGTAGTGAACACTGCATGCATATGCTCGCAGTGTGAGGAGGAATAGAATGGTCAATGGCAGGCAAAACGGTCCCACAGTCTCAAGCACTATG
The DNA here is from genome assembly GCF_039654945.1 of Dendrobates tinctorius. Classification (NCBI taxonomy): domain Eukaryota; kingdom Metazoa; phylum Chordata; class Amphibia; order Anura; family Dendrobatidae; genus Dendrobates; species Dendrobates tinctorius. Next base: position 36,612,390 of record NW_027361698.1, read on the forward strand.
ATCCTTAGGATTCTGCCCAAGGGTCGGAGAAGAGGATATCCCCACCCCTTGTTTATTGAGTGCTTTTTCAGGTGAGTTCCCCCTGAAAAATACCTTGTGTGCATGTACCCTAACAGGATATTTTAGCATGAATAAAATATTACAGACACATCTTATCAAGGCCAGTCATTATTATTCTGTATACTTTTTTTTGCATTTTTACCATGAATATACTTGTTAAGTGGTGGATCTTGTCTCTTTCTATCAGGGTATAATATACAGTATTTTGTGACCTTACAGGGTCAAATATTTTTTCCATCTTTACCTTAATTGATCTACTGTCTAAATGATCTTCTACCAGCATTTTTTTATTGTATACCATATATTTTCTGATGATTATGTAAAAAACTTGGTTATGTTATATATTTTGGTATATTCCCTTTTTCTGCCTCCCTATTATGGTGCTACTTTAGCATGATCGTGTGGGAGGAACGGCTCCCGTCGAGTGTCCGGGCCGGAACCAGAGGAGCCGTCATCTGGGTTCCGGGGGAAACTGTTCCCGGGGGACAGGATTCGAGGATGGACCGTTGTGACTGACAGGTGGGCTGGGGGAGGGACAGGTATAAAGGAGGCAGGGGATTCCCCCGACGATGAGTCAGCAGACCGGGACACACACAGCAGGAGAGTGTGGGAGCGACTGCCAGCTAGAGTGTCTCACCAGCGCCAGGGAGGACGCCGACTGAGGATTCCAGAGGGACAGTATCCAGAGAGCCGTCCGAGACTTGTTGCCCCTCTCCAGACCGCGGCCACTGCGGCCTCAGCATGGCCCGCGGCTGTCGCCTCCCCTCTGCCCGCGGCTGCGGCCTACCCGCGGTCGCCCGTGGCCGCAGCCTGTTCCCTGCCACCCGTGGCCGCCCGGATTTCACCAGTGGCCGTGGCCAGCACTGCGCCATCGGCGGCCACGACTGTCCCGCTCCGGTCCGCAGCAGGAGCTGGGCCTCTCTTGATCGCGGACTCCCCGTCGCAGCCGTTAGCTGTGCAGGTGGCCTGTCACTCGCCACTATACATCGCTGCCACCTGCCCAGGTCCAGGCGCTGCGGCCCAGCCATCCAAGGACTCCGCTGAGGCCTGTGGGGCTCCAGTGTCCTCAACGCGCCGGAGAGCACGAAGACTGCGTCAACACCTCAGCAACTGGGCCCAGCAACTATTTTGCCGAAAGACCACCAGCCTGAACGGCGAGGGACATCTGGACAGCTAAGTAGACTCTAGACTTAAGGTCCCGTAGTCGGCCAAACCGCGGCCCTATAGTAATCGGCCGTTGCCGGGAGTAGTCGTGTGTTGCGTTACTGTGTTTGCTTGTTTAGAGCCCCTGCGTGGGCAAACTGTGTTACCCCTGTTTCGGTGATCAGGCCGTGACTGAGGAAAGTCCCATTAATGTATTCTTAAAAAGCACCGTAGTTGTCTCGTGACTCGACACTGCATCCTGCGTACCTGCGAGTACCACATTTGGCGTAGTCGGCAGGATGCAGTCTCCGAGCGCAGATGGTGGTGCGCCTGATCAGAGTAGGGCTGTGCGAAAGATGGGGGTCCCTGCTCCAGCATCTCCCTGGGGGCTATGCTAAGTATCTTGCCCCGGTTTTCTGGCTCCGATACCCTATTGTGGAGCTGGACCGAACGCATGCGGGGCCTCTTCATGCACCCCATGACCCCCGATCTAGAGGCAGAGGTGACCCTTATGGCGCTGGATGGGGAGGCTCGGAAGTCGGTTATGTTGAGACCCCCGGGGCGTCGCAACACCTTCGCCAGGGTCTTACAGATCCTGGAAGAGACCCACGGGGATCCAACAGACGTGGGGGAGTTGAGAACCCGGTTGTTCAGTCGGATGCAGGGGGAGGGGGAGACAATCACCCAGTATGTGAACGCCCTCCAGGAGCTACACACCGCCATAGAAAGGAAGGACGGAATGGGGGTAGGGCCCATCGACATTACATTGCGTGACCTGTTAGTGACTGGACTCCGGGACCCGCTAATCAAGCAGGCAATTTGGGAACAGGTCATGGATCAACATGTTAGGGCAAGTTAGGATAGGATATGGGTTGAACTAGATGGACTTAAAGTCTCCCTTCAACCTTAATTACTATGTATGTTAGAGTGAACCCACGTTTAGCCTTCTCCGAAGTGGGGAGTCAGGCCCTTGTGCGAGAGCAAGAGCAGGGGATGACGGCTCCAGTGGGGAAGGCCCGGAGCATGGAGTCCTCCGTAAGCGTGGTCGAAGAACCTCAATGGATTGAGGAAATGAGACAGGAACTGAAGAGTATCCGGGGTGAGCTGGCCGAAGGGAAGAAGAGAACAGAGCCCGCGCCTGGCCGACCTGGCTACAAGTCCGGGCCTTGGGGGCCTCGCAATGCCCGGGGTGGCCTCACCTCACCTCCCCGGTGTTATGAGTGTGGAGAACTGGGCCACTTCGCACGGGAGTGTCTGTGGCGTGGGAGATACCCACCCCGGTGGACATTAATCTAGAGGGCTCCGGGAATAGGAGACGCCGTTCGGAGCCGGAAGCCACAACGAGGGGTGGTGGAAGTCCCGAAGAACTGGCTGCAAAGTGCCCATTAGTATGGGTCGAAGTTGAGGGTCATGCTGTGCGGTGCCTAGTGGATACGGGGTCGCAGGTGACGACCATGCTGGCAACGTACTTCCGGCAGCATTTCCCGGAAGCGGCAAGGCCCCAGTGGGGGCCCATGATACGACTAGTGGCCGCAAACCAACTGCCGGTACCTGTTGCCGGGGTGGTGTGGCTTCAGATGACATTGTGTGGAAAATCCCTCGGTCGCCGGGGAGTGGTCCTTACCCAAGGAGAGACTAACGACCGTCACCCGATCATCTTGGGCATGAACATACTGCAGGAGTTTGGCAATCTACTCCTCAACGATACCACGCAGGAGACCCTAAGTCAGTGGGGTTCTCGCATGGCCCAGGGGCAGGTCTTCCAGGGGTTGGTGCAGAAGGCGCGAGTTTTCCAGGAGTGTCAGGAGGGTGAGGCGCTGGACAAAGTCATCACACCGACGGCCCCTCCGCTCGTGCTTCCTCCGGGGCAGACAGTGGTGGCTCTGCCGATACCACTGGAGGGCGTGGAGGTGCAGGTGGAACCATGTTATTTGGAGCGCCTGCACCCTGGCATCCTGGTGGCCCGCTCCCTGGCAACAGTGCGGGAAGGGACTGTCTTGGTACGTTGTGTCAACCTGGAAGATCAGGATAACGCCCTGAAGCCCCGGGCCGAGATGGCCAAACTAGTGAGGCCATTGGAGGAGATGCTGCCAGACCCCGCGGTCCAGTTGAGGGTGCAACCCGAAGATCCCTGGGCAGTGACGGTACAAACCCAACAGGCTGCTGCATCCTCGACCCAAGAAAAAGGTCGAGTCATCCTGGAGAGAATGCGGGCCGAACTGTCTGGCCTAGTGCCAGCCCAGCTTCTCCAAGTAGAAACACTTCTTGGACAATTTTACAGTGTCTTCGCCAGCCACGAGGATGACTTCGGATGTACCACGGCCATCACGCGTGGGATCCCCACGGCAGGAGCGGCCCCCATCCGGGAGCGATATCGGCAAATACCACCGCAGCTATACCAGGAAGTGAAAACTCTGTTAGCCCAAATGCTTCGGAAGGGGGTCATACGAGAGAGCCAAAGCCCTTGGGCGGCCCCTATTGTCCTGCTTCGGAAGAAAGATGGCACTTTGCGTTTTTGCGTGGATTATCGGAAGTTGAACGCCTCCACCATCAAGGATTCATTTCCACTGCCCCGCATAGAAGAGTCTCTGTCCACCCTGGGGAACGCAACGTACTTTACAACCCTTGACCTGGCCAGTGGGTACTGGCAGGTGCCGATGTCGGAGGAAGACAGGGCCAAGGCGGCATTCATCCTTCCCATGGGACTGTTCGAGTTCAATTGGATGCCGTTTGGGCTGGCCAACGCCCCAGGGAGAAGTCGAGACGACGAATTAGAGGCAGACGAGATGCCGTTTGCCCTCACCACCGCCGCACCTACAATCAACGCGCAGGAAGCGCCTCATCCGGGACACCTAGGAGGGATGTTGGAACAGCCCCTCGACAACTGGATCCAGCAGCAACAAGAAGATACAGAAATTGGACTCCTGCGCCGATGGGTGGCCACCGGTAAATTGCCCCTGGGCTCACAAAGACAGACTTTGACCCAAGATATGCTGCTGATGTTGCGCCAGTGGGAAAAACTAGTCATCAAAAAAGGACTTTTATATCGAAAAGCCACGTCACGAACCACGTCAGCTACGATATAGCAGGTGATCATGCCCGGAGCCCATCTCAACCAACTTGCCCAGGAAGCCCATGAAAAAGGGGCTCATTTTGGTGCTCAAAAGACTTTACAATGGCTCCAGCAGATAGTGTACCACCCACGCTTGCACGCTGCTGTAGAAGAAGTTTGTCGAACCTGCCGTTCGTGTGAGCTCGCTAAACCCCCCGCGCAACGAGCCCCGGTGCAAACTATTGTAACATTGGCCCCTCTGGAGCTTCTTACGGTGGACTATCTAACCATAGGTCCTGCCTATCAGGGGTATGCACATTGCCTCGTTATGGTGGACCATTTCACTAAGTTTGCTATGGTCACCCCCACCCGAGACCAAACAGCGGAGTCGGCCGCCTATGCGATTTGTAAGAACTTTATTCAAGTGTACGGCTGTCCACAATTAATACATTTGGACCAAGGGGTGTGCTTCCTGGGAAAAGTCATGGAAGAGCAGCACCATCTTTACGGGATCGATAAATCACAGACTACGCCATACCACCCGCAGGGAAATGGAGCTTGCGAGCGATTCAATTGTACGCTAATCCAAATGCTGAGCACCCTAGAGAGCGACCGCAAGGCCCGCTGGCCTGAATATGTCCCCGAGCTGGTGTGGGTGTATAACAATCGGGTACAACGAGTGACTGGTTACACCCCTTACTCATTGCTGTTCGGACAAGAAGGCAAAGGCATTACGGAGGTGGAATTGAACCCGGAGGAACCACAACCCTGGACTGGGGTATCCTCATGGGTCCGAAACCACCGGCATCGGCTGTAGACCCTCCACCGTATCGTCCATACGAAGCTCCAGGATCTAGAACACCAAGGAGGAGCACTACCCCCACCCATTGTCTTTCAAGCTGGGGATCGGGTACTTGTACTTGATCAACGCCCCCAAAACAAGTTAAAACACTGGCGGGAGGCAAACCCGTACCGAGTGTTGCGCCGAATAAGCCCCGACGGGCCTGTGTATGAAATACAATCTGAAGGAAACAACGCGCCCCTCACTCGGGTTGTGCACCATAACATGTTACGACCATGTACGTCTACCGATCCCCCGCCACCCGAACCGACCCCCCACGTCTCTGACCCCCTGCCTATGGTCTAGGACCTGGATGATGAAGAGGACTTCCCCTCACATCTGCGGGGCGCCCCAGCAGTGGCACTACCGTAGACCCGGAAATTCCACTAGAACCAACTAGTTGACCACCCTCCACCACCCCAGAAGACTCCACTACACCCGAGCTTCGACGCTCCGAGCGGTCAACAGCTGGCAAACCCCCTGAACGTTACGAACAGGACCAGTTCGTATGGCGACAAGGACTGTCATCCCAAGGAGCTAACACGAGTCTACAGAAACCCTCGCCCGAGGACTGGCGAGCATACAGGGCGGGGGAGTGTGGGAGGAATGGCCCCCTTCGAGTGTCCGGGTTGGAACCAGAGGAGCCATCATCTGGGTACCGGGGGAAACTGTTCCTGGGGGACAGGATTCGAGGACAGACCGTTGTGACTGACAGTTGGGCTGGGGGAGGGACCGGTATAAAGGAGGTTGGGGATTCCCCAGATGATGAGTCAGCAGACTGGGACAGACACAGCACGAGAGCGTGGGAGCGACTGCCAGCTAGAGCGACTCACCAGGGCCAGGGAGGACGCCGACTGAGGACTCTAGAGGGACGGTATCCAGAGAGCCCTCTCCAGACCGCGGCCACTGTGGCCTCAGCATGGCCCGTGGCCGCTGTCGCCTCCCCTCTGCCTGTGGCTGCGGCCTACCCGCGGTCGCCCGCGGCCGCCTCCCCTGAGCTCATGACCGCAGTCTATTCCCTGCCACCCGCGGCCATCCGGCTTTCACCAGTGGCCGTGGCCAGCACCGCGCAGTCGGCGGCCACGACTGTACCGCTCCAGTCCGCAGCAGGAGCTGGGCCTCTCTTGATCGTGGACTCCCCGTCGCAGCTCTTAGCTGTGCAGGTGGCCTGTCACTCGCCACTATACATCGCTGCCGACTGCCCAGGTCCGGGCACTGCGGCCCATCCGTCCAAGGACTCCGCCGGGCCTGTGGGGCTCCAGTGTCCTCAGCGCACCGGAGAGCGCAAAGACTGCGTCAACATCTCAGCAACTGGGCCCAGCAACTATTTCACCGAAAGACCACCAGCCCGAATGGCAAGGGACATCTGGACGGGTAAGTAGACTCTAGACTTAAGGACTCGTAGTCAGCCAAACCGCGGCCCTATAGTGACCGGCCGTTGCCGGGAGTAGTCGTGTGCTGCGTTACTGTGTTTGCTTGTTTAGAGCCCCTGCGTGGGCAAACTGTGTTACCCTTGTTTCGGTGATCAGGCTGTGACTGAGGAAAGTCCCCTCAAGTCCCATAAACGTATTCTTAAAAAGCACCGTAGTTGTCTCGTGACTCGACACTGCATCCTGCGTACCTGCAAGTACCACAGTCGCATTATTCCCATCCTGATAGGCAGCCTTTGGTTGTTTGTTTTTCTTGGGATCATTAATATTGGAGATATTTTGTAGGTGCCATGGGTTTACCGTGACAGAGAGAAGCCAGAAGACCGCAGTGTCTGATCTCTTCTACTCCTGCACTCGGCCCCGGACGGTTTCCTGCACTTGAGGAATGGGGAAGTGGCTAAGCTGAGGGAACTGCTGTGCCTGAGTGATCACAGTTTGGGCGGGAATGTCGAACGAGCAGGACACCTGTGGGAAGGCTAGAGATGTGAGGCGGCACCTGGGATGTCACAGAGACACCTCTAGAAACTGTTGACTGAGTGCTGAACTGACACCGCCGTCACAGCTGACTCTGCCAACATCACTGACTGTGAGGGATAAGGTCTGTGAGTGGGATGTAGGCGCACATCTGTACGGTACGACGAACCAGGCTGCCCGTTGTGAACTGTGCTTTGAGAGTGCTACATGCTTCCGTCATGCTGGAACAATCACAGCTGGTGATACGGACGTTTTCTTCTCTGCCTCCGTGATTTCTGTGCCCAAGACCCACGTCAGGACCACGAGGAAAGCCGCCAACGTCAGGACCATGAGGAAACACCGGCATCATCAGAATTCAGGACACCGACTTACTCAGGACTGCGTCAGACCCTTACTGCATCACAGTCTAGACGCCACCAGTGACCTTCAGGAGTTCAACAGAGTGAAAAGTCTTGATCATTGAACTTGCTGTCTAGTTTATTCTGTTACTTAAGTTATTGTCTGTTGTTACTGGCTGTATTAGGGAAAATTATCCCTCCATTCCCTCCCTGCATGGAGAATCCACTGCACAATAAACCCGTTACCCTTGGTCTGTATACGGTCCCTTACTGCATCCTACGTGCCTGCTGTCTCCTCACATACAACAAAGAGGTAGTTGCCTCTGTTAACAACTACATGCTTGTTAGTGATTAAGCACATTTTTTTTAAAGTCCCGGATATCCTCTTTGAGGATAACTATAGATGATAAAAATTGACTAGAAAAATATTCAGGATTGAGAGTCCTCAGTAGTTGATACCTTTTAATGGCTAACTGAAAAGATGGTAACACATTGACTGCGTCTCAATTCAGGACTCTATACAAAATATCCACTTCTAAAAAAAATTGACTACACACCCATTCTAGGTTTTACCACAGAGCTCAATGGTTTCCCTTTCTTTGTGCATTATCCAATTATTTTTGATCTGTGACTAGGGATGGGCGAATCCTAAATTACTCGGAATTGCTAGACTCTAACGAGTCCGAGTGCAGGACTCGCTACTCGTTGCGAGTCTAGCGAGTCCAATGTTAATTAATGGGGAAGCGAGTTTGCAGCGATTCCTCTGCTGCTGGACCCGGATTGACTGTCAAAAATGATCCTACAGTGATAGCGAGTTAGCAAAACTCTGAATGCTCTCGGATTTAAACTCTGAAAGCAAAACTCGGATTTAAACTCTGAAAGCAAAACTCTGATTGAAACTCTGAAAGCAAAACTCTGATTTAAACTCTGAAAGCAAAACTCGGATTTAAACTCTGAAAGCAAAACTCGGATTTAAACTCTGAAAGCAGAAAGCATTGATCTGAGAATCTGAGTAGAATACAAAACGGACCAAAACTAGGATTGCCATTGATTAACTTTGGACTCGTTACTGTGCGAGTAATCGCTTGGAAACTCGCAGAGTACCGAGTCCTGCGAGTCCCCTACTACTCGCAGAGTAACGAGTCCTAACGAGTAGATTTGCCCATCCCTATCTGTGACATCATTTTACCTTTTTTTCCATATGAAGAGTGGACATTATTCCCATGGGCATTATTCTTTTGCTGTCACATCACTATATGTCCTAACCTTGTGCATTTATGAGGCCAAATAATCAAAGCTGTTCATGTTCTATGTCTTGGCCAAAGTCACTGTGTAGCCTTAGACTTATACATTCTACTTGCCCCTGATTCCCATTTTTTTTTCAGTAAACTTTGAAATGGTTGCAATTAATTTCATATATGATTGGAATGCAGTTAGGATAGGTTCACACATGCTGGAGAAAAATCCCCATTAACATATATGAGATGAATTTGTAGTCTAAAATTTTTAATGATCAATCTGGCACATTTGAGCATACCCTACGATATTGTGTGTGATAATTAGTGATGAGTAGTGTTGAGCGATACCATCCGATATTGAGAAATATCGGACCGGATTGGATCAGACCGATACCCAAAAAGTATCGGGTATCGCCGATTCCGATACCGGAAACCCCATTCAAGTCAATGGGACAGAAATATCGGAATTAAAAAAAACCCTTTCTTTACATGTACATCCTGTTCGGGAGGGGGGAAGAGTGTGGGTGGTGCGGGGTCTGTACGGGCCTCTTGGGGGTCTGTGCGGGCCTGCCGGGGGTCTGTGCGGGCCTGCCGGGGGTCTGTACGGGCTGCCGGGGGTCTGTACGGGCCTGCTGGGGGTCTGTGCAGGCCTGCCGGGGGTCTGTGCGGGCTGTCGGGGGTCTGTGCGGGCCTGCCGGTGGTCTGTACTGGCCTGCCGGGGGTCTGTGCGGGCTGCCGGGGGTCTGTGCGGTCCTGCCGGGGGTCTGTGCGGTCCTGCCGGGGGTCTGTGCGGTCCTGCCGGGGGTTGTGTGTGTGTGCAGGCATCGTCTGATGGGACTACAAGTCCCATCGGGCTATGCCTGCTACAATGACAGTGATTGACACATTAGCCAATGATGGGACAATTGTAGTCCCATCATCCGGCTAATGTGTTGAATGTAAAAAAAAAAGAAAAACCATACATACTACATACATGCTACATATATACTATATTCATACAACATACAAACATACTACATACATACTACATATATACTACATTCATACAACATACATACTACATACTGCATACATACTTCATATATACTACATTCATACAACATACATACATACTACATACATACTACATATATACTACATTCATACAACATACATACATACTACATACTACATACATACTTCATATATACTACATTCATACAACATACATACATACTGCATACATATGTCATATATACTACATGCTACATACATACTACATATATACTACCTATATACTACATTCATACAACATACATACTACATACTACATACATACTTCATATATACTACATTCATGCAACATACATACATACTACATACATACTTCATATATACTACATTCATACAACATACATACATACTACATATATACTACATTCATACAACATACATACATACATATTGTGCATTCAGTGCATATATGGGTGTGACCGCCCTCTTTCTGAGCTGGGAAAGCCATCCAGTCTGGCCTAAGCTGTTACTAGTGGTTCAGCCGCTCGACCCTTATACACATTCACGCCACTTGGCAAGTGAAAAGGTTTTAAATACTAGAGTAGGGACTATCCCACAAGGGTTGCCGTGACGTGGCGGGATGGCTTGTACATTATTTTGATCAAAATTATGTTGACTAAATACCCTTATTATTATTACCTTTATGCATTATTTGCAGTATATTTTTTACTTTTAGTTCAGGATATTTGTGTTTTTTGCTTTTTGTTTTCTCTGGTTAATGGTCATGTGTTAATATGCACTTACATTGTGCATACACATTATCTTACTTTTCTCAGTTCAGATTTGTTTTTTATACATACATACATACTGCATGCTACATACATACTACATATATACTACATTCATAATACATACATACATAGTACATACTTTATACATACTACATACATACAACATACATAAAACATGTCACAGACATACAACATACATACTACATACATACTACATACAATACATTCATACAATACATGCAAATAGACATACAGTACATATAACATAGAGTACATACTCACCATCACTTGTCACTTTGATCCCCGAAGCCAGTGTCATCTTTAAAAAATATTAAAATACAGTTGTGGCCAAAAGTATTGACACCCCTGCAATTTTGTCAGACAATACTCAGTTTCTTCCTGAAAATGATTGCAATCACAAATTCTTTGGTATTATTATCGTCATTTAATTTGTCTTAAATTAAAAAACACAAAAGAGAATGAAGCAAAAAGCAAAACATTGATCATTTCACACAAAACTCCAAAAATGGGCCAGACAAATGTATTGGCACCCTCAGCCTAATACTTGGTTGCACAACCTTTAGCCAAAATAAGTGCGACCAACCGCTTCCGGTAACCATCAATGAGTTTCTTACAATGCTCTGCTGGAATTTTAGACCATTCTTCTTTGGCAAACTGCTCCAGGTCCCTGATATTAGAAGGGTGCCTTCTCCAAACTGCCATTTTTAGATCTCACCACAGGTGTTCTATGGGATTCAGGTCTGGACTCATTGCTGGCCACCTTAGAAGTCTCCAGTGCTTTCTCTCAAACCATTTTCTAGTGCTTTTTGAAGTGTGTTTTGGGTCATTGTCCTGCTGGAAGACCCATGACCTCTGAGGGACACCCAGCTTTCTCACACTGGGCCCTACATTATGCTGCAAAATTTGTTGGTAGTCTTCAGACTTCATAATGCCATGCACACGGTCAAGCAGTCCAGTGCCAGAGGCAGCGAAGCAACCCCAAAACATCAGGGAACCTCTGCCATGTTTGACTGTAGGGACCGTGTTCTTTTCTTTGAATGCCTCTTTTTTCTCTCCTGTAAACTCTATGTTGATGCCTTTGCCCAAAAAGCTCTACTTTTGTCTTATCTGACCAGAGAACATTCTACCAAAACGTTTTAGGCTTTTTCAGGTAAGTTTTGGCAAACTCCAGCCTGGCTTTTTTATTTCTCGGGGTAAGAAGTGGGGTCTTCCTGGGTCTCCTACCATACAGTCCCTTTTCATTCAGATGCCAACGGATAGTACGGGTTGACACTGTTGTACCCTCGGACTGCAGGGCTGCTTGAACTTGTTTGGATGTTAGTTGAGGTTCTTTATCCAACATCCGCACAATCTTGCGTTGAAATCTCTTGTCAATTTTTCTTTTCCGTCCAAATCTAGGGAGGTTAGCCACAGTGCCATGGGCTTTAAACTTCTTGATGACACTGCGCACGGTAGATACAGGAACATTCAGGTCTTTGGAGATGGACTTGTAGCCTTGAGATTGCTCATGCTTCCTCACATGATTTTTCGAATAGTGCCAATACTTTTGTCCACCCTCTTTTTTATGTTTGGTGTGGAATTATATCCAATTTGGCTTTAGGACAATTCTCTTTGTGTTTTTTCATTTAAAACAAAATAAATGAAGATAATAATAATAATAAAGAATTTGTGTTTGCAATAATTTTCAGGAAGAAACTGAGTATTATCTGACAAAATTGCAGGGGTGTCAATACTTTTGGCCACAGCTGTAACAAATAACCGATATACTCCCTGATCCGCAGAAATCCACGAGTGTCCCACGACTATCTCCCGTGGAGCAAAGCAGCATCAGCTGATGCCACCGCTCACTAGGGGCCCGAGGAATACAATGACGGGAGGTAGGTATCCTTCTGCACTGTATTCCTCCGCCACTGTAAAAAAATAGTCCCCAGTCTCACTTTTGGCATTGCTGTGTGAGAAAGTTCCCACGCAGCTTTTGCCATAAAGTGAGACCAGTGAACTATAGTAACCTCTCAGTGATGCACTGCAGGAGATCGTCGTGGGACACTCGTGGATTTCTGCGGATCACGGAGTATATAGCTTGTTTGTTATTTTAATATTTTTTACAGTGAGATGACACTGGCTTCGGGGATCAGGCCCGCACAGACCCCCAGCAGGCCCGTACAGACCCCCGGCAGGCCCACACAGACCCTGGCTGGCCCGCACAGACCCCCGGCAGCCCGCACAGACCCCCAGCAGGCCCGCACAGACCCCCAGCAGGCCCGCACAGACCTCGGCAGGCCCGTACAGACCCCCGGCAGGCCCGCACAGACCCCCGGCAGGCCCGCACAGACCCCCGGCAGCCCGCACAGACCCCCGGCAGCCCGCACAGACCCCCGGCAGGCCCGCATAGACTGCGCATCATGATGCGCACAGACCACGCATCATGATGACATCATTTCAGCAGCCAATCACAGCCACAACACTGGCTCATTGCATCATGGGAACTTTCGATTCCAGTATCCGACATTGTAAAAATATCGGTGCTCGGTATCGATACCCGATATTTGCAGTATCAGAATGCTCAACACTGGTGATGAGCGAGCACTAAAATGCTCGGGTGCTCGACTAGAGCAATGAGCCCAATGTAAGTCTATGGGAAAACCCAGCAATTTTGCTGCGATCCCTCCCGAGGGTCCTTTTAGGGTCTAAAAACATCTGAAATCGATGGGAACAGTGCTAAAATGACATGGGAACATCATGGAGAAGACCTCTGGAAGCATTTCTGACTCCTAGGTCACTGCTGTGAACAATGTTGTCAGAGTGTTATGCCACTTTTACAGGCGCACCAAAAAACATACAAAAAGGAAACCAAAATGGATTTTCCTGAGAAATATGTTAAGGAACAACCTTTTCAGGGTAATGATTTGTATGTAAGGCTAGTTTCACACTAGCGTTTCTGGGCGCAGTGCACGGCCGCCGCTAAGCTCTGCCCCTGGCCGCGCCCCCTCCGGTCAACTCCTCCTCTGATTGCATGACGCTGCATGCGATCAGCGTACCCTATATTTAGCGTTGGGTACCCTTTTCGTGTGCTGGCACACTTTTACCGGCGAATCCGCCCTTTTGGCGCTGCGTCGCGCGCACAAAAATGCAACACAGTGTGAAACTAGCCTAAGGCAAAATAAAGAACACAAAAAAAATGTACCTCCACCATTTGGGCTATGTTTACACTTAGGGTTTCTGATGCATTTTTTCAACTTTACCATTGCTTCCAACCAAGAAAAATGCATTCAATGGGAAGTGTCATTTTATCATTTAACAATCTTAGCTGGCCATGTGGTGTGTGACACATCCTGTTTCATTTATGAAGGAGGGACTCACAAAGCCTATTTTTATAGGGGCATCAGACGGCATTAATATTCTTAAAGGGCCATCAGCCGGCTATGCTTTGTTGTTCCCATTATTAAACAGTGGGTCTCCTATATTGTTATTGCCTATGCATTAAATGCAAGGCCTGCCCCAAATTTGGACGCACCCCAATACCCCTTTGACGAGACGTACAGGAGGGCCTCATGAAAAAATGTTCCCATTATAAGAAAATGGGTCTCCCATAGTGTTTATCTATGCATTGAATGCAAGGCCTACCCTGCACCAAAGTAACACGAACCCCAATAACCCTTTCAACAGACATACTTGAGGGCCTCATGACAAAAATGTTCCCTTTATTTTTCATTTGGTACTGCCATACTTTTACACTTTTAAGTTACACGCACCCCAATAACACTTGGAACAGCTCATGAGGAGAACATAATTTTACCTCTATGTAAGTCACTAGTGCGACCACACTTAGAATACTGTGTACAGTTCTGGTCTCCGATGTATAAGAAAGACATAGCTGAACTGGAGCGGGTGTAGAGAAGAGCGACCAAGGTTATTAGGGAACTAGGGGGTCTGCAATACCAAGACAGGTTATTACACTTGGGGTTATTTAGTTTGGAGAATCGAAGGCTTAGGGGTGATCTTATTACAATGTATAAATATGTGCGGGGACAATACCAAGACCTTTCTAATGATCTTTTTACTCTTAGACCTGTGACGGGGACAAGGGGGCATCCTCTACGTCTGGAGGAAAAAAGGTTTAAGCATACTCACAGACGCGGATTCTTTACTGTAAGAGCAGTGAGACTATGGAACTCTCTGCCATATGATGTTGTAATGAGTGATTCCCTACTAAAATTTAAGAAGGGACTGGATGCCTTTCTTGAAAAGTATAATATTGCAGGGTATATACACTAGTTTCCTTAATATTGCGTTGATCCAGGGAGCTAGTCTGATTGCCATATGTGGAGTCGGGAAGGAATTTGTTTTCCCCAATGTGAAGCTTACTGTTTGCCACATGGGTTTTTTTTGCCTTCCTCTGGATCAACATGTTAGGGCAAGTTAGGATAGGATATGGGTTGAACTAGATGGACTTAAAGTCTCCCTTCAACCTTAATAACTATGTTACTATGTTACTATGTAGATGTAATGGATGGCCACAAGAAACCAAAGTTCCCTTTATTAGCCATACAGTTTGCCTATGCATCGAATGCAAGGCCTGTCCTGCCACAAAGGTACACACACCCCAATAACCCTTTCAACAGACATACATACAGGAGGGCCTCATGACAAACATGTTCCCATTGGAAGAAAGCTTGTCTCCCATAGTGTTTGCCTATGGATTGAATGCAAGGCCTGCCCTGCTCTAAAGTAACACGCACCTCAATAACCCTTTCAGCAGATGTACTTGAGGGCCTCATGACAAAAATGTTTCCATTAGAAGAAAGTATGTCTCCCATAGTGTTTGCCTATGCATTTAATGTTTGGCCTGCCCTGCCCCAAAGTTACACATACCCCAATAAGACTTGGAACAGACATTCTCTATGGCCACATGAAACCAAAGTTCCCATTTTTTTCATTTGGTACTGCCATACTGTTAGCATATGCATTGAATGCAAGGTCCGCCCTGCCACAAAGTTCCATGCACCCCAATAAGCCTTTGAACCGACGTACTGGATGGCCACATGAAAACCAAGTTCACAGTATTCATTTGTTACTGCCATACTGTTTGCTTATGCATTGAATGGAAGGCCTGCTCTGCATTAAAGTAATATGCACTCCAATAACCCTTTCAACAGATGTAATTGAGGGACTCATCACAAAAAATGTTCCCAACAGAAGAAAGTGTGTCTCCCATAGTGTTTGCCTATGCATTGAATGTGAGGTCGGCCCTGATCCAAAGTAACACGCACCCCAGTAACCCTTTCAACAGACGTACTTGAGGGCCTCATGACAAAAACGTTCCCATTAGAAGAAAGGGTGTCTCCCATAGTGTTTGCCTATGCATTGAATGTAAGGCCTGCACTGCTCCAAAGTAACTTGCACCCCTTTCAACAGACATACTTGAGGGCCTCATGACAAAAATAACACTTGTAACAGATGTCCTGGATGGCAACATGATACCAAAGTTCCCATTTTTTTTTCAGCTCATGCATTGAATGCAAGGCCTGCCCTGCCACAAAGTTACACTCACCCCAATAACATTTGGAACAGACGTCCTGGATGGACAAATTAAACCAAAGTTCCCATTATTTTTCATTTGGTGCTGCCATACTTTTAGCTCATGCATTGAATGAATGCAAGGCCTTCCCTGCCACAAAGGTACACGCACCCCAATAACATTTGGAACAGACGTCCTGGATGGACACATGAAACCAAAGTTCCCATTATTTTTCATTTATTACTGCCATACTTTTAGCTCATGCATTGAATGCAAGGCCTGCCCTGCCACAAGGTTACACGCACCCCAATAAACTTTTGAACCCACGTACTGGATGGCCACATGATAGCCAAGTTATTATTATTATTATTTATTATATAGCACCATTGATTCCATGGTGCTGTATATGAGAAGGGTTTACATACAAATTACAGATATCACTTACAGTAAACTAACTAACAATCACATACTGATACAGAGGGGAGAGGAACCTGCCCTTGCGGGCTTACATTCTACAGGATGGTGGGAAAGGAGACAGTAGGTCGGGGGGGGGTTGCAGTAGCTCCGGCATTGATTGAGGTGGTTGTTCCGGAAGTGGTGAGGAGGCAGCGGGGTCATTGCAAGCTATAAGCTTTCCTGAAGAGGTGGGTTTTCAGGTTCCGTCTGAAGAATTCAAATGTGGTTGATAGTCGGACATGTTGGGGTAATTAATTCCAGAAGATGGGGAATATTCAGGAGAAGTCTTGGAGGCGGTTGGTTGAGGAGGAATTAAGTGTGGAGGAGAGAAGGAGGTCTTGGGAGGACCGGAGATTACGTGAGGGAAGATATCGGGAGATTAGTTCAGAGACATATGGGGGAGACAGGTTATAGATGGCATTGTAGGTCAGTATTAGTAATTTGAACTGGATACACTGAGGGATTGGGAGCCAGTGATGAGATTTGCAGAGGAGAGAAGCGGGGGAGTAGCGAGGAGAGAGATGAATTAGTCGGGCAGTAGAGTTAAGGATGCACTGGAGAGGTGTGAGGGTGTTACAGGGAGGCCACAGAAAAGGATGTTGCAGTAGTCGAGGCGGGAGATGATGAGGGCATGCACAAACATTTCAGCAGATTAAGGGTTGAGGAAAAGACGGATTCTGAAAATATTTTTGAGCTGGAGGCGACAGGAGGTGGAAAGAGCTTGGATTTGCGGTTTGAAGGACAGGGCAGAGTCAAAGGTTACTCCGATGCAGTGGACTTCCAGTACAGGGGGAAAGCGTGAGGTCGTTAATTGTGATAGATAGGTCAGGTAAGGAAGATCTATGAGATGGAGGAAAGATGATGAGTTCAGTTTTGTCCACATTGAGTTTGAGGAAGCGAGAGGAGAAGGCGGAGGATATGGCTGATAGACACTCTAGGATTCTGGAGAGAAGAGAGGTGACATCTGGGCCAGAGAGGTAGATCAGAGTGTCATCAGCATAAAGGTGGTACTGTAATCCATGAGACTTTATGAGTTGTCCCAGCGCAAGTGTATAGATTGAGAAGAGTAGGGGTCCTAGAACAGAGCCTTGAGGAACTCCAACAGAGAGAGGATGGGATGAGGAGATTGTGTGGGAGTGGGAGACAAAGAACGTGCGGTTGGAAAGTTATGAGTAGCTCCAGAATAGGGCGAGGTCTTTGATGCCAAAGGAGGAGAGGATCCGTAGTAGGAGGCAGTGGTCAACTATGTCGAAAGTAGAGGACAGGTCTATAAGGAGGAGTATAGAGTATTGTCCGTTAGCTTTGGCTGTAAGTAGGTCATTAGTAATTTTGGTCAGGGCCATCTCAGGGGAGTGATGGGGGCGGAAATCAGATTGTTGATTGTCAAAAAGCAAGTTAGATGAGAATTGGGCGAAAAGTTAAGCGTGGATGTGCTGCTCCAGGAGT
Organism: Dendrobates tinctorius; assembly: GCF_039654945.1. Taxonomy (NCBI): domain Eukaryota; kingdom Metazoa; phylum Chordata; class Amphibia; order Anura; family Dendrobatidae; genus Dendrobates; species Dendrobates tinctorius. Next base: position 36,630,191 of record NW_027361698.1, read on the forward strand.
TTGGAAGCGAATGGGAGCAGCGATATTGAGCGATAGCTGGACATAGCGGTTGGGTCGAGGATTGGCTTTTAATGATAGGTGTGATTGTGGCATGTTTGAAAGCAGAAGGGAAGGTACCAGAAGTTATTGATAGGTTGAAGAGGTAGGTTAGGGATGGGATAACAGTGGGGACGAGGTTGGGGAGGAGGTGGGATGTGATGGGGTCGAGTGCACAGGTGATGAGGTGTGATTTGGAGAGGAGACAATTAAGCTCCCCTTCAGTGATGTTAGACAGGGAGGTTATGGGGTTTGGGCATTGGTCTGGTATACAAAGGGGTTGACATTATTCATTTGGTACTCCCATGCTGTTTGCCAATGCATTGAATGCAAGGCCTGCCGTTCACCAAAGTAACATGCACCCCAATAACCTTTTCAACAGATGTACTTGAGGGCCTCATGACAAAAATGTTCCCATTAGAAGAAAGTGTGTCTCCCATAGTGTTTGCCTATGCATTGAATGCAAGGCCTGCCCTGCTCCAAAGTAACACGCACCCCAATAACCCTTTCAACAGATGTACTTGAGGGCCTCATGACAAAAATGTTCCCATTAGAAGAAAGTGTGTCTCCCATAGTGTTTACCTATGCATTTAATGCTTGGCCTGCCCTGCCCCAAAGTTACACACACCGCAATAAGACTTGGAACAGATGTCCTGGATGGCCACATGAAACCAAAGTTCCCTTTTTTCATTTGGTACTGTCATACTGTTTGCTTATGCATTGAATGCAATGCCTGCCCATCCCCAAAGTTACACGCTCCCTAATAATCCTTTGAACACACGTACTGGATGGCCACAGGAAAACCAAGTTCACCTTATTCATTTGGTACTCCCATACTGTTTGCTTATGTATTGAATGCAAGGCCTGCCCTGCACCAAATTTACACGCACCCCAATACCCTTTTGAAGACACGTAGAGGAGGGCCTCCTGAAAACAATGTTCCCATTATTAAGAAGTGGGTGTCCGATAGTGTTTGCCTATGCAGTGAATGCAAAGGCTGCAAAAAATTTGGAGGCACTCCAATGCCCCTTGAAAGAGACTTGGAGGATGTCCTCCTATAAATCTTTTCCCAATTTATAGGAGCTGGTCTCCTATACGTGGAATGCCCATACACTATAAGTGTATGGGCTGACAAACATTTCTCCCTGGAGGGTACACATCAACAAATTTATTGCATTTTTTTTATGGCCATCATAAACACCCTTGCAAAAATTTCTAGTGTCTGTTGCATCACGGACCACGGTCACCATGGTGATCTAGTGGTGGTGGATGATGAAGATGAGGATAACACCAAATAGCCAATATCCCATGTGTGGGTGTGAAGAGGTGCATGGGAATACACCTCCCAAAAATAGACACTGTATTGGAGGTTATGTTTCGCTGTTATCATTCAGTGGTTTAGAGAAGTCTGGCCCAATCCAGCCCTTGTTCATTTTTATGTGTCAGCCTGTCAGCATTTTCAGTTGACAGGCGGATGTGCTTATCAGTTATAATTCCACCAGCAGCACTAAAAACACGCGCTGACAAAACACTAGCGGCAGGGCAGGGCAGGACCTTTAAGGTGTAGAGAGCCAGTTCATACCACGTGTCCAGCTTGGATACTCAATAATTAAAAGTCACAGAGGAATCACGGAGAACGTTGGTAAGGTCAGCAAAGTACTCCCACAGCATCTTCCCAAACTTTGCACTCCTTGTGAGAGTACCCCGCGCCTCTGGGCCAGGGCGATGGGAGGGTCTGAGAACACCCTTCCAGAACTTTGCCAATGTTCCCCTGCCTCTGCTGGATTGGAGTTGTGTCTATCTCGCCTGTACTCCTTGGTTGTCGAACAAACTGTGACCACTGCCGCAAGCATTTTCAGATGGGATTTTTTTAATAATTCTGCAACAATGGCCCTCTGGTGCTGCACCATTTTAGTACACCTGTCTGCCTCTGGAAGAAGAGATTGAAAGTTGTCCTTGTAGAGTGGGTCTAGAAGTGTCTCCAACTAGTAATGAGTGTCACCAAAAATGCGATGGTCACGGGAAAGGTAGCGTAACATAAAGTCAGCCATAATATACTGATTACCAGTTCTAAAGTACAACCATAATCCGCAAATATACAGACTCCAAACAATCAATTACAAACAAGGAGAACCTGAGTCATATACGTATTTCAAAATATAAATATTTTATTTAGGGTAAATTTATACCACATATGAAATAATTTAATACACATAAATTTTTTTTTTTTATTTTTATCAAATATGTATAAAAAAAAGTGTGATCCACAAGGACAATGAAAGAAACTGCAGTCAAAAAGATTATCAGGACAGCAAAGCATACATAAATGTAAAAGTATATATATAAAAAGCACCGCTTGCACTGAAAATGTCATAAAGAGAGGGGCAGAGCAAGTCATGAATCGCCCACTATAATCGGGACTGCACTAATCCACCCCAAACCTCAAAAAAGTAACATAAGCAAAGCATTGCTATATTTATTTTGCTAGAGTTCCAATGCGTGGGGACATCACACACCAGTCATTGAGCCAGAAGCTGCAAATGCTGCTGAAGCACAGCAAGGGCGGCTGAAGCTGTAGCTGACATTCTAAAAAGGGCACACAGGTGGCATACTTTTACAAGCAGATCTGGCAGCTCCGGGCAGCTTTTGAGAAACTATTGAACAATGAGGTTAAGCACATGGACCAGGCATAGTACGTGTGTGTGCTTGCCTTGCCTCAGAGCTGCCACCTGGTTCCGGCCATTGTCGCACATGACCATGCCTGGCTGTAGGTTCAGCGGTGTCAGCCACAGATATGCCTGCTCTTTCAGAGCTGTCCACAACTCTTCAGCTTTGCGTGGTTTGTCACCTAAGCATATTAGATTCAGTACAGCCTGTTGTTGCTGGGCTGAGGCAGTGCTGCAGTGCTTCTAGCTTGTGACTGATGTGCTCATTTCGGAGATGGAGGCTGAAGAGGAGGAGGATGAGGTGCAGGAGCTGTACACTGTGAGGGCAACCCTGATTGACGTAGGGCCCGCAATCCTCAGCGTCGGGAGGACGTGTACCATCCCAAGGTCCCTCTGGGTCCCGGCTTCCACTATGTTAACCCACTATGTTAACCCAGTGTGCCATCAGCGAGATGCAGCGTCCCTGCCCATAAGCACTTGTCCACATGTCCATGGTTAGGTGAACTTTCCCAGTAACAGCATTGTTGAGGGTACGGGTAATGTTGTGGGACACGTGCTTGTGTAATGCCGGGACGGCACATCGGGAGAAATAGTGGCGTCTGGGAACCAAGTACCTTGAGATGGCCGCTGCTATCAGGTTGTGGAAAGCATCCATCTCCACGAGCCTAAATGGCAAGATTTTGAGCGCAAGCATACAAGAAATGTGTGAATTTAGTACCGTGGCCTGTGGAGAGTTGGCTGCGTATTTCCGCTTGTGTTCCAATGACTGGGGTGTGGACAACTGAAGGCTGCGCTGGGACAAGGACGTGGACTTGCTTGATAATGGTGCTAGTTACAGTAAGTGTGTGCAACGACAGGTGCAGGGCAGGAGGCATCTTTGCATGCACCGTGGACAGGGGATTGGCTTGGACGCACAACAGTGGAAGAAGCAGTGGTGTCACCCGCAGACACTGTTTCTGGAGACTGGGGTTTGGCCCACAAAGTCAGATGCTTTGCTGCCTTGTGCCTGATCATGCTGGTGGTTGTCAGGCTGGTAGTTTTGCTACCCCTGCTGATGTGGGAATGGCAGGTGGTGCAAATAGCCTGTTTGGGGTTATCAGCAGAGTCTTTAAAAAACAACCAGACTCGGGAAGACCTAAGAGTTGGACTGGCAACTTCCGTAATGTTGGTGTTATGGGGAACGCTTGCCCGCCTTCTGTTTGCGGCCACCACACTGCTTTTTCCTGCCTGTTGGGGTGCTACGCCTTCCTCCCCCTGTGTGCTGCTGTGCTCGCTCTGCGTGTCCTCCTGCCAGGTTGGGTCAGTTACTATATCATCCACCACCTCGTCTTCCATTTCTGCACCCTTGTCCTCCCCCTGACTTTCTGGCAATTGTGTCTCATCATCGTCCACCACTTGTGACACCTTCCCACTGTGGCCTTTGTGTGACCGTAGCTGCTCAGATATCTGGGCATCGCTACATGCGACCTCATCTTTCCCTGCTTCAAGTAGACCAGGTGAGAGGCCCGAATCTATAAATAGAAAAGTGAAAAAAATTTCAGAGTGTCCAAGTGTGGGATCAGTTGTCTCCGGACACTCGACATGGTGGGAGGAAGGAGGATCAGGGTGAGGAATATGCGGTCCAGACTCACGGCTACTCAGACTTGACCGTGTGAAAGACAGGGTGCTGGTGGAAAAGTGACTGGAAGCATTATCCACTATCCAACCAACAACCTTTTGACACTGCTCTGTCTTCAATAGTGGTATGCTGCTACGGTCCCCTAGTAATTGGGAAGGTCGAGCAAGCAGATGTGGGTGTTTGTTGTGGCCCAATTTCAGCTTGCCCATGGCATCGGCCTCTGCATGCACCATCACCATCACGTCCGCTTCCCCGTCCCTTGCCACACGCCTTGCCCATTTTAAATGGACTACAATATTTTTGACATTCATTACAAATGGCTGAATTTGGAGTAAACTTATACTGTATGTGATCTGTGTTACGGGAAAACCACAGTTTAAAATATCTGGCCTGTAGGTAACAATTTTTCTTTCAGCAAACTGGTGTCAATAACTAGGGTAAGAAACAGCAAAAACAGTTGAATGGAAGCTTGAAATGCCACAATTTGTAGCCCACAGATAGATGAGGCGTGTGACCGAGATACCACACTGTAAAATATGTGACCTGTATTATTGTTTTTTTACCGCTAAATATTGTATAGAAATAAGCCAAGACAGAGCAATAACAGTTAACTGGAGGCCTGAAATGCCACAATTTGTAGGCCACAGATAGATGAGGCATGTGACCAAGATACCACACTGTTCAATATGTGGCCTGTTGTTTTGCTTTTTTACCGCAAAATATTGTAAATAAATAGGGTAAGACACAGCAAAAACACTTGAATGGAGGCCTGAAATGCCCCAATTTTTAGCCCACAGATAGATGAGGCGTCTAACTGAGATACTACACTGTAAGATATGTGGCCGGTATTTTTGTTTTTATACCACAAAATGTTGTATAGAAATAGGGTAAGACACAGCAAAAAGTTATCTGGAGGCCCGAAATGCCACAATTTGTAGGCCACAGATAGATGAGGCGTCTGACAGAGATACTACACTGTTAAGTATGTGGCCTGTATTTTTGTTGTTTTACCGCAAAATATTTTATAGAAATAGGGTAAGACACACCAAAAACATTTAACTGGAGGCCTGAAATGCCACAATTTGTAGCCCACAGATAGATGAGGGGCCTGACAGAGATAGCCCACTTTCAAATATCTGGCCTGCATTTTTTTTGTTTTTTGGCCCAGCTAAATTGTGTCAATAAGTAGGCTAAGACACAACAAAAAAATTTCTATGGAGGCCTGAAATGGCATAATTTTTAGAGCAATTTTGAGAGCAACAATCTGTGTGGCAGACAAAACCAAGTGTAAAATATCTGCCCTGTAGCTAAATATTTTTTGGGAAGCTAAATATTTTTGGGCAGCAAAATGGTGTCAAGGTAAGACACTCCTAAAAAAATTTATAGTACCACAAAAAATGGCAGAACTTTCTGCGCACTCAGATGTGATGGCTGGGACAGGCAAGCCTGTTAAAAATAGCTGAATTTTCACGCTGTACTATGAAAAGGATCTGGCTGTATTCTGCTTTGTCAACAAGCAAATGGAGAAAAAAAGTGGGCTCTGGATTGCTTTGGAATAAAATGATCAGGATTAAGATGCAAAAAAAATATTCCTGGCCACTGATACCTGGGGCTAGGTATATATGTAATATGCAGCAGCAGACAGTAATGGAATAGGCTCTCTTGATGTATGCAATGATATCTATATACCCACATACAGTGCCTGCAGGCCTTGCACTGATATGTGTATATCCACATTCACTCCCCTGTCTACCTAGCACTTCAATCTATATACCATTTAATTAGTCCTTAGAAGGACTTTTGCTGCTGGATTTGTGGATTCTATGATGGTATACTCACACTAACTTATAATCCCCCAAATCTGACCCTGTCTCGGCCCCAACTGTCCCTACACTGTCTGATTCCGTAGCTGAATGCGACGAGCAGGGTGGTGCCAGGTCTCTTATAGACTTTATGACGCTGTGCGGCCAGCCAATCACTGTACTACCACAACAAAGATGTCTGCGGCATTACAGTGCGTGGCAGGCAATCTCTGCATGTTGATTGGCACTCTAAAGAGCGCCAAACTTGCAGGACGGGGACCCGAACTCCTGCCGAGCAAACACAGAAATGCTCGTCGCTTGCCGAGTACCACGAGTACAGAGAAACTTGGGCGAGTAACGAGCATTACCGAGCATGCTTGCTCATCACTAGTAATAATGTATGTGTATTAGATAAATATGATCCATAAATAATAATAATAATAACCCATTAACTATTATTATATTATTATTAGGTTCTGTGTGGCTGATGTTATTTACATGAGTTTATATTTGAAGCCTTATTAAATCAGCATGTTAACTGGATAGATTAATAGTGTCGTTATTTTTTTTCTTTTTGCCTGCTTTTATACTTTTTCCACTATGCTGTCAGAACAGAGGAGCCTACTCGGAAGAGTTGGAATCATTGCTAAGAGTTTCTAGCCCAGTGGGAAGGCTTTCTCTCTTTTTAAGGGCAGACCACTCACAGAGCCAGATGGTTCCTGTCTGCTGCCTTTATTCAATGCACTTCCTCCCACAGAGGGGCGAGGTGTGGGGGTCCTTTTGCCCTCCATTCCCCTCCCCATCTAGCCACCTCTGGACCTTTCTCTTCTGAGGTTAGACATAATCTTTTATTGCCCAGTTGTTCGGAAGTGACCTTTTGGCCTTGATTAGATAGCACCAGGCTCTATCACTGGATTGCTTTTGAGCTGGCAGTTGCTTTTTATGTGTTTGCTGATCCGGTGTCAGAACAATGCAAGGCTTTGCAAAATTTTAGTACAGCAAAGGCCTCCTTTGGGATAGCAGGGGTCTGGGAGAATCTGTTATATAAGGCTTGTTGCTCATCCTTTTTTTCTTTTCAGCTCTTAAACTGGTTAAATATTGGAAGATGATTTCTCCATGATGCCAAAAGTGCTTTTTTTTAATTCAGCCATCTGTAAACTGTTTCTTTTTGGTAATGTAGTTTTCATTTCATATACAGCGCAGCTGCTATTTTAATATACAGAGAGGGATTTTTCCAGCTTTTCAGTACTTAAAGCATTTCACAGACGCCTTCCCACTAATGGCTGTAGCGTAGCACATGGCAATGGCAATGTTAGAGCTGGTGTAGCACCAAGTGCACACAGTGTTCCCAACTGTACTTCATTACAAGATCTCCATATTCCAACTTATTGTTGACCATATCATAATTATCTACATATTCTATATATACCAAAATAGTAGAAACATTAATCTTCGCTCATCTGTAAGCTATTCACTACTGCAACAATTCCTTCAGGTTATCATTTACTTAAAACTTGGCAGAACTAGAGGAGTAGAATGCAACATCTGTCGCCACGATTTAACTCCAGATTTTCTATTCAGTATCTTCATATATGCAAATATAATTTGCTACATCTGTTTAATTAAAATAATCAGTCAGATCAATCTTTGACCACCTTTACTTGTCAAAGTTTCACAAAGAAAATTAGATTAATTTTAATATTGAATGGTAAAGCACCCCATTAGATGACTAATGTTGCCCGAGCTCCCCAATGTCGTCAATGTCGATGGTTTCGGCCTACAGTCGAATGTACATGGGAGCCCCCGATAATTTATCAATAGGTCATGTCTGATTTTGGACTGCCGATCCTACTGTCTCCAGGAGATAAGCCAGATATGAAGGCTCTCACATAGATAGCACAGAAACACTAAACCAAATGATGTTTCCTGTTTATGGTAGAGCTTTCCGAGATGGTTGCCAGTCAAATGATTGGCTAAATCATTTTTAAGCCAGGAGCCATCTAATGTGTATGGCAAGCCTTAGACTCATTTGATGGACAATACGATGACTTACAAAATTGCAATTCAATTTATTTACCCTAAATGACATTTTCAGCACAAGAAAATCACTCCAAAGTCGCATCCACTAGATGTCTCTCTTCTGTCTAACTTGCTGTCTACTGCCTGTAGACAAGTGTAATGTGTCTCTAGCAGCAGAGACACTTTAACAGATTACCAGAAGTGAAAAAAGACAAAGAGTCAGCTCACAACTTTGATGTCCATTGCTCGGAGACCGGCAGTGCCGCAGGGAAAGTAGATCAAACAGGATTCCAGCATCAGTCATTATCTTTATTAGATATGTATAAACACAGTATACAAATGTTATATGAAAGGATTAAAGACCTTTCGGTGTGAAACGCGTTTGTCACAGAACATTCCACGAATGGGGTTGTGACATTTGTATACTGTTTTTATATGTATCTGATAAAGACGATGATTTTATGAAGATACTTGATGGTGGAATCCTTTAGATAACCAGAAGTGGTGCTCTGCTCCTGTTCTTCTGTTTGTCATACTGCATAAAGTATAGCAGAGTGGTGGGCTTTCAGTATGGGACAGGCAAACCATTAGACATTTGCAGGTGTAATGTATATTGAAGAGCAAGTGAAAGGGAGTTCATACTCCAATATGCCAATAGCTGGGAGGCATCTAGTACTTAAGGCATCCTCCCCTGTAGGCATGTGCCTGTACAACACCCTCTTTAGTTAGTTTGAGCTTGTCTTTGCTGGTTAGTTGTCAGGCCCTGAACCTGTTCCTGAACGTTTTCTATTAGAACCTGAATCTGTTTCTGATTCTGCCTAGTCTGAACCTGACTGAACCTGCTTCTAAACCTATTCTGTTAGAACCTGAACCTGTTGCTGAACCAACTTAGTCTGAACCCGAGCCTGTTCCTGTTATCCGTGATAGCTGAAGTTGCTCTGGTGGTATCTGACCCTGAAACCGATTCGGCGGTACCAAAACCAGAAACCGCTCTGTCAGTAGAATCATAGAATCATAGAATCGTAGAGTTGGAAGGGACCTCCTGGGCCATCTGGTCCAACCCCCTGCTCAAAGCAGGATTCGCTAAATCATCCCAGTCAGATGTCTGTCCAGCCTCTGTTTGAAGACTTCCATTGAAGGAGAACTCACCACTTCTCGTGGCAGCCTGTTCCACTCATTGATCACTCTAACTGTCAAAAAGTTTTTTCTAATATCTAATCTGTGTCTCCTCCCATTCAGTTTCATCCCATTGCTTCTAGTCTTTCCTTGTGCAAATGAGAATAAAGTTGATCCTTCTACAATGTGACAGCCCTTTAGATATTTGTAGACAGCTATTAAGTCTCCTCTCAGTCTTCTCTTTTGCAAACTAAACATTCCCAAATCCTGCAACCTTTCCTCATAAGACAGGGTTTGCAGACCGGTCACCATTCTGGTCGCTCTTTTCTGAACTTGCTCCAGTTTGTTGATGTCTTTTTTAAAATGTGGTGCCCAAAACTGGACACAATATTCTAGATGAGGTCTGACCAAAGAGGAGTAGAGGGAAATAATGACTTCACGTGATCTAGACTGTATGCTTCTGTTAATACATCCTAGAATTGCATTTGCCTTTTTTGCTGCTGCATCACACTGTTGACTCATATTCAGTCTGTGATCTATTAGTATACCCAAGTCTTTTTCACATGTGCTGTCACTTAGCCCTATTCCTCCCATTCTATATATGCTTTTTTCATTTTTATTGCCCAGATGTAGTACTTTGCATTTCTCCTTGTTAAAAACCATTCTGTTAGTTGCTGCCCACTTCTCCAGTTTATTTAAATCTTTTTGAATCCTCTCTCTCTCTTCTCTAGTATTAGCTATCCCTCCTAGCTTTGTGTCATCAGCAAATTTAATCAGTTTACCCTCAATTCCTTCATCTAAATCGTTGATAAAGATGTTGAACAATACAGGGCCCAGGACAGAGCCCTGTGGTACCCCACTTGAGACATTCTTCCAACTGGATGTGCAGCCATTTACGACCACTCTTTGGGTCCGATCACTAAGCCAGTTATGAATCCACCTAACAGTTGCCTTGTCCATTCCATACTTAGTCATTTTTTCAATAAGGATTGTATGAGAGACTTTGTCAAATGCTTTGCTGAAGTCAAGATATACTATATCTACAGCATTTCCTTGATCCACCCAATCAGTGATACCGTCATAGAAGGAAATTAAGTTAGTCTGACATGACTTATTAGTTACAAACCCATGCTGACTCTGTTTAATCACTTCATTCTTATCCAGGTATTGACATACATGTTGTTTAATAATTTGTTCAAAGATCTTTCCTGGTATAGAAGTCAGACTCACCGGCCTATAGTTGCCTGGGTCCACCTTCTTCCCCTTTTTGAAGATAGGAACAACATTTGCTCTTCTCCAGTCTTCTGGCACTTCTCCTGTTCTCCAAGAATTTTCAAAGATTATGGAGAGGGGTTCAAAAATTTCTTCTGCTATCTCCTTCAGTACTCTGGGGTGTAATTCATCTGGACCTGGAGACTTGAATTCATTTAGATTAGCTAAGTGTTTCCTCACTATCTTTCTGTTTATAGATATCCTGGATTCTTCTATTCCCTTAATAGGACAGTGAATAACAGTTGATTTTACATTTCCTTTCTGAGAGAAAACAGATGCAAAATAGGAATTTAAAAGTTCAGCCTTCTCAACATCCTGTCTTACCATTTCATCATTTTCATCCTGTAAAAATCCTATAGCATCTATAGTACCTGAACCTGAAGCTGTTTCAGCTGTACCTGAGCCTGAAGCCACTCTGATGGTATCAGAACCTGCACCAGTATACGTCTTGTCAAGTGTTCCAGGATCCGTACTGTCTGATTCTGCACCAGTGTCCATTCTGCCAACTGTTCCTGAGTCCATACTGTCTGAACTTGCATCTATATAATGTCCTGCCTTAGACTTGTGAGCCCCATTGGGGACAGCAATGATAATGTATGTAAAGCATTGCGGAATATGATAGCACTATATAAGCAAAACATATTAATAAAAAAAAATACATGATCATGATTTACAATTTCTGATAGTCGCTTGGGAATATTACATGCTTAAAAATAGCAACTCAAGTTGAGTGTATTTGTATATTTAATTTCTCAGATTGGCATTGCATGGTCTAAAAGTCTCCTTATGTCTGCTAGGCAGTTTCCACAAGAAGAAAAGTTACCCCTTATACACCCGCCAAAGTCTCTCATTCAGCCAAATGAGACCTCTTGCCTTGCACTGATGAGGGGTAAACTCCCCAAAACACAGGTCTGTAGATAGAGTGTCTGCTTTACTTTCTCCTAAGTCAAGGCTTGTTAAAAGGTCAATATTGAATTTTAGACTTGCTGATTCCATTAGGTAGCACTAGAATTCAAGTTCTCTTTCTCTGTGAGAGACAATATGCAAATTGAATGTGTCGCACATTAGTAATGCTTTGATTCACTGTAATATGGTTGTAGTCATAAATTCTAAATAAAACTAATCTAGATTAGTAATGGAATGTTTTGCTTGAATTTGTATCCCAGAGTGATCAAAAAGTTAGGTGACATGGAACCGGATAAGAGTTGACAACTTTGCAAATTACAATTGAAGGGTTAAAGAACTCTAATTTCACTGCACACAGCAAGCACACTGAAAAATAACCTTCTGTGGAATTCTGTTCTTTTAGGTTCCTGGAATTAACCACAATGGACACCCGATACTTCCTAATGTCAGAATCCAGACTGCCAGATTTGTATCAGAGAAGTTTGACCTTGAAATGCTTCTCAACACCCTTAGTGGCTGCATGCACACATGAGCTAGTAAAATCAGACAATTTGGTTGTCTTTCATAGTGAGCTTTACATCTTCTGTTCACACAAGGTAAAAATGTAATGATATGTTTGTAGGATCTGATTATCTAGAAGACATCTACTTCATAGAAACAAAAGAAAATCGAAAGTCCTCCGAGGTTAGGAATCTTTTGTAAAATATGGATTGAATATTTAAAGTGATATAAAACCCATTACATTTTCAAAATAAATAAGTTAAAATATGAAAGCCCTCAAAGTAACTGGAAAAAAACAGGATTAATGGATAACGTGAAAAGGTAGTAATTAGTACTGTTATTTAGTAGTGCTGGAGTCCTGAGCTTGAATCTGATGAAAGGCAACATCTACATGAAGATTTTTATGTTCTCCCGCTGTTGTCTATTCTCCCGGTGATATGATCGCTGATCAGTTACATCCAAGTTGATCATTTAATGGCCTGCTTAGACTAGTCACACCACAATTCTATGCACACACAGCAATCATTAATATGATGATCTGTCTGTGCACATAGAATATAATTTTATAATCAGCACATTACTTTTTTACGGTGGACAATGTGCTACCGAGAATGGTGTTGTTGAAAAATCGCACCTGACAAATGACTGTTTTACTTGTTCATTCGGTGTTTGCCAGTCTGTTAACCCCTTCACTACCAAGGGTGGTTTGCACGTTAACTACTGGGCCAATTTTTACAATTCTGACCACTGTCCCTTTATGAGGTCATAACTCTGAAACGCTTCCGTGGATCCCTGTGATTCTGACATTGTTTTCTCGTGACATATTGTACTTCATGTTAGTGGTAAAATTTCATTCATATAACTTGCGTTTACTTATGAGAAAAATGGAAATTTGGCGAAAATTTTGAAAATTCCGCAATTTTCCAACTTTGAATTTTTATGCCCTTAAATCACAGAGATATGGCACACAAAAAAGTTAATAAGTAACATTTGCCACATGTTTACTTTACATCAGCACAATTTTGGAACAAAATTTTTATTTGTTAGTAAGATATAAGGGTTAAAAGTTGACCAGCGATCTCTCATTTTTGCAACACCATTTTATTTTTACGGACCACATCACATTTGAAGCCACTTTGAGGGGTCTATATGATAGAAAATACCCAAAAGTGACACCATTCTAAAAACTGCACCCCTTAAGGTGCTTAAAACCACATTCAAGGAGTTTATTAACCCTTCAGGTGCGTCACAGGAATTTTTTGAATATTTAAAAAAAATTAACATTTAACTTTTCACAAAAAAAATTACTTCAGGTTCAATTTTTTTTATTTTACCAAGTGTAACAGGAGAAATTGGACTGCAAAAATTATTGTGCAATTTGTCCTGAGCACGCTGATTCCTGATATGTGGGGGGGAACCACTGTTTTGGTGCATGGCAGAGCTCGGAAGGGAAGGAGCGCCGTTTGACTTTTTCAATGCAAAATTGGCTGGAATTCTGATCGGACGCCATGTCGCGTTTGGAGAGCCCCTGATGTACCTAAACAGTGGAAACCCGCCACAAGTGACCCCATTTTTGAAACTAGACCCCCCAAGGAACTTATCTAGATGTGTGGTGAGAGCTTTGAACCTCCAAGTGCTTCACAGAAGTTTATAACGCCCAGGCGTGAAAATAACAAAAATTTTTTTTTCCACAAAAATGATATTTTTGCCCCAAAATTTTTATTTTTCTAAGGGCAACAGGAGAAATAGGACCCCAAAAGTTGTTTTGCAAATTGTCCTGAGTAGGCTGATACCCCATATGAGGGGGTAAAACACTGTTTGGGTGCATGGCAGAGCTTGGAAGGGAAGGAGCACCATTTGACTTTTTCAACGCAGAATTGGCTAGAATTGAGATCATATGCCATGTTGCGTTTGGAGAGCACCTGATGTGCGCAAATAGTGGAAACCCCCAATTCTAACCCTAACCCTAGCCCTAACCCTAACCCTAGCCCTAACCCTAGCCCTAACCCTAACCCTAGCCCTAACCCTAACCCTAGCCCTAACCCTAGCCCTAACCCTAGCCCTAACCCTAGCCCTAACCCTAACCCTAGCCCTAACCCTAATGGGAAAATGGAAATAAATACATTTTTTTAATTTTATTATTTTTCCCTAACTAAGGGGGTGATAACGGGGGGTTTGATTTACTATTTATGGTGGTTTTTATGTTTGACAGCTGTCGCACGCTAAAAGACGCTTTTTATTGTAAAAATAGTTTTTGCATCACAACATATTGAGAGCTATAATTTTTCCATATTTTGACCCACCGAGTCATGTGAGGTCTTATTTTTTGCGGGACGAGTTGACGCTTTTAATGGTATCATGTTCGGGCATGTGACATTTTTTGATCGCTTTTTATTTCATTTTTTGGGACGCAGAATTTACAAAAACCAGCGTTTCATGAATTTCTTTTGGGTGGTGCGTTTACGCCGTTCTGGGTGCGGTAAAATCTATGAGGCGGTTTTATTCTTCGGGTCAGTACGGTTACAGCGATACCTCATTTTGGTCGTTTTTTTATGTTTTGGTGCTTTTATGCAATGAAAACAATTTTATATAAAAAATAATTATTTTTGCATCACTTTATTCTGCGAGCTATAACTTTTTTATTTTTTCGCTGATGATGCTGTATGGTGGCTCGTTTTTTGCGGGACAAGATGATGTTTTCAGTGGTACCATGGATATTTATATGCGTCTTTTTGATCGCGCGTTATTGCACTTTTTGTTCGGCGGTATGATAATAAATCATTATTTTTTGCTTTGTTTTTTATTTTTATTTTTTAAGGGGTTCGCTTAAGGGGTTAACTATTGGGACGGTTTTATAGGGCGGGTCGTTACGGATGCAGCGATACCAAATATGTGTACTTTTATTGTTTTTTTTTTGTTTTTTTTCCAAAAAATGAATTTATTGGGGAATATTTTTTTTTTTTTTTTTTTTATTTATTTGGCGATTTTTTTTAAATTATTTTTACACTTTTTTTTTATTTTTTTTTACTTTATTACAATGTTCCAGGTGGGACTTCACTGTCCTGTGACAGATCACTGATCTGTCACATCACAGATCACTGTGACAGATCAGCGATCTGTCACAGGCACTGCACAGGCTTCCTCATGCCTGCGCTTTGCAGGCACTGAGGAAGCCAGCTTCCTGCAGGCCCCCGGAGGTCCCCGTCGCCATATTGGATCCGGGGGCCTGGAGGAAAGGAGTCCCCCGCAGCAGCGCTGCACATTGCGCTGCCGTGGGGGGCTCAGGGAAGCAAGGAGGGAGCCCCCTCCCTGCCGATGCTTCCCTTTAACCCCCGGTACACCGCGATCGCGTTTGATCGCGGTGTGCAAGGGGTTAACGTGTCGGGGGCGGTCCATGACCGCCCCTGACACATTGTGCTGGGTGTCAGCTATGATAATTAGCTGACACTCGGCCGCAATCAGCGGCGCTCACCACGTGGGCGCCGCTGATCGTGATGACGTAATATTCCGTCCATGGTAATTAGGTCCATGGTCACATGGACGGAATATTACGTCATTTGTAGGTAAGGTGTTAAGACAGGCCTATTTTTAGAGAAACTGGGTCTGAGCTGAAAAAGTAAATTAATGTGCATGCAAAATGTAAATACATATGAACACATGACCTTTACACAGAGAAAACCAAAAACAAAGCAAATATCCTAAAATAAAAAAGTAAAAAACAAATTGCAAAAATTGCATGAAGGTAGTAATAATAATAAGGGTATTTAGTTAACATAATTTTGATTAAAATAATGTACAAGCCATCCTGCCACATCAAGGCAACCCTTCTGGGACAGTCCTATTACCAGTAATAGCATAGGCCAGACAGGATGGATTTTTAGTTCAGTGTGCATTCAGTGCATATAAGAGTGTGACCGCCCTTTTTCTGAGTGGGAAATTCCATCCTGTCTGCCCTATGCTATTACTGGTGGTTTAGTCCCTCTGTCCTTGTTCACATTTACATCACTTGACAAGTGGAAAGGTTTTAAATTCAAGAGTTAGGACTGTCCCACAAGGGTTGCCGTGATGTGGCGGGATGGCTTGTACATTATTTTGATCAAAATTATGTTAACTAAATACCCTTATTATTATTACTACCTTCATGCAATTTTTTGCAATTTATTTTTTACTTTTTATTTTAGGATATTAGTTTTGTTTTAAGCCTATTTTAGGAATAAACATTCCTATGAAGGCTTGTTCCCTGATCATTGACTTGTCTAAAATGGTGGCCTTAGTGTGTTTTCCTGGCCATTCTGGTTTACCCTGACACTCCAAGAAAAACTGTGTCCCAATTCATCAAAGATTTTATGTCAGAAAACTGTTGGATAAAGGTTTTAGCGATTTCACGCCATTTTTGTCAGTTCCGACAAAGTGAGAAGAGCTGGGGCGTGGGAATAGCTGCTAATGAGGTGGGTTTTCTTATGCCACAAATATAACTTGAATACACCAACTATTATTATTATTTATTATTATGCATTTATATAAAGCCATTTATTTCATGGCGCTTTACATGTGAAAAGGGGAAATATAGACAAGTATAATAAACATGTGTAAGACAAGGGACACACAAGTACATAAGGAGAGGGGACCCTGCCTGCGAGGGCTCACAGTCTACAGGGATGGGTGAGGATACAGTAGGAGAGGGTAGAGCAGGCCGTGCGGTGGTTCAGTAGTCCGAGGATCTTTGCAGGCTGTAGGCTTGTCGGAACAGGTGGGTCTTCAGGTTCTTCTTGAAGGTTTCCGTTGATGGTGAGAGTCTGATGTGTTGCGGCAGAGAGTTCCAGAGTATGAGGGAAGCACGGGAGAAGTCTTGTATGCGGTTGTGGGAAGAAGAGATAAGGGGGGAGTAGAGAAGGAGATCTTGAGATGATCGAAGGTTGCATGCGGGTAGGTACCTAGAGACCATGTCACAGATGTATGGAGGAGACAGGTTGTGGATGGCTTTGTATGTCATGGTTAGGGTTTTGAATTGGAGCCTCTGGGCAATAGGAAGCCAGTGAAGGGCCTGGCATAGGGGGGAGGCTGGGGAATAGCGGGGAGACAGGTGGATTAGTCAGGCAGCAGAGTGTAGGATGGACTGGAGCGGTGCCAGAGTGCTAGAGGGGAGGCATTATAAGCTGTAAAGCAGAATGAAATATAACACCCAGAAAAAACGCTTTACATACAACCATGTACTAATTAAAATGGTAATTTTTATTAGAGAAATACATAAAAAATTATATTTTAAAAGCCATAAGACAGTTACCACAGGTAAAAGGAAAACAGGTGGGTATACCCAGAGATGTATGTACTCCTCACAACCCAAGAGGTTTAAAACCACATGAATCACAAATTAATAATTTATCCAGTTATGCACCCACATTAATCAATTGCTTCAGAAATAGTCCCAATGAAGCACACCTTAACATTAGAGTTGAGCGATACCGTCCGATACTTCAAAGTATCGTATCGGATGGTATCGGCCGATCTTTAAAAAAAGTATCGGTATCGCCGATTCCGATACCGGAAGTCCCATTCAAGTCTATGGGACTTCCGGTATCGGAATAAGAAAAACCCTTTCCTGCCCTTGTACAGCCTCTCTGGGGTCTGTACGGGCCTTTCGGGGGGCTGTGCCGGCCTGCCAGGGGGTCTGTGCAGGCTCCGGTGGTCTGTGCCGGCCTGCCGGTGGTCTGTGCAGGCTCCGGGGGGCTGTGCCGGCCTGCCGGGGGGCTGTGCCGGCCTGCCGGGGGGCTGTGCAGGCTCCGGGGGGCTGTGCCGGCCTGCCGGGGGGCTGTGCCGGCCTGCCGGGGGGCTGTGCCGGCCTGCCGGTGGTCTGTGCAGGCTCCGGGGGTCTGTGCAGGCATCGTCCGATGGGACTACAAGTCCCATCGGGCGATGCCTGCTACCATGACAGTGATTGACACATTAGCCAATGATGGGACAGTAGTAGTCCTATCATCCGGCTAATGTGTTAAATGTAAAAAAAAAAAAAAAAAAAAAAAATTACATGCTACATACATACAACATGCATACTACATACATGCTACATTCATACTACATACTACATACATGCTACATTCATACTACATGCAACATACATACTACATATATACTACATGCATGCTACATACATACTGCATGCTACATACATACCACATATATACTACATACATACTACATGCATGCGACATGCATGCTACATGCTACATACATAACACATATATACTACATGCATGCTACATACATACTACATGCTACATACTACATATATACTACATGCATGCTACATACTACATGCTACATACATACTACATATATACTACATGCATGCTACATACATACTGCATGCTACATACATACTACATACATACTACATACATGCTACATACATACTGCATGCTACATACATACTACATACATACCACATACATACTACATACATACTACATGCTACATACATACTACATATATACTACATGCATGCTACATACATACTACATGCTACATACATACTACATACATACTACATACATGCTACATACATACTGCATGCTACATACATACCACATACATACTACATACATGCTACATATATACTACATGCATGCTACATACATACTACATATATACTACATGCATGCTACATACATACTACATGCTACATGCATGCTACATACATACTACATACATACTACATGCTACATACATACCACATATATACTACATACATACAATACATTCATACAATACATACATAGACATACAGTACATATAACATAGAGTAACAAACTTACCAATACTTGTCACATTGTTCCCCGAAGCCATTGTCTTTCCGGAATAAATATTAACATAACAAACCACAAAAATACTCACCCACGATCCGAAGCAGTCCACGAGTGTGTCCCACGACGATCTTGGGTAGAGAACTGCAGCATCAGATGATGCTGCCGTTCTCTACGGGCTGCAGGAATCCAATGACGGAAGGTAGGTATCCTTCCGCACTGTATTCCTCCGCCACTTAAAAAAAAAAAAAGTCCCTAGTCTCACTTTATGCCATTGCTGTATGGGAAATTCCCACGCAGCAATGGCATAAAGTGAGACTAGGGACTTTTTTTTTTTTAAGTGGCGGAGGAATACAGTGCGGAAGGATACCTACCTTCCGTCATTGGATTCCTGCAGCCCGTAGAGAACGGCAGCATCATCTGATGCTGCAGTTCTCTACCCAAGATCGTCGTGGGACACACTCGTGGACTGCTTCGGATCGTGGGTGAGTATTTTTGTGGTTTGTTATGTTAATATTTATTCCGGAAAGACAATGGCTTCGGGGAACAATGTGACAAGTATTGGTAAGTATGTTACTCTATGTTATATGTACTGTATGTCTATGTATGTATTGTATGAATGTATTGTATGTATGTAGTATATATGTGGTATGTATGTAGCATGTAGTATGTATGTAGTATGTATGTAGCATGCATGTAGCATGTAGTATGTATGTAGCATGCATGTAGTATATATGTAGTATGTATGTAGCATGCATGTAGTATATATGTAGCATGTATGTAGTATGTATGTGGTATGTATGTAGCATGCAGTATGTATGTAGCATGTATGTAGTATGTATGTAGTATGTATGTAGCATGTAGTATGTATGTAGCATGCATGTAGTATATATGTAGTATGTATGTAGCATGTAGTATGTATGTAGTATGTATGTGGTATGTATGTAGCATGTAGTATGTATGTAGCATGCATGTAGTATATATGTAGTATGTATGTAGCATGCATGTAGTATGTATGTAGTATATATGTAGTATGTATGTAGCATGTAGTATGTATGTAGCATGCATGTAGTATATATGTAGTATGTATGTTGCATGTAGTATGTATGTAGCATGTATGTAGTATGTATGTAGTATATATGTAGTATGTAGCATGCATGTAGTATGTATGTAGTATTTTTTTTTTTTTATTTTTTTTTTTTTAACATTTAACACATTAGCCGGATGATGGGACTACTACTGTCCCATCATTGGCTAATGTGTCAATCACTGTCATGGTAGCAGGCATCGCCCGATGGGACTTGTAGTCCCATCGGACGATGCTTGCACAGACCCCCGGACATCAGCACAGCCCCCCGGCAGGCCGGCACAGCCCCCCGGCAGGCCGGTACAGACCCCCACAGGGTGCACAGACCACCGGCAGGCCGGCACAGCCCCCCGGCAGGCCGGCAGAGACCCCGGGCAGTCCACACAGCCCCCCGGCAGGCCGGCACAGCCCCCCGGCAGGCCGGCAGAGACCCCCGGAAGGCCCGAAATGACGGCGCATCATGATGCGCACACACCGCGCATCATGATGACGTCAGGCCGTCAATCAACTGAACTTCCGATTCCGATGCCGAATTCCGATATTGAAAAAATATCGGAAGTCGGTATCGGAATTCCGATACAGCAAGTATCGGCCGATACCCGATACTTGCGGTATCGGAATGCTCAACACTACTTAACATAAATAAACCTCTATTCCTTCAGGGCAATGTTACAGTCAAATAATGGGGTATATGGAAATGTGCGCTTCATCAGACTAACTAGAAGGGCATATAGTATTGAATCCAAATAGTTAAAGGAAATATGCAAGTATATCTGTTATGAATGCACAATAAGGAGGTATAATCACATAATGATCATAGGTATTATGAGGTTGTAAAACCCGGGAGACCCACCACACCCGACGTGGGTTTCGCTTTGAAATGCTTCGTCCATGTGACAAATATAACTTGGTCAAATTGACCTTAGAGGGATTTGTGGCACTCCACCCCATCCACTCATTAAAGGGAACCTGGCAGCTGATATATCCTGTCCAAACCATGGACCGCATGTATCACCAACTGACTTTTAACCCCTTTCTACCACTGTTCGTACTATTCCGTCCATGTGACCTGGACAGAATAGATATCGGGGCCCCGATAGCTGCCATGGAGACCCGATGTCGTCACAACCACATCTGGGTCTCCACTGCTGAGAGACTTCCTGTCATGCGCAGTGATGACCAGGAAGTCTCTCAGGTCAGTGTGCAACTTCGTGCAGCACTGACAGCTTCTATAGCATGCAGATCTGCATGCTATAGAAGCGATCAGCATGAACAAAATGAGTGTCTCATAGTGGGACACAGTGTAAAAGTAAGAATTAAATAAAAATTTTTTTTTAAATAGTTGTAAAAATATTTTAAAAAATAATAAAAAAATCAATATTTATTTAATCAATCAATAAATATTTAAAAGAAAAAAAATCTACACAATAAAAGTACACATATTTAGTATTGCCGGGTCTGTAATGATCTGCCCTATAAAACTATCCCACTAGTTAACCCCTTTAAAGAACACCATAAAAAACAAAGCAAAAAAAAAATGCTTTATCATTATACCGCCGAACAAAAAGTGGAATAACGCGCTCAAAAAGATGCAAAAAAACAAGACCTCACATGACTCTGTGGGCCAAAATATGGAAAAAGTATAGCTCTCAAAATGTGGTGATGCAAAAACTATTTTTTGCAATGAAAAGCATCTTTTAGTGCATGACAGCTGCCAATAGTAAATCAAATCCCCCTTTATCACCCCCTTAGTTAGAGAAAAATAATAAAATAAAAAAAAGTATTTATTTCCTTTTTCCAAATAGGGTTAGGGCTAGGGTTAGGGTTAGGGCTAAAATTAGGGTTAGGGTTGGGGCTAAAGTTAGGGTTGGGGTTGGGACCAAATTTAGGGTTAGGGTTGGGGCTAAAGTTATGGTTAGGGTTGGGGCTAAAGTTAGGGTTAGGGTTATGGTTGGGATTAGGGTTAGGGTAGGGATTAGGGTTAGGGTTGTGTTAGGGTTAGGTTTGTGGTTAGGGTTATGTTAGGGTTGGGATTAGGGTTAGATGTGTATTGGGGTTGCGATTGGAGTTAGAATTGGGGGTTTCCACTGTTTAGGCACTTCAGGGACTCTCCAAATGCGACATGGCACCTGATCTCAATTCCAGCCAGTTTTGCATTGGAAAAGTCAAACAGCGCTCCTTCCCTTCCGAACTCTGCCATGCGCCCAAATAGTGGTTTACCCTCACATATGTGGCATCAGCATACGCAGGACAAATTGCCCAACAACTTTTGGGGTCCAATTTCTTTTGTTACCCTTTGGTAAATAAAAAATTGGGGGCAAAAATATGATTTTTGTGAAAAAAAATATGATTTTTTATTTTTACAGCTCTACATTATAAACTTCTGTGAAGCAGTTGGGTGTTCAAAGTGCTCACCATACATCTAGATAAGTTCCTTATGGGGTCTACTTTCCAAAATGGTGTCACTTGTG
The DNA here is from genome assembly GCF_039654945.1 of Dendrobates tinctorius. Lineage (NCBI taxonomy): Eukaryota > Metazoa > Chordata > Amphibia > Anura > Dendrobatidae > Dendrobates > Dendrobates tinctorius. Next base: position 36,652,485 of record NW_027361698.1, read on the forward strand.
GGGGGTTTCCTCTGTTTAGGCACATCAGGGGCTCTCCAAACACGACATGGCGTCCGAACTCAATTCCAGCCAATTTTGCATTGAAAAGTCAAACGGCACTCCTTCGCTTTCGAGCTCTGCCATGCGCCCAATAAGTAGTTTACCTGCATATATGGGGTATCAGTGTACTCAGGACAAATTGTACAACAACTTTTGGGGTCCAGTTTCTCCTGTTACCATTGGTAAAATATAACAAATTGGATCTGAAATAAATTTTTTGTGAAAATAAGTCAAATGTTAATTTTTTTTAAACATTCAAAGAATTCCTGTAAAAGACCTGAAGGGTTAATAAACTTCTTGAATGTGGTTTTGAGCACCATCAGGGGTTCAGTTTTTAGAATGGTGTCACTTTGGGGTATTTTCTATCATATAGACCCCTCAAAGTGACTTCAAATGTGATGTGGTCCCTAAAAAAAAATGGTGTTGTAAAAATGAGAAATCGCTGGTCAACTTTTAACCCTTATAACTTCCTAACAAAAAAAAAATTTTGGTTCCAAAATTGTGCTGATGTAAAGTAGACATGTGGGAAATGTTATTTATTAACTCTTTTTTGTGAAATTTTTCTCTGTTTTAAGGGCACGTATTCAAATTTGGAAAATTTTCTAATTTTTTGCAAAATTTCCATTTTTTTTACAAATAAGCGCAAGTCATATCTAAGAAATTTTACCACTCTCATGAAGTACAATATGTCATGGGAAAACATGTCAGAATCACTGAGATCCATGGAAGTGTCCCAGAGTTATTACCTCATAAATGGACAGTGGTCAGAATTGTAAAAATTGGTCTGGTCATTAACATGCAAACCACCCTTGCGGGTTAAGGGGTTAATAGCTGCTGGGGATTGAGCTGCACTGTGCACCAGTCATACTCCCTGGGAGCTTCTCCTCATCCGCTGACATTGACCGACAGGACTTTGTCTCCAGCAGCTTTCGCCAGCTATTAAAAGTATGTTTTTTTTAACGCTGCAGCATTTTAGAGTCAAACATATATACACGGTGGCTAAGTGGTTAGCACTGCAGCCTTGCAGAGCTGGGGTCCTGGGTTCATATCCCACCAAGGACAACATCTGCAAGAAGTTTGTATGTTCTCCCCGTGTTTGCGTGGTTGTTCTCTGGTTTCCTCCCACATTCCAAAGACATACTGATAGGGAACTTAGATTGTGAGCCCTAATGAGCACAGTGCCAATAATGTCTGTAAAGTGCTGTGGAATTAATGGCGCTATATGGAGCGCCCTCACTCACCAGGGCCGTGTGGTACTCAGTACCGCGCCGGTTGATCTTCTCAATGGTGGTTGTCACGGCAGCAGTGACCTGGTCCGTGGCCCTGGGACTCCATTACAAAAGGGCTTGTTTCAGTGTGCTTATGGTGGTGAAAGTTTATAAGTGATTCATGACGCCACCTGTGGTGTTCGGCAATAGGGATGTAAGCCGACGCTGCAGACAGATCCTCTGGGACAGATGGTGTGGTGCAGCAGTGATGTTATAGCCCTCCACAGGCAGGGCTGTAGTCCCAGGGCAGTGTAGGTGAAGTGACACTTAGATGGTGTAGTGTCAGGCGCAAGGGATGTAGCAGTTCAGGGCAGGTTGGCGCAGGAATAAGTGGAGGACACCAGGGCGGTTAGTTCCAAAGCTTTACTCACAGTCTGTTGCAGGTACAGGTGCCCGCATCCGTGCCGTGTCCTCCGGGTCAGGAGCTCAGCCTACTTCCAGGCAAGATGAAGTACTCCGTTCCAACACTCCGCCAACATATGTGCCTTTTCTGAACGTCTCCTCTTATAGCGCCTTTGAATGAGGTACTCCTAGTACTGAGTTACACGGGAGTTCCTCCTGTCAGATGTTCCTATGAACTCTACTTGTACGGCAGACAGCTGTAGCCTGCCTCGGGGACTCCTTGCTACTAAGTCCCAGCTCACTAATATGTTGCTGTTGTGCCCCCAAGTCTTATGTGGGAATAAAGTGGTCACTAATTCTATTCCTCCGGTGTCTGCTGCAGGACCAATATTATCCGTACAACCTCGGGGACCTGACCCCGGCCTTGCGCTTAGAACTTGAAAAGGGTTCTCCTCTAACCCTGGTCCTTGTTCTCTTATTCTCCTTACGTTCTGTGCTAATCCTTCTTCCCAATGGAGAATCAAGCTTCCTTTCTCTGTCTCTTTCCTGTGCCAGCAGACCCAGATCACTGTGGCCTGCTGCAGCACTTCCTTGTTCCATCCCTCTCCTGGGGATCTTCTCTTTCTCACACTCTGTCCTTCTACATCCTTACTCATTGACTGAATGAAAGACTGACTGACTGACTCAACTCTTCCCGCTCTTTTATGTGAACTAAACTCCACCCACCTCCCAGCACGTTTCGTGTTCCGAGCAGGGAGCCACCAAGGGGTGCTATGCTACACTCCAAGCAGGGAGCCGCCGAAGGTGCTTTGCTACACTACTTTGTGGTGTGGGGTGCAGGTGTTGGAGTGTGGTCAGGTGTCTCCACCTTACCTGGATGGTGGGGCACCACACCTCAGGAGGAGGTGCAGTACCTCTGTGGTGACTGAACCCTCAGAGGCGCCACACTATATAAATAAGTAAAAAAAAAAGCATAGCTGTAATTGTGCAGCCAATGGCTAATACTTGCTGCTCACTGTGAGGGCAGCATGTATCACCAGTTAGGCTCTCTTTAAGGCTAGTTTCACACTTGCGCCTTTTTGCGCAGCGTATCAAGCGCACATGAAACGCGTGTCAAAAGCGCATGCAAACGCTTGTAAATGCTGCGTTTTTTTGTAGCATTATTGTGCGCATTACGACAAAAAATCACAGCGTTTTTATGTGTTTGTAAGCGTTTTTCATGCGTTTGCATTTTTTATGCGCAATTGTGTCACTTCACAGGAGAAAAAATCCTTGAAAAATTCTTGCAACTTACTCCACCAATGGGACTGCAGTGGGCGTGTCTTATGGAAATTCTTTATATAGACCCTGTTTACAGCTGAATTCTTCACATTTGCTTGCATTTGCCTTGATAAACATGGATCTGCGCTGGAAGAGTTTTTATTTTGACTTGGATCTGGACATGAGGATGGCTCAGGCTTATGCAGTTGCTTGCCATGAACAAAGGGAGAGAGAGAGGCAGCGAAGACGGCAGCGGCGGCGTTTGTGGATACATCCCATTATTGAACTCCGGGAGAGTCGTGGAGCGTACCACACCCTCTACAGTGAGCTACAGGCAAACCCGGAGAAATTTACGGATTATACCCGGATGTCCCAAGAAACCTTTAACTATTTGCTTGGTCGGGTCCAAGAAGTCATCCGGAGACAGGACACGCAGCTCCGGAGTGGGATTACTCCTGAGGAACGGCTCCTGGTTACATTACGGTACATAGTTTTGCAAAACCAATGCCTGCATAATTTTCTTTGTTGTGACATGTACTCTTCCAAATCTGGCAAAACTATAGTTCTGCCATGTAGTTAACAAAAGGCTGCGGTAATTTTTTTATGGCATGTATTGAACAAAAGGCTGCAGATATTTTTTTAAAAATTTTTTTATTGAATTTAAGGTGTGTACAAAAATCCCTATACACAAATATTAATTTTTGTTTTTTACTTTGTGTCACAGATTCCTGGCTACTGGAGAGACCCTCTCTTCACTGCACTTCCAGTACCATATTGGAATCTCCACGTTGTCTGGAATTGTAGCGGACACCTGCCGGGCTTTGTGGAACTTTCTCTGTCCAGAATTCATGCCCTGCCCACCGTAGAAAAGTGGTTGGAAATCGCCGAAAGATTCTGGACAGTATGCAATTTCCCCAACTGTTTGGGAGCGGTGGATGGGAAACACATCCGTATTATCAAGCCCAAAAGAACTGGATCTGAGTACTAGAACTATAAAAAGTACTTTTCTACTGTACTCATGGCCATTTCTGATGCAGACTGTATGTTTATTGCAGTGGACATTGGGGCATTTGGCCGTGGGAATGACTCCCAGGCTTTTAAGAACTCGGACATGGGCAGGAGGTTGTATGGCAACCACTTCAGTGGATGAGGTGGTGAAGGCCTGTGTCGTTCTACATAATTTTGTAATTGCTAGAGAGCACCCGAACTTAGATCTTGATCATGTTGCTCCTAACCCATTGCCTGAATTTACTCAGCACCCTCTCAGGTCATCCGTTGAAGTTGACCAAATGAGGGACCAATTTGCGGCCTACTTCAACTCAGATGTAGGACGGGTGGAATGGCAAGAGCAAATGGTGTAAAAAAATTGTCTTGCTGGTATGTGAATAAAAAACACTGTTTTGATACCTGTACTGAGTGCATTCTGTGTTTTTTCAATCCCAATACTATTAGCAAGTAGCCAGGTGTATCAGTGAATTTATGATGCTGTGTTTTGTGCATCATGAATTCACTAATACTCCTGAGTAGGTGACTATAGATACACACACAAGTTGTATTACCTTTATAATCTCTAGCGACGGTGGAGATAATACAACTAATATTTGTGTAACATGGGGCGATTTTATAAACAGTGATTTTTGGATGCACTGGCATAATTCACTTTTTATGATACCGAAACCTGTGACTATAAATATTATTTGTAGGATGACCACTGTGGCTTGGATTTTGAAAGAACACTGGTAAAATACCCAGGCCTGGTGTTATGCTGAAGTGACGAATACTTCACAAAGTTATCACAAATGGGCAGGAGAATACACATTAAACTGCAGCTTTCCTACACTCGTCTTCAAATATATTGAGAGTTAAGCAACGCTGCAGGTTAAAACTCATGTGTATTCACCTGCCCAGGTGTGATAGTGATGATGATACAAGATCAGGGTATTTGTGAAGTATATATAACATTTATTTTCACCATCATGTCATCAGTTTCTTCAACACACACGTAATAGTGTATGTGGTTAATTACAAAGTATATCTACAGTTCCTTGTCTTGTCTCTAATAGTTAAATGATGATGGTACAAAAAAGGCAAGGTAACAATAGATATGCCTTGCACTCAACACCGTCCTCTATGCCAGGGTTTCCAAAATCTAGTCCTTGGGCTGTGTGCACACGCTGCGGATTTTGCTGCGGTTCCGCAGCGGTTTTCCCTATGGGAATCAAAAACCACAGTGCAGACGGTGCGGAATTTTCTGAGCGGATTATCTGCGGTTTTCAATCCGCAGAAAGAATTGACATGTCAATTCTTTCTGCGGATTCTCCTGCGGTTTGCCATCTCCTCCATTGAGGAGATGAAAAACCGCAGGGCAAAACCGCAGAGCAATCCGCAGGTAAAACCGCAGGTCTTTTGACCTGCGGTTTCACCTGCGGATTTTACAAAATCCACGCAGATGAATCCGCACCTAATCCGCAGCGTGTGCACACAGCCTAAATGTCCAACAACAGATCATGTTTTAAGGATTTAATTTTTTTTTTTGCTCAGGTGATGCAGTTATCACCAGAGTAATGGAATTACTTAAAACATGATTTGTTTGTTGGACTTGAAGACTGGAGTTGGGGAACCCTGCTCAATTCAGTCTGTGCAATACACCAGATATCTCCATTACTGATGTTTCTTGTGTCAGTATTGGAGATATGTGTTGTAAAAAAAAACAATCTATATGACTTGTCTTTTCCACATCAGTCTCTACATTCTTGTAATATTGCACAGACTGGATCCAGCAGGGTTCCCCAACTCCAGTCCTCAAGGTCCACCAACAGATCAACACAGTAACCAATCCAAATGTTTTGAAAGCAGAATTGCACATTTAGTTTTCCACCAAAAAAAAAAGATTTGATTAGGAATGACGTTTGGGGGAAGATTGGGATACTTTGGGGGTGTGGAGAGACGAGGAATGGCTGGAGGTTGAGGAAGGGGTTCTAGGAGAAGGGGCGACGAAAGTACTGGGGGAAGGGAGCTCTGGAATGGACATGGAGACAGGCTGAGACACATTAGGAGGAGAGGGTGGATAGACAAGCAAAGTTTTTTTTTCTTTTCTTTGGCGCAGGAGTATCCTGCCTGGACCGACTTCCACCGTGTGACCGCCTTACTTTGCTCGACCGCTTGGAGATGGTGGACCGTGGCGTTGACCTGAAAATATCGAATGCGGGTCACCACTCTGCTGCTCTGTGGTGGCGGTGCTCCTAGATGTGGCAGTGACTGTGCTCCTAGAAGGAGACAAAGTTGTGTTGGTGCTCATAGTAGTGGCGGCGGTGGAGGTGAAACGAGGAGACAAACTCGTGTCGGTGCTCAAAGAAGTGGCGGTGGCGGTGATCCTTGGAGATGTAGTCGTGTCGGTGCTCCTAGAAGGAGGCTGCGTGTCGGTGATCTGAGCAGCAGTTCTGGCGGGACTCCAAGGAGGAGAATTGGTGGCGGTGCTCTTTGGATAAGGAGTGCTGGTGGTGCTCCTTTGATGAGGCATGCTGGTGGTGCTCCTTTGATGAGGAGTGCTGGCGGTGCTCCTTTGATGAGGAGTGCTGGCGGTGCTCCTTTGATGAGGAGTGCTGACGGTGCTCCTTTGATGTTGACTGGTGGTGTCAGTGGCCCAAGCAGGTTCTGTGGTGGCTTTGCTCCAAGCAGGTGGTGCTGTGGTGGTGCTCCATACAGGAGCAGCGCTTGCCATAGTGGTGGTGGCGGAGGAGTGTCCAGCAACACTCAGACTTGGTGTGGTGTAGTAGTGTCCGGCTTCGCTGGGAATGCTGGTGGCCGTGCAGTGGTATGCAGCAGAAGTCAGTAGGGAGATGTATCGAATCAGCAGTGGCACTGCTGGAAATAACACCACTGACTGCTGCACATACCGATTCTGCTGCATAGCCTGCAAGTAAGCAGTGTTGCAGGCCTGTAACACACTCACCTGTTGCTCAGGACTAAGGTGTTCCACCATGCCCTGTTCAATTTTACTGAAAAAATGGTGCGCTGGTCTGTTGAGGTCGGCCTCCAGACGGTCAAGGCGCTGGTCGACAGAGTGGAAGCGGTGTTCCATGTGGTTAAAACCACATATCATCAGGGAAAAACCGCTTTCCATTCTGGCGGACAGTGCCTTGAGGCTGGCCTGAAAGGCCTCACTCAAGTGCATGAACTCGGGCATGACAGGCCTGTCCAAGGCCCTCTGCCACTGGCGGGTAGTGCCCGCATAACCAGTGACAGAGACCTGGGACAGGGGAACACCTGATGGACCAGCTTCCTGGTCACCAGCTGTCTGTGTTGCTGACCTGCAAGATGCTTCCTGGCTGTCGGATGGCTGGGACGGGTCCGAGGTCGATCGATGAAGAACCGCTCCCGGGACAGGTTGCAGGGTGCTGCTCCAAGTGCTGTGGAAAGAAAGGGAAAACATTACTATCATGCATTAACAAGAAGCATCAGCTGTGGAATAGAAAAGCACATGGTAATAAAAAAAAAATACTTACGCTCTGCTGGCAAGGACCGGTCTCAGGAAAGCCAACTCGCGATGATAGCGGTACTTTCTTCTGCGCCTTGCCACTGAACCACTGCGAACCTGTCCCTCAGCACGAACATCAGAGTTGAAGCGGTCCTTCATCGAGCGCCAACGTGTGCGGACTTTGCTCACTGTTGGGAAAAAAAAAGAAAAAAGACAATGCAATGAAGGCAACATAATTATCAGCACACACACCTGATAGAACTTTGCAAACAGTCAATGCTGCAGCCCAAAAAAATTCCATACACAATGCAGTCACTGATGATCCTGAGGACACTGTTATGTGTCCTGCTAGAATATATGTAGCAGCCAAAACAACAGTATCATCAGGAGCGAGAGTGAAAACAAGATCAAGACAGCAGTTCAATACACAAAGCAATCACTGTTTTCCAGAAGGCTTTGGTGTGTTTGATGCAAGAATATATCTTGCCACAAGCACACCAGTACCATCTGGACCAAAAATCAATGCAGCTTCCAGACAGCAGTTCAATACACAAAGCAATCACTGTTTTCCAGAAGGCATTGGTGTGTTTGATGCAAGAATATATCTTGCCACAAACACACCAGTACCATCAGGACCACAAATCAATGCAGCTTCAAGACAGCAGTTCAATACACAAAGCAATCACTGTTTTCCAGAAGGCATTGGTGTGTTTGATGCAAGAATATATCTTGCCACAAACACACCAGTACCATCAGGACCACAAATCAATGCAGCTTCAAGACAGCAGTTCAATACACAAAGCAATCACTGTTTTCCAGAAGGCATTGGTGCATTTGATGCAAGAATATATCTTGCCACAAACACACCAGTACCATCTGGACCACAAATCAATGCAGCTTCAAGACAGCAGTTCAATACACAAAGCAATCACTGTTTTCCAGAAGGCATTGGTGTGTTTGATGCAAGAATATCTCTTGCCACAAACACACCAGTACCATCTGGACCAAAAATCAATGCAGTATCACTGAGCATCTTTATACTTACTGAACGCCCTTTTTGAAGTTGGAGAGGCGCTGTCCCAGCCATCCATCATCGCTGCGGCCACCTCATTCCAGAGCTGCCGGGTCACCACTGTGTCTTTGTACTGCTGGTCACGGCTGTCCCACAACAGGATACGCTCCTCAACAAGGCGGATCAGGTGCTCGTTGTCTATGTACACTACTTCTTCGTCATCCTGTTGTGGTACCTAGAAAAAAAAAATTTAGAATCTATGTAATTTTGGAGAATGAAAAAGATAGAAAAAGAAACAGAGAAAAAGCAAGATAAAAGATGAAAATAAAGACAGAAAAAAAAGAAAGGGCAGATTATATACTAACATTGCGTCCCGCTCAGACTGCTCCTGCTCAGACCGCTCCCGCTCAGACTGCTCCCGCACTTCAACTTCACTGGCCGTGTCTGATGTCTGTAAAGAAAAAAAAATTATTACACATTTCTAGAGGCAGCTAAACTTACCCAAAGGCAGCAACATCCTCCCCTCACGATCAGCTTGGGCCAGTTCTTGCCAAGATGGCGAAGAGACCGATCCAGAAGAAGACATGCTGAAATTTAAGCAAAAAATACATTAGTACATTATAAAATTGTACAGAACACACAGACATTATGTTGAAGAATACTCACATTTTGGCTTCTGAAGCTTGAATCCACAGTTGGAAGGCTCTTCTATTCTTGTCTGCTCTCTGCAAGGCTGTCTGTAGAGTATTGGTCTGGCCCTGAAGACACCTTCTTTTATCTAGACTCCTCTCAAACAATGTTGCTTGTTTAGGGGGAGGTTTAGACAAGTGTCTAGACATTGTTTACTGAAATCGCGTGCGCGCACAAAGCGCTGGCGTGCGCGCATCTAGGCGTACATCAGCAACCCCATAGACTGTAATGTTATTTTTGGGCGCACACCGTGCGCACACGTGCGCGCGTGATTTTTTTAATGATGTAGGCGGAACAAAAAATGCAACATGTAGCGTACGGCGCATCTGGGCGCACACCTGTAAAATGCGCAGCGCACACTAAAAGCTGATGAGCACGTGCAATCGCAAGACCCTGCGACCACCATGTTAGAGATAGGGGAACATTGCGCGTGCGCCCGATAGCGCACAATACGTTAAAACGCTAGTGTGAAACCAGCCTAAGACCTGTGCTAAAAATACTGGTCCAGATAAATCGGGACCAATAAGGATAATTTCACAAACATAGCATTTTTTCCCACATATATGTTTTTGTGGTGCTTTTCTCTCCTTTAGGGCTCATACTCACTTGCAAGAGACTTGTACGACTCTCACACGATTCTCTTGCATGAAAACCTGGCACTGCCGCTGGCACTTGGACCAGAGCGTGCGGCTACATGTATTTCTATGAAGCCGCACGCTCCGGTCCACGTGCCAGCGGCAGTGCCAGGTTTTCATACAATAGACTCGCACGAGAGTCATACGAGTCTCTCGCAAGTGAGTATGAGCCCTTACTGTGATTTTGGGTGTAAGAAAATTCAAGGCATTTTTTTTTACCAGCAAAATGCTGTGAAAAAACATGTGTACTAAAACGCTCATAATATAGATTTGGTGCTCGTTCAGATGAACGTAGTACACTTATGTGTGTTGTCCATGTAAAAATCAGATAGCGCACTGACCAATGTTTTTGAATAGGATTATTCAGATTTGTCCATTCAAGTCTAAAGCCCCCGTTACACACTGCGATATCGCTTGCAATATCCCTGTAAAGTCACCGATTTTGTGACGTTGCAGCGATATTGCTAGAGATATCGCTACATGTGATACTTACCCCGACCGACTCCCCCGCTGATTATCGCTGATCGCGCGAGAAGGTCCTGGATCATTTCTCGTCGGGCGCTTCCTGCTGGGCTTCCTGTGGTGCCAACGAGCGACGCGTGGACACGGGCAGGAGGACGTCAGGATCGCTACGTCTGATAGGTAAGTAGTGACCCCAGACCCCAGCGATGTCGCTGGTGAGATCTGCCTGTGTGGCAGCTCACTAGCGACCACTTAGCGGTGCACCAGCGATCCATATCATTGTCGGGATCGCTGGTGCATCGCTATGTGTAACGGTACCCTAACATTCTGACAGCACACTGACCAAAGCAAGTCATTGCGGAAGTTCACACAAACGTTTTACACACAGACCAGTGGTATCCGTGTAAAAGAAAAATCACAGCAATCACTACTTTTATCTACATTTCAAATCAGATTCACCATTTCTATGTCCATGTACGTAAAAACGTATTACATACGGTTTACTATACATATGTGATGCATTTTTTTATTGCTCCATTACTGTTATTAACATAGGAAACTGTATTTGACCTATTATTAATTATTAAATTGTTTATGTAAAAATGAGATGCCATATAGATGTAAAAAAATGGTCATCTGAAAGGCATATGGATGACCATACTGATGAAAAATTGTGCTTTTTTTTTCTGGATGAAAAGCAGACGATTTTGCATATGCTTGTCTGAGCCCAGCATTACTCCTAAATAGTAAAACATGTTTACAAAATCAAATGGGTTGTCTGGCGTTAGGCCGGGGTCACACTAGAGAGGAATATGGGTGAGTGAGAGGCGTTAAAAGCATGCATTACACACGGACAAATGATTCTCTATGGGGTAGCTCCGAACAGCCGTATATTTCTCGCCCGTATTGTACGGTCCGTGCCAATCGCAACATGCTGCGATTGTCAGCGTACTACGTCCGTAGTACGCCAATGCAAGTCTATGGGTGCACAAAAAATACAGATTACACACGGACCACACGTGTGACTTGCGAGAAATATGCAGGTCTTTTGGCAGGTGACAGGAAATGGGCCAATCCATCTTCAGGAAGCTTAGACATGCTAATTAGCTTAAAAAGCGCTCCAGACATCCAGGAAGTACGCCTCCACGGAGTCCTGCAGCGTCCTGACGCCATATTTCCTCAATGTGGAGATGCTGATTGTACTAGTGCAGGAGCGCCGGAAATCTGGGACCAACGTGATGCCCATTATGCCAACCGGGCAAGAAAGGAGGCGTTATGGAGGCGCATATGTCGCCAGATGTTCCACGATTTTGCTGATCGGCCACGTGAGGAGCAGCAGCAACTGAGTAAGTACAACCCAAAAAATGTTTAAAATTACCTCACATCAAAAAAGGCATTTAGAATCAGGCCCCCCCCTTCCTGTGCTTGGACTTTTTGCCTCATGAGGCTGGTAGATTTTTATGTGACCCATGGTTTTACACTGCCATAATTTGGCCCAGGCCACAAGCTCCTCATCCTCCTAGCCAACCAAATTATTAAGTGTAGTTACTTGATTCCTGAACTATTGTGACCCTGTGTATCTGGCCTGGATGCCCCAATTATATATGCCACCCTGGGTAGAAAGCACACCCAAAAAGACCACATGCCTAGGCTACTGGTAGCAAATTTGACCTAGAAAATATGTGAAATTGAGAATATTTCCTGTCACATTGCAGTGGAAGATGTGATGAGACGCTGGCGCAGCATCCGCGACCAATACAGGCGGGAACATCAGCAGCAGGCCTGGAGTGGTGATGCGGGCCACATAAAGAGGAAATATATCTATTATGACCGCCTCTTCTTACTCGCTCCAATTCTGGATCTGAGACCGTAAGTAAATACCTCACACCACATTACACAGATACTTTCACAGGGCCAAAAAAATGGATTTATTTTTGGCTCTGTTCTATTTCATTACAGAACTCAGTCCAACCTTACGGAGAGAGAAACTGGCTCAGATACCGAGCCCATCATAGATCCTGGGTCTGTAGTGGAAGAGGTGGCTGGCCCATCTTCTCCCCCTCTAAGAAGCATGGGTGAAGATTCCTCTCAGGAAAACCCAGTGCCTGCACCACAAACCCCACCACCAGGACCACATCCACAAGCAGGACCGTCTGCTGCTGCATCATCAGCCATACAGGAGGAGCAGGGCAACATCAGCAGCAGCCTAACTGCCCAGATTCGGGGCTCCCCACAGCCTGCTGGACCATCCCAGCGAGGAAAAAGAAGGCGCCATATCCCTGCCCAAGATACTCGTACCATTGTTGACACAGAGGTACTGAACTATCTGGCTAGAGTCAATAATGATGATGGGGAGGAGGCATACTTACGCAGCCTGGCCCTTTATCTTCATGCCCTTTCCCGTGAGGTGAGGCTACGTATTTGAGGATGTTTTCAGATCCTGCTTGATGCAAGCACACACCCCAATACCCCATATGAGTTATTTGAATATTTGGAAAGGTGGCAGCTTTCACCCAGGAATCTGATGTGCCTTAGACACCCCACACACATGCTTGCTCAAGCAGGCTCTGAGGATCCTCAAATGCGTGGGCCTACACCTCACCCCCTTCCTCCCCCTACCCAACCTTTCCAACAGCAGCCACACATGTCTGGCTCTAGCCAACCTCACCAATATGGCCACTTGTTCCCACCCAGTGTTGGAGGCTGGTCCCAACCTGGTTGGGGACGACATGGCTATTTTGGTGGGTATGAGACAAGGGCCTACCAGCCCCAACAAGAGGCCCCTCTCCAGTATCACTCTGGCCAGTACTAGCCACAATCACAGGAGGCAGTACACTACCCACATCATGGGCAACAGTATGCCCCCACACAGGGCGATGGCTGTTATGATGAGTCACCGAAGGAGGAAAAAACAAAATACCAGCTAAGTCCAGAAAAACCAGAGAGTTTGGCAGCTATCGGATTGCAGACCCCTGAACCTATCCACAACAACTAGCAGTAGCCGTGGGGGGGTTCCTACGGTGCCCTAGACCCCTCGATCACAGCCGGAGAGCTACATAGCCTAAAGACAGAAAGGGGGAAAACTAAACTGCCCCAGAGCAGACCCCAAAGCAATAGGCAGCCCCCAGCATATAATGACGGTGAAGCAAGATGAAAACACTAACACAGATAGAAAGATAGGTTGAGCAAATGATGGGGCCCAAGCTAACTACATAGGACAGGATAGGAAAGCTGCTGTCTGCCATCCGCAAAAACCCTATCAAAATGAGCCAACCGACTGATAGGAAAAACAGGCCCTGAAGTCGCTAGCCTTCAAAAGACTATATCAGCACTCAGGTATATTCTGAAGACAGAGCAAAAGATCAACAGATCAGAGACAAAAATGGAATTCAGCTCACCCCCGGCTGGGGATGACAGAACTCCCAAAAAACAAGGCAAAACAAAAAACAAAACTGAAGAGTACAAAGCAGAGCAGAAAAACTTAGCTTTGAGACGCAGGAATCAGACTGGTCTCCAAGAATCCAGCAGGAAAATCACCAGCCAGGAAGAAGGGCGTCGGCAGCCTTATATCCAGTCCTCAATTCCAGCCACCCAGTTATCATCTAGCTGCCCAGGTGTTTGGTAATCAGTCTCACTACCTGCCTTCACCAGAGGAGGGAGTTCGTCAGACCTCAATGGTGAACGGAAAAATGAACTCACAACAGATGGCCAAGTTGGGCAAAGTAGCCAGCAGCAAACACAGGCTGGTCTTCTGCCTTCTCCTCCCCCGACCTACCAAAATTTATAATGTTGCCATTTTGGTATTGCCTAATGGTTTTGTGGTTGTTTTGTTTGTCAGAAAATGTTATTTGTACCCAATTTTCACATCTGCACAAAGGCCAATTTGGCCCATTGCCACATTTATCATATGGCAATAATATGTTTTTCTTAAAAAAAAAAGAAAAAGGCAAAAGTAAACATTTGTCTACTACATTTTACGTCTCTGTCTCAATTCTAAAAAAGGTGTCAGCATACTAATATACGCTTACCAATGCAATTAAACAGTCAAAGAATCAGACATAAACCAAAAAATTATAACATAGACACAGCATGCTCTTGCCAAGAAGTTTCCCCCTCAGGTGACATAAAGTAATTTGTGAAAATATCACGCACTTTGAGCCCAGAGAGCAGTCTACGTTGAGGGTTGATAGGTGGTCTTGCCCTACGCACATTGTCTGACCCACGCACAACACCAGCAGAGGAGGAACAATCATGTATCCTGGTGAAGTCATAAAGAACCACACAGGCTTTAACAACTTCATTAACATTTTGTTCACTCAGCTGAATGGCAGACTGGAGTACCCGCCATTTGGCACAAAGAATGCCAAAGGAACACTCCACCAGTCGCCGAGCACTTGATAGGCGCAAGTTAAAAATTCTGCGCTGGTGGTCCTGGTTGCGCCGGGGATATGGCCTCATGACATTGCGCGTTAACTGAAATGCCTCATCTGCCACAAGGACATAAGGGACTGATTCTTGAGTGGAGCCTGGTAGCTGGCGTGGTGGTGGTAGATCGAACTGGTTGGTGCGTAGCCGCCAACCCATAATGAAAGTATTGAAGACTTGAGAGTCTCCCGTCCTTCCATAGGCCCCAATGTCAACAATTATAAACTTGTATTGAGGGTCGGACAGAGCCAACAATACAACAGAAAAGTATTGTTTATAATTGAAGAATTGGAAGCCAGAGTTCGGCGGCTTACGCACCCGGATATGTTTGCCATCAAGGGCCCCAAATTAGGAAGCTGGCATTCCTCCTCAAAGTCCCTTGATATCCTCAACCAGTCTTCCATCCTGGGCTTGGGCATGACGAGTTGATGTAGTCTTGACCATATTTCACTACATGTCGACCTGACTATGCCAGAAATGGTAGATCTTCCAATGAGAAACTCATGGTGGAGGGCGGCATAAGACAGGCCAGTGGACAGAAAGCTGAAGAACATCAGAAATGGAACATTTTAGAATGCACAAATTAACAAAACACCAGGTACATACATACCAAACTTGTTAGTGATTCAGATCTACTAACACACATATATTTGGTCGCACAATGACTACGTGATATTCAGTACATATTACACATAACATTCTGGTCTGTAAGTTTAAATATATCTGGAATAAGATGAGGGCATTAAATTTAGTCCAAAAAGCAAAAAATACATACTTTGGGAAACACATCATGAACATAGAGAATGTGGTTGTGTAGTACATACCGCAATGTGAGTAGAAGTCGCTCCTCTGCAGATATAGCTTTGCGCATCCTTGTGTCCTGAAAGTTTATCCCAGGACGCACTGTCTCCAAGAGTAGATCAAATGTTGCAAGGCTCATGCGACAGTATTGGTAAAATTTTTCCGGATGCTCCCGCAGAGAAGAATAGAGGCGGTGAAAATGACCTCTTGTGAGTCGTTGCCTCAAAAGTGGATGGACCCACATGCGTCTCCTCCTCCGCGGATCCACTATCACTGGGTATGGTTGACTAAAGCAGCGTAACGAAAGCCAGTTGAAGAGAACCTGCTCAGTTGTGTTGAAACTCAGACAGTCTGCCATGTTGCACATACAACACCAACACACCTAGTCAAGGCAAGGTCACAAATGGACAGAATGGAGGCAGCCACCTATCCCTGAGCCAATAAATAGGGTGCAGGCTAATGATTTAAATTGTTTGCACGCTTCAAAACCGTTAAATGTCCATTTTGCAAGCCTGCGAGAAAATCTCGCCATACGGATGCCATACGGATTACATACGGATTACATACGGATTACATACGGATGCTGACATGCACAAAATACGCGACCACACCTTGCTTACGGATAACATACGGAGCACTATTTAGGGGTCATTCATCCGTATTACGCATGTAAAATACGGACCGTATTTTGCCTCGGTTAGTGTGACCCCGGCCTTAGGGTACAAGTCTGGAGTCAGTTTATGTGACTGAAGACTAGGGAATTCTAACAGTGCGCGCCTTGCACATTGTGATTTGTGAGGATTCTCCAGTTCCAGCCCAGGAGCGTAGGGTGCATAATTGCAAGTATGTGATTTCTATATATGTGGTCACGTGTCAACTGGACATGCGCGGTCTTGTCAATGCTAGTGTATTGAGAAAGGCAGGAAATATCCAGTCGGAAAGTTGATGTAAGTATGCAAATTGCATAGTAGTGATCACATGACTACTCGCTCCCTGCACTTGACAGTGTGCAGTTCACTCGCTGTGAGGATTCACATACGGTGACTACAGACTCATACTCTAAGGCGGACAACCAATTTAACATGTATGTAGTGAGTTCATAGACCCTGCAAAATAAACATTCACTTGAAAACACGACACTGTTCTACAGCCACAACCTCTGAAATTTCAGTCTGGAACAAGGTTTTAAAATGAATATACCCGCCGTGGGTAGAGGCCCTTGAACTGGATTTGTGACCATGGCTGAAAGAAAAGGCATTACGTAAAGATCATGTGTTGCAAGTCAGTGATCGTAGTTAATAATCTACTTTGTTGGTAGATGCATCTGTTATTGCACTTTTTTAGTTTACATTTAAAATAATAGAAGAAAGCTAGCAGGAATGTTGTAGATTTCGGGTGTGTGCACACGCTGCTTATTCTGCTGCTGATCCGCAGCGGTTTTGTTCCTGCGGATCCGTAGCAGTTTCTGCTGCGGTGTACAGTACCATTAAAATCAATGAAAAATGAAAACCGCTGTGCAGACAGTGCAGATTTTTCCGCGCGGATTTGCTGCGGTTTCAAAACCGCAGCATGTAAATTCTTTGTGTGGATTCCACTGCGGTTTGGCACCTGCTCCATGACAGGTATCAAACCGCAGGCTAAACCGCAGATAAACTGCAGATAAACCGCAGGTCTTTTGACCTGTGGATTTACCTGCGGTTTTTGACAAATCCGAGGGGAAAAATCCGCAGGACAATCTGCAGCATGTGCACACAGCCTTTGTGTCATTCCTATGTGTATAAAACACAGGACTTAAAAACCTAGCTTACAACAACCGAAGAGGACGAAGATAATGGGTTATGGGGAGCATTTATTATTCAAAAGTTTCACGTCTAATAAAAATTAGTAATGCTTATATCTATTGGAAAACAATTAGCTCAACAAGCTAAATTAAGATCTCATGCATGATGAGTCGTAGGCAGAGAAAAAAGTGGTGATGAGTGGCAAGGTCATTCACTCTGAAAAAAACTGCCTGTATTCCCTTGGTTATAGAGATACACTCTGATTATTATTATTATTATTAATAATAATAATCATTTTTACAGCACCGTTAATTCCATGGTACTGTACATGTGATTGAGAGCTTGTTGTGCCTCTTACACCTGTCACCTTATCATTAACCTTGAAGATATTTTCCAGGATTAGAAAAATCTAGAAGAGTTTATTTCTCCCTGAACATTTGCCATCTTGTCCCTTTTTTTTCTAGAGATAGGCCCACCCTTGTCCATGATCCCCATCTGTTTTTGGAACTCATCCGCTTTCACGCAAACAAGAATTTGTTGCTCTTTGTGTAAAACAAAAAAGAACAACTTTTGAGAAAGAGCATAGATATGTCCAAGAATGGTGAGCTACCATAATACCAGGACCAAGAACAACGCAAAGTTCAAAACGCGCTGGTTTTTATGGAGGGAATTCACTACCTTTTGCAAAGTATGTATATTTTTTCTCTCTTAATGGATTAAATAAAATTTTATATCTTTATATATGCTGGAAGCTGGATCCTTTATCTTTCTTGGACATACGTATTAATATACACACCAATAGCAAAGAATATACGTTAGTTTAGTTAATTCTATATCCTCAGTCCACCATGTGAAAATATCGATAATCCAAGATTTTCAACCTTAATCTAAATTGTAACAATTTGGCACAATTACAGTTGATTCAGCGAGTGTCTATAATTATCATTCCTTTTCTGTATGTATGAACAGTTGTAAGAAGAACACATTCATTATTTCATAAGATACATAAATCAGCACATTATTAACTGCATTAGAAATCACCACGTAAAGAAAAATATTCAGGATTGAGAGTCCTCAGTGGTTGATACCTTTTAATGGCTAACTGAAAAGATGGTAATACATTGCAAGCTTTCGAGACTACTCAGGTCTAAGACCTGAGTAGTCTCGAAAGCTTGCAATGTATTACCATCTTTTCAGTTAGCCATTAAAAGGTATCAACCACTGAGGACTCTCAATCCTGAATATTTTTCTATCCACTGGCTAACACGGTACAAAGATATACATCTTTCCTGCACGTAAAGAAGTGATTCTTAGTCATCCAGAGAAGTCATGGGAAAGGCTCCATGCAAAGGACCATTCTCCCCACATTAGCATTTCCTTTGGAGATGTCAGGATTGACCTCCTTTTGTCTGAATCACTAGTGACATTTCAAACCTTCCTTTCCCTTTTATTCTCCTACACAAGGTCAGTGCTCTTTGGCTTGGAACAATTACATCTACCATACTCTTCAGACCTGTTACTTTAACCCATTTAGCCCTCTTGCTGCCAGAGGTGTGATGCGTTGCTGTTCTTTTTTCCTAGTGTGAGCAGATTAGAGCTGCTAGACTGAAAATGATTGAATCCTGTTTTTATATAGTGCATTCTACAATGTTAATAATATTTCTTGTATTGTTTTATTACAGTAATTTGTTTCACCCCCTATAACAGCAATGCTTGTAAACATATGCAGTTGAGTGAAAAATTGTTTACCCCTTCCTGATTTTTTATTCTTGAGCGTTTCTCACTTAAATGTGCCAGATCACCAAACAAATTTAAATATTAAACAAAGATAACACAAGTAGGCCCAAAATGCAGTTTTTAAATTAAGGTCTTTATTATTAAGGGAAAAAACAATCTAAACCTACAAGTCCCTGTGTGAAAAAGTGATTTCTCCCATCCCCTTACAACATAACGTAACTGTGGTTTATCACATCTTTGGGAAGCTGAGTTCACATTCCCTAACCATACCCAAACCTGATTACTGTCACACCTGTTCTCAATCATGAAATCACTTAAATAGGAATTGCCTGGCAAAGTGAAGTAGACCAAAAGATCCTCAAAAGCTAGACATTATGCCGCGATCCAAAGAAATTCTGGAGCAAACGAGAAACAAAGCAATTGAGATCTATCAGTCTGAAAAGTTATAAAGCCATTTCTAAAGCATTGGGACTCCAGTGAACCCCAGTGAGAGCCATTATCCACAAATGGCAAAAACATGGGACAGTGGTGAACATTCCCAGAAATGGCTAGCAGTCCAAAATACCCCAACAGCACGGCAGCAACTCATTCAAGTGGTCAAAAAGACCCCACAAGAACATCCAAAGAACTGCAGGCCTCACTTAACTCAGTTAAGGTCAGTGTTCATGATTCCACCATAAGGAAGTGCAGAAATGGCCTGCATGACAGAATTCCAAGATGAAAACCACTGCTGAGCAATAAGTCCATAAAGGCTCAACTCAGTTTTGCAAAAAAAAACCATCTTGATGATCCTCAAGACTTTTGGAAGAATACTCTGTGGACTGACTAGAGAAAAGTTGAACTTTTTGGAAGATTTATGTCTCATTAAATTTAGTGTAGAAGTAATACAGCATTTCAGAAAAGGAAAATCGTGCCAACAGTAAAATATGGTGGTGGTAGTGTGATGGTTTGGGACTGTTTTGCTGCTTCAGGATCTGGAAGATTTGCTGTGGTAAATGGAAACATAAAGTTTGCTGTCTACAAAAAAATCCTGATGGAGAATGCCCAGCCATCTATTCGTGACTCAGGCTCAAGCGCATTTGTGTTATGCAGCAGAACAATGATCCAGAACACACAGGCAAGTCCACCTCTGAATTGCTTAAGGAAAACAAAATTAAGACTTTTTAGTGGCCTAGTCAACGTCGTGACCTTAATCCGATTGAGATGATGTGGCATGACCTTAAAAAAGTGGTTCATGCTCTTAAACTTCCAATGTGGCTGAATTACAACAATTCTGCAAAGATGAGTGGGAAAATTCCTCCAGAGCGTTGTAAAAGACTCTGCCAGTTATCGCAAACGCTTGATTGCAGTTGTAGCTGTTAAGCTACACCTTAAATAGGCTTAGGGGGAAATCCCTTTTCCACACAGGGTCCTGTAGGCTTGGATTTCTTTTTCCGTTAATAATAAAGACCTTCACATAAAAACTGAATTTTGTCTTTACTTGTTTTATCTTTGTCTAATATTTACATTTGCTGGTGATCTAAAGCATTTACCGTATTTTTCAGATTATAAGGTGCACTTTGTTCCCCCAAATTTGGGGGGGAAATGGGGGAGCATCTTATAATGTGGATATACCTTACCAGCCACGATGGAGCAGGGTCTCAGGGTCACGACTGGAGGAGGAAAGAGTGGAGTTTTGCTGCAGGCCACAGGCTGGGATGAGGGGGTGCTCGGATGTGTGGCGCGCCGCTGAGGGTGTCCTGTGCTGCTGCGGGTGTCCGGGGCTGCTGTGGGTGCTTTGCTGACATTTTATGAAAGGTTGAGCCTCCACAGTCCCATGATTTCCTATGCGGTGGACTCCAGGAAAATGGCTGCCGGGGGGCGACGCATGCGCAGATGGAGACATCGTAGACTGTATTTACTTCTTTTATACATGTGATTGTCATTGTGCTGCTGGAAGATACCAGACTGCATGTCTGTCATTGAGTGAAACCCTGCTGAAGATAAGTTTCCTATACAGTCACTTCATCTTTGATACTTGCTCCAGGTGTTTCTTGCCTGTCCTGCATACCCAACTATTCTAGTCTTTACTGATTCATAAGTTATCTTTCAAGACAAACTTTGCTGAACCATCATATCCAGCCATTGATGCTCACCCAAACTTAGGGTCCCGTTTCACTTAGCGATGCACCAGCGATCCCGACAACGATACGACCTGGTAAGGATCGCTGGTGAGTCGCTAAATGGTCACTAGTAAGCTGCCAAACAGGCAGATCCCATCAGCGATGCAGCAACGATCCGGCGATCCGTATAACGACCTCGGCGGTCGTTGGTACCTTGTCACACAGCAGCTTTTCTGACGATTCCCACCTGCGTCCCTAAGTTCTGCGTTGCCAACGAGGTCGCTCGTCGGGGTCAAACACAGTGATGCGCACTGGCCAGCGGGACACCGACGATGAAAAAATGGCCCAGGACATTCGAGCATGATCAGAGATATCCAGCGGGGGGGCCGGTTGCCCCTGCGTGTCACATGTTTCGAGATCGCTGGCGAGGTTGCTGTTGTGTCACAAAATCGGTGACGCTTCAGCGATCTCGCTAGCGATCTCGCTATGTGAGACGGGGGCTTTATGGCCTAAAAATTCCACCTTAGCAAACAAGCCCTTAACGGGTGTTTTTCTTTTTCTCGAGACACCTCCACTTTTATTCAGTGGTTGTTTTTGATATTGTAGCTTATTGCTGTCCAGTGATCATAATAGAGCAAGCCAGATAAATCCCTCATACTTATATGTGTGCGTATATATTCAGAAAAAAGACTGTAATTATAGGAGCCTTCATTCTGTTCATAGTTTCTTAGATGATAAGAATGAAAAAATACACAGGTCCATAAGGTTCAACTTATAACCCTAACGTGTTATTCCAGAGAAAATAAAAAAAAACCATAATGCGGATTCTAATTGCCCCCTTGTTTGGGGAGAAATTCCTTTCCAACTTCATATAAAGCAATGACAATACATCCTAAGGTCAACATCCTATTTGCTGGTAGAGTTCCATAATTTGACAGCTCACATAGTAAAGAAATGCTGTGTGTGATGTTGATAAAACATTCTTTTCTCTAGAATTAGAACTTGTAGACTTTCTGCTTTTTTGGAAGAAAACTCAAATGGCGTAAGCATTTCATCAAGGAGGATAAATGCCTCTGTCAGGACATGGGGATCCCTGACACCCATTTATCAGACAGAAGATTCTTACATAATCTATATGATGAGATTCCTGGCAATTTTAGTGAGGGTCCCTTCACTAAATTAAAGAAGAAAAGTAACAAAATGCCCCTTATCCAAGGTGATTTATCCACCATTGATGTCTTTGTACAACTTGTTACAAAAAATCTAGAAGAACGCTGTACCTAAGGCAGGAGCAGGATATTCAATCTAACTAGGTTAAAAATGGAACGCCTATTGAAACTTGAAAATGACTGTCATCTTGTCATAAAACCCTCCAACAAAGGGGGAAATGTAGTTGTCATGGACTTTACTCAATATCAGAACCTAGCTATTTTTAATGATGATTCAAACTACGGCAAACTTACTTCAAACCCTTGATCACTAGTCAACTCAAACGTATTTTGGTAAAGGGACTCTCAATGGGTTACATTGATTTTATGCTTCTTTCACATCCGGTTTTGGTGGCTTTTTAATTGCCTCCTGAAAATGTATAAAGGGCTATCAATATTGAAAGGAATACCAATCGGTATAGGAGTGGGTAGTCTTTGATATAATGTGGGCATCTCTCTTGATGAGTTATTGAAACCATCCGTACGCTCCCCTAATTCCTATACCCGAAACACCACAAACCTATTGAGAAAACTGGAGGGCATCACCCTTAAACCAGACATGATACTAGGGAGCATTGATATAGAGACATTGTATTCATCCATTATACATTCAACAGGTCTTGAAGCAGTGAAGTGCTTCCTAGAGAGCAGAAGCCGGCAGTGCACAGGACACAATGAGTTTCTCATGAGGCTACTACAATACTGTTTCACAATAAATGCATTTTTCTTTACCAATTCCTTTTAACATTAGCTCAGGGTATGGCTAAGGGTAGCCCTTGTGTGTTTAATATGCCAATTTGCTCCTGGGCTGGTGCTAGGAGATTGTTGTTTTTGGTGAGAATTGTATTGAGGACACAAACAGAGTTATTCTGTGGTCACGCTATATTGACGTCTTGGTCATATGGAGAGTAGATCCAACCAGTTTTTTCAATTTTGTAAGCAAATTGAACCCTAGTTCCCTGGATTTGTCCTTTATATCTGATTGCAACCATTCTGAACTTCCTTTTTTGGATATTTCCAAAGGGAAAACATGAGAAGGTATCCTACAAGCAAAAATTTATAGAAATAATACCTCCTCCAATGCCTTGTTACACTGGGACAGCCATCATTCAAAACCATTGAGAAAAGAAATCCCAAAGGGTCAATATTTTAAAGTCCGACACATTGGTCACATGTAAAGTGCCATGGAAAAAATAGTGCTGTAATCTATATATATAAAAACGAGTGTATGTGTGTGTATGTGTGTGTATCAAGCCTCGCCCCTCATTATGATGTCATAGTGGTTGCCATGGCGACAATGATGTCATAATAGATTGCCATGGCAAAGAAGATGTCATAATGGGTATATGAGCATGGAACAATGGGATTGGAGGATGTGTGATGGGTATATGGGCATGGGACTATGGGATGGAGGATGTGTGATAGGTATATGGGCACTGGACTATGGAATGGAGGATATGTATGATGGGTATATGGGCACGGGACTATGGGATGGCAGATATGTATGATGAGTATATGGGCACGGGACTATGGGATGGAGGATATGTATACTGGGTATATGGGCACGGGACTATGGGATGGCAGATATGTATGATGGGTATATGGGCACGGGACTATGGGATGACAGATATGTATGATGGGTATATGGGCATGGGACTATGGGATGGAGGATATGTATGATGGGTATATGGGCACTGGACTATGGGATGGAGGATAATCATTTTAATTTGTTATAACTAACCACAGTTAGTTACTATGCCCAGGCAACGGCGGGCTCTTCAGCTGGTCTATATATATATATATGGATCCCGGTATGGAAGTGAGGGCAAATCCACTCTGCGCTCTGCTTCTGACCCCAGGCCCCTCTTAAAGGGATCCCCTGTATGCAAGTGAGGGCAAATCCACTCTGCGCTTTGGTACTGACCCCAGGCCTCTCTTATAATGATCTCCGGTATGGACGTTAGGGCAAATCCCTCAGCGCTTCGATTTTGACCACAGGCTTCTATTAAAGGGATGCTGTGGGATATTAGTGGTAGCAGTCCGGTGGCTCTGATGGGATGATGTGGGATATTAGGGGAAGTAGTCCTGTGGCTCTGGCTGATGGGATAATGTGGGATATTAGGGGTAGTAGTCTGGTGGCTCTGGCTGATGGGATGATGTGGGATATTAGGGGTAGTAGTCCGGTGGCTCTGGCTGATGGGATGATGTGGGATATTAGGGGTAGTAGTCCGGTGGCTCTGACGGGATGATGTGGGATATTAGGGGTAGTAGGCTGGTGGCTTTGGCTGATGGGATGATGTGGGATATTATAGTGAATGTGGCTATGTGGAGTGGGCAGGACTATGCACTCAGCTTTATATATATATATATATATATATATATATACATATATATATATATATAGATATCATTATAAATTGTTATAACTAACCACAGTTAGTTACTATGCCCAGGCAACGCCGGGCTCTTCAGCTAGTAATAATAATAATAATTTCCTCTTAATCACAGATTTAGAAGATCAGGCTAGCAATCTCATCCATTGAGTCCTCAAGCAGGGTTACCCTGATAGTTTTTTGAGGAGTGCTTATAATGAGACCAAGAAAAAGAACAGGACATGCTTTTAATTACAACACTCCCAGCAGAGAGCCAGGTCTCCCTTCACTATATTACCACTTTTGGCCAGGGACATTGGTGAGATGGTTGGTCCACACCACCTAATTACAATCAAAAAGCGGAGATCTATAGGTGACAGACTGGTACATAGCCATTTGTTCTCCCAAAACAAACAACCTGATTACCTTCAAACATCAAGGGTTGTTTCAAGTGCAGTGGGTGAATTGTTTGCCCAGTAATGACAACAAGGAAAAACTTGACTAGTAAGGTAACAGGAAAAGAATACCAAATCTGTTCCTTCATCAATTGTCGTACCAAAAGTGTTATATACAAGGCCACATGCAATTGTGGCCTTGAGTATATAAGGAAAACAACTGGCCAACTGAGGAGGAGGATTGGGAAACATTTTAAAGACAATACCAACAAAAAAGGCACACCCCTGGCAAGACACATAAACATCATTCATAATGGGGATGTCTCACTTTTAAGTTTTATGGGGATTGATAAGGTGACTACCCTTAAGAGGGGAGGAAACTGGTACCAACGTGTCTTGCAATGCAAGACGAAATAAATTTTCATCTCAAGACCCAAATACCCTTTGGACTTAATGAGACTCTCACTTATAGTTGCTTTCTATAAACTAGGGACATCTAGGGATTCTTCGTGACAGTTAACTTGGCGTGGGGGTGTCACATTGCTAATTTAAGGTGCCAACCCCTGCGGTCAGGTAGGTATCCAGTGTTAGCAGGAACCAGGGTCTAAAAGTCATCTATAGCTAACCCCCCTTTACTTCCTCGCTTTCTCAACATCTTTAGTTGTGCCCATCCATATATATAATCTATGATGCCATATATTTTATATCTACTGCCTCCAATGCCATATTTTTTATTTATCCCCCATGTGTGGTTAATGGTGTCTGAATAATTATCCTCATTACTCTGTGAGGGTTGGAGTATCTTTATTGTCTCCTCTACCTTTGTTTTGAATTTGCATGAAGATCTTTGGTTTAATTATCATATGGGCTTGCCCGCTCTGCATATATGGACATTTTTAGACTCCTCGTATGGAGTCTCTCTAATTACCATACATTAACTCTTTGCAGGAGTTGGGAATGATGTATGCGTGTCATCTGTGCAGTTCACGAACAGGTTGTTACGTCTTGCAATGCATGCCTTGCAGTTTAACACATTGTTATAAATAACAAAAGACTGACTGGCAAATCCAAGTTAGTGTGAATAGGTGCAATCAATACAATATACAAAAAAATACAAAAAAAGTTGCACTCTATTATGCTAAATCATGTCAATGTGAAATATGTGAAATATGAATAGCTATACAGCTTCTGAATACTAGAAAAAAATGAGACACTTAGCATATAGTTTGGCCAAGTCATGCCTGCCTGTCAACCAACGTCAAGGTGGTCTCAAAATCTCATGGGTCCCTATCAATGTGAATACCTCTCTTAGGTCGGAGTCACACTAGAGAGAAATACGGACGAGTGCTTTGCGATAAAAAATCGCATAGCACTCAGACCAATGTTGATCTATGGGGCAGCTCCCATCATCTGTTTTTTTCTCGTCCGTATTATACATGCAAGAGAAATTGCAGCATGCTGCGATTTGCACCGTATTAAGGCTGAGACTTGCCAATGCAAGTCTATGAGTGCGAGAAAAATGGATTACACACGGACCATGCGTGCGACTTGTGAGAAATATGCCCCGGTGTCCTTTAGAAAAGCCGGCAATTCAATGCGCTATACTGTAAAATCACACTGACAGGTTAAAATAGAATAGAGAGAATACATTATACACATATCATAGGTATACACTACCGTTCAAAAGTTTAGGGTCACTTAGAAATTTCCTTATTTTTGAAAGAAAAGCACAGTTTTTTCCAATGAAGATAACATTAAATGATTCAGAAATACACTCTATATATTGTTAATGTGATAAATGACTATTCTAGCCACAAATGTTTGGTTTGTAATGCATAGAGGCTAATTTCCAACAACCATCACTCCAGTGTTCTTATGGTACTTTGTGTTTGCTAACTGTGTAAGAAGGCTAATGGGTGGTTAGAATACCCTTGAAAACCCTAGTGCAAGTATGTTAGCACAGCTGAAAACAGTTTGGCTGATTAGAGAAGCTATAAACCTGACCTTCCTTTGAGCTAGTTGAGAATCTGGAGCATTACATTTGTTGGTTCCACTAAATTCTCAAAATGGCCAGACAAAAAGAACTTTCATATGAAACTCGACAGTCTATTGTTGTTCTTAGAAATGAAGGCTATTCCATGCAAGAAATTGTCAAGAAACTGAAGATTTCCTACAACGGTGTGTATTACTCTCTTAAGAGGAGAGCGCAAACATTCTTTAACCAGAGTAGAAAGAGAAGTGGGAGGCCCCGCTGCACAACTGAGCAACAAGACAAGTACATTAGTGTCTGCAGTTTGAGAAATCGATGCCTCACAGGTCCTCAACTGGCAGCTTCATTAAATAGTACACGCAAAATGCCAGTGTCAACGTCTACAGTGAAGAGGCAACTCCGGGATGCTGGCCTTCAGGGCAGAGTGGTAAAGAAAAAGCCATATCTGAGCCTGGCTAATAAAAGGAAAAGATCAATATGGGCAAAAGAACACAGACATTGGACAGAAGAAGATTGGAAAAAAGTGTTATAGACAGACGAATCCAAGTTTGAGGTGTTTTTGCATCACACAGAAGAACATTTGTGAGATGCAAAAAAACTGAAAAGATGCTGGAAGAGTGCCTAACACCATCTGTCAAGCTTGGTGGAGGTAATATGATGGTTTGGGGTTGCTTTGCTGCTGGTAAAGTGGCAGATTTATACAAGGTAAAAGGGATTTTGAATAAGGATGGCTATCACTCCATTTTACAACACCATGCCATATCCTGTGGACAGCGCTTGATTGGAGCCAATTTCATCCTACAACTGGACAATGACCCAAAGCACACCTCAAAATTATGCAAGAACTATTTAGGGAAGAAGCAGGCAGCTGGTATTCTATCTGTAATGGAGTGGCCAGCGCAGTCACCAGATCTCAACCCCATTGAGCTGTTGTGGGAGCAGCTTGACCGTATGGTATGCAAAAAGTGCCCATCAAGCCAAACCAACTTGTGGGAGGGGCTTCTGGAAGCATGGGGTGAAATTTCTCCAGATTACCTCAGCAAATTACCTGCTAGAATGCCAAAGGTCTGAAATGCTGTAATTACTGCAAAGGGAGCATTCTTTGACGAAAGCAAAGTTTGAAGGAGAAAATTATTATTTCAAATAAAAATCTTTTTTTCGAACCTTGTCAATGTCTGGACTAGATTTTAAATTCACTTGGCAACTCACTTGATTAATAAAAGTATGGGCTTTCATGGCAAACACGAATTTGCCTGGGTGACCCCAAACTTTTGAATGGTAGTGTATGTATATACACTTGTGTGTGTGCCTCACTGACATATATATATATATATATATATGTATATATATATATATATGTCAGTGAGGCACACACACAAGTATATATGTATATATATATATATATATATATATCTATATATATATATATATATATATATATATATATATACAGTTAGGTCCATATAAATTTGGACAGAGACAACATTTTTCTAATTTTGGTTCTAGACATTACCACAATGAATTTTAAACAAAACAATTCAGATGCAGTTGAAGTTAAGACTTTCAGCTTTCATTTGAGGGTATCCACATTAAAATTGGATGAAGTGTTTCAGCTCCTTAACATGTGCCACCCTGTTTTTAAAGGGACCAAAAGTAATTGGACAATTGACTCCAAGGCTATTTCATGGACAGGTGTGGGCAATCCCTTCATTATGTCATTCTCAATTAAGCAGATAAAAGGCCTGGAGTTGATTTGAGGTGTGGTGCTTGCATTTGGAAGGTTTTGCTGTCAAGGAAACATTTGGTCAAAGGAGCTCTCCATGCAGGTGAAACAAGCCATCCTTAAGCTGCAAAAACTGAAAAAACCCATCTGAGAAATTGCTACAACATTAGGAGTGGCAAAATCTACAGTTTGGTACATCCTGAGAAAGAAAGCACTGGTGAACTCATCAATGCAAAAAGACCTGGGCGCCCACGGAAGAAAACAGTGGTGGATGATCGCAGAAAAATCTCCATGGTGAAGAGAAATCCCTTCACAACAGCCAACCAAGTGGACAACACTCTCCAGGAGGTAGGCGTATTAATATCCAAATCTACCATAAAGAGAAGACTGCATGAAAGTAAACACAGAGGGTTCACTGCACCGTGCAAGCCACTCATAAGCATCAAGAATAAAAAGGCTAGACTGTACTTTGCTAAAAAAAAAATCTAAAAAAGCCAGCACAGTTCTGGAAGAACATTCTTTGGACAGAAGAAACCAAGATCAACTTCTACCAGAATAATGGAAAGAAAAAAGCATGGTGAAGGCGTGGTACAGCTCATGATCCAAAGCATACCACATCATCTGTAAAACACGACGGAGGCAGTGTGATGGCTTGGGCATGCATGGCTGCCAGTGGCACTGGGTCACTAGTGTTTATTGATGATGTGACACAGGACAGAAGCAGCCGAATGAATTCTGAGGTATTCAGAGCCATACTGTGTGCTCAGATCCAGCCAAATGCAGCCAAACTGATTGGTCATCGTTTCATACTACAGATGGACAATGAGCCAAAACATAAAGCCAAAGCAACCCAGGAGTATATTAAAGCAAAGAAGTGGAATATTCTTGAATGGCCAAGTCAGTCACCTGATCTCAACCCAATTGAGCATGCATTTCACTTGTTAAAGACTAAACTTCAGACAGAAAGGCCCACAAACAAACAGCAACTGAAAACCACCACAGTGAAGTCCTGGCAGAGCATCAAAAAGGAGGAAATACAGCGTCTGGTGATGTCCATGAGTTCAAGACCTCAGGCAGTCATTGCCAACAAAGGGTTTTCAACCAAGTACTAGAAATGAACATTTTATTCACAAATATTTATTCTGTCCAATTACTTTTGGTCCCTTTAAAAACAGGGTGGCACATGTTAAGGAACTGAAACTCCTAAACCCTTCATCCAATTTTAATGTGGATACACTCAAATGAAAGCTGAAAGGCTGAACTTCAACTGCACCTGAATTGTTTTATTTAAAATTCATTGTGGTAATGTCTAGAAACAAAATGAGAAAAATGTTGTCTCTGTACAAATATATATGGACCTAACTGTATATATATATATATATATATATATATATATATATATATATATATATGTCTTTATATTTCATACAAAGCTAGATAGAAGAATAGTCAATAATTCAAATGTCAGCTTCTGTAAAATCAATATCGAACCCGACAGTATATGAGGCATGGTTTACATACAGTAAACCATTGCATATCCATTAGATTTATATATGTCCCTCACTAATAATGTTATTAGTGTGTGTGTAACATTTTGGAGCTGAAGGTGTTAAACTAGAGAAATAAATCATGGAAAAAACTGGCGTGGACTCCCGCACAATTTTCTCTGCCAGAGAGGGAAAGCCAGTGACTGAGGGCAGATATTAATAGCCTAGAAAGGGACCATGGTTATTGCCCCCCCCTGGCTAAAAATATCTGCCCCCAGCCACCCCAGAAAAGGCGCAGTTGTAAGATGCGCCTATTCTGGCACTTAGCCTCTCTCTTCCCGTTGCTCTGTAGCGGGTGGCATATTGGGTAATAAGGGGTTAATGTCACCTTGCTATTGTAAGGTGACATTAAGACTGGTTAATAATGGAGCGGTGTCAATAAGACACCTATCCATTATTAATCCACTAGTATGAAAGGGTTAAAAAACCACACACATTAAGATTAAAGACTTTTAATGAAATTATTAAACACACATTTTTGCCATCTTTATTAAACTCCCAATCCAAACAAAGCCATTGTTCTCCGGTAAAAAATCAAAAGTAAAAAATCAACAATATCCCATACCTATCTGCCGTACAGTCATGTCCCACGCTGCAATCCATCTCAAGGGGTTAAATAGTTTACAACTGGGAGCGGTGCCAATGCCACCACCCCGGCTGTAAATCACTGTGTAATGAATGAAAAGCTGCCTGTGCAGCCTCCCCGCCTGACCAAGCATGAACTCATCAGTGTGGGAAAGTTTCTGAAGATTTTCCCACGCTGTCAAGTTCAACTCAGATCAGGAGGGGAGTCTATGCAATCTAAGTGATGTTAGCGGTAGTCACTGAGGCTGCGCAGACTCCCCGCCTGACACACGGTAAACTTGACAGAGTGGGAAAATGTTCAGAAACTTTCCCACACCTCTCCACAGAGATATAGATTTCAGTCTAAGGAGAGGATTTACATGAGTTCCCATACAGATGAAGACTTTAGTTAATTAGAAATTAGGTTAGGGTCCTGGAAAATGAGAAACGCCTTAATGTGGCTTCCAGGTACACATAAATTGACCATTTTATGTGCAAAGCTTTCTCAATTTTTCATATTTCTAATGCACTAATGAAAGTCATTTTTCATATTTCATGTTTGCATGCTATGGCGCTACAGAGTGCTTCCTTTTTTGCTTGAGTGTATATGAGCTGGTGACGCTAGGTTAAGCACCTGTTCACATTTAGTTTATGCTTGGATGTGACGGTCAGTTTTTTGAAATTTTTAACCTTCTGAAATCAAGCCTGGGTGGCCTTTGAGATATCTGCTTCATCATTGTACTGTCGAATGGCCAAATAATGTCCAAGCTTTAGTTTAGTGACAGAAGGCATGACATTTTCTCCTAGGATTTCTAGATACTTAATTTAATCCACCTTGCCATACACACACTGCAAAATTCCAATGCCAGAAGCAGCAAAGCAGCCCCAGATTATCACCCAGCCACTACAATGTTTTCCATCAAATATACTGCTTTATACATACTTCCAGCTTTGTCTCATCTCTTCATGGAACAGCTCCCTAATATTCTGTGGCTTAATTCTATGTTTTTGAGCATATTGAAGACTACTATTCTTGTGTTTTGGGTGTTTTTGAGTAAACGTCATGGAATTCATGCATGAAAACCTTCAGCCTATACTATGTGCTGTACTGTGCAAACCGGAATCTCAGTGCTTGATGCCACCAACATTGCTGCAGTTTGTTTCTAGCTATTTGAGGGTTTTTTACCACCTGCCTCCTAGGGAATCTGATGGTAGCTGGTGAAAGCTTGCTATTTTTCTGCAGCCTTTTCTATGTTTGTGCAAGCCATTGATCTCTTCTCGTAACTTTTTGGACCAATCTATTGATGTAAGTTGCATTTACACTTAAAGATTATCCTGAACGAGACTGTTCCTAGACTGCTGATCACCCGATGATCAAGCAAAGCCCTTGTTCATCTGGCGAAATGATCTTTATGCTGCAAAAAAGTTCTTTGTTCTTGGCAGCACATTGTCCAGTGTTTACAGGACTCGCATTGATTAGTACAATGGCAGCATGCGCCACTGAATGATAAATTACAGATTGCTCAATATGCATGGTCTTCCTGGGTAAACATGCTATTAAATAACTGTAAGGGTTAATAACAGTTTAAGGTAGTGTTGGAGATTTGTGATGTAACATATGATCTGGCCAGTAGAGTGCAGCGGCAAGAGGTCGGAGTTGGAGTGCGCAGGTTTTTGGCAGTTTGTGGGCGGTTGGGAGGAGTTGAAGGAGAGTCCGGGGTGGAAGTGAAGCTGCAGTTCCTTGTAGAAAGTCTGGATAGGGCGATGCGATTCTGGATCTGTTGTTGATGACTCTGGAATGCGTTGTACGGCTTGACATGAGTCAACTCGGTGTGGACAACCAAGTATACTGCATCTTTTGTTAGGCCACATGAGGTCTTATCACTAAGGACTTAAGGCCCCGTCACACTTAGCGATGCACCAGCGATCCCGACAACGATATGACCCGGTCAGGATCGCTGGTGCATCGCTATGTGGTTGCTAGTGAGCTGCCAAACAGGCAGATCTCACTAGCGATGTAGCGACGCAGCAGCGGTCGTTACTTACCTGTCAGATGCGGCAATGAAGACGTCCTCCCGCCCACGTCCACGTGTCACTCGTCGGCGCCAGCAGGAAGCCCAGCAGGAAGCAGCTGACGAGAAGCGGCCAAGGACGTTCTCGAGTGATCAGTGATAACCAGCAGGGGAGTCGGTCGGAGGTAAGTATCACACATAGCGATATCGCTAGCAATATCTGTTGTGAGCTAATTTTCTCGTTCACCTTTGATGTCCGATGAACTCCCTCTGCTGGTGAAAGGAGGTGGTGAAACTGATTTGGATGGGAGAAACCTGTCACCTGAACAGGTGGATTGCGATTGGACATCCGGAATCTCTGAGTGGATATAATGCAGCCGACGCCCTGTAGGGTTGCTGGTGATTTCTCTGCTCTGAACTCTGGCCTCCAGTTCAGTTCCTGTCTTCTAAAGCTAAGTTTTGCTCTGTTATTGTTCCATGAGATTTTGTCTGATTTGCTTAGTTTTGTGTTCTGCCAGCCCCGGCTGGGGCTCTGCTGAATTTCCATTTTTGTCCCTGATCAGTTAAATCTCTTTTGCTCTGTCTTCAGAATATATCGGAGTGCTGATATAGGGATTTTGAAGTCTAGTGACTTTAGGGCCGTTTTTCCTATCAGACGTGTTGGGACATTTTTGGTAGGGTTTTTGCGGTTTGCAGCCAGCATCTTTTCTGTCCTTTCCTATCTAGTTAGTTGGGCCCCATCATTTGCTCTGCCTGTCTTTCTGTCTGTGTTTGTGTTTTCATCTGTTTTCACCGACAATACATGTTGTGGGCTGTCTATTGCTTTGGGGTCTGCTCTGGGGCAGTTTAGATTTTCCCTTTCTTTCTTTAGGCTTATTTAGTTCTCCGGCTGTGAAGAGGCATCTAGGACCACCGTAGGAACGCTCCACGGCTACTGTTAGTTGTTGTGAATAGGATCAGGGGTCTGCAATCCGCTAGCTACCAACCTCTCCGGTTTTCTGGACTTAGCTTGCATTTTTGTTTTTTCCTCCTCCGGTGACTCATTCATAACAGAATCACCAGCCATACTGCAGATTCTAGGGTACTCAATAGCAGGAAGGAATTGTAAAAAAAGGAAAGAAAAAAAAGTGTCAGAATTTTTTTTTTATGTATATTTTTTCCTCTTTTTCTCTGGCCCGTAGGAGGAATTTTTTCTTAATGGAGATTAAGCAATTGTCTGATCGTGTGGAGCAGCTCGCTGCTGAAGTGTGGGGAATTTCTGCCTATCTTGCTCATTCACATGCTGCTGAACCAAAGATCCCTACTCCTGATGTGTTTTTTGGGGATCGGTCTAAATTTTTGAATTTTAAGAATAATTTTAAATTATTTCTTGCATTGAAGCCTAGCTCATCGGGGAGCTCTGCGCAGCAGGTTAAAATTGTCATCTCTTTGCTGCGCGGCGATCCCCAGGATTGGGCGTTTTCTTTGACACCTGATGATCCTATTCTAACTAATGTGGACGCATTTTTTCAAGCCTTGGGGTTGTTGTATGATGAACCTAATGCTATTGATCAAGCTGAAAAAGCCCTGTTGGCATTGAGCCAAGGTCAGGATTCTGCAGAGTTATACTGTCAAAAATTCCGAAAGTGGGCGGTCCTTACTACCTGGAATGATGGTGCCTTGGCAGCTCTCTTTCGGAAGGGTTTGTCAGAAACCATAAAAGATACTATGGTGGGATTTCCTGTTCCCTCTGGTCTTGACGATTCTATGTCATTAGCCATTCAGGTTGATCGGCGTTTACGTGAACGTAAAATTACACGAGAAATGTTGCCACCTGTTGAACAAATGTCTGAACCTATGCAATGTGATAGAGTTTTGTCTAGGGTGCAACGTCAGGAGTTCAGAAGGCGTAATAAGCTGTGTTTTTTCTGTGGAGATGCCTCTCATAAACATACTTTCTTAAATAAGGGCTGTTTTGAAAAATGGGAAAATAACTTACAAATACAAAACTCGATGCCCCAATAGATAACCTCTTTTAAAGTCGCATCTAAAGCCACCAAATGCATGAACATTCTAGAGACCCACTTCAAACTCGTACATAGGTACTACCTCACCCCAAACATACTTAAGCATTTTGTGAAGGACAGCACAGGTTTGTGTTGGAGGAATTGTGGAATATCAGCAGACCTGACTCACATTTTTTGGGAGTGCCCCTCTTTAAAAACATTCTGGCTCAAGACCTTTGAACTGATCTCAATCTTGTGTAACCGCTCTGTTCGTCCCTGTCCAGCGCTGGCTCTACTACTGGTAGGGGTCTACTATTGCAAAAAGGCCAAATTTTTGACAGCTCTTATTTTAATGTCGACATGTTACCTGATTGCGAAGGGTTGGAACAGCACGCAGCCTCCCGACATTAAAACCCTAATCATGCTGATAGACCAACACTACTCCTATGAGAAGATATACTACATTAATAATCTCTCAATAGAGCTCTTCAGGGACAGATAGAATATCTGGACAGAGCAAAAGTCAAAAATTGATGACACTTTTATGCTTTAAAAGATGACTTATTAGCCACCATGTTCTAAATTGCCTTTTTTCCTTCCTGTATTACCTG
The DNA here is from genome assembly GCF_039654945.1 of Dendrobates tinctorius. Taxonomy (NCBI): domain Eukaryota; kingdom Metazoa; phylum Chordata; class Amphibia; order Anura; family Dendrobatidae; genus Dendrobates; species Dendrobates tinctorius. The sequence continues at coordinate 36,687,923 of NW_027361698.1, forward strand.
CCTTGCTTCATATTAGATATGTTATTATGCATTTTTGTTCTTAAATATTCCACCTGTTGTGTTTTTTTTTTGTATATGATCGTGCAAAAAGCATTTAATGGTCATGGAGATATGAAGTAATATCTCCTCGACTATATGGATTTATGTTTATATTTTGTTATGAAAAAATCTTTTCAATAAAAACATTGTTTGAGATGCCTCTCATAATATTTCTGTCTGCCCTAAACGAGAGAAACGTTTTGCACACACATTTGCTGTGGGTGGTGTACAACCTAAGTTTCTTCTGGCAATTACTCTGATCTGCTTCCTGTCCACATTTTCCGCTAAGGCTTTTGTGGATTCAGGAGCGTCTCTGAACCTGATGGACTTGGATTTTGCTAAACGTTGTGGGTTTCCTATGACACCTCTGCGGATGCCAATCACTTTGAGGGGTATTGATGCCACTCCTTTGGCGAAGAATAAACCTCAGTTTTGGACCCAGGTGGTAATGCGGGTCGCCCCAGACCATCAAGAAAATTGCAGATTTCTGGTGTTGCATAATTTGCATGGTACCATTGTTCTGGGGTTTCCTTGGTTGCAAATCCATAATCCAGTTTTGGATTGGAAATCTGTGTCTGTGGTGAGTTGGGGTTGTCAGTGTGCTCTTAGTGACACTCCTGTTTTCTCCACCTCTTACCAGTCGCATGATGTTCCTGACTATTTGGCTGATTTTTATGATGTATTTAGTGAGAATAAGTCTGCGTCTTTGCCTCCTCATAGGAGTTATGACTGTGCAATTGAGCTGAGCCCTGGGTGTAAATTTCCCAAGGGTCGACTTTTCAATTTATCTGTACCCGAGCACGAGGCTATGCGATCTTATATTAAGGAGTCGTTGGAGAAGGGTCATATTAGACCATCCTCTTCACCCTTGGGTGCTGTTTTTTTTTTCGTGGCCAAGAAAGATGGTTCATTAAGGCCTGGTATTGACTATCGTTCCCTCAACAAAATTACTGTTAAATATCAGTATCCGTTACCCCTGATTTCTGATCTATTCTCCAGAATTAAAGGTGCTTGCTGGTTTACCAAGCTTGACCTCAGGGGGGCGTATAATCTTATTCGCATTAAGCATGGGGATGAATGGAAGACAGCGTTTAATACTCCGGAGGGACATTTTGAGTACCTGGTGCTGCCTTTTGGGCTCACTAATGCCCCTTCTGTCTTCCAATGCTTCATGAATGATATTTTCCGGGACTTTGTGGATAAATTTTTGATCATCTATCTGGATGATATTTTGATCTTTTTCAGGGATTGGGACTCTCATGTGGAACATGTTCGGACTGTGTTCCGGATTTTGAGGGAGAATTCCCTGTGTGTTAAGGGGTCGAAATGCCTTTTTGGTGTACAGAGGATTTCATTTTTGGGATTTATTTTGTCTCTGTCAACTATTGAAATGGACCCGGCCAAGGTACAGGCAATTTATGATTGGGTTCAGCCCACTTCTTTGAAGGCCCTCCAGAAGTTTTTGGGTTTTGCTAATTTTTATCGCAAATTTATAGCTAATTTTTCTGGTATTGCCAAACCATTGACTGATTTGACTAAGAAGGGTGCTGATGTGCTGAATTGGTCTCCAGAGGCTGTTTCTTCCTTTCAGGAGCTGAAGCGGAGGTTCACTTCTGCTCCGGTTTTGCGGCAACCTGATTTCTCACTCCCGTTTCAGGTAGAGGTGGACGCTTCTGAGATTGGTGCAGGAGCTGTTTTGTCCCAAAAAGATCCGGTAACATCTAAAATGAATCCCTGTGCTTTCTTTTCCCGAAAGTTCTCCCCATCTGAACGCAACTATGATGTGGGGAATCGGGAACTGTTAGCCATGAAATGGGCATTTGAGGAGTGGAGACATTGGTTGGAGGGAGCTAGACATCAAGTCGTGGTCCTCACTGACCACAAGAATTTGATTTACCTTGAGTCGGCCAAACACTTGAATCCTAGACAGGCTAGGTGGGCCTTGTATTTCACACATTTTGATTTTGTGGTCTCTTTTCTTCCGGGCACTAAGAATGTCAAGGCAGACGCTCTCTCTAGGAGTTTCTTTGCTGATTCTCCTATTGTGACGAAGCCTGCTACCATCTTAGGTGAGGGGGTAGTTCTTTCTTTCTGCCACCTCGTCCGATTTGAGACGTGCTCTGGAAAGTTTCAGGAGGACAAACCTGAGCGTTGTGCCATTGGAAAATTGTATGTTCCTGATCATTGGAGGAAGAGAGTAATGTCTGAAGTTCATTGCTCCGCATTGGCTGGTCATCCAGGTATTTTTGGTACTAGAGATTTGGTGAGCCGGTCTTTTTGGTGGCCCGCCTTATCTCGTGATATCAGGAATTTTGTGCAGTCCTGTGGGACTTGCTCCCGGTCTAAACCTTGTTCTCACTCTAATGGGTTGTTGATGCCCTTGCCGGTGCCCAGGAGGCCATGGACCCATATTTCAATGGATTTTATTTCTGATCTGCCTGTCTCTCAGAGAATGACTGTTATCTGGGTGATTTGTGATACATTCTCTAAGATGGTCCATCTTGTACCACTCCCTAAGTTGCCATCTTCCTCAGAGTTGGTGCCCTTGTTTTTGCAACAGGTGGTTCGCTTCCATGGGATTCCTGAGAACATTGTATCTGACAGAGGAGTTCAGTTTGTCTCTAGATTTTGGAGGACTTTTTGTTCCAAGCTGTCACCTTTTTTTTGTAACTTTGGGTTTCATCCTCGATTCTCTTCAGGGCAGGTGGAGTCTTCTGCCTGCCCAGGTGTTGACACTGTGGTGGTGAGAACGCACCAGATTTGTGACCAAGTGGTGGATAAGTTGTCTTTCTCCCAGGAAAAGGCCCAGCGGTTTTCCAACCGGCATAGGACCATTGGTCCCCGGTTTAAGGTGGGTGATATGGTTTGGTTGTCATCAAAGAATATCTCTATGAAGGTGGCTTCATAGAAGTTTAAACCTAGATTTATTGGACCTTACAAGATTTTGGAGATTCTTAATCCAGTCTCTTTTCGATTGGCTATTCCTGTTACATATAAGATCCATAACGTGTTTCATAAGACTCTGATGAAGAGGTTTGTTTAGCCAGTAGTTCCCGTGGTGGCACCTCCTGACCCTGTATTGGTTGAAGGTAATGTGGAATATGAGGTTGAGAAGATACTGGATTCTCGTCTGGCTAGATGGAGACTCTAGTATTTGGTTAAGTGGAAGGGTTATGGCCAGGAGGATAATTCTTGGGTCTCTGCATCTGATATTCATGCCCAAAGATTGGTTCGTGCTTTTCATCGGGCCCATCCTGATCGGCCTGGTGGCGTGGATGAGGGTTCGGTGACCCCTCCTCAAGGGGGAGGTACTGTTGTGAGCTCATTTTCTCGTTCACCTTTGATGTCCGATGAACTCCCTCTGCTGGTGAAAGGAGGTGGTGAAACTGATTTGGATGGGAGAAACCTGTCACCTGAACAGGTGGATTGCGATTGGACATCCGGAATCTCTGAGTGGATATAAGGCAGCCGACGCCCTGTAGGGTTGCTGGTGATTTCTCTGCTCTGAGCTCTGGCCTCCAGTTCAGTTCCTGTCTTCTAAAGCTAAGTTTTGCTCTGTTATTTTTCCATGAGATTTTGTCTGATTTGCTTAGTTTTGTGTTCTGCCAGCCCCGGCTGGGGCTCTGCTGAATTTCCATTTTTGTCCCTGATCGGTTAAATCTCTTTTGCTCTGTCTTCAGAATATATCGGAGTGCTGATATAGGGATTTTGAAGTCTAGTGACTTCAGGGCCATTTTCCTATCAGACGTGTTGGGACATTTTTGGTAGGGTTTTTGCGGTTTGCAGCCAGCATCTTTTCTGTCCTTTCCTATCTAGTTAGTTGTGTGTTTTCATCTGTTTTCACCGACAATACATGTTGGGGGCTGTCTATTGCTTTGGGGTCTGCTCTGGGGCAGTTTAGATTTCCCCTTTCTTTCTTTAGGCTTATTTAGTTCTCCGGCTGTGAAGAGGCATCTAGGACCACCGTAGGAACGCTCCACGGCTACTGTTAGTTGTTGTGAATAGGATCAGGGGTCTGCAATCCGCTAGCTACCAACCTCTCTGGTTTTCTGGACTTAGCTTGCATTTTTATTTTTCCTCCTCCGGTGACTCATTCATAACAAATATCGCTGCTGTGTCACAAAATCGGTGACGCTTTAGCGATATCGCTAGCATATTGTTTAGTGTGACGTGGCCTTTAGGTAAGCCTTGCACTGTAGAAATCATCATTCTCTAAGAGCTTCAAGATGGCGTTTCTGATTATTTGGGACTCAGCCCAGCATGGACCTTTCAACTTTAGTTTCAGTACATACTGGTAACATATTACATCTGAATATACAGCTCTGGCAAAAATTAAGAGACCACTTCCTAATGTTCAATTTGTCTGATTTTTCTCTTTATAGATATATTTTTGAGTAAAATGTAAATTGTTCTTTTAGTCTACAAACTTCTGACAACATGTCTCCGAATATCCAAGGAATAAATTTTTTTTTTTTTTTTTTCCAGAAAAGGAAAATTTTCAAAATTTAAAAAAAACCCAGCGCTTTCAGACTTTAAATAATAAAAAGAAAACAAGTTCATAATCATTTACAAACAACAATAGTAATGTTTTAACTCAGGAAGAATTCATAAATCAATATTTTGTGGAATAACCATGATTTTTAAAAACAGCTTTCATGCGTCTTGCCATGCTTGCCACCAGTGTCTCACACTGCTGCTGGTGCAAAAATTTAAGCAGTTCTTTGTTTCATGGCTTGCGACTATCCATCATCCTCTTGATTACATTCTAGAGGTTTTCAATGGGGTTCAGGTCTGGAGAATGGGCTGTCCATGACAGGGTTTTGATGTGGTGGCCTCTTAATTTTTGCCAGAGCTGTATATGTGCCTATATAAATAGCCTTATAGAAATCCAGTTAGTTAGGAGAAAAGGTCTCTTCCGTAAGAGACACGTCGAAAACTGCTCCAAGGAGGCGATTAATAAAGTACTGGAACAATACTGTTATTTTATTGATTTATGCATAGAAAAGGGTAGTCATGTTGTATTTTGCTTGCCTATAACTAGAGTTGAGCGAAACGGGTGGGTCAATTTCAAAAGTCGCCGACTTTCGCAAAAGTCGGGTTTCATGAAACGAAACCCGACCATAGCGTGAGGTCGGCCACGAGGTTGGCGACCATGTCGCCAAAGTTGGGTTTCAAAAGATGCTACCAGCGCCCTTTTTCAGCCAATGATGGAGGACGCACACTGTGGGCAACGCGATGACATAGGCAGCGGTCACCACCATCTTTGAGAAGGGCATGCAATTGATTGGCTTGCTTTGTGTGGCATCACAGGGGCTGTAAAAGGGCGTGCATGCCGACCGACATCTTACTTCTGCTGATCTCAGAATAGGGAGAGCTGCTGCTGCTGATTCTGTAGGGAGAGCATTAGGCAGGGAAGAAGATGCAAAAAACTGCTTCTGCTGCTAGCGATTTTGCCTGTACAACACACCAGTTAGTGTGCAGTGCAAGGGGAGGCTATATTTTGGTGCATTCAGCTCTGTTGGTTATTAGGCTGCCTTATAAGGCTCCCTGATAGCTGCATTGCAGTTTTCACACTGCTGTGCAAACTGCTTTTTTAAAAGCAAAAATACTTTTCTTCCTCTTTTTTGCCCAGTTACCAAGCGTTCATTTTTCCACACTTTTGTGTGCAGCAGTCCTGCTTATTAGGCTGCCTGCTGCCATACTTGGGACTGAGAGCATCATTATCAGCTTGCTAAAATCTCTAGGGAGATTCAAATTTTCCCCAGTCCTATATAGACATTTTATACACCATCCAATTTCAGCCTGTTATATTGAGGTGTAATATACACTGGGCCTGAGATAATAGTTAAGTGTCCTCAAGTCTGTAGGGAGATTCAAATTCTCCCCAGTCCTATATAGACATTTTATACACAATCCAATTGCAGCCTGTTATATTGAGGTGTAATCTACACTTGGCCTGAGATAAAAAGTTCAGTGTCCTCAAGTCTGTAGGGAGATTCAAATTCTCCCCAGTCCTTTATAGACATTTTATACACCATCCAATTTCAGCCTGTTATATTGAGGTGTAATCTACACTGGGCCTGAGATAATAGTTCAGTGTCCTCAAGTCTGTAGGGAGATTCAAATTCTCCTCAGTCCTAAATATACATTTTATACACCATCCAATTTCAGCCTGTTATATTGAGGTGTAATCTACACTGGGTCTGAGATAATAGTTCAGTGTCCTCAAGTCTGTAGGGAAATTCAAATTCTCCCCAGTCCTATATAGACATTTTATACACCATCCAATTGCAGCCTGTTATATTGAGGTGTAATCTACACTGGGCCTGAGATAATAGTTCAGTGTCCTCAAGTCTGTAGGGAGATTCAAATTCTCCCCAATACTATATAAACCTTGTACCTTTTTTTACAGTAGCATATTGCTGGTGGTATTTTGGGTACATTTTCCCAAAAATGAGGAAATGTGTTGGAAGAGGCCGTGGAAGTGGGCGGGGGTTGCCAGCTGGTAATGATGGTGTTGGTGGTGGATCTGCTGGTAGTGCAAAAGCACAGAGGCACCTAATGCAGGAGGTGTTGAGCCTGCGTCATCGTCTGGCTCCACAAGGCCTTGAAGGCTTCCTTTTCTGGGAGTAGGTAAACCGCTTTTAAAGCCGGAGCTTCAGGAACAAGTTTTGGCTTACATTGCTGACACAGTCTCCAGTTCTATCGCCTCCTCTTCTGAACTTTCAAAAAATAAAAGCACTGAGTCGTCATTGGAGGCTCATGGTCAGGAACCACACCTTTCCTTGTGTCCTTCACCCGTACCAAAAGTAAAGGATGCGGCAGGCCACACTACAGATTACTCCATGGAGCTCTTTTCACATACCATGCCTGGGTTATCAAGTCAAATCGTGAATTACCCAGTCCAAGAAGAATCTCACATGGAGTGCACTGATGCACAGCCACTGCTAGATTTATCTGCTGGTAAATTCACTCAGAGCTCTACATTGTCCTCGCAGTGTACTGAGCCAGAATCTGACCCTGATGAAACTCAGGTGCCCCTTCCCGCATACTATACCTTACATGGTGACACAGAGGAAGGTGCACATGACATTGAAGAGGTGGTGATGGATGACCCAGTTGTTGACCAAGATTGGCATCCATTGGGGGAAGAGGGTGCCAGGCATCGACATCGCAACAGCTGTTATCTGGTAGGCCCGGAGCAGTCCAAAAATGGGTTACAAAAACCAAAAGAGTTGCAGGACCTCTAGGCCAGACGGTCAAATTAGCACAGCGTGCAAGGCCTCAAAATGTCTTCCATAGTAGGAAGAGTGCAGTGTGGCACTTTTTTGAACAAAATCCTAATGATCAGGCAAAGGTTATCTGTAAGAAGTGCGCAAAGACCTTTAGCCGAGGGAAAAATCTGAGAAATTTGAATACCAGTTGCATGCTTAGACATTTAACCACTATGCACTTGCTAGCGTGGATGGACTACCAAACCTCACGTACCACATGTGCACCTGCTCCGAATGAAGGTAGTCAGCAATGCTACATCGTTTCCCCCACTGTAAGCCCACCGGTTAGCACACCACCAGCAGCAAATGTTGAGGTGTCGTCGCAAGGCCAAAGCAGTCAGGGAATCACAATGTTATTGCTACGAAAGACTGAATCTAGGCAATCAGAAAGAACACCAACTCCATCACCATCATCAACCCTCTCTCAGTCCGCCATGTCCACTGCTAGTTCCACCATATGCAGCTCTCAAGTCCAGCTCACCCTACCAGAGACTATGAGTAGGACAAGAAAGTACTCATCCTCTCATCCGCGTACACTGGGTTTGAATGCCCACATTGCCAAACTAATCTCGTTAGAGATGATGCCCTACCGGTTGGTTGAAAGCGAAGCTTTCCACGAACTCATGGCCTACGCAGTGCCACGCTATGACCTACCCAGTCGGCACTTCTTTTCTCGCAAAGCTATCCCAGCCCTCCACCTTCATGTGAAAGACCGCATTGTGCATGCACTCAAGTAATCATTGAGTGGAAAGGTGCACCTCACAACAGATGCATGGTCCAGTAGGCATGGCCAGGGCCGTTACGTGTCCATCACTGCTCACTGGGTTAATGTGGTGGATGCAGGGTCCACAGGGGACAGCGGCGGTGGGACAGTGCTGCCTAGCCCACGGTATAGGAAACAGTTGGCTGTAGGCATTCGACCCTCCTCCTCCAGAAGCGAAAGCTCGTCCACAGAGTGCAGTCGCACGAGCACTCCATCCACAGCTGCCAGTGTTGCACACTCGGTGTCCCACTATCGAACAGCTAGTGGTAAGAGTCAGCAGGCTGTGTTGAAGACAATGTGTTTGGATGACAACAGACACACCGCGGAGGTACTGGCCGACTACTTGCAGCGACAAACTGAGTCATGGCTGGGCAGTCTACATCTTGAGGCAGGTAGGGTAGTTAGTGATAACGGCCAGAATTTTGTGGCAGCCATAGCCTTTTCAAAACTCCGAAACAAACCCTGTACCTGACCTTGCCACGCCAACATTTTCTCTTGCCCCACGAGAAGCATCCTCCTCCCCTAAATAATCATCCCCATCATCATCCTCCTCCTCCTTTTCCTCTTCTTCCTCCACCTCGTCCAGGAGAGGTCCCGGAGCAGACAATGGCTGACTGTCATCAAGGCTTCCCTCCTCCACTTCCTCATCCTCCTTGGCTGCAGACGCCTGCTCCTTAATGTGCGTCAAAGTTTGCATGAACAGACGCATAAGTGGGATGCTCATGCTTATGATGGCGTCGTCTGCACTTACCAGTCGTGTGCATTCCTCAAAACACTGAAGGACTTTACAGAGGTCTTTCAGCTTCGACCACTGCACACCCGACAACTCCATGTCTCAAAGTGCCTGGCCGTGTATCCTCCCACAAATGCATTACAGCCTGCCTCGGCTAAAGGTCTTTGCACACTTCTTACAGATAACCTTTGCCTGATCATTAGGATTTTGTTCAAAAAAGTGCCACACTGCACTCTTCCTACTATGGAAGACATTTTGAGGCCTTGCACGCTGTGCTAATTTGACCGTCTGGCCTAGAGGTCCTGCAACTCTTTTGGTGTTTGTAACCCATTTTTGGACTGCTCCGGGCCTGCCAGATAACAGCTGTTGCGATGTCGATGCCTGGCACCCTCTTCCCCAATGGATGCCAATCTGGGTCAACAACTGGGTCATCCATCACCTCCTCTTCAATGTCATGTGCACCTTCCTCTGTGTCACCATGTAAGGTGGTGTAGTATGCGGGAAGGGGCACCTGAGTTTCATCAGGGTCAGATTCTGGCTCAGTACACTGTAAGGACAATGTAGTGCTCTGAGTGAATGTACCAGCAGATAAATCTAGCAGTGGCTGTGCATCAGTGCACTCCATGTCAGATTCTTCTTGGACTGGGTAATTCACGATTTGACTTGATAACCCAGGCATGGTATGTGAAAAGAGCTCCATGGAGTAATCTGTAGTGTGGCCTGCCACATCCTTTACTTTTGGTAGGGGTGAAGGACACAAGGAAAGGTGTGGTTCCTGACCATGAGCCTCCAATGACGACTCAGTGCTTTTATTTTTTGAAAGTTCAGAAGAGGAGGCGATAGAACTGGAGGTTGTGTCAGCAATGTAAGCCAAAACTTGTTCCTGAATCTCTGGCTTTAAAAGCGGTTTACCTAATCCCAGAAAAGGGAGCCTTCGAGGCCTTGTGGAGCCAGACGATGACGCAGGCTCAACACTTCCTGCAATAGGTGCTATTGTACTTTTGCCACTACCAGCAGATCCACCACCACCACCAACACCATCATTACCAGCTGGCAACCCCCGCCCACTTCCACGGCCTCTTCCAACATATTTCCTCATTTTTGGGAAAATGAACCAAAAATACCACCAGCAATATGGTACTGTAAAAAAAGGTACAAGGTTTATATAGTATTGGGGAGAATTTGAATCTCCCTACAGACTTGAGGACACTGAACTATTATTTCAGGCCCAGAGTAGATTACACCTCAATATAACAGGCTGAAATTGGATGGTGTATAAAATGTCTATATAGGACTGGGGAGAATTTGAATCTCCCTACAGACTTGAGGACACTGAACTATTATCTCAGGCCGAGTGTAGATTACACCTCAATATAACAGGCTGCAATTGAATGGTGTATAAAATGTCTATATAGGACTGGGGAGAATTTGAATCTCCCTACAGACTTGAGGACACTGAACTATTATCTCAGGCCCAGTGTAGGTTACACCTCAATATAACAGGCTGAAATTGGATGGTGTATAAAATATCTATATAGGACTGGGGAGAATTTGAATCTCCCTAGAGATTTTAGCAAGCTGACAATGATGCTCTCAGTCCCAAGTATGGCAGCAGGCAGCCTAATAAGCAGGACTGCTGCACACAAAAGTGTGGAAAAATGAACGCTTGGTAACTGGGCAAAAAAGAGGAAGAAAAGTATTTTTGCTTTTAAAAAAGCAGTTTGCACAGCAGTGTGAAAACTGCAATGCAGCTATCAGGGAGCCTTATAAGGCAGCCTAGTAACCTACAGAGCTGATGCACCAAAATATAGCCTCCCCTTGCACTGCACACTAACTGGTGTGTTGTACAGGCAAAATAGCTAGCAGCAGAAGCAGTTTTTTGTATCTTCTTCCCTGTCTAACGCTCTCCCTACAGAATCAACAGCAGCTCTCCCTATTCTGAGATCAGCAGATGTAAGATGGCAGTCGGCGTGCACGCCCTTTTATAGATCCTGTGACGCCACACAAAGCAAGCTAATCACTTGCGTGCCCTTCTCAAAGATGGTGGTGACCGCTGCCTATGTCATCGCGTTGCCCACAGTGTGCGTCCTCCATCATTGGCTGAAAATGGGCGCTGGAAGTATCTTTTGAAACGCGACTTTGGCGCCATGGTCACCGACCTCGTGGCCGACCTCACGCTATGGTCGGGTTTCGTTTCATGAAACCCGACTTTTGCGAAAGTCGGCGACTTTTGAAATTGACCGACCCATTTCGCTCAACTCCAGTGGCAAAAGTCAGGTACAGGGTTTGTGCGTGACTAGAGGGATGTGGATTTGCCAGAAACTGCTCCTCCACCCAGCACTCGCAGTGCATCATTGACACCTGGAACATTGGCCCACATGTCAGATTATGCCTTGCAGATCCTAAAAAGGGACCCCCGCATTGCCAAAATGATGAACGATGACGACTACTGGTTGGCCAGCATCCTGGATCCACGCTATAAAGGCAAATTCCAAAACATCATGCCACAGGAGAACCTTGACCTAATACTGGCTAACAAACAAGCAACTCTGGTAAACCATTTGTTTGAGGCATTCCCAGCACACAGCAGCGGTGATGGTTCTCCAACGAGCCGTAGGGAGCAACATGGAAGAGGTGTTCGTGGTGCACACATCAGAAGTGGCGTTGGAGACAGGGGTTTCATGACCATGTTGTGGACTGATTTTTGAAGTCCCGCTCACACGACTGGTAATATTGCATCGATTGAAAGTGACAGGAGACAGCAGTTGTCAACTATGGTTACAAACTACTTCTCATCCCATATCGATGTTCTCCCACACAGGTCATTCCCCTTTGACTATTGGGCCTCTAAACTGGTCGCCTGCCCTGAATTGGCACAATATGCCTTACAGGAGCTCGCTTGCCCTGCTGCTAGTGTGCTATCGGAAAGAGTCTTCAGTGCTGCTGGCTCAATCCTGACAGAAAAAAGGACCCATCTGTCAACCCAAAATGTTGATGATCTAACCTTCATTAAAATGAACCATGCATGGGTTTCAAAGGATTTTGTCCCACCTTCCCCTGATGACACATAGGTTGCCAGAAAAATGGCTCGCTTTTGTCCTCCTCTTCCTCGGACTTCTCCAATTCCTTTATTTGCAGCTGCTGAATGTCAAACATCAACATATGCCATTTTTAAACCTCCCTAACTGGGCTGCCTCCCCCCCATGGCCGTGGTCACCACCTAGCGCACGCAACCATGTGAGTGCCATTGCCCTGGACAGGTGAGTGGGCCGACTCTTGGGCGCCGGCACTGGCACAGGGTCCCTCATAGTGCAATCAAGTGTCTCTGACGGTGGGGGTGCACACCCGCCGTCAGACACACCGGCGTACTATGAGGGGCCCAGTGCCAGTACCGACGCCCACGAGTGTGCCCCCCTTGCTTGGGCAGGGCCCCAGCATTTGCAATATTTACCTCTCCCTGCTCCTCCGCTGTGTAGTCTGGGCTGTCAAATCCTTCCCTGGGGCTTCCACTACAAATTTGGCGAACTGCTAGATGATGGATAAGACATAGCTATGCCCTGTCCTGCTGGCCGGGCTCTAGCTTCAGATGATGAATGGCTTCCATTTCTTATGGACGTCGACTCACAATGAGATGCAGTGGTGGTTTATCATCAGCTTTCACAGTTTTCCTACTCACAGACGTGTGACATTCCTGCCCACATTTTTAAATGTACCCTCTCATGCCAATCCAATAGAATCGCCTACAGCCTGTGGCTTCTGTCTTTTGCACTCCAAAGTTACCTGACAGATCATGATAGGCAGTGAGGACCATGTCTGCATCTCTCCCTGTGATCTAAATTTGATGGAGATGAGTAACGGTGACGGGATCAACGGTACTGCGATACAGCAACCCTTTCTTCACAAAGAACTGTTTTCGCTGTCTCCACACACAAAGTAATTGAGGATCAGCATCGCCTCTGAGAATTCTCCTGGGAGTTTTTCCCGTGATTAGTAATTCCTAAATTTCTGCAATCACTTGACTTTATGTCTGTACTTTTATTCATCTCGTTTCCTCTTGCGGAGAGTCTGGACTGTCTTACTGAGACAGAAATATATATGAAGATTTAAAAATACCCCAACAGTGTATACTGGTGTACGCTTCAAAAACATTTCCTTTTTTCTACTTTTTAGATTGTTGTCTAATCCATACTGAGGCTGTGAGTGTCTTTGTCGGACTCCGGAAATAAACACGGAGATTTTAAATGTTTAAACTATGCTATATATACCAGTTATCCGGTGATACTGTACCCTTTCTCAACTTTCTGCAATCTTGTCGAATCCATACTGTGCCTGAGACCGTCTGAGTCTGCTTCCTGATTACAGATGAGTGGTATTTGAGTGGAACTGTTGTCCAAGTTCAAATTCTAGCTGTTTTGGGCGGTGTTAGATCCGTTCGTCGAACTACAATACTTTGATTAAAATTCGGCTGTTTGAGCTTCCGTTCGAGAACATTTCGTTAAACAAAAGCGTATCTTTTTCTGTCACATTAATAATGATTTTCAATGATAATAGACAGTTTTAGGGCATAGTAGCGGTGTCTGGTAGGCAGCGGTGTAGTACACCTGTGAAGGAGCTATACCGTGTGTGTTTCTAATAATTTTTTACCGCATATTGTCCTGAAAATCCTTTTTGGCCTAGTAACTGTGTCTGCTACTCAGAAGAGGTGCCCACCCGTGAACCGAGCTATGCCGCCTGTTTATGAAAGAACCAGTTTTTGACTGCATTTACACCACTTAATACTTTGGGCCTAGTAACTGTGTATGCTACTCAGCAGAGTTGGCCACCCGTGAACCAAGCTATGCCGCCTGTTTATGTAAGAACTGTGTGCTACTCAGCAGAGGAGCCCAGCTGTTAAGCAAGCTACAGCACCTGTGGTTTGGACACTTAATTTTTTCTCATTCTTACTGGAATGCCGTTTAGGCCTAATTCCGGAATTACGGTTGACCTGCACTTACTGGGAAATGCTTGTTCACGGGGAAGAATTGTAATCCCAGATCCCCATCACTAACGAGGTTCAGCGTGTTATCCGCAGCTGTAAGCGATACACGCTGGTCCTTTCATTGTAGCACGCGTGCAGCCCCGGACATGTAAGGGAATGACAGACCTCTTATTGGCCGATCTCCCGTGCCAGAGCCTCACGTGTCCCTCTAGTAAGCTGGACGCGGATCGTGGGGGCATGCCTGAGTCTCGTTCGTTAATGGAATTAAGCTTGCAATCTGTGCAGCTTTTTTGTGGATGGCATGGTTGAGGTTTCCCTTGTTGAGTCCAATTAAGCCGCAGGCTCCACTCCTGGTCGTGCCCTTCTGGACATTCCTTTAAGGTTCAGCTTTGCATCCACACTGCCCCGGAAACCAAACACTTTTCCTGACAGTGACATTCTGGTCAAAGAGCGCGATGACATCACATCTGTACGCCCTCTGCCTAAACAGTCCAAGTGCAGAGAGATGGAAGATGGGGACGACGACGTGTCTAGAGTGAAGGGATTCCTTAGCGAGGAGACTCATTTAATTGTTTTAAAGGTTGGGAGCAATTTTTGGGGAGCACGATACTCTAGAGAATGATATCTGGGGCCCACCATACACTGGAGCATTCCAAAGGTGGACATCAGTCACTGGAGCAGCATTTACAGGGCCCATTATACACTGGAGCATTAGAAATGGGGCCCATTATATATGGAGCATTATTTGGGCCCATAAGACACTGGAGCTTCATCCATGGTGAACAACATATACTGCAGCCTTATGTGGAGCTCATCATATACTGTATCGAACATTATATGGGATCAATTATTCTGTATGGAGAAATATATGGGCCTCATTACTCTGTATGGTGCACTATGCGGTGGCCATAATAATGTATGGAGGAATATACTGTCTGTTTTTGGAGCTATTGGCGAATTTAAAATGGATATCAGTCATGTGATGTAAGAATTGAAGTATTTTTCATTGTACTGTACCGCTATTTCTCTGCCGTATCAAAGGATCATGAATTGTGTCATGTGTTAAAGGAGCCCAGTGACTTTCTTTGGCCCTGGGCCCACAAAAATCTGGAGCCAGCACTACCCCCCCACAACTTTAGCAAAATAACCCCCAGTTTTCAATGCCTAACTATTATTATAAAGTAAATTAAGGTTGACAAGCTTAAGGAATAAGAATTGATGTTTTTGGCATTAAAATGGGCACTGTAGGTGTGTTTCCTGTCCTCCACTCACTGCCGACTTTTCTTCCCCATTAACTTAAATTGGGTTTCGTGGTTCAGTCGGACTTCGACTTTTCACAATAATCAGCGGATTTCGTTCGACCCGACTTTTGCAAAAGTCGGGTTTTGTGAATCCCGACTTGACCCGAAAAAAGGCAAAGTCGCTCATCTCTACCTGTAACTGTTAATTCTGTTTAAGTGTACCTGCATAGACTCTTAGTCGGTGTTATTGATAGGATCTGCTGTCATTGTATTTGTTATTATATACTGTTTACCTACCATCCATTCCTTTGTTTTATAAACTGGTTAGTAAATTTTCATATTATATTATCTAATTTTTGTGCGTGTCTGCTGATTGTTACTGTACCCCTCGTTCTGTGCCATCCCTTGTCCACGTTTCATAAGCCAAGAAAGATGATCACATGGGAGTATGATGGGATACTTTCAAATCCTGATGTGTAACATAATAGAATTTAACGCACCTGGGTGAAGGGAGTATGGCCTCAACCCTGGACATGCATGAAGTATTCTATTCAGGGGGTTTAAGAATTCTGAGAGTGTAGCGGTCAATAAAACTGGCATTTTGTCTTGAATTTGGATAAGCAGTATGTTGTATTACAATATATCCAAAGAAATCGGCCTACCATTAATGGCACTTCAAAAATACTGACATATACAATAAGACAGAAGAAGTATGAGCCATAAAATATACAACTTTATTAAAGCACAATGGCCGAACAATAAAAGCACACAATGAAAAGGAGATACCTGGCCAATAAAACAAACAAGGTATGTATGTATGTATAAACCCACTAAGGGATGTACCAGTAAAAGATGAAGAAAATCTTATGACTAGAATAGCATCCTGGTGACTGCTCAAACATAACTCCCTACATGGTACATTCTAATCCTCTCTGCAAACCAAATGAGAGTAAAACAGTAGTGCACATGTGTAATGTTCTAACGGCTCCAGGTAAGTAACTGCACAATGCTATAAACCATATGCAGTAACACATAAGAATGGACATATGGAAGATAATGTGCAAAAATATACATAACTATCAATGTGCATTAAGGCCACATTGGTGTAACCATAAGTCAAGATAGGTGTATAATAACACATAAATACACCATCAAAATATAACTGCCAATAGTGCAGACAGTGGCCAACATAGAAGCTACACTTGATGAATACTAGAGTCAGCACATTACCACATGTCCACTATATAATATACTAGGCAGTCCACTAGATAGAAGAAGGTGCAGAGTGCATAGAGGAAACATACAATACTTTACCCCCCTGGACGAAGCTGTAGTGAAACGCGCGTCGGGGACTGTGCCCAACAAGGTTGTATGTTTCCTCTATGCACTCTGCACCTTCTTGTATCTACTGTAGTGGACCGCTTAGTATATTATATAGTGGACATGTGGCAATGTGCTGACTCTAGTATTCATCAAGTGTAGCTTCTATGTTGGCCACTGTCTGCACTATTGGCAGTTATATTTTGATGGTGTATTTATGTGTTATTATACACCTATCTTGACTTATGGTTACACCAATGTGGCCTTAATGCACATTGATAGTTATGTATATTTTTGCATATTATCTTCCATATGTCCATTCTTATGTGTTACTGCATATGGTTTATAGCATTGTGCAGTTACTTACCTGGAGCGGTTAGAACATTACACATGTGCACTACTGTTTTACTCTCATTTGGTTTGCAGAGAGGATTAGAGTGTACCATGTAGGGAGTTATGTTTGAGCAGTCACCAGGATGCTATTCTAGTCATAAGATTTTCTTCATCTTTTACTGGTACATCCCTTAGTGGGTTTATACATACTTACCTTGTTTGGTTTGTTGGCCAGCTATCTCCTTTTTATTGTGTGCTTTTAGTGTTCGGCCACTGTGCTTTAATAAAGTTGTATATTTTATGGCTCATACTTCTTCTGTAGTATGTTGTATTAGTTGTGTTGAGGTATTTCCCTTGTTTGGTTGGTTTATTTCAAACAGCAGAAAGTTTGCAAGTTTTGTCATTAACCTTTACAATAGGGATTGAATAATTTTTGCTTGCAACTGTAATTGTATATTTGTTAAATAGGCCTAAGTGGATGACCTAATATTTATCTACATTAAATGTCTGTTGACTTGCTCATAGAATAAACATGGAAGCTTGCTTATCTCACCGCTTTTTTAGAATGATATAGCATTGCTTACAGTGGGTATGGAAAGTATTCATACCCTTTAAATTTTTCACTCTTTGTTTCATTGCAGCGATTTGGTAAATTCAAAAAAGTTTACATTTTTTTCTCATTAATGTACACTACGCACTCCATCTTGACTGAAAAAAGCCAGAAATGTAGAAATTTTTGCAAATTTATTAAAAGAAAAACTAAAATATCACATGGTCATAAGTATTCAGACCCTTTGCTCAGACACTCACATTTAAGTCACATGCTGTCCATTTCCTTGTGATCCTCCTTGATATGGTTCTACTGATTCATTGGAGTCCAGCTGTGTTTAATTAAACTAATTGGACTTGATTTGGAAAGGCACACACCTGTCTATATAAGACCTCACAGCTCACAGTGCATGTCAGAACAAGTGAGGATCATGAGGTCAAAGGAACTGGCCAAGGAGCTCAGAGACAGAATTGTGCCAAGGCACACATGCCATCAAGGATACAAAATAATTTCTGGAGTATTTCTTAAATGGAAGAAGTTTGGGACCACAAGAAGTCTTCCTAGACCTGTCCGTCCAGCCAAACTGAGCAATCGTGGCGGAAGAGCCTTGGTGAGATAGGTAAAGAAGAACCCTACGATCATTATGGCCTATCTCCACAGATGCAATAGGGAGATGGGAGAATGTTCCACAAAGTCAACAATCACTGCAGCCCTCCACCAGCTGGGCCTTTATGGCAGAGTGGCCCGACGGAAGCCTCTCCTCAGTGCAAGGCCTATGAAAGACCGCATAGAGTTTGCTAAAAACACATGAAGGACTCCCAGACTATGAGAACTAAGATTCTCTTGTCTCATGAGACAAAGATAGAACTTTTTGGTGATAATTCTAAGCGGTATATGTGGAGAAAACCAGGAACTGCTCATTACCTGCCCAATACAATCCCAACAGTGAAACATGGTGGAGGCAGCAACATGCTATGGGGGTGTTTTTCAGCTGCAGGATCAGAAAGACTGGTTGCAATTGAAGGAAACATGAATGCGGCCAAGTACAGAGATATCCTGGATGAAAACCTCTTCCAGAGTGCTCTGGACCTCAGACTTGGCCGAAGGTTCACCTTCCAACAAGACAATGACATTAATCACACAGCTAAAATAACAAAGGAGTGGCTTCAGAACAACTCTGTGATGATTTTTGACTGGCCGAGCCAGAACCCTGACCTTAACCCAATTGAGCATCTCTAGAAAGACCTGAAAATGGCTGTCCACCAATGTTCACCTTCCAACCTGACGGAACTGGAGAGGATATGCAAGGAAGAATGGCAGAGAATTCCCAAATCCAGGTGTGAAAAACTTGTTGAATTATTCCCAAGAAGACTCATGGCTGTACTAGCTCAATAGGGTGCTTCTACTAAATACTGAGCAAAGGATCTGAATACTTATGACCATGTGATATTTCAGTTTTTCCTTTTAAATAAATTTGCAAAAATTTCGACATTTCTGTTTTTTCTCAGTTAAGATGGGGTGCAGAGTGTACATTAATGAGAAAAAATGAACTTTTTTGAATTTACCAAATGGCTGCAATGAAGCAAAGAGTGAAAAATTTAAAGGGGTCTGAATACTTTCCATACTCATTGTATGTAGCACCCATATCATCATATTCACATTTGTTAGGCATCAGATTCCTGCCCCTGCACAGGAAGAAGCCCGAGCCTTGCCTTCTGCGGTCTCCCATTCCTCTCCAGCTGCAGAGGAGCCTGCGTAGCACAGTCGTCGGTCCCAGCATCTTGCCCAGACTAATGCTAGGCATCTGGTTGCTACTCCAGGCTCAGCTATTGTGCCATGCTTGAGTCAGCGGCGAGCAGACGCTCCTGGGACTAAGTCCTGCTTTGCTCCTACTGAGCGTGCCCATGGGACGACCTCTCATTGGAGGTCGGAGGTCACGTGCTTAGGTCCTGTTGCTGCTTCGATTGGACCACCAGGAAGGTCCCGGAAGGCTGCAGCTATAAAAGGTTCGCATGGCCGCCCGGCCATGCGCTAATATAGAGACTTGTTGCTAAAGTGGTGTGTATGATGATGGATGCTTGAAACTGGTGAATGACTCATTATAATTCCCCTCCCTTTGATACATATGGAGAGACTCGGGAGGGAGCGCTATTTGCCTCCTGGAGCGCAGATTTTCCTAAAATAGTTTGAGGATTCCATGTAAAGAGCCCGCAATTATTAGAAAAACAGAATCCCCCTTTAACTGACCCCATTTTTGAAATTATAACCCTTTGAGAATTTATCTACAGATGTAGTGACGATTTTGACTCCATGGGTGTTTTCCACAAACAAGCAGTAGTGGATGTTACAGAGTGAAAATTGCAAGTGGCCATTGTAGTGACCAGTATGCTTTAGTGACCAGTACATTGCAGTCACCAGTACATTATGCCCAGCTCATGCTTCTGGAGACACACACCTATAAATTAGGCGGGCTATCATCAATACAGAAATACCAAACATGTTGGCGCTAAATGTAGTTTAGGTACACTAGGGCTCAGAAAGGAGGAGGGTATTTGAATTTGCGTGTGGATAGTTTGCTGAGTTTCTTTTGGGAAGCGAGGAGCCATTTAGCTTTTCCAGAACCTTTTCTCTACCAGCAACTATAATTCCATTAACAGATGACAGATCTGAGTGAGGATTTTCTTTTTTTTGTAGATTGAGTTGAAGCTTTTATTGGAACATTTTACATAACGTTTGGGATCACATTTATCAGGCACTCTCCACTGACCACTTACTTTGTGGTTTCCATCTAAATCTCTGAGTGATGTGACAGATGAAATCACCAAGGGATCCATTCACTATAATGAGGCAGCAGAGTTACTCTGGACTCTGCTATGGCCTCTGTTCAGCCGTGTTCTTTTCAGAAGTGCATAAAACTGTGTCCGACAGCAATTTTATGGATTCCTAAAAAGATGGACACTGCCAGATCACAGGTCCTATGGCGTCCACAGTCCCCCATCTGCCTCATTATAGGGAATCTTCCGCCGGGGGTTCTGACTGTATCATGAATTTCAGAGATTTACACGGAACCCCAGGGTTAAGTGCTCAGTGCAGAGCACAGTATAAATGTGTGCCGAGACTTGCTGCAATCTTTTGGGAAGCAGAATGACAAAATCAACAGGATGTGAAGAATTGGTTTTATTTATATTTTACACCGTTCCTCATGAGGTATAAGTGATTAGGTGACTTTATTCCTTGGGTCGGTGCGATAACAGTGATGCCAGATTTATATTGGGTTTTCATGTTTTGCCTCTGACACACACTAAAAGATGCTTTTTATTGCCAAAACTAATTTTTGCATCAAAATATTTAGACAGCTTTAATTTTTCCATTATCTGGCATTTACATTTGTCATTTTGCTTGCATTTACTTTTTGTTCGGCGGTATGATAAAGCATTGTTTTTTGTCTCGTTTTTTATTTTTACGGTGTTCACTAAAGGGGTTAACTAGTGGGACAGTTTTATAGAGCGGGTCATTACGGACATGGCGATACCAAATATGTGTACTTATATTGTATATCTTATTTTTACATAAATAAATGTATTTATTGAAAAATATTTGTTTCTTTTGAGTTCTCTATTTGGGGATTTTTAACCCCTTTTCCCTCAAGGGTGGTTTGCATGTTAATGACCAGGCCAATTTTTTAAAATTCTGACCACTGTCCCTTTATGAAGTAATAACTCTGGAACGCTTCCATGGATCCCGGTGATTCTGAGAATGTTTTCTCACAACATATTGTACTTCATGATAGTGGTAAAATTTCTTCAATATAACTTGCATTTATTTGTTAAAAAAATGGAAATTTGGGGAAAATGTTAAAAATTTCACAATTTTTCAACTTCTAATTTTCATGCACTTAAATCACAGAGGTACTATATGTCACACAAAAACTTAATAAGTAACATTTCCCACATGTATACTTTACATCAGCACAATTTTGGCACCAAATTTTTTTTGTTAGGACGTTATAAGAGCTTAAAGTTAAACAGCGATTTCTCATTTTTACACCATTTTTTTTAGGGACCACATCGCATTTGGTATCACTTTTGGGTATTTTCTATCATATAGACCCCTCAAAGTGACTTCATTCTAAAAACTGCACCCCACACGGTGCTCAAACCACATTCAAGAAGTTTATTAACCCTTCAGGTGCTTGACAGGAATTTTTGCAATGTTTAAAAAAAATGAACATATTGACTTTTTTTTCACAAAAAATTTACTTCAGATCCAATTTTTTTTTATTTTACCAAGGGTAACAGGAGAAATTGGACAATAAAAGTTGTGCAATTTGTCATGAGTCCAAATTGCAAAACTTTTAGTGTCCAATTTCTCCTGAGTACGCTGATACCCCATGTGTGCAGGAAAACCACTATTTGGTCACTTGGCTGGGTTCAGAAGGGAAGGAGCGCAGTTTGACTTTTCCATGCAAAATTGGCTGGAATTGAGATAGGACGCCATGTCGCATTTGGAGAGCCCCTGATGTGTCTAAACAGTGGAAACCCCCCACATTTGACACTGTTATAGAAACAAAACTCCCCAAGGAGCTTATCTAGATGTGTGGTGAGCACTTTGAACACCCACGTGCTTCACAGAAGTTTATAACGTAGAGCCGTAAAAATAAAAAATCATATTTTTCCACAAAAATGATCATTTTGCCACAATTTTTTTTATTTTACCAAGGGTAACAGGAGGAATTGGACCCCTAAAGTTGCTGTGAAATTTGTCCTGAGTATGCTGATACCCCATTGTGGGGTAAACCACTGTTTGGAGGCATGGGAGAGCTCAGAAGGGAAGGAGTGCTGTTAGACTTTTTCTCAAAAGAAAAATTGATTTGACAGTTCCTTTATTGTAAAAGGCATCCAGTTAAATATACTTCTTTTACTTCTTTAAATCTTTTCGGTCATACAATTGACCATCATCAGAAACAGAATTTTTTTCACAGTTGGTTTTAACTAGAATGAGTTTACAAGAAAACAAGACAGTATGGTTAGTGAACAAATAAGTATCTAACAAATATCTGAGCAACAGGATGCTGATAATGACCGTATGAACATCATGTAAAGTTTAGACGAAAGGTCGATGACTAGATAAATACTGAAATAGCGAATCCTGAGACAAGGTTCAAGTGAGCTTAGTGAAACTCCACAGGTTCCATGGGCGGTGATAGAGAGTCCGTGCTGTGATGGTATGTAAGGAATGTGACATCGGCGGCCGTGCCCGCCGATGCCCCTTCAGCGGCGGTGCCCGCCGCAGCTTCCTCTCACCTGCGTCCCCCTGTCCGCGCGCTCTTCCGCGCTGCTCACCGCTCTGCTACGGGTAACCGCGCCGGCCTTAGGCCGCGCACGCGCGTTCCCCCGGCCTCTTCTGTTGGTAGGAGGCGTCGCTAGGGGAGGGTCTGTAGGGCGCACTTCCGGTCTCCGCATATATCAGGCGTCCGCTCTATTCTGAGGGCGCCTGGTGATTGTTTGTGACTTGCAGCACCCATCGGCCATACCTTTTCCAGTGTACCCTGCCTATCCTTGCCGTTCCCATTGTCTGCCCTGTTCCTGGTCCATTTCCGTCTGTCTGTCTCCTCCCCGTGGTCCCCGCTGAACCTTTCCTGTAGTCTCCTAGCCATTACCTTCCGCCTTTCCACCCCGCTATTCCTGCTCTGTCTGCCTGTCCTCCGAGTCGTCCCTGCTGGCTCCGGCTGTCGCGGTTCCGCCCCCTGCGGTCCTGCCCCTAACGATCCCTGTACAGGGGTCGGTCTTCACCAGGTGCGCTCGGCCCAGGGGCTCCGGATCCGCGATCCAGAGGGTCCACTCTTGGACGTATTAGCCAGAGGCGTCACAGTATCAAGGTGCCAACCATTTTGTGCGTTCTTGTCCGGAGAAGCCAGAGAGGTCGGGAAATGCCTCCACCTAGGTCAGGTAAGAGAGGACCCCCTAGGTGATCAAAATTCCTCTCTTCCCCTTACCCTTTCAGCTTTGCTAATTACAGGTCGGGAGCGTGGATCTGTGGAGACGTATGTGGACTCGGGTGCTGCCGGTAATTTCATCCGCCAGGAGGAGGTTGACAAACTCCAGATTCCGGTGTTGGTATTGAAGAACCCTCGCGCTATTTCCTCCGTTGATGGTAAACCTTTACCCGGACTCATCACCATGGTTACCGTCGAAGTAGACCTCCAAATCGGAGCTCTCCACCTCGAAAAGATAGCCTTTTATGTCCTGCCACAACTAGCCCATGCTGTTCTTCTAGGGCTACCCTGGCTCAGACGGCACGAGCCGGTGATTGACTGGCGCTCTGGGGAAGTTCTCCGTTGGGGGCACTCCTGCCAGGAGCACTGCCTACGGGCTCTCACTCGTCCCCGTCCATGCTCGAAGCCTGCCGACCTTCCGGGCCTACCCGCACCCTATCACACGTTTGCCGATGTGTTCAGCAAAAAGGAGGCGGACTCCTTACCCCCTCATCGCTCCTATGACTGCCCTATCGACCTAGTTCCCGGAGCCACTCCTCCCAGAGGGAGAACTTATCCTTTGTCCCCAGCAGAGACCTCGGCTATGTCGGAATATATACAGGAGAATCTGGCCAAGGGGTTCATCCGGAAGTCCTCGTCCCCTGCGGGCGCAGGTTTCTTCTTCGTCCGGAAGAAAGATGGGTCCCTGCGACCCTGTATTGATTACCGGGGCCTGAACAACATCACTGTTAAAAACCGGTACCCGCTCCCGCTGATTCCTGAACTCTTCGACCGGCTGAGGGGGGCCAGAATCTTCACGAAGTTGGATCTGCGGGGAGCTTACAACTTAATCCGAATCCGAGCGGGGGACGAGTGGAAGACGGCCTTCAATACCCGGGACGGCCATTATGAATACTTGGTCATGCCGTTCGGTCTCTGCAATGCTCCAGCGGTGTTTCAGGAATTCGTAAATGAGGTGTTCTGAGACCTACTCTATTCCTGCGTGGTGGTGTATTTGGATGATATCCTCGTTTTCTCGACCGACCTCTCCTCCCATCGGAGAAGTGTACGCATGGTCCTGCAGCGCCTTCGAGAAAATCGTCTTTACGCCAAGATCGAGAAGTGCCTCTTCGAGCAAACAGCGTTACCCTTCTTGGGGTATATCATCACGGATTCCGGTCTTAAGATGGATCCGGAGAAGCTGTCCGCGGTACTCCAGTGGCCTCGTCCAGTTGGCATAAAGGCCATCCAGCGTTTCCTCGGCTTCGCTAACTATTACCGACAGTTTGTACCCCACTTCTCTACAGTCACCAAGCCCATCACGGTCCTGACCCGTAAGGGGACGAAGTCTAACGTCTGGTCTTCCGAAGCCGAGGACGCCTTTCTTGCCCTGAAACGCTCGTTTGCCTCTGCTCCGATCTTACACCGTCCAGTGGCTAGTAGGACCTTCATCCTGGAAGTTGATGCCTCCTCCACTGGAGCTGGGGCGGTTCTCTCCCAACAGGCTCCATCTGGACGTCTAGTCCCCTGCGGGTTCTTCTCCAAATCCTTTTCTCCGGCGGAGTGCAACTACTCCATTGGGGACCGGGAATTATTGGCCATTAAGATGGCGCTGGAGGAATGGCGATATCTGCTCGAGGGGGCAGTGCATCCCTTTACTATCTTCACGGACCACAAGAACCTGGCCTACCTGCAATCTGCCCAGAGACTCAACTCCAGACAAGCCAGGTGGGCTCTGTATTTTTCCCGTTTTGAGTTTAAGCTCCACTTCCGGCCCGGCAGTAAGAACATCAAAGCTGATGCGCTTTCCAGGTCTTTGCAGCCACCGGAGAAGGAGGAGGATCCATCATATATTATCGAGCCGGCTAAAGTTATCTCCGTGGCCCCCGTGAGATTCTCTACCCTTCCGCCTGGCAAGACCTTCGTCCCTTCAAACAAACGTCTGGAAGTACTGCGCTGGGGACATTCTTCCAAGGTTGCTGGGCACGTTGGGATTAAGAAGACTCTTTTGCTTCTTTCCCGGTATTACTGGTGGCCCTCTCTCCACCAGGATGCAAAGGACTTTGTAGCCTCCTGCAGGACTTGTGCTCAGAACAAGGTTCCAAGGACTCTGCCCTCCGGTCTCCTTCATCCGTTGCCTGTGCCAGAGGCCCCTTAGCAGCAAATCGCCATGGATTTCGTGACTGATCTGCCTCGCTCTGCTGGATGTACTACCATCTTAGTCGTCGCAGACCGCTTTTCCAAGATGGCCCACTTTATTCCCTTGGTCGGACTGCCATCTGCTCCAAAGTTGGCCGAGATCTTTATCCACCACGTGTTCAGGCTACATGGTCTTCCTCTGCGAATCGTGACCGATCGAGGGGTCCAGTTTACTTCCCGATTCTGGAGGGCCTTCTGTCGGCTCCTGGGCACGTCTCTCGACTTCTCCTCAGCGTATCATCCTCAAACCAACGGCCAAGTGGAACGGATTAACCAAATTCTGACCACCTACTTACGCCACTTTTCTAACGCCCATCAGGATAATTGGGTCTCTCTTCTACCTTGGGCGGAATTCGCTCATAATAATCATTCCAGCGAATCAACGTCCAAGACACCGTTCTTTGTGGTAACTGGGCTAAATCCTGGGGTTCCATTGCCCTTTTCCGCATCGTCTGGAGTTCCTGCAGCAGACACTCTCGCCAAGGAGTTTTCGCAAATTTGGAAGGAGACCAGAGAGGCGCTCGAGCTAGCCAACATCCGAATTAAGAAACACGCGGACAAAAGACGAAGGGATCTACCCCCGTACCATCCCGGGGACAAAGTCTGGCTTTCTACCAAACATATCCGCCTCAAAGTCCCTGCTTACAAATTAAGTCCTCGGTACATCGGGCCTTTTGAAGTACTTGGGCGCATTAACAAAGTAGCCTACAAATTGAGGTTGCCGGCATCACTCCGGGTCCCTAACGCCTTCCATATCTCGCTCCTTAAACCTGTGGTCTTGAATCGGTTCCAACCAACCTCCATGTCCCCTCCCTCGCCAATTTGTTCTAACAATGTCTTTGAAGTAAAGGACATTCTGGCTATGAAAAGGGTCAAGGGTAAGACTCTTTTTCTTATCGACTGGAAGGGTTTTGGCCCAGAGGAGAGGTCCTGGGAGCCCCGAGAGAATGTCGATGCCCCCCTTATCATGAAAAGATTTCTGACCAACCTCAGAAGGAGAGGACATATGGGAGGGGGTACTGTGACATCGGCGGCCGTGCCCGCCGATGCCCCTTCAGCGGCGGTGCCCGCCGCAGCTTCCTCTCACCTGCGTCCCCCTGTCCGCGCGCTCTTCCGCGCTGCTCACCGCTCTGCTACGGGTAACTGCGCCGGCCTTAGGCCGCGCACGCGCGTTCCCCCGGCCTCTTCTGTTGGTAGGGGGCGTCGCTAGGGGAGGGTCTGTAGGGCGCACTTCCGGTCTCCGCATATATCAGGCGTCCGCTCTATTCTGAGGGCGCCTGGTGATTGTTTGTGACTTGCAGCACCCATCGGCCATACCTTTTCCAGTGTACCCTGCCTATCCTTGCCGTTCCCATTGTCTGCCCTGTTCCTGGTCCATTTCCGTCTGTCTGTCTCCTCCCCGTGGTCCCCGCTGAACCTTTCCTGTAGTCTCCTAGCCATTACCTTCCGCCTTTCCACCCCGCTATTCCTGCTCTGTCTGCCTGTCCTCCGAGTCGTCCCTGCTGGCTCCGGCTGTCGCGGTTCCGCCCCCTGCGGTCCTGCCCCTAACGATCCCTGTACAGGGGTCGGTCTTCACCAGGTGCGCTCGGCCCAGGGGCTCCGGATCCGCGATCCAGAGGGTCCACTCTTGGACGTATTAGCCAGAGGCGTCACAAGGAACATATGTAAAAGACGTGCCCTAGGAGGTTGAAAACAAACAACAAGTGTGACACTGGTAAATAAAGGATACAGTGAGATTCGTGGTCGGCTGGTGCTACTGGATGTGCAATACCACATGAAAAGTAATAGCCGACTGGAATGAGTGCCAAGACAGGTACCTGAGAGGAACTGTAATGGAAAATTCCATATATTATTATTAAATAACCGCTGTCATAAGTAGGCACTATTCAGTACTGAAAAAAAAGAGAAAGAAAGAACAAGACGGTGAGTGACTATGGCACATAAACATAAACATATTGTGCGATGTTATGTGAATGAGGAAGGAGAAAAAATCCAAAACAGTCAATTAATACCTGGGTATATTCATTAATAATGTAGAGAAACAGACGTCTGGGAAGCAGCAGCTACTGAGAATGAAAGGACACTGAGGATGATAAAAAAGAGTATAAATGTGTGTACTGAGATAGGCTGAGGATATGCATGTAATGTGAACTAAATTACCCATTCATGTAGGAAATCACCAGACCCACGGGTTTGACACCTTGGGTTATACAGGGACCGGTAGATCCAATAATTGGTGTGGGTGTCCAGAAATTTGTACTGCAATTGAAACATGTAGTAGGTATGAGTAGCCCTGAGGACAAAGAATGTGAGGTGAACACTGTATTAAGAAGTGTGAAATCACCTGTAATATATTCAGGAAACTATCCTCTATTGTTTGTGACAGGCATGAATGTCCACAACTGGGTGCTAAAATTGAAAGAGAAGAAAGCATAAGTAAAAAGGCACTAGTTGGTACAATAGTGGTGCCCTAATGTTGTCTGGGACAGCTAGAGTCACCTGTGATTTTCCAAATGGTCTGTCCTGACCAGGGAGGCAAGTGTGTCACAGGGAAAGTGAACGCGCTGTTCAGGAGAGGCACTGAGTGTGCAGAGGAATAGCGCTGCAAAAAATGAGAAAATGATGTCAATGTGATAAAGTAGAGAACCAGCAAGACATGAGCTGGATATCTTACAAATATTACATTAGTCTGTGGCTGGACGCATGTGCATGTGCCACAGACTAAGGAAATATTTGTAAGAGATCCAGCTCATGTCTTGCTGGTTCTCTACTTTATCACATTGACAGCATTTTCTCATTTTTGCACTTATGACAGCGGTTCTTTAATAATAATATATGGAATTTTCCATTACAGTTCCTCTCAGGTACCTGTCTTGGCACTCATTCCAGTCGGCTATTACTTTTCATGTGGTATTGCACATCCAGTAGCACCAGCCGACCACGAATCTCACTGTATCCTTTATTTACCAGTGTCACACTTGTTGTTTGTTTTCAACCTCCTAGGGCACGTCTTTTACATATGTTCATTACATACCATCACAGCACGGACTCTCTATCACCGATGTTGTAATGAGTGATTCCCTACTAAAATTTAAGAAGGGCCTGGATGCCTTTCTTGAAAAGTATAATATTACAGGGTATATACACTAGTTTCCTTAATATTGCGTTGATCCAGGGAGCTAGTCTGATTGCCGTATGTGGAGTCGGGAAGGAATTTTTTTCCCCAATGTGAAGCCTATTGTTTGCCACATGAGTTTTTTTGCCTTCCTCTGGATCAACATGTTAGGACAGGTTAGGACAGGATATGGGTTGAACTAGATGGACTTAAAGTCTTGCTTCAATCTTAATAACTATGTTACTATTTTTCTTTTATTTATTTATTTATAGTGCAGGCGGCGGCTGATGAATACTCCCATCAGCCTTATAATAATAATAATAATAATAAATTTTATTTTTATAGCGCCGACATATTCCGCAGCACTTTACATTTCAGAGGGGATTTGTACAGACAATAGACATTACAGCATAACAATAATCACATACAGTAGATTATAACAAATACCAAGAGGAGTGAGGGCCCTGCTCGCAAGCTTACAGTCTATGAGGAAAGAGGTAGACACGAAAGGTGGGTGGTAACAGTTGCCCTGATTGTATGGACCAGCCATAATGTTAAGTGTGTAACAGTACAGACACAGAGGGCTAATGGATGCATAAAGCATGTGGGAACATGATGCTGGGAACCTGGTTATGGTAAAACTTTTGGCTCTGCCACACAGGGATAGGTTAGGTTAATGTGTTGAGGCGATAGGCCAGTCTGAATAAATGCGTTTTCAGGACACGCTTAAAATTGTGGGGATTGGGGACTAATCGTATTGACCTGGGAAGTGCATTCCAAAGAATTGGCGCGGCACGTGTAAAGTCTTGGAGACGGGAGTGGGAGGTTCTGACTATTGAGGATACTAACCTCAGGTCATCAGCAGAACGGAGGGCGCGGGTAGGGTGGTATACTGAAACAAGGGAGGAGATGTAGGGTGGTGCTGAGCCATGGAGGGCTTTGTGGGTGAGGGTAATAAGTTTATACTGAATTCTGGAGTGGATGGGTAGCCAGTGTAATGACTGGCACAAGGTAGAGGCATCGGTGTAACGATTGGTGAGGAATATGATCCTGGCTGCAGCATTCAAGACAGATTGGAGAGGGGAGAGTTTGGTAAGAGGGAGACCGATTAGAAGAGAGTTACAATAGTCGAGACGAGAATGAATAAGAGAAACAGTAAGAGTTTTTGCAGAGTCAAAAGTAAGAAAAGGTCGAATTCTAGAAATGTTTTTGAGGTGCAGATGACAAGAGCGAGCCAGTGATCGAATGTGGGGGCAAAGGAAAGCTCGGAATCAAGTATGACCCCAAGACAGCGGGCATGTTGCTGGGGAGTAATAGTGGAACCACACACGGAAATGGCAATGTCGGGTGTAGGTACATTAGTAGCGGGAGGAAACACAAGGAGTTCAGTCTTTGACAGGTTCAGTTTCAGATATAGTGAGGACATGATATTAGACACAGCATTTAGACAATCGCCAGTGTTTTCTAGAAAGGCTGGCGTGATGTCAGGAGAAGAAGCGTATAATTGGGTGTCATCAGCATAGAGATGGTACTGGAAACCAAATCTACTGATTGTTTGACCAATAGGGGCAGTGTACAAGGTGAAGAGGAGGGGGCCTAGAACCGATCCTTGAGGAACCCCAACAGTAAGGGGAAGGTGAGAGGAGGAGGAACCGGCAAAAGAAACAGTAAAGGAGCGGTCGGAGAGATAGGAGGAGAACCAGGAGAGAACGGTGTCCTTGAGGCCAATGGAATGGAGCATAGTGAGGAGGAGCTGATGATCCACAGTGTCGAATGCTGCAGAGAGATCCAAGAGAATTAGCATGGAGTAATGACCATTTGATTTAGCTGTTAGCAGATCATTAGAGACTTTAGTGAGGGCAGTTTCAGTGGAGTGTAAAGAGCGGAAACCGGCTTGGAGAGGGTCGAGAACAGAGTTTTCTGAGAGATAGCGGATAAGACGGGAGTGGACCAGACGTTCCAGGAGTTTAGAGATGAAGGGAAGATTAGAGACAGGTCTATAGTTAGCGGCACAGTTTTGGTCAAGGGATGGTTTTTTAAGTAGTGGATGTATGGTGGCATGCTTAAATGAGGAGGGAAAAATACCAGAAGAGAGAGAGAGGTTAAATATTTTAGTTAGGTGAGGGGTGACAGCAGGGGAAAGGGACTGGAGGAGATGTGACGGAAATGGGTCACTGGTGCAAGTAGTTGGGCGAGAAGATGCAAGGAGCCTGCTTACTTCTTCTTCTGTGACTGGTTCAAAATCAGAGAGTGAGTTAGATGCAGTGGGGGAGGGAGGACAGTGCATGGTATGAGGGGATTTGGAGATAATTTCCTGTCGGATCTGGTCAATTTTTTCTTTGAAGTAATTGGCCAGATCGTCAGCTCGGAGCTCCGTGGTTGGGGCCTGTACTCTTGGATTGAGTAGAGAATGAAAAGTGTCAAAGAGACGTTTCGGGTTATTGGACAGTGAGATGATGAGGGTGTTGAAATAGGTTTGTTTGGAGAGGTGAAGGGCAGTGTTGTATGTTCTAAGCATAAACTTAAAATGGATGTCCTGCTGTCACTGTTATTAGCAGCAGCAGGGGTAGGCTGATGGGAGTATTAGTCCCATCAGTCACTGCCTGCTGTCTCTTTCATTACTTAAGTATAACTCTCATCATTCTCCCCTGCTCGTCCAATCGCCGGCAGAGCAGGGGAGAATGATGAGAGCCGTGTTCAGCACCTGGCGCCGGGGAACAGCGCTTACTGTAACGCTTCTTCCCTGGCGCCCATCCGTGTGGTACTGATGCGGCACACGGTTGGCACATGTGTGCCACACATATTACAGACACAGACACTGACATCTTCGGTACCAGAAATATCAGGACGTGTGAAAGAGGCCTTATAGCGGGTTTTTATGTTTGGCAGCTGTCACACACTAATAGACACCTTTTATTGCAAAAAATATTTTTTGCATCACCACATTTTGAGATCTATCATTTTTCCATATTTTGGCTAACAGAATCATGTGAGGTCTTGCTTTTTGTGAGACGAGTTGATGTTTTTGAAACAATGATGCCCTAGGCTAGGATCGGAGTACCGATGTACTCGATCCTAGAGTAAGCCCCCAGATTGGCGCGATCGCCGATCTAAACGATCGCGCCAATCGCAGCGCACAGCGGCGCTATATCGCCGCTGTGCCCTGCCAGTACCGGCCCAGATCGGTGCTATATTAGCACCGATCCTAGGCTAGAGCGTGGTGCAGGCCCAGCAGGGCCTGCAGAAGCTGGTTGGTGCAATCGATTAGATCGGCGATCCCGCCAAACACGGCACAGCTGCGGTCACGATGTGACCGCTCTGTGCCCTGCTGGTGACCTGGGCATGACCTGCCTAGGAATCGGAGCTGTGAGCTCCGATCCTAGGTAGTTGCCATGGTCACCAGGCAGATCAGGGATTGGTGGATCGATGTAATCATTCGATCCCACCAATGACAGGTCACAGCAGAGATGTGATCGCTCTGTGACCTGCCCCTGACCTGCCTCTGACCTGTCTGCAGGGGTCCTCACTCTAGCTGAGGATTCCTGCAGAGAGGTCGGATGCAGCAAGAGCTCCTGTGCTGGGTATTGTGGTGCCACAACTTGTAGCATCACAATTCCTGCAGAAAAGAAAGAAAGAAAAAAACGCCAACCGTAAGTGTTCCTGATCCCCTGCCCAATCTATCTTCACCCCCCATCTATCTTCATCCCCCATCCCTCCTTCCCCCTCGTTTTACCCCCCTCCACCCCCCTTTTGCGCCTCCGTGCGCAGCCGCCGAGCGTTGATCGGTGACGCAGTTCACCGATCAACACTCGTGCTCGCTTTTTTTCCTTAGCCCCCTTTGCGCCACCTCCGTACACACATCCCACAGCCACAAAACTTGGATAAGTGACACACATCAATTATCAAAGCTTGTGCCTGCCGGTTCTCATTTTTTTCACCCCCTTTGTGCCACCTAACTACAACCCTAACTGATCCCTGCCCAATCACTATTCATCCACCCCATTCCCCATCCCCCTTTTTTGTACCCCCCTCCACCCACCTTTGCGCCGCCTCCGTGCGCAGCTGCCGAGCGTTCATCGGTGACGCAGTTCACTGATCAGCACTCGTGCTCGCTTTTTTTTCCTTAGCCCCCTTTGCGCCACCTCCGTATACACATCCTGCAGCCGCAAAACTTGGATAAGTGACACACGTCATTTATCAAAGCTTGTGCCTGCCGTTTTTCATTTTTTTCACCCCCTTTGTGCCACCTAACTACAACCCTAACTGTTGATCCCTGCCCAATATCTCTTCATTAACCCCATTCCCCCATCCCCCTTTTTTGTACCCCCCTCCACCCACCTTTGCGCAGCCGCCGAGCATTGATTGGTGACGCAGTTCATCGAGCAACACTTGTGCTCCCTTTTTTCTCAGCCCCCTTAGCGCCAACTCCGCACACACATCCCCCAGCTGCCAAACTTTGATAAGTGACACAGTTCACTTATCAGAGTTTGTGCCTGCCGTTTTCCTTTTTTTTCACCCCCTTGCGCCACCCTGTGCGCACATCCAGTAGCCTAATTTTGATAAGTGACACTTATCAGCTAGAGCCTGCTGTTTTAGACTTTTTTCCACAGCTTTTTCTTTACAGAAAGTTTACACCAATCACTTCCCCCCACATGTACACATACAGTTTTCAATAAAGTGTACACCCAAGCACCATATTTACACAAAAATGTCATCAAATTCATCCCAACAGCGCTATTCAATGGAGGAGGTATATGCTATACTTGCCTCCGACACTGATAGCGAGGATGGCGATCCCACTTTTCTTTATTTTTCGGATTCTTCATCCTCTTCCTCTTCCCCCTCCTCATCTTCCTCCTCGTGTCCTGCGGAACCACCACGCAGACACTCCAGGACAGGAGATGAGGCAGCGCCCACCATGCCCGCAGCTGACCCAGTGATCCCCATATGGACCTCGCCCCCCGAAAACTACGAGCCACTGTTTCCTGATTTTGTGGCAGAATCAGGAATCAAGTTTGACACCACCGGCCTCACAGAAATTGACTTTTTCAAAGTCATTTTTTTCTGACGATTTTGTTAACCTCATGGTGGAGCAAACTAATTTGTACTCTCGTCAATTTTTGGAGCAAAACCTGCGTTCATCATTTTCAAACTGGTCTCCTGTAGACGCAGTTGAAATGACGCAGTTTTGGGGCCTGGTCCTCCATATGGGGATACTGAAGAAGCCGTAAATTCGGCAATATTGGAGTGTTGATATTTTATACAACACTCCAGTGTTCTGAATGGTCATGGCCCGGACGTGTTTTGAGGCCATCCACAAGTTTCTGCATTATACTGATAATGCACAGTGTCCCGCACGAGATGACCCCAACTTTGACCATCTTTTCAAAGTTCGGCCGGTCATCGAACACTTCAACAAAAAGTTTGCAGAAGTGTATGTGCCCTAAAGGGACATCTGCGTGGATGAGTCCTTGGTTCACTTCAAGGGAAGGCTGCGATTCCATCAATACCTGCCCAGTAAGAGGGCCAGGTACGGAATCAAACTCTATAAGCTGTGTGAGAGTACCTCAGGGTACATCCACAGGTTTAGAGTTTACGAAGGGAAGGACACCCGGATTGAACCCCCTGAGTGTCCTCCTTTCCTGGGAGTGAGTGGGAAAATTGTGTGGGATTTGGTGCACCCACTGCTGGATAAAGGTTATCACCTCTACACTGATAACTTTTATACCAGCATCCCACTCTACAAATCCCTCTCTGAGCGACATACCGCAGCCTACGGTACTCTCCGCAAAAATCAGAGAGGACTCCCGAAGACGCTACTTGGGCAGATGCTCCGAAAAGGAGAGAGCAGAGCCCAATTTAGCGACCACCTGCTGGTGGTTAAGTACAAGGACAAGAGAGATGTCCATCTCTTGACCACCATACACGGTGATGGCAGTACCCTCTGCACTGTACGGCGTACCTCTACACTGGTCCGCAAACCGACATGTGTAGTGGGGTACAACAAATACATGGGGGGCGTTGATCTCTCCAATCAACTCCTCCAACCGTACAATGCATTGAGGAAGGCCAAGGTGTGGTATAAAAAGCTGGCCGTGCACATCGTCCAAATGGCAATGCTCAACGTATTCCTGGTGTCACAATGTGCATGCCCCAGCGATACGTTGTACCTTCAGTTCCAGGAGGTAGTGGTCAAGGTCCTGATGTTTGACGCTCAGGAAGGAGCGGGCCCCTGTACTTCTGGAACTGAAGGTGCTCGTATTGTACCAGGTCAGCATTTTCCGGGGGTGGTCCCGCCAAACACAAGAAAAGGTAAGCCACAAAAAAGGTGTCGAGTGTGTTACAAAAAAGGAATACGCAGGGACACCACTTATCAATGCGACACCTGCCCCGAAAAACCTGGCCTGTGTATGAAGGATTAATTCAAATTGTACCACACCTCCATGCACTACTAATTTACATTAGACTAGTTGGGGGCACATCTAGATTTGTTCTTTGGGGGTCTAGTATCCAAAATGATGTCACATGTGGGTTTTTTTCCTGTTTAGGCACATCAGGGGCTCTGCAAACAGAACATGACGCCAGCAGACCATCGAAGTCTGCATTCCAAAACGACACTACTTCCCTTTCGAGCCCCGACGTGTGCCTAAACAGTTTTTTCCCACATGTGGGGTACCAGAGTACTCAGGACAAATTGGACAACAACTTTTGGTGTCCAATTTCTCCTGTTACTCTTGGGAAAATTAAAAATTGGGGACTAAATGATCATTTATGTGGGAACAAAACAGGATTTTATATTTTCACACCCGGGCATTATAATCTTTAGTGAAACACTTGGGGGTTCAAAGTGCTCACCACACATATAGATACGTTCCTTAGGGGGTCTAGTTTCCAAAATGGGCTCTGCAAATGGAACATGACGCCCGCAGACCATTCCATCAAAATCTGCTTTCCAAAACGTCATTACTTCCCTTTCGAGCCCTGACGTGTGCCCAAACAGTAGTTTTCTCCCACATGGGGTATCAGCGTACTCAGGACAAGTTGGACAACGACTTTTGGGGTCCAATTTCTCCTGTTACCCTTGGGAAAACAAAATATTGGGGACTAAATGATCATGTTTGTGGAAAAAATATGATTTTTTATTTTCACGCCCGGGCGTTATAAACTTCTGTGAAGCCCTTGGGGGTTCAAAGTGCTCACCACACATCTAGATAAGTTCCTTATGGGGTCTAGTTTCCAAAATGGGGACACTTGTGGGGGGTTTCCACTGTTTAGGCACATCAGACGCTCGTCAAACGCGACATGGCGTCCAATCTCAATTCCAGCCAATTTTAGGTAGAAAAAGTCATACCGGGCTCCTTCCCTTCTGAGCCCTGCCATGTGCCCAAACAGTGGTTCCCCCCCACATATTGGGTATCAGCGTACTCGGGACAAATTGGACAACAACTTTTGGGGTCCATTTTCTCCTCTTACCCATGGGAAAATAAAAAAATTGTTGCTAAAATATCATTTTTGTGACTAAAAAGTTAAATGTTCATTTTTTCCTTCCACGTTGCTTCTGCTCCTGTAAAGCACCTGAAGGGTTAATAATCTTCTTGAATGTAGTTTTGAGTAGCTTCACGGGTGCAGTTTTTAGAATGGTGTCACTTTTGGGTATTTTCTGCCATATAGACCCCTCAAAGTGACTTCAAATGTGAGGTGGTCCCTAAATAAAATGGTTTTGTAAGCTTTGTTGTAAAAATGAGAAATCGCTGGTCAACTTTTAACCCTTATAACTTCCTAACAAAAAAAGTGTTGTTTCCCAAATTGTGCTGATGTAAAGTAGACATGTGGAAAATGTTATTTAGTAAGTATTTTGTGTCACATATTTCTCTGTTTTAAGGGCATAAAAATTCAAAGTTTGAAAATTGCAAAATTTTCAAAATTTTTGCCATATTTCTGTTTTTTTCATAAATAGTGACAGTGGTCAGAATTGTAAAAATTGGCTCGGTCATGAACGTGCAAACCACCATTGGGGGTGAAGGGGTTAAAAAATATTTTTACAATTATTTTTTTTTTTAATACTTTTTTCTAACTTTTTTACTTAGTCCCACTATGGGACAATCATTTTTTGCAGGCAGATCGCTTCTATAGCATTCAGAAGAAGCAGCATCGCTATGTCATAGAAGCTGTCAGCGCTGCACTGACTGAGAGACTTGCTGATCATGCACTGCGCATGAACAATAAGTTTCCTAGCTTTGGTGACCCGGATGTCATCATAGTAACATAGTTAGTAAGGCCGAGAAAAGACATTAGTCCATCCAGTTCAGCCTATAAAATTCTGTCAGAATAAATCCCCAGATCTATGTCCTTCTAAAGAACCTAACAATAACTGTAAGATACAATATGGTTACGCTCCAGGAAGACATCCAGGCCTCTCTTGAACCCTTCGACTGAGTTCACCATCACCACCTCCTCAGGCAGGGAATTCCAGATTCTCACTTCCCTAACAGTAAAGAATCCTCTTCTATGTTGGTGGAAAAATCTTTTCTCCTCCAGACGTAGAGAATGCCCCCTTGTGACTGTCACCTTCCTTGGTATAAACAGATCCTCAGAGAGATATTTGTATTGTCCCCTTATATACTTATACATGGTTATTAGACCGCCCCTCAGTCATCTTTTTTCTAGACTAAATAATCCTAATTTTGCTAATCTCTCTGGGTATTGTAGTTCCCCCATCCCCTTTATTAATTTTGTTGCCCTCCTTTGTACCCGCTCTAGTTCCATTATATCCTTCCTGAGCACTGGTGCCCAAAACTGCAACAGCAACATGCCCGCTGTCTTGGGGTCATACTTGATTCCGAGCTTTCCTTTGCCCCCACATTCGATCACTGGCTCGCTCTTGTCATCTGCACCTCAAAAACATTTCTAGAATTCGACCTTTTCTTACTTTTGACTCTGCAAAAACTCTTACTGTTTCTCTTATTCATTCTCGTCTCGACTATTGTAACTCTCTTCTAATCGGTCTCCCTCTTACAAAACTCTCCCCTCTCCAATCTGTCTTGAATGCTGCAGCCAGGATCATATTCCTCACCAATCGTTACACCGATGCCTCTACCTTGTGCCAGTCATTACACTGGCTACCCATCCACTCCAGAATTCAGTATAAACTTATTACCCTCACCCACAAAGCCCTCCATGGCTCAGCACCACCCTACATCTCCTCCCTTGTTTCAGTATACCACCCTACCCGCGCCCTCCGTTCTGCTGATGACCTGAGGTTAGTATCCTCAATAGTCAGAACCTCCCACTCCCGTCTCCAAGACTTTACACGTGCCGCGCCAATTCTTTGGAATGCACTTCCCAGGTCAATACGATTAGTCCCCAATCCCCACAATTTTAAGCGTGTCCTGAAAACGCATTTATTCAGACTGGCCTATCGCCTCAACACATTAACCTAACCTATCCCTGTGTGGCAGAGCCAAAAGTTTTACCATAACCAGGTTCCCAGCATCATGTTCCCACATGCTTTATGCATCCATTAGCCCTCTGTGTCTGTACTGTTACACACTTAACATTATGGCTGGTCCATACAATCAGGGCAACTGTTACCACCCACCTTTCGTGTCTACCTCTTTCCTCATAGACTGTAAGCTTGCGAGCAGGGCCCTCACTCCTCTTGGTATTTGTTATAATCTACTGTATGTGATTATTGTTATGCTGTAATGTCTATTGTCTGTACAAATCCCCTCTGAAATGTAAAGTGCTGCGGAATATGTCGGCGCTATAAAAATAAAATTTATTATTATTTATTATAAAACTGAACACAGTATTCCATGTGCGGTCTAACCAGAGATTTGTACAGAGGCAGTATAATGCTCTCATCATGTGTATCCAGACCTCTTTTAATGCACCCCATGATCCTGTTTGCCTTGGCAGCCGCTGCCTGGCACTGGATACTCCAGGTAAGTTTATCATTAACTAGGATCCCCAAGTTCTTCTCCATGTTAGATTTACCCAGTGGTTTACCTTTCAGTGTGTAATGGTGATACTGATTCCTTCTTCCCATGTGTATAACCTTACATTTATCATTGTTAAACTGCATCTGCCACCTTTCGGCCCAAGTTCCCAACTTATCCAGATCCATCTGTAGCAGAATACTATCTTCTCTTGTATTGACTGCTTTACATAGCTTTGCATCATCTGCAAATATCGATATTTTACTGTGCAAAAACAACATTGGGTCACCATGGCAGCGATCGGGACCCCGCATCACATCGCAGGGTCTACAATCTAAAGCCGGAGGGACTGTAAGCCCTCTGCCGGCTTCCGGAATGCTCATGTTCAATCGCAGTATTTCAGGGGTTAAAGTGCCGGAAGAGGTCTGTGACAACTTCTGGCACCTAGTGCCGGGTATCAGCTGTCAGAATCAGCAGACACCCGGCGGCGATCGCCCGCGCACCCCCCGTAATCACAGGAGATCGTAATGACATAATGATCCGTCCATGGTCAAATTGGACCAGGTCACATGAACGGGGATCAATATGTCTGAAGTTAGAAAGGGGTTAAAAAATATTTTTACACTTTTAATAATTTATTTTACATTGTCCCAGGATGGGACGTTACTGTACAGTATCAGATCGCTAATCTGATACTCTGCAATGCTTCTGTACTGCAGGGCATCAGACCAGCATCTGACAGGCAGGGAAGGAGGCATCCAAGGTCAGGCACTGACACGCCTCTGTCTCTGAAGGACCCCGAGTTCAACTTGCAGCTGGGGGTCTCCATGAAGACCATCAGGACAATGCGATCCTGATGGAATGGGTTCCCTGCGCCATGCTCCTCAATGTCGTTGTCGCTACTGACAGCAGCAACAGAGGGGTTAAATGCCTGCAATCGGTGCTAGCAACAATTGTGGGTATTGCTGCCATTTGTCAGCTCTCACATAGAGCTGACCCCAGCACCTGATCTCTGTAGCGCTAAGCGTGAGGTCACGTAATTGTGCCACCATACATATACTGATGTTTGCAGGAACGCAGCTCCCACAGAGCAGTTATATGTACGGAGCATGTCGGGAAGGGGCTAAATTGTGGAGTATTTATAATTTGAAGGGGAATTCTGCATGCGCCGTTGAACTATATGTCCCAGAACACAGCAAAATACTTCCGGGACATAGTAGTTCACCGGCGCATGCGCACTAATGCTTTTCGGCTTTGCCCCCAGTTGGGCAAAGCATACTGCGATTGCAAGATTGCAATGCGCACGCGCGTTATATGGAGCAGAACTACGGAAATTCCCAGAAATATTGCAGACAGCGGCCAAAGAGGGGTGGAGGAAAGGACCCAAAACACCGCCTATCGGACCGGACCGAAATCATTTACATATACAGCCAAAATGAGGTGACAGATTCCCTTTAATCCCAACACCAGCATGCATGGCCAACTCAGTGCATGTATTTTCTTTGGGGAGTGGGAAGAACACCACTGACAGGTAAATATGTGAGGAGAGTATTGTTAGTAGGGGGACATAAGAGGAGACAGTATAAAGAGTGGGGAAACATGTGCGGGGAATAGTGTAAGGCAACAGTATGGGGAGAAAAGTATGTGTGGACACAGAATAAAGACTGAGTATTATGGGGGGTAGCATGGGGGGACAGTGTAAAGGCGCAGCCAGGAGGGGACAGTGTGCTTATTAGGGGGAGTGTGATGAGGGGGCATAATATATATACTGGGCCTTATAGGGGGTATCCAGTGTGAGAGGACAGTGTGAAGAGGGAGTCCAGTATGGAAAGTAGAGGGTATGCACCATAAGAGGGTAGTGTGTGAGTCATATTTTGTGCAGGGAATATAGTGAGGGGAAGTTGTTTATTCAGGGGCTCTGTGTAGGACTACTTTTATTCAGGAGCATTATAATTACATTGCTATTTTTAAGGGCATTGTGTGGGGATATACTTCAGAAGACCTGAGAAGATGGAAGTCTGCAGATGGCCGTGGCTGTGAAGAGTCATCATGGCGTCTGGAAAAAGATAAAGAAAAGAAAGAGAAATGCTCCAGAGATGACGTCATAATAATAATAATAATAATCTTTATTTATATAGCGCCAACATATTCCGCAGCGCTTTACAGTTGAACAGTTTCAAACACAACAGTCATAAGTAACAACGTTAACAATACAATAATTAAAGCGAAATAAGACGACCCTGCTCGTGGAGCTTACAATCTACAATGAGGTGGGGGAGATACAAAGCACAGATTTGTATTTACAATGATGTATTTACAATGACGGTCCAGCCATCTTCAGGGGGTGGGGGTTAGATGGAGATAGTGAATGGGCTACACACACACAAACATGACTTTGATTACTGAATGTGATAGGCCGCTCTGAACAAATGTGTTTTGAGCGAGCGCCTAAAACTATGCAAATTGTGGATGGTCCTAATATCGTGGGGTAGAGCATTCCAGAGGATTGGCGCAGCACGGGAGAAGTCTTGGAGTCAGGAGTGGGAGGTACGGATTAGGGCAGAGGTTAGTCGAAAGTCATTTGCAGAGCGCGGCGGTCGGTTAGGCCGATAGACAGAAATGAGGGAGGAGATGTAAGGGGGTGCCGCACTGTGGAGAGCTTTGTGGGTGAGAACAAGTACTTTGAATTGTACCCTGTAATGAATTGGCAGCCAGTGTAACGACTGGCGAAGAGCGGACGCGTCTGAGTAACGATTAGCCAGATGGACAACCCTGGCTGCTGCATTAAGGATAGACTGGAGAGGGGAGAGTCGAGTGAGAGGGAGGCCAATTAATAGAGCATTACAGTAGTCCAGGCGGGAGTGGATCAGGGCGACAGTGAGAGTTTTTGTTGTTTCCATGGTGAGAAAAGGGAGGATTCTAGAGATGTTCTTTAGGTGTAAGCGGCATGAGCGGGCAAGAGATTGTATATGGGAGGTGAAGGAGAGATCAGAGTCGAACATAACACCCAGACAGCGCGCCTGCTGTCGGGGTGTTATTATGGTGCCACCCACAGAGAGGGAAATGTCAGATTTAGGGAGGTTAGTAGATGGTGGGAGCAGAAGAAGTTCAGTTTTGGAGAGGTTGAGTTTCAGATAGAGAGCAGACATGATGTTGGAGACTGCAGACAGACAGTCAGTGGCGTTCTGTAGTAGAGCGGAGGTAAGGTCAGGGGATGATGTGTACAGTTGTGTGTCATCAGCATAAAGATGGTACTGAAAGCCAAATCTGCTGATGGTCTGTCCAATTGGGGCCGTATAGAGAGAGAAGAGAAGGGGGCCAAGGACTGAGCCCTGAGGTACCCCAACAGTGAGAGGAAGAGGAGATGAAGTGGAGCCAGAAAACAGAACACTGAAGGAGCGGTCGGAAAGATAGGAGGAGAACCAGGAAAGAGCAGTGTCCTTAATGCCTAGTGACTGGAGACTAGAGAGTAGGAGAGGATGGTCAACAGTGTCGAAAGCTGCAGAAAGGTCGAGAAGAATGAGCAGAGAGTGGTCACCATTACGTTTTGCTGTCAGAAGGTCATTGGTCACTTTGATGAGTGAAGTTTCTGTCGAATGTAGGGGGCGGAAACCGGACTGTGAAGGGTCTAGGAGGGAGTGAGTGGAGAGGTAACGGGTAAGGCGTGAGTATATCAGGCGCTCCAAGAGTTTAGAGATGAAGGGGAGATTGGAGACTGGTCTGTAGTTGTTTGTGCAGGATGGGTCGAGGGTGGGTTTCTTTAGTAATGGAGTAATGATAGAGTGTTTGAAGGAGGAGGGGAAAATGCCAGAGAAGAGGGAGAGATTAAAGATTGTAGTTAGGTGAGTTGTGACGACTGGGGAGAGAGACTGGAGGAGATGTGAGGGAATGGGGTCGGTTGTGCATGTAGTCGGATGAGAAGAGGAGAGGAGCCTGGAGACGACTTCTTCTGTGATGGGAGCAAATGTGGAGAGTGAGCCAGGGGAAATGCAGGGAGGGATGGGAGTCACTGAACTTGGTGATTGGGAGCGGATTTCCTGACGGATATTGTCTATTTTCTCTATAAAGTGGGAGGCCAGGTCATCAGCGCAAATGTCTGTGATAGGGGCTTGTGCTTTTGGCCTGAGGAGGGAGTGAAAGGTGTCAAAAAGTTTCTTGGGGTTGTTGGATAGTGAGGAGATCAGGGTGGTGAAGTAGGTCTGTTTGGCGAGGTGAAGGGCAGAGTTATATGTCCTTAACATAAATTTGAAGTGTATGAAGTCTTCTGGTGTTCGTGTTTTCCTCCATAAGCGTTCAGCACACCTAGAGCATCGCTGGAGAAATCGGGTTTGCGATGTGAGCCAGGGCTGTTTCACTCTGTGTTTGGAGGTTCTGAGGGTGAGGGGAGCTACTTGGTCAAGGGTGCTTCTAAGAGTGTCATTGAAGTGATGTACAGCCAGATCAGGACAGGACAAAGAAGAGATTGGGGACAATGATGAGTGTAGGGAGTCTGAAAGTGTATGAGGGTTAATGGCTTGTAGATTTCTGACTGAATGGTAGGTAGGAGGGTGCTGGGGTGAGCGAGGATTTGTGAGTATAAAGGAGAGAATGTTGTGGTCAGAGAGGGGAAGCGGTGAGTTATCTAGGTAGGAGATTGAGCAGAGCCGGGCGAAAACCAGGTCCAGGGTGTTACCGTCTTTGTGTGTTTCAGAGGTTGAGAGCTGAGAGAGGCCTAGAGAAGTGGTTAGTGATAGAAGCTGGGATGCAGATGTGGAAGTGGGGCTGTTAATGGGGATGTTGAAGTCTCCCAGGATAAGGGTTGGTAGTTCTGAGGACATGAAGTGCGGCAGCCAGGCAGAGAAATGGTCCAGGAAGTGGGTGGGTGAGCCTGGAGTCGGTATATGACTGCTACTCTGAGGGAGAGGGGACGAAAGAGCCTGATGGTGTGGACTTCAAAAAAAGGGAATGAGAGTGATGGAGCTGGGGGGATGACCTGGAAAGTGCATTGTGGGGACAGGAGTATGCCGACTCCACCACCAGGTCTGTTTGTCGGTCTCGGGGAATGGGAGAATTGTAAGCCACCATGGGAAATGGCAGCAGGAGAGACAGTGTCAGAATCCTGAATCCAGGTTTCCGAGAGGGCCAGCAGATTCAGAGAGTTTTTCAGAAAGTAATTGTGTAGGAAAGGAAGCTTGTTGCATACAGACCGTGGATTCCAAAGGGCACAATTGAAAGAAGGAGATGAAGGAGTGCAAATGATATTAGTAAGATTATTAAGGTTTCGATGTGAGGTAGGGTAGGGGTTGAGGTTGGGGGATGGTGGACCGGGGTTAGGGGAGATGTCCCCTGAAATCAGTAGGAGCAGGAAGATAAAGAGCAAGTAGTTTTTGGAATTGTATGAAGATTTTTTGTGCAGTGTGTTAGGGCAAGATGGGCTGAGGTTGTTTAAGAAGGTGAGAAGTGCATGGGAGCTGTACATGGGAGAAGGAAAGAGAGAGTAGCTGATGTGTATGAGTCGTGATGGAGGGGGGATTGGTCGGTGAAAGTGGATTGCAAGAGAACATAGGAGGATAGGAATAAAGCACATGGATAAATGGGACAGCAGAGTGTGGGTTACCTGACTCCAGCCCTGACTAACTACCATGTACTGCACGTCATCTATAAGGTACTTTAATGTAGATGTTATTTGTGATACTAACTGATGCTCATTTTTTTACTTATGATAGGAGCAGTAAAGGGATTCTCTAAGTTTGTGATGAGTCTGCAGTAAGTCTATGTGACTACAGACTTCTGAATTCCCACAGTGCGCATTCTGTCAGGATTCTCTCGTGCCGGCGATTTATATACAGTGGGGAAAAAAAGTATTTAGTCAGTCAGCAATAG
The DNA here is from genome assembly GCF_039654945.1 of Dendrobates tinctorius. Lineage (NCBI taxonomy): Eukaryota > Metazoa > Chordata > Amphibia > Anura > Dendrobatidae > Dendrobates > Dendrobates tinctorius. The sequence goes on from NW_027361698.1 coordinate 36,732,242, forward strand.
TGCAAGTTCCACCACTTAAAAAGATGAGAGGCGTCTGTAATTTACATCATAGGTAGACCTCAACTATGGGAGACAAACTGAGAAAAAAAAATCCAGAAAATCACATTGTCTGTTTTTTTTTCATTTTATTTGCATATTATGGTGGAAAATAAGTATTTGGTCAGAAACAAGCAATCAAGATTTCTGGCTCTCACAGACCTGTAACTTCTTCTTTAAGAGTCTCCTCTTTCCTCCACTCATTACCTGTAGTAATGGCACCTGTTTAAACTTGTTATCAGTATAAAAAGACACCTGTGCACACCCTCAAACAGTCTGACTCCAAACTCCACTATGGTGAAGACCAAAGAGCTGTCAAAGGACACCAGAAACAAAATTGTAGCCCTGCACCAGGCTGGGAAGACTGAATCTGCAATAGCCAACCAGCTTGGAGTGAAGAAATCAACTGTGGGAGCAATAATTAGAAAATGGAAGACATACAAGACCACTGATAATCTCCCTCGATCTGGTGCTCCACGCAAAATCCCACCCCGTGGGGTCAGAATGATCACAAGAACGGTGAGCAAAAATCCCAGAACCACGCGGGGGGACCTAGTGAATGAACTGCAGAGAGCTGGGACCAATGTAACAAGGCCTACCATAAGTAACACACTACGCCACCATGGACTCAGATCCTGCAGTGCCAGACGTGTCCCACTGCTTAAGCCTGTACATGTCCGGGCCCGTCTGAAGTTTGCTAGAGAGCATTTGGATGATCCAGAGGAGTTTTGGGAGAATGTCCTATGGTCTGATGAAACCAAACTGGAACTGTTTGGTAGAAACACAACTTGTCGTGTTTGGAGGAAAAAGAATACTGAGTTGCATCCATCAAACACCATACCTACTGTAAAGCATGGTGGTGGAAACATCATGCTTTGGGGCTGTTTCTCTGCAAAGGGGCCAGGACGACTGATCCGGGTACATGAAAGAATGAATGGGGCCATGTATCGTGAGATTTTGAGTGCAAACCTCCTTCCATCAGCAAGGGCATTGAAGATGAAACGTGGCTGGGTCTTTCAACATGACAATGATCCAAAGCACACCGCCAGGGCAATGAAGGAGTGGCTTCGTAAGAAGCATTTCAAGGTCCTGGAGTGGCCTAGCCAGTCTCCAGATCTCAACCCTATAGAAAACCTTTGGAGGGAGTTGAAAGTCCGTGTTGCCAAGCGAAAAGCCAAAAACATCACTGCTCTAGAGGAGATGTGCATGGAGGAATGGGCCAACATACCAACAACAGTGTGTGGCAACCTTGTGAAGACTTACAGAAAACGTTTGACCTCTGTCATTGCCAACAAAGGATATATCACAAAGTATTGAGATGAAATTTTGTTTATGACCAAATACTTATTTTCCACCATAATATGCAAATAAAATGAAAAAAAAAACAGACAATGTGATTTTCTGGATTTTTTTTTCTCAGTTTGTCTCCCATAGTTGAGGTCTACCTATGATGTAAATTACAGACGCCTCTCATCTTTTTAAGTGGTGGAACTTGCACTATTGCTGACTGACTAAATACTTTTTTTCCCCACTGTACATGCGGTCACATGCCAACTAGACACGCGTGACTTCAGTAAAAATTAATTGAGTGAGGCTGGACACGTCTAGTCAGAATGTGGCTAAAAGTATACAGATCACATACTTGTGCTCACATGACTGTCCACTCTTGCCACAGCCATTGGAGAAGGTTTCACTGCACATGGACTCCCCCAGTGAAGCACAGACCGTTGTAGATACTCACTGCATGCGATCCTTTGTGAAACACAAACAGAGGTCTTTTGTTTTTATATTAATTTTCTCATTTTTATTCAGTTGTTTTTCAGCACATACCACAGTATATGTAAATATTTTAGTGGACTTTGTTCATTACACACCGAGGCAAAAGGTGTGTGGTGTTATGCAGCTCTAAACCAAATGGGTGGAAGCGCAAGTGTTATTCTTATTTTTGCACATAAAGTTATATAATTATTTTTGGCTTAAAGTGCAGCCTTGCAGCTTTAATTTAAGAGTATTCACATCCTAATTGAAGTAAGTGTTTAGGAATTACAGCTTTCTAAGACGCAGCAGCCTCTTTTTACCCCCGGAGCTTTTTTCGGTTTCACATTTTCATTTTTCGCTCCCCTCCTTCCCAAAGCCATAACTTTTTTATTTTTCCACAAATTGAGAGAATAGATATCCGACACCGTTGTGTGGAAAAATACCCTGAATGTCTGCACATATATTTTTCACATTAATGATGTGAAAAATGATAAGACCTGTTGAAGCGTATTGAGCGCGAAACGGCTGTTGTCCGTCTTCCAGCACATTGCTCCCGTGCCTATGCCGATGCCTTGTGTATGTGAAATAAAATGATTTGATTCACATGAACGGTGAGTGCCATCCTGCTTTTTCTCTTTCTCCACAACAAAATTTTTTATTTTTCCATCAATATGACCAAGTGAGGGCTTATTTTTTGCGGGACAAGTTGTACTTTTAACAACACCATTGGTTTTACCATGTCATGTACTAGAAAACAGGAAAAAAATTCCAAGTGCGCTGAAATTGCAAAAAAAAGTGCAATCCCTCACTTGTTTTTTGGTTGGCTTTTTTGCTAGGTTCACTAAATGCTAAGACTGACCTGCCATTATGATTCTCCAGGTCATTACGTGTTCATTCATAGACACCAAACATGTGTAGGTTCTTATTTATCTAAGTGGTGAAAAAAAATTCCAAACTTTGCTAAAAAAAAAAAAATTGCGCCATTTTCCAATACCCGTAGCATCTCCATTTTTCGTGGTCTCGGGTGGGGTGAGGGCTTATTTTTTGCATGCTGAGCTGGTGTTTTTAATTATACCATTTTGGAGCAGTACGATCTTTTGATCGGCCGTTATAGCATTTTAGTTCAATGTCGTTGTGACCAAAAAAACTTAATTCTGGCGTTTTGATTTTTTTCTCGCTACGCCATTTAGCGATCAGGTTAATCTTTTTTTATCGATAGATCGGGTGATTCTGAATGTGGCGATACCAAATATGTGTGTGATTTTTTTTATCGTTCTATTTTGAATGGGGCGAAAGGTGGGTGGTTTGAGCTTTTATATTTACTTTTAAATTTTTTTAAAAGCTTTTTTTTATTTTTTACTTTTGCCATGCTTCAATAGTCTCCATAGGAGGCTAGAAGCTGGCACAACTCAATCGGCTCAGCTACATAGAGGCGATGAGCAAATTGCCTCTATGTAGCTGAATTACTGACTCGCTATGAGTGCCTAACACTGAGTGGAACTCATAGCAATTTGGCACTGACAACCATAGAGGTCTCCAGGAGACCTCCGGTTGTTATGCTGACACACGGGTGACCCGCGATCACATGACACGGGTCATGGTGAGTGTATTTCCGGCGCACTTGTCGGAAGTGCTCGTTAAATGCCGCTGTCAGCGTTTGACAGCAGCATTTAACTTTTAACTAGTTAATAGCTGCAGGTGGATCGCAATTCCACCCGCGGCTATTGTGGGCACATGTCAGCTGTTCAAAACAGTTGATATGTCTCGGGAAAGATGTGGGCTCACCACCCGAGCCCACATCAAAGGCAGGGATACCGATATTGATGTAATGATATGTCCGATGTCAGTAAGGGGTTAAAGGAACCATAAGAAATTGAACAATTCTCTGAAAAGCTTTCAATGGGCTGCATGGGCTAGTACCTCATTAATTTATAATCAATTAAGCAGGTAAAAGGTCTGGAGCTGATTCCAGGTGCGCCATTTGCATTTGGAAGCTGTTCATATCAACTCACAAAATGCAGTCCAAGGAGCTTTCAATAGAAGAGAAAAAGACAATCATTAGGCTCAAAAATAAGAAGAAATTCATCAGTGAGATGGCAGAAATATCAGGCTTGCCAAATCAACAGCTTGGGAACTCAAAAAGGCCTGGACAACCACAGAAGACAACAGTGGTGAATGATCACAGAATTCTTTCTATTGTGAAGAAAATCCCCTTCACAACATCCACCCAAGTGAAGAACACTTTCCAGGAAGTAGATGTTTCAATATTTAAGTCTACCATAAAGATAAGAGCACAAGATGCAAACAGTTAATCAGCCTTACAAATGAAAAGGCCAGATTAGACTTTGCCAAAAAACATTTAAAGAAGCCAGTTCACTTTTGGAAAATCATTGTTTGGACAGATGAAACTAAGATCAACTTGTACCAAAATGATGGGAAGATGAAAGCATAGAGAAGGCTTTGTATGGCTCAAAATCCAAAGAACACACACCACATCCTCTATAAAATATGGTGGGGCAGTGTGATGGCATCGGAATGCATAGTCTCCAATGGTACTGGGTCAGTAGTATTTATTGATGATGTGAGTAAAGACAGAAGCAGCTGGATGAATTTTTAAGTGTACAGAGCAATACTTTATCCTCAGATTCAACCAAATTCAGCAAGGTTGATTGGATGACACTTCATAGTACAAATGAACGATGACCTCAAATGCAACTCAGGAGATTTTTAAGCCAAAGACGTGGAATCTTCTGAATCAGTCAACAGGTCTCAACATCATTGAGCATACATTTCACAGAGTAAAGACAAAAATTAAGCCAGAAAGACCCACAAACAAGCAACCACTGAAGTCAGCTGCAGTAAAGGCCTGAGCAAAGCATCACAAAAGAGAAAACCATGTGTTTGGTGATGTTTATGGCTTCCAGACTTCATGCAGTCATTGCCCGCAAAGGATTCTCTGCAAAGTATTAAAAATGTACATTTTATTTATGGTAAAGTTAATTTGTCCAATTACTTTTGAGCCCCTGAAATGAAAAAGCTTTGTAGAAAAATAGTTGCAAGTTTAATTTTAAATCCAGAATCTTGGCATGAAGATCCCAAATCACGAAGATTTGATCACTGTCCAAATATTTTTGGACCTAACTATATGTAGGAAGTAATAATCCACAAAAATAATGATCATCAAAAACTAGTTTTCATATGCCCTGTTAGTGTGTTTTGGGGTCACAGGATTGAGGACACCAATTTATAAATGAGTTGTCTCATGGAGGCAAAACCTTTACAAGTTTATTATAACTGTTATGTTGTTTTCTTTGAAACAATAGAAATATATAAAATATACAAACAAAAGTATACAAAATGAAACTGAATGTTTGATCATGGTGGATAATAACATTCAAAACTCCACAAAAATCCCAAATGCTAAATAACCAAACAGATGTTATCTGTCTAGCGCACTTTAGACAGTACATCCACGTTTCTTACTGCTTTTTTATGTTTTTAGTGTAGCGGTCTTTCTAATTTTCCTAACTAACCCTGCTGGCAATCTGTGAATGACCGCTGCCTGAACTCTGCTTCAAAAAGCCCTATAGACAAATAAGGGAAAAACCTCAACAAATAAGCAAATGATGAAACAAATGAAACAATGCATATAGGAAAGGAGATGTTTTATGACCCAATGTGTTCCTCCGCCTTCAGCCAAATAAAATAATCTCTAGCAATCACCCCACACTCACTAATGATGTCTTTGCTTTGTGTTACTATTAAGTTTTATGTTGCTGACTGGCTTACAAGAAAGGGGATCCAGAAACAAAGTAATTACTTGTGTACACCTTCCTGTTCAGAGTGACCTGCGAGTTATTCACTGTAGCAAATGAATATAGACAATTTAAATAGGTGCAAATGGCAGGAAATCCACATGCTTATTGCCACTGAAAGACAATGCTAAAATAAATCTGCCTTGCCAATCACTGGGAATGTTGACAGTTCTTTATTGCAGGAAGTACTTGGGTAATAAATGGAAAGTTACATTTTTGGGGATGTTTAAAAATAATTATATTATTTAGTTTATGGTTAAATGTTACCTGACACATTTATTGTTCACTTTACCAATAGAAAACATGTGTGATTATTTTTCTTAAGGGCTCACCTGGTGAGCCAGATTCTAGAAGCTATAGTTCTGGGTAAGCAACACGCATTGGAGGCAAAATTGTAGTGGAAAACGTCTTGACAGATGAGTCGTGAATGAGCGAGGACCAGTAAGGCTGGAGAAGCAGGACGGCAGGCAAACAAAAAAGAGAAGATAATGTAGAACAGATGAAGAAGAGCCAGGTTTCCGGAAACATGGGAACAGTGAAACTGGTTTCTTCCAGTAGGGCTGCACTCAATCACAAACATGCAGTCTGGCAGGGACAGATTAAGGGTAGCCGAGGGCCCAGGCAGCTTAGGGTGCGTGGGTTCCCCAGCACTTGATGTATCATGTGACATGTCCCATGATATTTTTGGTAAGTCATGTGACAGGTCACATGATGAACACACATAGGTGCTCTGGTGCACATTTTTTTCCCCTTACGTACAGCGCTAAGCATAAACAATAGAGGATACCTTGTAATAAGGGACGGGGCTATACATAACAAGAGGGGGTGCTTTGGAAGAAGAGAATTTTTTTTCCCTTACATACAGTGCTGAACATAACAAGGGAAGACCCTATATACTAAGGAACGGTGCTTTACATAATAAGGGAGTTTCCTTTGTAAACAAAAGTATGGCTCCAATCATCTCACTGCAAATAAAGCTACATTTACACTGAAACATAATTGTTGAAGAAGCGGTCTCATGATATATACTTTTAGCGTGAACAAGCTGCTGATCACACAAAACGACTGTTGATCAGGTGAAATTGACTTTTTGTGCAGCACAAAAGATCATCGTCCTCTGTAAACAGGACTCATACTGTCGAGAACAGTGATCATGGTTTACCGATAAGTGGTTGTTTAGTGCCACAAACCACCTGTGCAAACCTTTGAATGGTACAAACATTTGCAGCCAGGATCTTACAGCTGATGTCTCGTCTGATTACAGCCATTTTTTTTGTTTCTTCTCCATCTTGTCAAACCTTCTTGTCGATGTCCTAAAGCTGTCATGTGGTCACTGTATAGTTTACTGCACTGTTCACCGAGCCCCTGAAAATAAAAACGCCACATAAATATATATTCTTCACTATACAGTATATATACACTCACTGGCCACTTTATTAGGTACACCATGCTAGTAACGGGTTGGACCCCCTTTTGCCTTCAGAACTGCCTCAATTCTTCGTGGAAGAGATTCAACAAGGTGCTGGAAGCATTCCTCAGAGATTTTGGACCATATTGACATGATGGCATCACACAGTTGGCGCAGATTTGTCGGCTGCACATCCCTGATGCGAATCTCCCGTTCCACCACATCCCAAAGATGCTCTATTGGATTGAGATCTGGTGACTGAGGAGGCCATTTGAGTACAGTGAACTCATTGTCATGTTCAAGAAACCAATCTGAGATGATTCGAGCTTTATGACATGGCGCATTATCCTGCTGAAAGTAGCCATCAGATGCCTGTTCTTAGCTGAGAGGAGTGGTACCCAGTGTGGTCTTCTGCTGCTGTAGCCCATCTGCCTCAAAGTTCGACGCACTGTGCGTTCAGAGATGCTCTTCTGCCTACCTTGGTTGTAACGGGTGGCAATTTGAGTCACTGTTGCCTTTCTATCAGCTCGAACCAGTATGCCCATTCTCCTCTGACCTCTGGCATCAACAAGGCATTTCCGGCCACAGAACTGCCGCTCACTGGATTTTTTTTCTTTTTCGGACCATTCTCTGTAAACCCTAGAGATGGTTGTGCGTGAAAATCCCAGTAGATCAGCAGTTTCTGAAATACTCAGACCAGCCCTTCTGGCACCAACAATCTTGCCACGTTCAAAGGCACTCAAATCACCTTTCTTCCCCATACTGATGCTCGGTTTGAACTGCAGGAGATTGTCTTGACCATGTCTACATGCCTAAATGCACTGAGTTGCCGCCATGTGATTGGCTGATTAGAAATTAAGTCTTAACACACAGTTGGACAGGTGTACCTAATAAAGTGGCCAGTGAGTGTATATATATACACATACAATTGTTTCCTGAAAAAATCCCCCACACTGTGCCGCTGAATACAGACATGCACCCACCAATAATATATAATTAGCCATTGTGCAACCCACCATTCAAAATATAAATGAATACACCACCACTTGACCCCTAATAATTATAATTATTCACTTCCCCTCCCAATAAAAAATATAAACTGTATACCCCAAAATTAAAATTACATACCCCATTTCATTAGTCACATACCTCCAACTCATTATAGTCACATACCCCCCATTCACTATAGTTACATACCCTCCAATTCACTATAATTACATACCCCAATTCATTATAGTTATATATCCCATTTCAGTAAAATTACCTGCCCCCCAATACAGTATAATTACATACCCCCAATTCAGTATTGCTACATAACCCAAATTCATCATAGTAAGTTCCGTCTGAAGGATCCGAATATGGTGGTGGACGTGGACAATAATCAGATGTGTTGGGGCACAGAATTCCAGGGGAAGGCGGATATTCAGGAGAAGTCTTGGAGACGATTGTGTGAGGAATAAATAAGTGTGGAGGAGAGAAGGAGGTCTTGGGAGGACCAGAGATAACGTGAGGGAAGAGATTGGTAAATTAGTTTGGAAATATGCAGTGAGAAAAAAAGTATTTAGTCAGCCACCAATTGTGCAAGGTCTCACAATAAAAAAGATGAGAGAGGCCTGTAATTGACATCATAGGTAGACAACAACTATGAGAGTCAAAATTCGAAAACAAATCCAGAAAATCACATTGTCTGATTTGGCAAGATTTATTTTGCAAATTATGGTGGAAAATAAGTATTTGGCTATTAACAAAAGTTCATCTCAATATTTTGTTATATATCCTTTGTTGGCAATGAAAATGAAAGAGGTCAAATGTTTTCTGTAAGTCTTCACAAGGTTGGCACACATTGTTGGTGGTATGTTGGCCCATTCATCCATGCAGATCTCCTCTAGAGCAGTGATGTTTTGGGCCTCTTGCTTGTCAACACAGACTTTCAAATCACTCCAAAGGTTTTCTATGGGATTGAGATCTGGAGACTGGCTAGGATACTCCAGGACCTTCATATGCTTCTTATGAAGCCACTCCTTTGTTGCCCTGGTGGTGTGCGTGGGATCATTAACATGCTGAAAGACCCATCCACGCTTCATCTTCAATGCCCTTGCTGATGGAAGGAGGTTTGCACTCAAAATCTCATGATACATAGCCCCATTCATTCTTTCATGTACACAGATCATTCGTCCTGGTCCCTGTGCAGAGAAACAGCCCCAAAGCATATGGTTGACACCCCCATGCTTCACAGTAGGTATGGTGTTCTTTGGATGCAACTCAGCATTTGTGATGGAGTCAGCTATAGCTGAGTCATTTTCTAGAGTGGACCCTCTGGGTTGTGGCACCCACCCACTGAGGGCGAGCTGACCTTGTGAGGAACCACCCCCTATACAGGGAGTGTCAGGGGCAAGACCAAGAGGGTGAGCCACCACGACTGCTGGAACCAGATGGCCGGCACAAGGAAGACACGAGTTTCTGATGACAAGGAACGTGTAGGAAGCAAGACAAGACAAAGCGTGGTCTCAAGGTATCTTCATTAAGGCAAACTCAGGGTAACATCAGGTGCAAGACATGATAACAAAGAAAACACAGCAAGGTGCATGCGTGGGCACGCCAAGGTCCATGGCATGGTACGCGCCAGGTGGCACGCCTGGGTACAGGCAAGGGCTCGATGGCATCGCACTCCGGACAGCTGGCAACGATCGACAGGATCAGGGCATCAGGCTGCGGACATCAGCTCCGGACATCAGGCCGCAGTCGTCAGGCTTACGATCTCTGTCAGGGATCAGCAGGTTTCGGGCATCCGGCAGCCAAACCAGGGTTCAGGCAAGGAGGCACGACATAGTTCAAGACACGGTGCGTGTTACGGAACACACCAAGGTCCAAGGCAAAGTTTAAGGCAGGGTGCGTGCTAGAGGCACACCAGGGTCCAAGGCAAGGTACGAGGCAGGGTGCGTGCTAGGGACACGCCAGGGTCAAAAGCAAGGTGCAAGGCAGAGTGTATGCTAGGGACACACCACGGTCCAAGGCAAGGTGCAAGGCAGGGTTCAACACACTAGGCATGGTGCGTGTTTAGGGGACATGCCAGGTTTCAAGGTCCAAGGTCCTGCGTGTGCTAGAGGCACGCCAGGGGCACGGTACAAAGAATGGTCCTGGCCGTGGTATGAGGCACACCAGGGTACATGGTTAACAGCAGGTCTCACATGTGCTAGGGAACACGTCGGGCTTTGAGGTTCAGGACATGGTCCTGCGAGTGCAGAGGGGCATGCCGAGGTTCAGGCTAAGGTCCTGCGCGTGAAGAGGGGCACACCAGGGTACAGGCTAAGGCAAGGGCCTGCGCGTGCTAGGAGGCACGCCAGGGTTCAGGCTAAGGCCTGTACGTGCCAGAGGGTATGAGAGGGTACATGGCAAGACCTGTGCATGCTTTAGAGAAGCACGGGGAGGTATGCCAAGGAGCAGGCTAGGGCCTGCGCGTGCTAAGAGGGCATGCAATGCACAGTGCAGAGACAGCGTGAGTGCAAGGAAGCACAAAGCACGGCTGGGGCACTGGCTAGCTGGTTGGGCTGAGGATCAGACCGACAGGCACGACTGAGGCGAGCACAGCTGAAGCACAATAGGTGGACACAGCTAAGTCACTGGCTGACGAGCACGGCTGAGGCACAAGCAGGCGGGCACGGCTAAGGCAGGCACAGCAGAGGCACAAACAGGCAGGCGAGGGAAGGCCAGGTGCGTGCAAAGGGCACACGAAGAAACAAGGCAAGGCAAGAAACAAGACAAGGCAAGGCTAGGCAAAGTACAGAACAAGGAGCGGAATGTAGGCAGAAGCACAGAGCCGGGTCAGAGAGAGTATAGGGCTAGCAGCGGAGCGTATGCCAAAGCCCAGAGCCGGGTCATGGGAGAACCTTGAGACTAGCCAGGAAATGTGCTAGAGAGAACCATAGGACAGAGTCTAGCAACGGAGCGTAAGCTGAAGCCCAGAGCCGGGCCAAGGCAGAACCTTGAGACTAGACAAGGAATGTGCTAGCGAGCACCAGAAGACAGAGTAAGGAAAACCAGGCAAAGACAGGGAACGAGAGAAGTACTACAAGGCTAAGAATAGCAAAGGCAAGACATGGCACAAAAGACAACACAAGACATGGCACGAGACAAGAGGCAGAATACAAGCCCAGAGCGTGTGCAGAGAGGCACAACAGGGCAGAGTGCAGAATACAGGGAGCGACCGAGCAGACCAAGCAGCCATGCAGGGAAGCAACATGATACTCAGGCCCCGACCAAAGGAGGGGGCGGTCTGATATAGGGCATTAGCACCTGAACGTCCGCGTCAGGACCAGGAGGGTTTCCGGTTCAGATCCTCAAGGATCATAGAGAGGATTGCTGGATCAGATTCTGCTGAACCATAGAGAGGGTCACATGGTCAGGGCCTCCAGGACCATTGAGATGATTGCTGGATCTGATTCTGCTGAACCATAGAGAGGGTCACATGATCAGGGCCTCCAGGACTATAGAGATGATCACAGCAGGCAGAGCAGGGACAGGCGCGCACACAACAACGGCATGCAGCCATGAGGTGACGCATGCACACTGCTCCAGGAGTGACGCAGCATAACAGTTATGAGGTGCACGTGCACACTGCTCCGGGGATCATGCAGCATAATAGTCATGAGGGGCATGTGCACACTGCTCCAGGGGTCATACAGCATAACGGACATGACAGATATAACAGTGAGGTGCGCATGCACACTGCTCCAGGGGTCATGCAGCACACAAGACATGACGAGCAGGACAGTTAGGTGCGCTTGCACACTGCTCCAGGGGTCATGCGGCATATCAGACATGGTGGGCATGACAGCATTCTGTCTCCCCCAAACACGACAAGTTTTGTTTCTACCAAACAGTTCTACTTTGGTTTCATCAGACCATATGACATTCTCCCAATGCTCTTCTGGATAATCCAAATGCTCTCTAGCAAACTTCAGACGGGCGCAGACATGTACTGGCTTAAGCAGGGGGACAGGTCTGGCACTGCAGGATCTGAGTCCCTGGCAGTGTAGTGTGTTACTGATGGTAGCTTTTTTTACGGTGGTCCCAGCTCTATGCTGGTCATACACTAGGTCCCCCCGTGTGGTTATGGGATTTTTGCTCACTGTTCTTGTGATATTTTTTACCCCACGGGGTGAGATCTTGCGTGGAGCCTCAGATCGAGGGAGATTATCAGTGGTCTTCTATGTCTTCCATTTTTTTTTATTTTTGCGACCACACTTGATTTCATCACACCAAGCTGCTTGCCTATTGCAGATTCAGTCTTCCCAGCCTGGTGCAGGGCTACAATTTTATTTATGGTGTCCTTCGACATCTCTATGGTATTCACCATAGTGGAGTTTGGAGTGTGACTGAGGTTGTGGACAGGTGCCTTTTATACTGATAACAAGTTCAAACAGGTGCCTTTACTACAGGTAATGAGTGGACAGAGGAGCCTCTTACAGAAGAACTTACAGGTCTGTGAGAGCCAGAAATCTTGCATGGTTTTAGGTGACCAAATACTTATTTTCCACCACAATTTGAAAAATAAATCCTGACAAATCAGACAAGGTGCTTTTCTGGATTTGTTTTTTCATTTTGACTCTCATAGTTGTGGTCTACCTGTGATGTCAATTGCAGTCCTCTCTTATCTTTTAAGTGGGAGAACTTGCACAATTGGTGGCTGAATACTTTTTTAGGGAGACAGGTTATGGATGGCTTTGTAGGTGGGTGTTAGTAATTTTATTATATTACAATAAATTATAGCTTATAGATTAATTATAGTCATGTACCCCCAATTCATTAAAATTACATAGCCCAATTCAATATGCAATGTCCTCTTTTACACCCCTATCCCCAATTCATTTATAATGTAATATCATCTCACCCATTCTCTAGCCCAATTCATAATAAACTGTGCTCTCACCCAACCCAATTCATAATCACATATTGTGCTGTCACCCATTCCCATCTCAAATCATTATAAAATATTAGGCATACTGTTCTCTCACCCATTCCCATCTCAATTCATTATAACATAATATTATCTCACCCATCCCCCACTCTAATTCATTAGAACATAATGTTCTCTCACCCACCCCCCCCACCCCAATTCATTATAACATACTTTGCTCTCACCATCCCCCAATTCAATTCTTTATAACATACAGTGCTCTTAACCATTCCCCTTCCAGTTCATTATAACATATTGTGCTCTCACACATCCCTCCATCCCAATTCATTGCTCTCACCCATACTGTGCTCTCACCCATCCCCATTCAATTTTTTATAACGTACAGTGTTCTTAACCTTTCCCCATCCAGTTCATTATAACATATTGTGCTCTCACACATCCCTCCATCCCAATTCATTCACCTTAAAGAAAAAAAACCCTCACCTCTCCTGGTGATCTTCTGCAGCTCTGCTTACTTCATCTTCCTGATGGGGCGTACATGATAAACGACACAACTGCACGTTGATATCATTGCTCCAAATGAGTCATTGACAAATCAAAGGCTGCAGCTACGCTCCGTTACTCTATTGCCAGCAGCGTACCAATAGGAGCATTCCCTGATGGTGCTAAACGCCGCACATGGTGGCACAAAAAATATTATAATGAGGACAATCTGGCCATGGGCCCCTGGAGCATTGGGCCCCCGACTGTAGCCAAGATTGTCCTCATTATAATCTGCCTATGCAGTCTCGTATCTTCCAGCAGTGCAATGGTTAATCACAGGCATAACCAAGTAAATGCAGTCTTGTTTCTTCCATAAGGTAAAATGCTTAATAGCAGCAATGTATGCAAGCTAGGACTTGTAGCAAGGAAACAGTTCACCGGAGGATAGCCGTGTAGTATAGCTAAATCAAAGATTCACTTGAAGAGATAGATTACCTTGATTACAGAGGCTAGATGTGATCAGGTCCTAGGACTGTTGTGAGACATTGGTAACTTGCTGAAAGGATGGTGTGGATGCACAAAAAGAAGCTTGATTCTTATTGTTGTATAGAAGTCAGGAGAAGCTGAGCAGATGACAGAAACCTGGTTGGAGTTAAGCCAAAAGAAGGAGCAGCAAATTTCTAACAAAGTTAAGGCAACTGTGGACAATGCTAATTATTAATTAGCAACAGACCTATGCCATAGCTGGCCTTAAAAGGCATAGGGTGATGATATCTGAGGACTTCACTTGGTTACCTGAAACCCAGGACTATAGCAATGGTAGGTAGCCATAAGGAAAGTGTTCAGACCCAGTGCTTTTGCAGAGACATAAGAATAGCAGTACTCCCCTTTTAGGGCGCCTCCAGAATAGTCTGCAACAGAAGAAAGTGGATGCTTGGCATTAAATCTCTTGAGCAATATTGGAGCCTTTATATACTTTTTAAGGACAAGGCATCTCTTTTTTGGAGCATGTCTCTTCCAGTCTTTCTAGTATAAGAGGTTCCCACTAATCTTATAGACCAAAATTTAGCTTATCAGAAGCAGGAACTGTCTTCACTGTAGAAGAGCATTTATTGAGGACCAGAGAATGTTGTATGTATTCAAGTAACAAATTTACTGTGGACAAATATATAATTAAAGGTTCTTACCTGCTATAGTATGGTTATCATACATAAACACCTAAGACATAACAAATCTTATAAATTACCTAGTGCACTACCTTGGTTACGCAAACAGTCATGCTTGTGGTGGAGTCTTTAGAAAAAGATACCATGGGAGCTGTATATTGTATTTTGATATACCATTATGGTATGATCTTTTATTTACTAGCATGTCATTTTTAACTCTAAATTCTGTGTATGTGCAAATTACAACACCAATTCAACAAAAATTGGAACACTATGTAAAATTTAAGGAAAACAAGAATGCAAGGATTTGGAAATCTCTTATTGACATATTTTATTCACAACAGAACAGAGGGCACATATCAAAAGTTGAAAGTTAGATATTTTATGATTGTATTTAAAAAAATGAACCGATTTAAAAATTGACATTAGCAACAAATTTCAAAAAAGTTGTGACAGGTCCATATCTACCATTATGTAGTATCCCTCTTCTTTTTCATTGTCAAGTGCTGCAGAATTTGTTGGCGCTATATGAATAAAGTTATCATTAATTATTATTTTTATGACAGTCTGTAAACATTTGGGCAGTGAGGAGACCAACTGCTGGAGTTTTGGGAGAGTTTCTTTGCTGGATTTTTCATTTCATTATGTGACAAATGTTTTCTATTGGTGAAG
Source organism: Dendrobates tinctorius (assembly GCF_039654945.1). NCBI lineage: Eukaryota > Metazoa > Chordata > Amphibia > Anura > Dendrobatidae > Dendrobates > Dendrobates tinctorius. The sequence continues at coordinate 36,747,497 of NW_027361698.1, forward strand.
TCAGTTTATCACCCGAACTCTTGTTCATGATGTTGAGATGGATGCAATATGTGGTCTTACTGAAATAGGCCTTCCTAGAAGAAGAAGTTGTCTGGATAGGAGCATATGTTGTTCTAAACCTTCTATATACAGTAATGCTGAACATTGATAGGCATTAATGCAAGCCCTTTCTTCAAAGTTTAGTCAGTCTGAGTTAGTTACAGGTGTGAAGTTCAAATTCAGTGTGCAGTGGGCTTAGAGGCACGTGAAATATATATTGTTCAAATCGCGTGAGGTTGTAAAAAATTTCCTTAAGACCTTCCTGTAATCTCCGGGACCTATGGCCCAGACTAGACACTGAGAAGAGTGCCTTACTGTCTTCCATGCAAAGGAAGTCAGACTTGGAAATGTAGCAGATCTCGGGAGTGCTGTGGGGCCAGATCAAACATAGGGATAATCCAAGTTGAGGCTTGAAATCTACTGTATTGATGAAACTGAAACTGGAGGGTGCTGTGCCCAAAACTGCAAGTTAAAGACTGTTGCAGCTGAACTGTCTAGTAAAGTGGAACTTTTATATTGAACTGGGTGTCCCCTGATGTGTGTGTGGCTGATCCTGGACCAAAGGACATGGATGCAGTGGAGGCCTCCAGCCTGAAAGTGAGTACACTGCATTATACACAGTGCAATATTGATGGACTGAGACACTCTTTATTTCTGGGGTGCCAGGATGTGGAGAAGCAGCAGCACACCAATGGCTACCGCCCGGGGCACCTTACAATATTATGTATATGGTGGGATATTAAAAATCTATACAATTTTATATTGAGGAACATTTTTCTTAAATTGTTTTACGATTGTTAGACATTTTTTCACAGATTGGTGAACCTCAACATTTTTGCTTCTGAGAGACTCTGCATCTCTAACATGCTCTTATTGTACTCAGTCATGTTATATAGTTGAAAACTGATCCTCCAGTTATTTTTTATTAGTACCACTTTTCCAGCCTTTTGTTAACAATGTTTCAACTTTTTTGATATGTGTTGCTGCCATCAAATTTTAAACAAGTTAATCTTTTTAAATGAAAAGGAAACAGGTCTAACTTTCAACTTCTGTGTCCTATGCTCTGTTGTGAGTAAAATATGGCTATGAAAAATTTCAGAATAATATTTTCTTAACATTTTGCACTTCATCCCGACTTTTTAGATATTGGGGCTGTACTGGGTGGGCCGTTTATATGGACACACCAAAATAAAATGGGAATGATTGGTGATATCAACTTCATGGTTGTGGCACAATAGTATATGGGTGGGGGAAAACTTTTCAAGATGGGTGGTGACCATGGCAGCCATTTTGAAGTCAGCCATTTTGGATCCAACTTTATTTTTTCCAATGGGAAGAGGGTCATGTGACACATCAAACTTATTGAGAATTTCACAAGAAAAACAGTGGTGCGCTTGGTTTTTCATAACTTTATTCTTTCATGAGTTATTTACAAGTTTATGACCATTTATAAAATGTATTCAAAGTGCTGCCCATTGTGTTGGATTGTCAATGCAACCCTCTTCTCCCACCAGTGGATTGGTTGTTGTGGGCCATTTGAATGGCCACCCCTTAGGCCTCTTTCACACATCAGGTTTTCGCCATCAGGCGCGATCCGGCGCTTTTGACAAAAACCGGATCCGGCGAAATGCAATGCCGGATCCGGTTTCCCCCCATTGACTTGCATTTGCGCCGGATCGCGCCGGATGGCCATGCGTTTCATCCGGTTTTCGCCGGATCCGGCAATGTGTCGCAATCCGGCGTCTGGAAAAAACGGCTACTGTAACGTTTTTTTGTCTCCGGCGAAAAAGCCGGACACGCTGGATCCGGCGCATCCGGCTTTTTCACACAATGAAAGCCTATGAGCGCCGCAATGCGCCGGATCCGGCAACAGCCGGATCCGGTGGCCGGATCCGGTTTTTTTGGTCTGAGCATGCTCAGTAGCTCTGCCCACAAGACACATATATAAAAGCATGACAGTGGGACCCTCAGCCACACCCAACATGCCACCCAAGACAGCAACCAGGCGCAGGAGAAGGCAGGAAACCACTGCAGCAGCACCATCAGCACCACTACCACCCCAAATGGAGCAGCATGCTGAACAACGGGAGGGGAGTCCAGCAGCAGATGAGAGACGGTAATTATCAAATCCCCCATTCCTCCAAACTAGGGCCATGGAATATCAAGATATTCATTGCCCCTTTGTTTCTCTTTATTCAACAGCCACCCAAGAGATGCAGCAGCAGCAACAGTGGCAGCACTGGAAGCACTGGCAGCAGCAGTAACACCACCCACAGGCATGGAGTCTGGCCAGCAGGAAGACAGCACATCATCTTCTGGGAGCCCTCCCTCGCATCGTCAGCGTTTGTCGGTAAGTTTTTATTTCCAAAATCCATCATCTCTGTAATATATGTCTATTCATTGCCTTTTATTTCAAAACAGGAATCACAAGATGAAGAGGAGCTCCCAGAAGAAGAAGGAAGGGGTGGACAGACACCTGGAGTGGGCTCACAATTGGTAAGTTTTTTGCATCAAACACAGAAACACAACATCACACTACACACAACACATAGAAAACAATGTTCTGCAGACCACACACAGCAAACTAATGCCTACATCCAAAGACATAACATTTTTTGTTTTCTTCTCTAGTCTTCCCAATCTGGTGCTCGGCCAAGAGGTCCTCGCAGTGCCTCCCAGGGTCGTCAGCGACAGCAACGCGGCGGTCACCAGCGTGTAAGTATAAATATTTGTGTTTTGTTTTTTTGCACTTTTTATTTCATTTCTTTTGTGGAGGCTAATTATGTTATTTTTGTCTTTTTCTTTAACAGCCTTCACAGCGTGCTCCCGACTCTGACGGTGAGGATGGAGGGATTGATGTGGACCACCTCATCGATCTCGTCAGAGAAAGGGAGCCGCTATGGAATATGGCTGACCGCCGCCATGCTGACCTGATCGTTACCCGACGACTCTGGGAGGAAATCTGTTCGCTCCTTGTGGACCGCTGGGAGGACCTCGATGCTCGGGCCCAGATTAAAGAGCGTAAGTATATACAGTACCGGTTGCTTGATGTAAACCAGTGTTTCCCGAACTCCAGTCCTCGTGGTCCCCACGGATCATGTGTTCAGGATTTCCATTTACTATGGAAATCCTGAAAACATGACCCCTGGGGACCATGAGGACTGGAGTTTGGGAAACACTGATGTTGTATACTAACCACTCGTTTCTCGTTTCAGGGGACAGAATTGTGAAGCGGTGGCGGTCTGTGAGGGATCGTTTCAAGAAGGAGTTCAATAAAGAGATGCGGGCCCCGAGTGGATCTGGAGGACGCAGGAGCAAGTACAAGTACGCACAAGCCCTGTCGTTCCTCCGGGAAACAATGGTCACCAGAAGGTAAATATTACACAGCACATGTGAAAAAAAAATGTTTCTATGTAACTTTTTTTTTTCAGCCAGGGCCATACCATGTCACTATTTTAATTGTTTTTTTTTCTCTTTATTCCACAGCACGGTGAGCAGCACTCGGGAGCCTGCACGATTGGACCCTTCTGAGGCGATCCCTGAGGAGACTGGCACCGAGGGACACTTCGACCGCCCCGGTACATCTGCACCTTCCCAGCCTTCCCACACATTCGACCCATCTGTCCCATCCACCAGCACAGGAGCATCGTGGCCGCCTACATTACATGAAGCTGCTGGTGAGGAGATCGCTTTCCCTTTACCCCACCCTTCTGTCCCTGCCACCTCTAGTACACCTGCGGGTACTGGGCGGCAGCGGCAGAGGGGTCAGGAAAAGACTTATGCGCCAGAGTTCTTGCATCTGAATGCATCTTTCCAGAACTGTCTAAAAGTCTTGTCAGAGCAAATCTCCGCAGGCTTTCAGCAGATCAACTCCAGCATTCTGGAGGTGAAGACACTTCTGCAAACCATGCATTCAGAAGCAAGATCTTCGCCAAACCACACCTTTTTCAGGTCTGTTGTGGAGCACATGGAAACGCTCTCTCCTACCCAGCAGATGCATGTAATGCATTCATGCCACGGTGCTCTCCAGCACGTTACCTCCCAACCTCCTCCTCCCACCACAGTAGTTCCTCCACCTGCACCCCCTCCAGCCACTTTCCATCCTCCCCCTCCTATTACATACCATCCACCTCCCCAGCACCAGCCACCTCCCCAGTACCAGCAACCTCCCCAGTACCAGCAACCTCCCCAGTACCAGACATCTCCCCACTTCCAGCAACCTGCCCCGTACCAAACTCCTTCCCCCTACCAAACTCCTTCCCCATACAACTTGCCATCAACATCATCTGCTCCTACAGTCCCTGCCCAACCCTCCACTCCACTGCCCACCACCTCTTCTGCCTCCCACATGTCCACCCATTCTGTAGCTTTTTCCACACCTTCACCTCTAACTGTTCCTTCCCCACCACGATCCCAGTCCTCTCTCCACACTCCCAGTGTCGAAGTGTCCCGCAGCCCCTCCAGCAGTATTTCCACCCCACACTACACAGATTTGTAATGTGTTTTTTAATAAAAATGCCTATTGTTTTTAAAACCTTTATTAAAAAAGTTTTTTGCACATTAAAAACATTTTACAAAAAAAAATATTTTAAATAAAAGTTAAATTATCGTTTCACAATGGTTGTCTGTCATTTCTTTCTGCGGCGAACTATGTTTAAAAAAAAGGTTAAATACAGGGTATTTCAAAGGTAAAAAGGTATTCAAAACCAGGTATATAACTGTGGGTACATTTTACCTTTTTGCCACAGTTGTGTTCCTGGTTGTGTTTGAAGCAAAGTATTTCACCTAAAAAGTTGTGTTTATTGTTGGTGATTTCCTAACAATGTACACAACTTTTGTTACAAGGTGAAATACTTTGCATAAAACACAACCAGGTACACACCATTGGCCTAAAGGTAAAAATAGTAAGACCATGACAAGATAGCCAACTTTGGTTGGCAAAGGTATATACTGTTGGTACAGAAGGTACACAAGTTTGGTTAAGGGCACAAATCTTTCACACTCTGTCATCCTGCCAGTGTACTCTGCCTTGAGGTGACATAAAGTATAATGCAAAATTGTCCCTCATTACTGAAACCGTCACAGAACTTCTAGTGGTAATGTCATGGTAATCTTGCAAGGTGGTTTCTTCAGAGGTGTCCTCAATGGAAATGGGTTCCTTGCAGATAACAAAATTGTGGAGTACCACGCAAGCTTTGATCACCTCGTCCACAGTTTCTGTCTTGAGGTTGATCGCAGTCAATAGGACCCGCCATTTGGCTGTCAGAATACCAAAGGTACATTCAACCATTCTTCTTGCTCTTGTGAGGCGGTAATTAAAAATGCGTTTTGTTCTTGTCAATCCTCTGCTAGAGTACGGTTTCAAAAGGTGTTCTGACAGCTGGAAGGCTTCATCCCCTACACAGACAAATGGCATAGGTGGACCAGATGTTTGCGGCAGCGGTCTAGGGGGTGGGAACTGGAAGGTGTTTCCATACAGTTTACGCCCCATGGCAGACAGTTTGAAAACTTGAGAGTCATTGGAGCGGCCATAGGCCCCAATATCAACAGCAATAAATTTGTATTCCGCGTCAGCGATGGCCATGAGGACAATGGAAAAATATTTCTTGTAATTGAAATATTCCGATCCCGATCCGGCTGGCTTTACAATGCGGATATGTTTCCCGTCCACAGCGCCCAAGCAGTTCGGAAACTGACATATCTGTTGAAACTTTTCTGAAATTTCAATCCACCTCTCTGTTGTGGGCTCTGGTAAAAACTCTTCAGCTAAGGAGTCCCACAGTGCACGGCATGTGTACTTCACTATTCCAGATATGGTGGAAATCCCGAGTCTGTACTGGAAATGCAGTGACGAAAGGGATTCTCCAGTTGCAAGAAATCTGTGGGGAATTAAAAAACAATCAATTAGTTTAAAATCACAGCATTACATACCAAAACTCAGCTATAACACTTGGAGATACAAACTACCACCAACAAGATTGCAGTGAAAGTGTGCTCTGATGCGAGCATATCCAATAAATGTGGCTTACCTTAAAGTCACCATCAGACGCTCTGCGGGTGAAACAGAGAAGCGGCAATAGGTGTCTGCTTTTCTTATGAGGTGTGCAATGCGCTCCACCAAGTAATCAAAATTCTCCATTTTCATCCGAACATATCCAAAAAATTTATCTGGGTTTCGTCTAAGGTCCATGCAGAGTGTAGAATAGACCCCACGCGTCATTCTCTTGGCTGTGATGGGGTGGATCCACAAACGTCGTCTACGATGCCTGATGCGCTGCTGTCTCGCTCTCTCCTTCTCCAGAACAATCACCCTCAAACGATTCGCCTCCGCTGTAAAATCCGCCAAATTCTTCAAAATATTTCCAATCACAACATCCATCTTCTCCAGTAACTTGCTCTTCTCTCCAACCTGCACTTTCTCCTCTACAACCTGTCAAAGAAGGGCTGTAGGAACACGCTATATATAGTTTTTCAGTAGCCAATCCCGTTCGGAAGGCCACAAGGGTCAATTTTAAAAAACAGATCCGGCGTAATCCGTCGAAAAACGGAACAAAAACCGGATTAACCGGATGAGACGGATCCGGTTTTGTCTGTCAAGAACAAGACGGATCCGGCAGAAAAATGGATCCGTCACATCCGGTTTTACGAAATATTTGCCGGATCCGGTGCTCCGGCATGACGCCGGATCGCGCCTGACGCCGAAAACCTGATGTGTGAAAGTAGCCTTAGACTTTTATCTTTGGGGTCATCTGAAGGCAATTGTCTATGCTGTGAAGATAGGAGATGTGCATTATCTGAAACAATGGATATTGGAAGCCTGTGCTAGCATTTCTTCTGTGGTGTTGCTATCAGTGTGTCAAGAGTGGGAGAAGAGGGTTGCATTGACAATACAACACAATGGGCAGCACTTTGAACACATTTTATAAATGGTCATAAACTTGTAAATGGCAGTTCTGAGTACAAACCCAGTCAGAAGGGAGCGCAAAAAATTGGAGAAAGTAGTTAAAGGTCTTCTTTATTACATGTCCACAACGCGTTTCAACAGAATAATCTGTCTTCCTCAGGTGGCAACACAGATCACATGGGGGGCAGGTATTTAAAGGAACGATAATCAATGAAAAATGGCTAATAATTAAAACATCATGGCAACATTAAAAACAAAGTACATAGAGTAAAAGCAAACTATAGATAAAAAATTGGACATAACACGTACAATGAACAATCAATATTAATAAGAACAATAAAAGTAGGATAAAATATATTAAAAGCAGCAAAGTGGGTGAAGCAAAAAAGGAATGTCAGAAGGGTTTCTCAATTGTGAGGTTTAACCCTTCTGGTGCTAGTGTCCCTAATTTAAAAATCCCAAAACTTTCCCTCCTGATTAAACTCTCATAGCGGGTAGTGACGTCATCTCTAATATGTTCTATAACTGTAAGTTTCAGCACACTGGGATCCTTATTATGTGTAAGCAAAAAATGTTTGGATAAGCTGTGCAACAGATACCTGTTTTTTATATTTTGGCAGTGTTTATTCATTCTATTATGCATTGATTGAATAGTTCTGCCCACATAATAATAAGTTAATAAGTGGCTCAGGAATTGGTGTAGGAAGGAGGGGTTTGGGTTCCTGCAGAACTGGGCCGACTACGCTAGGGACGGGCTGCACCTCAATGGGGAGGGTGCAGCTGTGCTGGGGGAGAAAATGGCTAGAAGGTTGGAGGAGTGTTTAAACTAGGGACGGGGGGGAGGGTATTCCTTTTATAGGAGGGGAAGACAGTGCAGATAGAGACCTGGGCACAAATAATGACATTGGGGGTGGAGGTGGCATGGGGGGTGGGGTTAGAACAGTTAATAATTTAAGAAAGAATAGAGGTACAGAGAGATACAGAAAGTGCATGTATACTAATGCCAGAAGCCTCGCCAACAAAATGGAGGAATTGGAGTTAATGTTGTTGGAACTTAATTATGACATGGTGGGGATATCTGAGACATGGCTGGACGAGAGCCATGACTGGGCGGTTAATTTACAGGGCTATAGTCTGTTCAGAAATGACCATACAGGTGTGTGTTTATATGTAAAATCATCCTTAAAACCCATCCTTCGTGATAATATATATGAATCTAATGAAAATGTAGAGTCAATGTGGGTAGAGATAAGGGGAGGGGGGAAAAATAATAAATTACTGATAGGCGTTTGTTATAAGTCTCCAAAGATAATGGAAGCAGCAGAGAATATCCTCATAAAGCAAATAGAAATAAGCTGCGACTCAAGGAGAAGTCATTATTATGGGGGACTTCAACTACCCTGAAATACATTGGGGAACCGAAACCTGCAGTTCCGGCAAAGGTAATAAGTTTTTGACAACTATGAGAGACAATTACCTTTCACAACTGGTTCAGGACCCAACAAGAGGGGGGGCACTGCTAGACCTAATGTTAACCAACAGGCCAGACTGCATATAAAATGTAAGGGTTGAGGGTAACTTGGGTAATAGTGATCACAAATTAATAAGTTTTCATGTATCCTTTAATAAGATGTGTAGTAGAGGGGTTACAAGGCAAATTTCCAACGGATGAGAGATGATCTTGGTGCAATTAACTGGGACGATATACCTGAGACATAAAAATACACAAAGAAAATGGGAAACTTTTATTAGCATCCTGAATAGGACCTGTGCACAATATATACCGTATGGGAATAAGCATGCTAGAAATAGGAGGAAACCACTATGGCTAAATAGAGCTGTAAGGGGTGCAATAAGAGATAAAAATAAAGCATTTAGAGAATTAAAGCAAGTAGTTAGTGATGAGGCATTAAATAAATACAGAAAATTAAATAAATTCTGTAAAAAGCAAATCAAAACAGCAAAGATTGAGACAGAGAGACTCATTGCCAGAGAAAGTAAAAATAATCCCAAAATATTCTTTAACTACATAAATAGTAAGAAACTAAAAAATGATAGTGTTGGCTCTCTTAAAAATAGTCTGGGTGAAATGGTGGATGAGGATGAGGAAAAAGCCAATATGCTAAATGACTTTTTTTCAACAGTATTTACACAAGAAAATCCCATGACAGATAACATGATCAGGGATAAAATTCTCCATTAAATGTCACCTGCTTAACCCGGCAGGAAGTATGGCGGCGTCTAAAAATCACTAAAATTGACAAATCCCTGGGCCCGGATGGGATACACCCCCGAGTACTGCAGGAATTAAGCACAGTCATAGATAGACCATTATTTTTAATCTTTAAAGATTCCATAATAACAGGGTCTGTACCACAGGACTGGCGTATAGCAAATGTGGTGCCAATATTCAAAAAGGGGACAAAAACTGAACTTGGAAATTATAGGCCAGTAAGTTTAACCTCAACTGTGGGTAAAATCCTGGAGGGTTTTCTAAGAGATACTATACTGGAGTATCTGGAGAAGAATAACCTTATGACCCAATATCAACATGGATTTACAAGGGACCGTTCCTGTCAGACTAATCTGATAAGCTTTTATGAAGAGGTAAGTTCCAGACTGGACCAAGGGAATGCAGTGGACATGGTGTACACAGACTTTTCAAAAGCTTTTGATATGGTGCCACACAAAAGGTTGATACATAAAATAAGAACAATGGGGATAGGGGAAAATATGTGTAGGTGGGTTAAGAGCTGGCTCAGGGATAGGAAACAAAGGGTGGTTATTAATGGAGCACACTCGGACTGGGTCATGGTTAGCAGTGGGGTACCACAGGGGTCAGTTTTGGGCCCGCTTCTTTTAACATATTTATTAATGAGCTTGTAGGGGGCATAGAGAGTAGAATTTCAATATTTGCAGATGACACTAAACTCTGCAGGGTAATCAATACAGAGGAGGACAATTTTATATTACAGGAGGATTTATGTAAACTAGAAGCTTGAGCTGATAAATGGCAAATGAGCTTTAATGGGGATAAATGTAAGGTCATGCACTTGGGTAGAATGAACAAGATGTATAATTATGTGCTTAATTGTAAAACACTGGGCAAAACAGTCACTGAAAAAGACCTGGGTGTATGGGTGGACGACAAACTCACATTCAGTGGCCAGTGTCGGGCAGCTGCTGCAAAGGCAAATAAAATAATGGGATGCATTAAAAGAGGCATAGGTGCTCATGAGGAGAACATAATTTTACCTCTATATAAGTCACTAGTGCGACCACAATTAGAATACTGTGTACAGTTCTGGTCTCCAGTGTATAAGAAAGACATAGCTGAACTGGAGCGGGTGCAGAGAAGAGCGACCAAGGTTATTAGGGAACTAGGGGGTCTGCAATACCAAGACAGGTTATTACACTTGGGGTTATTTAGTTTGGAGAATCGAAGGCTTAGGGGGTGATCTTATTACAATGTATAAATATATGCGGGGACAATACCAAGACCTTTTTAATGATCTTTTTACTCTTAGACCTGTGACGGGGACAAGGGGGCATCCTCTACGTCTGGAGGAAAGAAGGTTTAAGCATACTCACAGAGGCGGATTCTTTACTGTAAGAGCAGTGAGACTATGGAACTCTCTGCCATATGATGTTGTAATGACTGATTCCCTACTAAAATTTAAGAAGGGACTGGATACCTTTCTTGAAAAGTATAATATTACAGGGTATATACACTAGTTTCTGTAATATTGCGTTGATCCAGGGAGCTAGTCTGATTGCCATATGTGGAGTCGGGAAGGAATTTTTTTCCCCAATGTGAAGCTTACTGTTTGCCACATGGGTTTTTTTTTGCCTTCCTCTGGATCAACATGTTAGGGCAAGTTAGGATAGGATATGGGTTGAACTAGATGGACTTAAAGTCTCCCTTCAACCATAATAACTATGTTACTAGGTTACTATATTGCAGCCCACAGTCACATTCAATTAAGTAAATGACATAATTTGACCTACAGTTGGCAAGGCTATTGATTTTAAAAGATGAACAAGTAGTGTGAGATTTAAAATGTTGCACCCCATTCAAAATGGATGTGCAAGAGAGGCATTTGGGGGTTCTGCAGGCAAAGCAGCCTGGGTTATGTGAACCATATGTGGTTGGTAGGGATGAATGTCTGATAGATGTGTTGCTTGGAGCCGCAAAGTTACGGAGGGTCCCATTCTTCCTAAAGATTGTCATAGGTTGTGCCGGTATGTGGTTTGACAAAATAGGATCACCATTCAAAATAAACCAATATTTTTTTATTAGATTGCGAATGCGGACGTGAGACCTATTAAAGGTAGTAATCAGGCCCCATCTCGCAAAATCCGCAGGTTCAGCCTTCTTTTGTGGAGCAATACTTCTATTTCTGATTTTCTCAATACAATCCTTCTGAGAGAAGTTATTAGCCCTAGTGAAGGCGTCCTTCAATCGTTTTTTAGGGTAACCCTTGTCAATAAACCGGTCTTCTAGAATTTTTGCCTCTTTTAAGAAGTCACTGTCCTTAGTGCAATTTTTACGGACTCTCCAATATTGCCCGTAGGGAATATTCAAGATCCTTTTAAGGAGATGGCTGCTGGAAAAATTAAGGTAGCTGTTGACATCAACTCTTTTAAAATGAGTTGATGTTGAAATTCTACCATATTGGTCGACATTAATCATTAGATCCTGAAACTGGATACCTGTGGTGGACATATTAGAGGAAAACGTGAGACCCCAAGTGTTATGGTTCAGGGACTGGGTGAATTCAATTGCTTCTGATTCCGAACCGGTCCAAATAATAAACAAGTCATCAATGAAGCATCTATAAAGTGCTATCTTGCCTACCAGCAGAGGGGACTGCGTGATGAATATGGACTCAAAGGCCCCCATTAACAGATTATCATAACTGGGGGCAAATCTCGTCCCCATCGCGCATCCCCTTATCTGGCGGTAGCAAGTACTCTCAAAAGAGAAGACATTGTTATTAAGAACAAAAAGGATGACCTGCTTTAAAAATTCTTTCTACGCACGGCTGGCGCGCCATTGTTTGACCGTCCCAACATTATCTAAACTGCTCATTCCTCCCTGGAAGTGAAGATGGCTTTAAGGTGCAATGATACACTGCGCTGCTGTAAGTATGATTCAAGGAAATTTATTGGTGCCTACGCATTTCCTGAGCTGTCCCAGCTCACTTCATCAGGGCATGATTGGAGCGCTGTTTTTTCAGCGAGACTTAGGTTCGGAGTTTTTTTGGGGCCAGGAGGTAGAGAGCGTAGTTCTTTCAGTATAAGTTGCTGAAAGACAGACATAAGGGGGATATAAATAGGACACAAACGCCCTGATTGAGGAGTACCCTTAAATGAGAGGCTATCTTAATAATAAGTGGCTGAACTACTAACCTGGATTACATGCATAACAATGTTCCGAGCACCTGGAGGAAATCGCCGCAATAGATGTTCCTCTGTTAATCCAAGGGGTCCAATGGCAGCAACTGAGAACAGGCGTTATCCGGGAGCTGGGCCAGATGATCCGTTGGTCCAGGAAAGGGGTCCGGGTGGGATCCAAAACCGGCGCTAAGAAGATGCCAGCTGATGTTGGGGAAGGAGATTATAGCTGGATACTTATTGAATATCACACGGCCACAGGACTTGCGGGTCACGTGGTCCTTGTGCCACCGCCGACAATAGGAAGCCGTGGAGATAAACGGGGAGGAGAGCGGGGCTGGTAATTACCGTGAATACGGAATTTGAAGTGGAGCACAGCAGTGGGGATAGACGCCGGCCGGCGTGAAGGCAGAGGTCGGTTCCCGAGCGCAGTGTGGGTAACACGTGACTGCAGGACCTGCGGATCACGTGACCGGAAGGTCCTTGCAGTGCTGAGGGATAACCGCTCTCCTGTAGCTCCTGCCGTCCGCCTCCAGGGAGGAATGAGCAGTTTAGATAATGTTGGGACGGTCAAACAATGGAGCGCCAGCCATCCGTAGAAAGAATTTTTAAAGCAGGCCATCCTTTTTGTTCTCAATAGCAATGTCTTCTCTTTTGAGAGTACTTGCTACCGCCAGATAAGGGGCTGCGCGATGGGGACGAGATTTGCCCCCAGTTATGCTAATCTGTTAATGGGGGCCTTTGAGTCCACATTCATCACGCAGTCCCCTCTGCTGGTAGGCAAGATAGCACTTTATAGATGCTTCATTGATGACTTGTTTATTATTTGGACCGGTTCGGAATCAGAAGCAATTGAATTCACCCAGTCCCTGAACCATAACACTTGGGGTCTCACGTTTTCCTCTAATATGTCCACCACAGGTATCCAGTTTCTGGATCTAATGATTAATGTCGACCAATATGGTAGAATTTCAACATCAACTCATTTTAAAAGAGTAGATGTCAACAGCTACCTTAATTTTTCCAACGGCTATCTCCCTAAATGGATCTTGAATATTCCCTACGGGCAATATTGGAGAGTCCGTAAAAATTGCACCAAGGACAGTGACTTCTTAAAAGAGGCAAAAATTCTAGAAGACCGGTTTATTGATAAGGGTTACCCTAAAAAACGATTGAAGGACACCTTCACTAGGGCTAATAACTTCTCTCAGAAGGATTGTATTGAGAAAATCAGAAATAGAAGTATTGCTCCACAAAAGAAGGCTGAACCTGCGGATTTTGCGAGATGGGGCCTGATTACTACCTTTAATAGGTCTCACGACCGCATTCTCAATCTAATAAAAAAATATTGGTTTATTTTGAAAGGTTATCCTATTTTGTCAAATCACATACCGGCACAACCTATGACAAACTTTAGGAAGAATCGGACCCTCCGTAACTTTGTGGCTCAAAGCAACACATCTATCAGACATTCATCCCTACCAAACACATATGGTTCACATAACCCAGGCTACTTTGCCTGCAGAACCCCCAAATGCCTCTCTTGCACATCCATTTTGAATGGGGTGCAACATTTTAAATCTCACACTACTTGTTCATCTTTTAAAATCAATAGCCACGTCAACTGTCAAATTATGTCATTTACTTAATTGAATGTGACTGTGGGCTGCAATATGTGGGCAGAACTAATCAATCAATGCATAATAGAATGAATAAACACTGCCAAAATATAAAAAACGGGTATCTGTTGCACAGCTTATCCAAACATTTTTTGCTTACACATAATAAGGATCCCAGTGCGCTGAAACTTACAATTATAGAACATATTAGAGATGACGTCACTAACCACTATGAGAGTTTAATCAGGAGGGAAAGTTTTGGGATTTTAAATTAGGGACACTAGCACCAGAGGGGTTAAACCTCACAATCGAGAAACCCTTCTGACATTCTTTTTTTGCTTCACCCACTTTGCTGCTTTTAATATATTTTATCCTATTTTTATTGTTCTTATTAATATTGATTGTTCACTGTACGTGTTATGTCCAATTTTTTATCTATACTTTGTTTTTATTCTATGTACTTTGTTTTTAATGTTGCCACGATGTTTTAATTGATAGCCATTTTTCATTGGCCATCGTTCCTTTAACCCCTTTCTGCCATTAGACGTACTATCCCGTCCATGTACCCTGGGACTTAATTCCCAATGACGGGATAGTACGTCTAATGCGATCAGCGGCGCCCACGTGGTGAGCGCCGCTGATCGCGGCCGGGTGTCAGCTGATTATCACAGCTGACACCCGGCACAATGTGTAAGGGGCGGTCACGGACCGCCCCCGACATGTTAACCCCTTGTACACCGCGATCAAACACGATCACGGTGTACCGGGGGCTAAAGGGAAGCATTGGCAGGGAGGGGGCTCCCTCCGTGCTTCCCTGAGCCCCCCACGGCAGCGCAATGGGCAGCGCTGCTGCTGGGGACTCCTTCCCTACAGGCCCCCGGATCCAAGATGGCGACGGGGGCCTTCGGGGGCCTGTAGGGAGCTGACTTCCTCACTGCCTGCAAAGCGCAGGCATGAGGAAGTCTGCAGAACTGCCTGTGACAGATTGCTGATCTGTCACAGTGATCTGTGATGTGACAGATCAGCGATCTGACACAGGACAGTGATGACCCACCTGGGACTATGTAATAAAGTAAAAAAAAAAAAAAAAGTGTAAAAATAATTTTAAAAAAATCGCTAAATAAATTAGTAAAAAAAAAAAAATATTCCCCAATAAATTCATTTTTTGAAAATAAAAAAAAAACAATAAAAGTACACATATTAGGTATCGCCGCATCCGTAGCGACCCGCCCTATAAAACTGTCCCATTAGTTAACCCCTTTAGCGAACCCCTTAAAAAATAAAAATAAAAAGCGAAGCAAAAAATAATAATTAATTATCATACCACTGAACAAAAAGTGTAATAACGCGCGATCAAAAAGACACATATAAATATCCATGGTACCACTAAAAATGTCATCTTGTCCCGCAAAAAAACGAGCCACCATACAGCGTCATCCGCAAAAAAATAAAAAAGTTATAGCTCGCAGAATAAAGCGATGCAAAAATAATTATTTTTTATATAAAATTGTTTTCATTGCAAAAAAAGACAAAACATAAAAAAACGACCTAAATGAGGTATCGCTGTAACCGTACCGACCCGAAGAATAAAACCGCTTTATCAATTTTACCGCAAGCGGAACGGTGTAAACACCCCCCCCAAAAGAAATTCATGAAACGCTGG
This sequence comes from Dendrobates tinctorius, assembly GCF_039654945.1. Lineage (NCBI taxonomy): Eukaryota > Metazoa > Chordata > Amphibia > Anura > Dendrobatidae > Dendrobates > Dendrobates tinctorius. The sequence continues at coordinate 36,763,119 of NW_027361698.1, forward strand.
TTTTTGTTCAGTCTGCGTCCCGAAAATTGGAATAAAAAGCGATCATAAAATGTCACGTGCCCGAAAATGGTAACAATCAAAATGTCAACTCGTCCTGCAAAGAATAAGACCTCACATGACTCGGTGGGTCAAAATATGGAAAAATTATAGCTCTCAATATGTGGTGATGCAAAAACTATTTTTACAATAAAAAGCATCTTTTAGCGTGCGACAGCCGCCAAACATAAAAACCGCCATAAATAGTAAATCAAACCCCCCGATATCATCCCCTTAGTTAGGGAAAAATAATAAAATAAAAAAATGTATTTATTTCCATTTTCCCATTAGGGTTAGGGCTAGGGTTAGGGTTAGGGCTAGGGTTAGGGTTAGGGCTCAGATTAGGGTTAGGGGTGTGTTGGGGTTAGGGTTGGAGTTAGAATTGGGGGGTTTCCACTGTTTGGGCACATCAGGTGCTCTCCAAATGCAACATGGCGTCTGATCTAAATTCCAGCCAATTCTGCATTGAAAAAGTCAAATGGTGCTCCTTCCCTTCCAAGCTCTTCCATGCACCCAAACAGTGTTTTACCCCCACATATAGGGTATCAGCATACTCAGGACAAATTGGAAAACAACTTTTGGGGACCAATTTCTCCTGTTACCCTTAGGAAAATAAAAAATTGGGGGCAAAAATATTTTTGTGGAAAAAAATGATTTTTTTATTTTCACGCCCAGGCGTTATAAACTTCTGTGAAGCACTTGGGGGTTCAAAGTGTTCACCACACATCTAAATAAGTTCCGTGGGGGTCTAGTTTCCAAAATGGGGTCACTTGTGGGGATTTTCAATAGTTTAGGTACATCAGGGGCTCTCCAAACGCACATGACACCCGCAGACCAATCCATCAAAGTCTGCATTCCAAAACGTCACTACTTCCCTTCCGAGCCCCGACGTGTGCTCATACAGTAGTTTTCTCCCACATATGAGGTATCAGCGTACTCAGGAAAAATTGGACAACAACTTTTGGGGTCCAATTTCTCCTGTTACCCTTGGGAAAATAAAAAAAATTGGAGACTAATTGATCATGTTTGTGGAAAAAATACGATTTTTTTATTTTTATGCCTGGGCATTATAAACTTCTGTGAAGCCCTTGGGGGTTCAAAGTGCTCACCACACATCTAGATATGTTCCTTAGGGGGTCTATTTTCCAAAATGGGGTCATTTGTGGGGGGTTTGCACTGCTTAGGTACATTAGGGGCTCTCCAAAGGCAACATGACACCCGCAGACCATTCCATCAAAGTCTGCATTCCAAAACGTCACTACTTCCCTTCCGAGCCCCGACGTGTGCCCATACAGTAGTTTTCTCCCACATATGGGGTGTCAGAATACTCAGGACAAATTGGACAACAACTTTTGGGGTCCAATTTCTCCTGTTACCCTTGGGAAAATAAAAAGAATGGGGACTAAAAGATGATGCTTGTTGAAAAAATACGATATTTTTATTTTCACGCCCGGTCGTTATAAACTTCTGTGAAGTACTGGGGGGTTCAAAGTGCTCACCACACATCTAGATAAGTTCCTTGGGGGGTCTAGTTTCCAAAATGGGGTCACTTGTGGGGGGTTTCCACTGTTTAGGTACATCAGGGGCTCTCCAAAAGCAACATGACACCCGCAGACCATTCCATCAAAGTCTGCATTCCAAAACGTCACTGCTTCCCTTCCGAGCCCTGACGTGTGCCCATACAGTAGTTTTCTCCCACATATGAGGTATCAGCGTTCTCAGGAAAAATTGGACAACAACTTTTGGGGTCCAATTTCTCCTTGTACCCTTGGGAAAATGAAAAAATTGGTGACTAAATGATCATATTTGAGGAAAAAATACGATTTTTTTATTTTCACGCCAGGGCGTTATAAACTTCTGTGAAGCACTGGGGGGTTCAAAGTGCTCACCACACATCTAGATAAGTTCCTTGGGGGGTCTAGTTTCCAAAATGGTGTCATTTGTGGGGGGTTTCTACTGTTTTGGTACATCAGGGGCTTTCGAAACGCGACATGGTGTCCGATCTCAATTCCAGCCAAAAACGTCAAATGGCGCTGCTTCCCTTCCGAGCTCTGCCATGCGCCCAAATAGTGGTTTACCCCCACATGTTGGGTATCAGCGCACTCAGGACAAATTGCACAATATCTTTTAGGGTCCTGTTACCCTTGGAAAAATAAGAATTGAGGGTGAAAAGATCATTTTTGTACCGCTGTACGTTATAAACTTCTGTGAAGCCCTTGTGGGTTCAAAGTTCTCACCACATATCTAGATAAGTTCCTTGGGGGGTCTAGTTTCCAAAATGGGGTCACTTGGGGGGTTTCCACTGTTTAGGTACATCAGGGGCTCTCCAAACGCGACATGGTGTCCGATCTGAATTCCAGCCAATTTTGCATTGAAAAAGTCAAACGGCGCTCCTTCCCGAAACAGTGGTTCCCCCCACATATCAGGTATCAGCGTACTCAGGACAAATTGCACAATAACTTTTGCAGTGCAATTTCTCCTGTTACCCTTGGTAAAATAAAATAAAAAAAATTGAACCTGAATTATTTTTTTAGTGAAAAAAGTTAAATATTCATTTTTTTTAAATATTCCAAAAATTCCTGTGATGCACCTAAAGGGTTAATAAACTTCTTGAATGTGGTTTTGAGCACCTTAAGGGCTGCAGTTTTTAGAATGGTGTCACTTTTGGGTATTTTCTATCATATAGACCCCTCAAAGTGGCTTCAAATGTGATGTGGTCCGTAAAAATAAAATGGTGTTGCAAAAATGAGAAATCGCTGGTCAATTTTTAACCCTTATAACTTCCTAACAAAAAAAAATTTTGGTTCCAAAATTGTGCTGATGTAAAGTAAACATGTGGGAAATGTTGCTTAACAAGTTTTTTGTGTGCCGTATCTCTGTGATTTAAGGGCATAAAAATTCAAAGTTGGAAAATTGCGAAATTTGCAAAATTTTCACCAAATTTCCGTTTTTTTCACAAATAAACGCAGGTTATTTGAAAGAAATTTTACCACTAGCATGAAGTAAGTACAATATGTCACGAGAAAACAATGTCAGAATCACCGGGATCCATGGAAGCGTTTCAGAGTTATTACCTCATAAAGGGACAGTAGTCAGAATTGTAAAAATTGGCCTGGTCATTAACGTGCAAACAACCCTTGGGGCTTAAGGGGTTAAATACCTGCCCCCCATGTGATCTGTACTGCCACCTGAGGAAGACAGATTATTCTGTTGAAAAGCGTTGTGGACATGTAATATAGAAGACCTTTAACTACTTTCTCCAATTTTTTGCGCTCCCTTCTGACCGGGTTTGTACTCAGAACTGCCATTTTTTCCTCTTTCGAGGTGTCTGGCTGGAGCAGCATTCCTCTAAACTATGCACGGCTGGCGCTCCATTGTTTGACCGTCCCTACACTATCTAATAAAATTGTAAATAACTCATGAAAGAATAAAGTTACATCAAATGGAACCTGTCACCCCCCCAGGGAGTTTTTAACTAAAGGCCCCATTACACATAACGATGTCCCAGCGATCCCACCAACGATCTGACATGGATGGGATCACTGAGACATCGTTAGGCTGATCGCTGGTGATCTAGGGTAAACAGCGGGTATCCAAGAGCCACGCGGCTCTTAGTTACCCGATGTTTCTGTTGGAAACCAGCGTCCAGCGTCGCTGATCGCTGGTCTCTCGCTGCCACATGCAACGATGTGTGCTGGCCAGCGGGAGACCAACGATCAAAAAATGGCCCAGGACGATCCTGCACAATCAGCGATACCCGGCAGGGGGGCTGGTCTTTGAACCCCGTCACACACAGCGATATCGCTGGAGAGATCGCTGATGCGCCACAAAATCAGCGATCTCGCTAGCGATCTCGCTGTGTGTGACGGGGCCCTAAAAGAGCCACCTTCAGCAGCACTAAGGCTGCATTCTGTGAAGATGGCTCTTCTGTTTCTGACCCCCATTAATGGCGAAATATTGACTTTTATAAGTAGGTCCTCATACCTGGAATCAGACAAAGAGGTATGGTGTGTCCCTCTGTTTAAGACGCCTCCCAGCTGTGCATCAACCCCCCTGTAGCGTCCCGGCACCACCTCCTCCTGTGTTGGATGCCGGAGGGCGCCTGCATTGTTCCAATAGTTCTCGGGATGCGCAGTGCGCGCTGCCCGGGTACTGACAACAGGCTATGAAGCCTGCGTGTTTTGGAGTCCCCTGGACCTGCCCCGCAGTGTGTTATGAAGTATTCGGGGCTGGGAATCTTGCACCTGCTTATTGAACAGCTATAGGCACACTCCGGCATCCAACACAGGAGGAGGCGGTGCTGGGATGCTACAGGGGGGTTGATGGATGGCTGGAAGGCGGCTTAAACAGAGGGACACGCCATACCTCTTTGTCTGATTCCAGGTATGAGGACCTAGTTATAAAAGTCAATATTTCGCCGTTAATGGGGGTCGGCAACAGAAGAGCCACCTTCACAGAATGCAGTCTTAGTGCTGCTGAAGGTGGCTCTTTTAGTTAAAAAGACCATTGGAGGTGACAGGTTCCCTTTAAAACCAAGCACACCATTGTTTTTCTTGTCAAATTCTCAATAAGTTGGATCCAAAATGGCCAACTTCAAAATGGCCACCATGGTCACCACCCAACTTGAAAAGTTTTCCCACTCCCATATACTAATGTGCCACAAACAGGAAGTTGATATCACCAACCATTCCCATTTTATTTAGGTGTATCCATATAAATGGCCCACCCTGTATTTTATCCTTGGATATAAGGCTACTTTTTGCTCCCATCCTTCCCAACACTGGGACAGAATGAATTAGATCGGCTCACTTTCCTGACCTATATGCTACTTCTCCCCTTCCTTGTAATATTATCTGTGGAGGAGGTGAGATCTTAAAAAGTCCATTTTGCAGCAGGAAAATAAACATTGTATGTGCATGGGCACATATCAGCTTTTTATTGCCTACTCTACTTTGTAGTATACTCTTGGTAGCTTATTATTTATGTATTATGTTTGCTTAGGTAGCACCAACATTTTCCACAGCACATTACTGACATTGTAATCACTTACTACGCCAATTGGAGCTCACTATCTAAATTCACTATCAGTATGGTTTTTGGAGTGTGGGAGGAAACTAAAGTATATTATTATTATTTATTATTATAGTGCCATTTATTTCAAGGCGCTTTACATGTGAGGAGGGGTATACATAATACGTACAAGTCGGTAATCTTAAACAATACAAGTCACGACTGGTACAAGATGAGAGAGGACCCTGCCCGCGAGGGCTCACAATCTACAACGGGATGGGTGAGGATACAGTAGGCGAGGGTAGAGCTGGTCGTGTGGTGGTTTGGTGGATCGGTGGTTACTGCAAGTTGTAGGCTTGTCGGAAGAGGTAGGTCTTCAAGTTCTTTTTGAAGGTTTCCATGGTAGGCGAGAGTCTGATATGTTGTGGTAGAGAGTTCCAGAGTAGAGGGGATGCGCGGGAGAAATCTTGTATGCGATTGTGGGAAGAGGAGATAAGAGGGGAGTACAGAAGGAGATCTTGTGAGGATCGGAGATTTCGTGCAGGTAAGTACTGGGAGACTAGGTTACAGATGTACAGAGGACTCAGATTGTGGATGGCTTTGTATGTCATGGTTAGGGTTTTGAACTGGAGTCTTTGGGTAATGGGGAGCCAGTGCAGGGATTGACAGAGGGGAGAGGCCGGGGAATAGCAGGGGGACAGGTGGATTAGCTGGGAAGCAGAGTTAAGAATAGATTGGAGGGTGCGAGAGAGTTAGAGGGGAGGCCACAGAGCAGGAGGTTGCAGTAGTCAAGGCGGGAGATGATGAGGGCATGGACTAGGGTTTTTGCAGATTCTTGGTTTAGGAATGTACGGATCCGTGAAATATTTTTGAGTTGAAGTCGGCAGGAAGCGGAAAGGGCTTGGATATGTGGTTTGAAAGAGAGATCAGTGTCAAGGATAACCCCGAGGCCGCGAGCTTGTGGGACTGGAGAGAGAGGGCAGCCGTTTACTTTAATGGATAGGTTCGTTGGGGGGGTCACGTGAGATGGGCGAAAGATGATTAATTCTGTTTTGTCCATATTAAGTTTTAGAAATCTAGCGGAGAAGAAGGATGAAATAGCAGACAGACATTGAGGGATTCTGTTTAGTAGGAGGTGAACTGATTAAATTTGCTGATGACACAAAGCTAGGAGGGATAGCTAATACTAGAGAAGAGAGAGAGAGGATTCAAAAAGATTTAAATAAACTGGAGAAGTGGGCAGCAACAAACAGAATGGTTTTTAACAGGGAGAAATGCAAAGTACTACATCTGGGCAATAAAAATGGAAAAAGCATATATAGAATGGGAGGAATAGGGCTAAGTGACAGCACATGTGAAAAAGACTTGGGTATACTAATAGATCACAGACTGAATATGAGTCAACAGTGTGATGCAGCAGCAAAAAAGGCAAATGCAATTCTAGGATGTATTAACAGAAGCATACAGTCTAGATCACGTGAAGTCATTATTTCCCTCTACTCCTCTTTGGTCAGACCTCATCTGGAATATTGTGTCCAGTTTTGGGCACCACATTTTAAAAAAGACATCAACAAACTGGAGCAAGTTCAGAAAAGAGCGACCAGAATGGTGACCGGTCTGCAAACCCTGTCTTATGAGGAAAGGTTGCAGGATTTGGGAATGTTTAGTTTGCAAAAGAGAAGACTGAGAGGAGACTTAATAGCTGTCTACAAATATCTAAAGGGCTGTCACATTGCAGAAGGATCAACTTTATTCTCATTTGCACAAGGAAAGACTAGAAGCAATGGGATGAAACTGAATGGGAGGAGACACAGATTAGATATTAGAAAAAACTTTTTGACAGTTAGAGTGATCAATGAGTGGAACAGGCTGCCACGAGAAGTGGTGAGTTCTCCTTCAATGGAAGTCTTCAAACAGAGGCTGGACAGACATCTGACTGGGATGATTTAGCGAATCCTGCTTTTAGCAGGGGGTTGGACCAGATGGCCCAGGAGGTCCCTTCCAACTCTACGATTCTATGATTCTATGATTCTATGATTCTATGATATCTGGTCCAGAGATGTAGATCTGTGTGTCATCAGCATAGAGATGATACTGAAAGCCATAAGATTCTATGAGCTGTCTGAGGCCGAAGGTGTAAATGGAGAAGAGCAGGGGCGCTAGGACTGAACCTTGCAGGACTCCTACGGATAGGGGGAGCGGTGAGGAGGTGGTGTGAGAATGGGAGACGCTGAATGTCCAGTCTGCTAGGTATGACGCAATCCAAGATAGGGCCAGGTCTGTGATACCAATAGATGAGAGGGTCTGTAGTAATAGGGAATGGTCAACTGTGTCAAAGGCAGAGGACAGGTCCAGGAGGAGGAGGACAGAGTAGTGTCGCTTGGCCTTGGCGGCTAGTGGGTCATTGGTGACCTTAGTTAGGGCAGTTTCAGTGGAGTGGTGTGGCCGGAAGCCGGATTGCAAGTGGTCAAGGAGGGAGCAAGAAGAGAGGTGGGAGGATAGTTCAAGATGGACCTGTTGTTCCAGTAGTTTTGAGGCATAGGGGAGAAGTGATATAGGGCGATAGCTAGATACAGAGGATGGGTCAAGAGAGGGCTTTTTGAGGATAGGTGTGATTGAGGCATGTTTAAAGCTCGAGGGGAAATCACCAGTTGTTTGTGATAGGTTGAAGAGATGGGTTAGGGTTGGGATGAAGACTGTGGTGAGGTTTGGGATGAAGTGGGATGGGATCGGGTCAAGTGCACAGGTAGTGAGATGTGTGTGATCTTGAGAGTAGAGTGGAGAGTCGATCTTCTGTAATGGTGGAGAAGTTGGTTTTGGGGGAGGAGGTCAGGGCAGGTAGGAGGAAGGGCACTGGGGGTTGTTGACCAAAACTGTCTCTGATGTTATTAATCTTCTCCTTGAAAAATGAGGCAACATCTTCAGCTGAGATGAGTGGAGAGTGAGGAGGTGCTGGGGGGCGGAGGAGAGAATTGAAGGTGTTGAATAACTGTTTAAGGTTGTGAGACAGGGAGGATATGAGAGATGAGAAGTAGGTTTGTTTTGCTGAAGCGAGTGTGGCCTTGAAAGTGGTGAGGGACTGTTTGAATTTGATGAAGTCCTCATTGGAGTGGGATTTTTTTCCATCTCCGCTCAGCAGCCCTGGAAGCCCGCCTCAGTTCTTTGGTCAGACTGGTGTGCCATGGCTGTCTGTTGATATTGCGAGTTTTGGTATGTTTGAGAGGGGCAACTGATTCCAAAGCTACAGCTATTGTGGTGTTATATAGAGCGACAGCGGCATCCGCATTGTGTAGGGAACTTATGTCTGTAAGAGGGAGGAGGGATTCAGACAGTGAGTGTAGATCGAGGTGTTGAAGATTTCTGCGAGGGTGTGCAAGTTTTTGAGGTGGGGATTGTGGACCTGAGGAGGAGAGGGAAGAGAATGTAAGTAGGTTATGGTCAGAGAGAGGAAGAGGTGAGTTAGAGAGGCTAGATAGGGAGCAGAGGCGGGTGAAGATGAGGTCTAGTGTGTGGCCATCTTTGTGAGTGGCTGCAGAAGACTATTGAGTGAGGCCGAAGGAGGAAGTGAGAGATAGAAGTTTAGTGGCAGCTGAGAGGGAAGTGTCAATGGGGATGTTGAAGTCGCCCAAGATGATAGTGGGGATATCAGTGGAAAGGAAATGGAGTAGCCAAGTGGTGAAGTGGTTAAAGAAGGTGGTGGCTGACCCTGGAGGGCGGTATATGATAGCTAGATGGAGGTTGGAGGAGGAGTAGATGTGCACAGAGTGCACCTCGAAGGAAGGGAGGGTAACAGAGGGCGGCAGTGGGATTGGGGTGAAGGAGCAGTTATCTGACAGGAGAAAATCAACTCCTCCACCATGCTTGCAGCTGGGGCGGGGGGTGTGGGAAAGGTGGAATCCACCATATGAGAGTGCAGCAGGAGATGCTGTGTCAGAGGAGGTGAGCGAGGTTTCGGTGATGGCGAGGAAGGAAAGTTTGTTAATAATAAAAAGATCATGGATGAAAGAAAGTTTGTTGCAGACAGAGCGAGCGTTCCACAGAGATCCTGTTAGTGGGACTGGGCGAATGTGTGTAAGGTTGGAGTCGTTACGGAAAGTTGTGATTGGGTGTGGATGGGAGGTAGAAATGACTGTGGGAATGTGGTGAGGAGGACCAGGATTTGGAGAGATATCGCCGGCAGTGAGGAGGAACAGAGAGAGAGTTAGCAGGTGGGAGCAGGAGAAGGCATGAGGGGGCTGTCTGTTTTTGGGGACAGAGGATTGTATGTTGAGGAACAGATCTGAGGAAGAGGCGAGATGGATTGGAAGGATTGAAGAAGAGATGAACAGTTCCTTACTAGGTTTAGGGATTAGTGGGGTTATCAGAAAGTGAAGGATTATAGGGGTTAGAGTGGAAACAAACAAAAACATTGTTTACAGTGACTCTTTCAAGTTACCTTCTGTTCCCTTCTGGTTCAATTCTGGATTAATTCATATTTTCATATCATCTCACATATGGAGGAAACCCTCCCAAACATGTGGACAACATACATGAAGATGTCATCCTTTGCAAGAATTTACACACAGAACCAAAGAACTTAGCAATGCAATTCAACAGTACTAACCATTGAGCCACCTTGATGCCTAGCGCATGTTCTCCCTGTGCTTTTGCGCATTTCTCTGGTTTCTTCCCACACTCCAAAGACCTACTGATAGGGAATGTAGATTGTGAGCCCCAGTGGGGACTGTGATGATAATGTATGTTAAACATTACATACATTATCATCAAGTATGTGGCATTAATGGTGCTATATAAATAAAATAAATAAATCAAATGCAGAAGTGCCAGGTATTTCCAATGTTAGTCACAAAAATAGATACATCCAGCAATCTATCATGCTCTTCAGCATGTTTTTGTGGAAAGTATAGAGTTAAAGCATTTGGGCTATGGCCAACCTCACTGATTTGATGATAGATTGTGGATGCCAGAGAACAATTGTAGCCAAATATTTAGTGGACCTGGATGAATAGGGTCCAAGGTGTTTTTAAAAAAAAAATAAAAACATTGCGAGGTATTACATTAAATAAACATGCAATGCTTGACAGTTTCTCCAAACTCTTCTTTTTTTGTGTTCTAGAGAGGGAATGATTTCAAACATATGTGGTTATAAACTTATCAGATCTGAAAAAAAACCTCCAAACCTTCCTTAAAAATCACACTGGGCCCCTGCGCTCTGTTTTCTTCCATTATTTTTAGACAAATTGAAAACAAATGTGTACAGGATATCACAGGAAACTCAAACCATCTGTTTGTGAATGGCTCTGTTACTTCTTCATTTTAATAGCTTGCAACGTGCTGCACAATAAAAAGCTTTTGTTTAATCCATTTAATTACTTAATTGCAATTACTTTTGTGCCAGAAGCGACCCCGCAACACCGGAGACACTTTTTAAATGGGAGCCAGAGAAGTAGAGTCATTTTATCATGTGTCCTGCACTTTTTATTGTTTTTTTTTCCTCTTTTGTTCCCATTTGAAGCTTAGAGCTTTCCAACTTTCATCAGGCCGATCTCTGACCTCTAAGTGAGACTTCTTCTTAAATTAGTACAGGCTGAGATAATTTGGTTGGGCTATACTACATGCATTCAAATTAGCTTTCGAAACACAATGCTAAACATAAAATCAGCCTTTCGATATAAAGCTGCTTAATAAGGCATCAAGTTAGTGTCAGATCATCTAGCTGTCCTGGGTTACTTATCAAGACTTCTTGGCTCCAGTACTAATTATGATGCAGATGCAATGGACTTTTAACTATTTGGTTACACACAGAGGTGTAACTTGAAGCTCCTGGGTTCCAGTGTATAATTTGTAACAGGTCCCCCCCACCTACCATGTACTAATTATAATACTGGTGTCTTCCTATATGGGGCATTGAAATTTGGTACCCCCTCAAGAACCTGAACCATGTGGCACCATATTAGAAAGGTATGCCTTCTCCCACTCATAAAAAATCCAAAACAATTCGTCTCTGAAAAAATATTTGCTGTTTCTAAGCTATGTCTCATTTGTGGACATTGAGTTTTTACAGTGGAGTCCAGACACTATTTTTGCAGCCATATAGGTCTTCATGGAGGGCCAAATTCTCCACCACCATAATTAAGCATCTTAAAACCCTCAAACCATGTGATGGCGCACCTGAATATCGATGGTCCCTACCTACCCTACTGTGCTACATGTCCATGTATCACAAACAACCTCATCTGAATGGGAAGTGAAAGGAAACCAGGCATAGCTTGCAATTAAAACCTTGTCTGGGAAAGATGGGTGGATAAGGATGCTGAGTTCTGGAAGGTGCCACACTTGCCGATATGTAAAACAAAAAAGAAAAAAATACACCTTTAGTATTGAATTAATGTACATGTGCAAAAATACTCTGTGTGGTCAATATACAAATATGCAGTGGAGAAAAAAAGTATTTAGTCAGCCACCAATTGTGCACGTTCTCCCACTTAAAAAGATGAGGTGCCATTACAATAGGTAATGAGTGGAGGACAAAGGAGCCTCTTAAAGAAGTTACAGGTCTGTGAGAGCCAGAAATTTTGCATGTTTTTAGGTGACCAAATACTTATTTTCCAACATAATTTGCAAAATAAATCTTGCCAAATCAGGCAAGGTGATTTTCTGGATTTGATTTCTCATTTTGACTCTCATAGTTGTGGTCTGCCCATGATGTCAATTACAGGCCTCTCATCCTTTTAAGTGGGAGAACTTGCACAGATAGTGGTTAACTAAATACTTTTTTCCCCACTGTCTACAGTCATGGTTGAAAATGTTTGCACCCTTGAAATTGTTCCAGACAATGACATATTTCTCCCTCAAAATTATTGCAATTACACATGTTTTGTTATACACATGTTTATTTCAGTTGTATGTATTGAAATAACACATAAAAAAGAAAAAAAAGGCAAATTGGACATAATTTCATGCAAAACCCCTAATATGGACCAGACAAAATTGCTGGCACCTTTCAAAAATTGTGAAAAACAAACTTTGCTTTGAGCATATGATGCCTGATTAAGCTCACCTGTAACAAATAAGACACGTATGGGCAATATGAAAATCATACCTGAAACCAGATAAAAAGGGGAGAAGTTGACTCAATTTTTGCATTGTGTGTCTGTGTGTGCCACATTAAGCACGGAGAACGAAAAGAGGAGATGAAAACTGTCTGAGGACTTGAGAACCAAAATTGATGAAAAATATCAATAATCTCCATCTCCAGAGATCTTGGTGTTCCTTTGTCCATGGTGAGCAACATAATCAAGAAGTTTAAAAACCATGGCACTGTAGCTAATCTCCTTGGTTGTGGACGGCAAAGTAAAATTATTGAAAAGTTGTAACGCAGGATAGTCTGGATGGTGGATATGCAGCCCTAATCAAATTCCAAACAAATTCAAGGTGTCCTGCAGGCTCAGGGTGTACCAGTGTTTGTGCAAAGTATCAGTCGACATTTTAATGAAATAAAATGCTATGACAAGAAACCAAGGAGGACCTCACTGTTGACACATACATAAAATAGCTATACTTCAGTTTGCCAAAATGTAAGTGAGTATGCCAAAATCCTTCTGGAAAAGCATCTTGTGAGCAGATGAGATCAAGATAGAGCCTTTTAGTAAAGCATATCATTCTACTGTTTATCGAAAATGGAATGAGGCCTACAAAAAAAGAACACTGTACCTACAGTCAAATATGGTGGAGGTTCAAAGATGTTTTGAGGTTGTCTCTGGCACTGGGTCTCTTGACTGTGCCAGTCATGCATCATGAAATCTGAATATTGTCAAAGGATTTTGGGTCGCAAAGTAGGGTTCATTGTAAGAAAGCTAAGTTTGCGTCCTAGGTCATGAGTCTTCCAGCAGGACAATGACTCCAAACGTACTTTAAGAAGCACCTAGAAATGAAAAGAAACAAAGTGCTGGAGAGTCCTAAAGTGGCCAGCAGTGAGTTTGGATCTAAATTCCACTGAATGTGTGAGAAGAAAGCTTAAAATTGCTGTTGGGGGAAGGCACCTTTCAAATATGAAAGAACTGGAGCAGTTTTCAAAAGAAGTGTGGCCCAAAAATCCAGCTGAGAGGTGAAGGAAACTTGTTGATGGTTGGTTAAAGGAAGCAATTGATTGCTGTTATTACAAAGGATGTGCAACCAAATATTAAGTTGAGGGTACCGACAATTTTGTCCTGTAAATTTTTGAGGTTTTGTGTAAAATGATGTCCAATTTGCTGTTTTTCTCAGATTTTTGGTGTTGCTCCAATACACAAAAGGGATATAAACATGTGTATAGCAAAACGTGTAATTGTAATAATTATCTGGGAGAAATACTTCATTTTCTGGAACAATTTCAAGGGTGTAAACACTTTTGTCTATGACTGCAAATACATGATGCGTCAGCACACTGTGATTAATGAATACATGAACTCAATATTGCCAATGATAAATACTGAATGTTAAAAAGGTAATATACATAGTTAACATTTTTTGATCACAGAGCACAAAAGCCATCCAACCAGGTCAAATATTATCCTTGGATTTATGTAGTTTTCCTTTGGGAAGTCCAGTTCCCTCCTTCATTCCAAAGACATGCCTAAGAGAATGTAGAGTGTGATCCCCATTGGGTGACAGTGATGACAATGTAATATGATTGTGCTACAAAGTAAGTTATATAAAAAATAAATGGTATAGACATGCAACCATGACATTGTCAGTCGGCCATAATTAGAGTCTGGAGCAATGTTTCTCAAACTCTAGTTCTCACAACCCCCCACAAGATCATGTTTTCAGGATTTCCTTGATATTGCACATGTGATGGAATTATTATCAAGGCATCAGAAATTGCCACAAGTTCTCTCACCTGCAAATGTAATCCGTTGAAGGCCACGAGGACTGGAATTTGAGAAACTCTAGTCTACATGATCAAGTGTGCTGTTTGGAGCTGCACAAGCAGGATTGAATATTGTCAGGAAGCATCAAGCCAGTGATATAACCGAGGGATAGACTGTTAGAACGTGGGAACGTTCGCAATGATGGTGTGAGTTGTGCTCAAGAGGGAAATTGAAAAACCCAGCTCTAAGGAAAGATGTACAAAGTAATAATCTATCCTTGTGTCTTACCATTTATAGCAAGCAAGCTGACCTTTTATTGCTGCCTTTACGCTGTTGCCACTTCTTCTAGCAGTCAATTTTTGAGTTTGTTGGCCACTCTGTGATCTGAGATCCCACTTCTGTTGTGGAAAGATGGTGGCATAGATGCCATGAGGAGCTAGCATGGTGCAGAGCAGCATATAAACTAGTGCCTGGTGCAATTCTGTGCATGGCATGGGGCTGACTGGGGCAAATAGTTGCCTCCAAAAGACTAGCAAAAATGTTGTATTTATAAAATGCACGTCAAGTAAAACACCATATGCATATTCTACAATTATTTAAAGTTGTTATGTGTTTTGATTAAGGTGAACATTGGGGCAAAGTGTCTGAATTCTCGTTTTTTTAGCTAAAAACTGATTCATGATTTGCATCATGTTTACTTATTATTTCTACTTTAGCTACTTTCTGTGCATAGACTGACAAATAAGACGTCTTTGCTTATAGGTGAGTGGTGTGCCAGAAAAACATTACCTGCCACATAGTGCTGCAAAAATGCGCTATATTTTGTCGTAAATTTCTGACACAAAGTAAGCCATCTAACAGGTAATGTCAATTTAGACTAGACAGTCTTGAAAAAAGCCAAAATTATCAAATGGCATGAACCACTATAATAAGAATTAGACAGTTTTGAAAAATATGCCATATTATGTTTAGATGTTGATATTTACATTTTTAGCAAAATTGCTTTCTTTAAGAAGGTCAGAACAAAAAAATCTGTATCTTGCTGTTTTTTATTCTATGCCTTTATCTGTTGATATGCTTTACAGATAAGTGACTTCCATTTCCTTGGTTATCTAATTTTTTTCATGTGTTCTTACTGCTCAAATAAGGGAGGTACCTTTGAAATGACTGGGTACATTTTTATATTAATGGACCTTGATCTTGCAATTTTTTATGATGAAAATAAGAAATGTGTTTTCCCAATGCCCATACTTCGAAAACTAAGCAAAAGTTACAGAAAAGTAAGTTGATCATTAAGAAAAGAATAGCAATAACTGTAGTTTAAAACATGTGCATTTGTATAGGTAAGCTAACAATTGTGAATATGTTTATATGATGTATGTGTAAGGGGAAGGACCTAACTAGGCATGTCTCCTCCGTGAAGGGTCCTGAACTGTCGGGGCTGTCACCTATATTGCGGGGTAGAAAGCTTGAGACTCCAGATGGTACTCTGTGTTTGAGAAAAGGGGAAGTGGCTAAACGGATAGATCCTGGGCTGATGGAAAAAATTAACATTGAGAACAATGTGAGCCAAAGGAGATTCTTTATTGTTTAATCCCAAATAAGTCTGAATGCTGTGCGACTGCACAATGGCAGCAAGTAAAGCATTCTGTGCACTTGAAGCAATAAGAAAAATTTACTACATTACACCAGTTGCAACCCCAGAGCCACTAAGAACTCTCTACCCCGTTTCCAGTTTCATAGAGTCCAGAGGTTAGTCTCAGACCCTACCCATCGTGAGGAATGTCTCTCTGATTTGAGGACAAAATTGATATGAGGCTACCCCATAAGACTACTTAATAAGGAGGCTGAGATCACAGACAGACTTCTGAAAAACGACATTGAAAGACTACCCTTTGTACACACAGCATCCTGTTAGTCCAGCTATTCAACACATCATCAGGAAACATTGGCCACTCCTCCATAGAGTATACCCTTTCAAAATACCTCCATGATATGCCTGAATAGGCCACGAACATCGAAGATCTTCTAGTGAGGGTGGGCATCGGCACCTTTAGGAAAAAGCCACAGCAACAGTTACTAGCTAGAAAGACAATGGTACATTTCTTTGTCTAAATTGTCTTAGTTGTACTAACATCATAAAATCAGAGCAATTCTCACACCCATGAACAGGACGAGCATACCCTATCAAGGAATATTTCACTTGCGACAGCAACTATGTGGATTATCCAATTAAATGCCCCTGTGGATTACTCTATGTCACAGAAAATATCCAACACATCAGAGACAGAATTTTTTGCCATAAATCCACGAAACGGATGTGGCAAGATATGGTTCCCACTACCTACACACTTCAAAAAAGCTAGACATTCAGCAGCCCAACTTAGATTTCAGGTAATTAACCAAGTTCATAGACCTAGGAGGGTCAGCAACCACGTAGAGCTACTCAGACAGAGGGAATCCTACTAGATTCACACTCTACAAACTATGGCACCACCAAGCCTTAATCGGGAATGCGATCTGGTAATTTAGTACCGACATTCTGTACTAGGTTTTTACCTACCTAAACTCCAACTATTATTGTTTATTCTGACTAACTTCCTACTCATGCCCCATCCCACACCAAATTCCTCCTGCCGGTGTACCCACCATATACACTTACACATACTGACTAAATGTTATATTGCCTCTTGGCAGCAGCATATTGCCCTTCGGCTACTCTCCACTCTCCTCAATTGTCACCCTAGTATGTGTCAATGTACATCATAGCTATTGTTCTGGGATTGTTTTGTTTTTATTGGGTTTTAAATCCCTTTGTATGTATACAGCTCTGGCAAAAATTAAGAGAACACTGAATAGTTTTATAAACATCAGTTGCTCTACATGTCTGACAGCCATTCCATTCTAGTGTCAGTTGAATTCCAACCAGAGAACACCTCATTCTACTTAATGTGATTCTGATTAGGTGATCACCTGAACCAAATCTTATTTAATGAAGGAAAGTATAAAAAAAACCCTGCTGTGGTGTTCACAATCCTCTTGCAATTGGATGAGCTGGATGGCAAAACAATTGCTAGTAATATCCCAAAAGTAATAGGAATGAAAAAAATAACTTTTAACCATGCCAAAGGAGTTGAAAAGAAAAGTCTTGAGTGAGGAAAAGAAGGGCTCATTTCTGGTTTTACTAGCAGAGGGATACAGTGAGCGTCATGTTGCCTCCATCCTTAAAATTTCTAAGATGGCAGTTCATTACAACAGGGTTAAGCAGTAGACATTGGGTACAACAAAGCTACAAACCGGCAGAGGGTGAAAACAACTCTCCACTAACCGGGATGACCCACATCTTATTCGAAAGTCAATCAGCAAACCGCAGGATGACATCAAGTGACCTACAAAAGGAATAGCAAATGGCTGCTGGGGTGAAGTGCACGGCAAGAATAGTTCGTAACAGGCTCCTAGAGGCAGGGTTCAAGTTATGTAAAGCTGGAAAAAAGCCTTTCATCAATGAGAAGCAAAGGAGAGCCAGGCTGAAGTTTTCCAAAGACTATAAGGATTAGACCATAGAGGACAGGAGTAAGGTAATCTTCTCTGATGAGTCTAATTTTCAGCTTTGCCCAACACCTGGTAGTCTAATGGTTAGACGGAGACCTGGAGAGGCGTATAAGCGACAGTGTCTTGCACCCGCTGTAAAATTCGGTGGAGGATCGGTGATGATCTGGGGATGCTTCAGCAAGGCTGGAATTGGGCAGGTTAATCTTTGTGAAGGACGTATGAATCAAGCCGCATAGAAGGTTATCCTGGAAAAACAGTTGATTCCTTCTGCTCAGGCAATGTTCCCCAACTCTGAGGACTTTTTTTTCCAGCAGGACAATGCGCCATGCCACACAGCTAGGTCAAACAATGTGTGGATGAAGGACCACCACTCAAATCCCTGCCATGGCCAGCCCAATCTCCAGACCTGAACCTCATTGAAAACCTCTGGAATTTAATCAAGAGGAAGATGGGTAGTCAAAAGCCATCAAACAAAGAAGAACTGCTTAAATTTTTGTACCAGGAGTGACATAAGGTCACCCAAAAGCAGTGTGGAAAACTGGTGGAAAGCATGCCAAGGCACATGAAAACTGTGATTAAAAATCATGGTTATTCCACAAAATATTGATTTCTGAACTCTTCCCGAGATAAAACATTAGTAGTGTTGTTTCTAAATGATTATGAACTTGTTTTCCTAGCATTATTTATTATGCTTGCCGGTACCTATCATATGAATATGAACCCCAAGTTGTGTTTGTACATATATAACTTTATACAGTGGGTACAGAAAGTATTCAGACCTCTTTACATTTTTCACTCTTTATTTCATTGCAGCCATTTGGTAAATTCAAAAATGTTCATTTTTTTTCTCATTAATGTACACTCTGCACCCCATCTTGACTGAAAACAAAAACAAAAATGTAGAAATTTTTGCAAATTTATTAAAAAAGAAAAACTGAAATATCACATGGTCATAAGTATTCAGACCCTTTGCTCAGACACTCATATTTAAGTCACATGCTGTCCATTTCCTTGTGATACTCCTTGAGATGGTTCTGCTGATTCATTGGAGTCCAGCTGTGTTTAATTAAACTGATAGGACTTTATTTGTAAAGGCACACCTGTCTATATAAGACCTCACAGCTCACAGTGCATGTCAGACCAAATGAGAGAACTGGCCAATGAGCTCAGAGACAGAATTGTAGCAAGGGACAGATCCGGCCAAGGTTACAAAAGAATTTCTGCAGTACTCAAGGTTCCTAAGAGCACAGTGGCCTCCACAATCCTTAAATTGAAGAAGTCTGAGCAATCGTGGGAGAAGAACCTTGGTGAAAGAGTTAAAGAAGAACCCCAAGATCACTGTGGCTGAGCTCCACAGATGCAGTAGGAAGATGGGAGAAAGTTCTACTATCACTGCAGCCCTCCACCAGTCGGGCCTTTATGGCAGAGTGACCCGACAGAAGCCTCTCCTCAGTGCCAGACATATGAAAGCCTGCATAGAGTTTGCTAAAAAACACATGAAGGACTCGCAGACTATGAGAAAGAAGATTCTCTGGTCTGATGAGTCGAAGATAGATCTTTTTGGTGATAATTCTAAGAAGTATGTGTGGAGAAAATCAGGCACTGCTCATCACCTGCCCAATACAATCCCAACATTGAAACATGGTGGTGGCAGCATCATGCTATGGGGTGTTTTTGAGCTGTAGGGACAGGGCGACTGGTTGCAATTGAAGGAAACATGAATGCGACCAAGTACAGAGAAAGCCTGAATGAAAACCTCTTCCAGAGTGCTCTAGACCTCAGACGAGGCCAAAGGTTCATCTTCCAACAATGACCCTAAGCACACAGCCAAAATAACAAAGGAGTGGCTTCAGAACAACTCTGTGACCATTCTTGACTGGGCCAGCCAGAACCCTGCCTCAAACCCAATTGAGCATCTCTAGAGAGACCTGAAAATGGCTGTTCACCATCCAATCTACGGAATTGGAGAGGATCTGCAAGGAAGAATGGCAGAGCATCCCCAAATCCAGGTGTGAAAAACATGTTGCATCATTGCCAAGAAGACTCATGGCTGTACTAGCTCAAAAGGGCGCTTCTACTCAATACTGAGCAAAGGGTCTGAATACTTATGACCATGTGATATTTCAGTTTTTCTTTTTTAATAAATTTGCAAAAATTTCGACATTTCTGTATTTTTCAGTCAAGATGGGGTGCAGCGTGTATATTAATGAGAAAAAAATGAACTTTTTTGAATTTACCAAATAGCTGCATTGAAACAAAGAGGGAAAAATTTATAGGGATCTTAATACTTTCTGTACCCACTGTATTAGCCCTGTATAAGTCTCTCTATTGACCTGTTTTGTATAGTTATTTTATTTTCTCTCAATTTTCATAGCGACTGTTTGAAAAAGGTTTCTCAAACCAAAACATCATGATGTTCACACCCAAGGAGCATTATTAAACTTATCATTGCTGTTCACTGTCTTCAGTAAACTATTAACTTGCATCGAGTGTGTAGTGGATATTCAACAAGCGTTGTGCACTCTGTATTTTATACTAGATGCAGAAAGGGCCACCAGAATAATCTAGTCCAACACTGGCTTACATTAATAATAATTTCTATGAAATGGCTAGGAAAGATGTATATCTTTGTACCGTGTTAGCCAGTAGACAGAAAAATATTCAGGATTGAGAGTCCTCAGTAGTTGATACCTTTTAATGGCTAACTGAAAAGATGGTAACACATTGCAAGCTTTCGAGACTACTCAGGTCTCTTCCTCAGGCTAGACTAATACATGTCACTTGTCTTATCTATTGCATTTTTTCTAGGCTGTATTGTGCATTAATATGTGACTTCAGATTTTGAATTAGTCTATGCCTGATGAAGAGACCTGAGTAGTCTCGAAAGCTTGCAATTTGTTACCATCTTTTCAGTTAGCCATTAAAAGGTATCAACTACTGAGGACTCTCAATCCTGAATATTTTTCTATGAAATGGCTATGTTTTTGAGAAGACCCACTAAAGAGAGCCAGTCAATATATTCTATTATTGTTGTCTAACTTAAAATCTGCATTATTCTAGGACAGTCAGATACAATTGGTAATCTTCCCTGCTCTCTCTTCTCCCTAACGCTGGTATTTTCTTCACTTTATCTTTGCAGGATGATAATGATTATTTACATCGAAATTGTAGTCATTATCCATTCCAGCAACCTACCTCCTCCCTCTCACAAGACCAGTCATTAGCAAACCTCTCATCTTCTTTCACTGTCTTTGGTAAACTTACTTTTAGTAGCTGTACTTTTATGGGAAGTAATACTTATATGTGGGAAGATAACTATACACTAGTAGGATATTGGGATGCATGAATATTACTGTTATTTAGAAAAAAGGTTGATATTTAGTAGCCTTTCATTATTAACATGAGAATAATAGATTATATATTGGAACAAGATGCAAAATTACATGGTAAATGTATGGCCCTAGGTGCCGCTGTGGTCCTTAAATGTAAAGGAATATGGCCATATATGAGATTTAATCTAAGGCATATAAGAAATAACATAAAAAGGTCTTTTTATTCTTCATGATGGCTCAGTAGTTAGCACTGTTGTTTTGTAGCACTGGGGGTCTTTGGTTCAAATCCCACCACAAATAACATCTTCAAGGAATTTGTGTGCTCTCCCTGTTTTTGCTTGGGATGTCTTTCCCCTCCCTCTCAATATCATAGTCTCACACTCTATGATATCAACACTCTCCTCCCTACCCTTTCACAGCTCATACAGTGGGGGAAATAAGTATTTGATCCCTTGCTGATTTTGTAAGTTTGCACACCCACAAAGACACGAACAGTCTGTAATTTTAAGGGTAGGTTACTTTTAGAGACATTGAGAGATAGAATATCAAAAATAAAATCCAGAAAATCACATTATATAAATTATATACATTTATTTGCATTTTGCAGTGAGAAATAAGTTTTTGATCCCTCTGGCAAACAAGACTTAATATTTGGTTGCAAAACCCTTGTTGGCAAGCACAACAGTCAGATGTTTTTTGTAGTTGATGATGACGTTTGCGAACATGTCAGGAGGAATTTTGGTCCACTCCTCTTTGCAAATCATTTCTAAATCATTCAGATTTTGAGGCTGTCGCTTGGCAACTCGGAGCTTCATCTCTCCATAAGTTTTCTATGGGATTAAGTTCTGGAGACTGGCTAGGACACTCCATGACCTTAGTGTGCTTCTTTTTGAGCCACTCCTTTGTTGCATTGGCTGTATGTTTTGGGTCAATGTCTTGCTGGAAGACCCAGCCACGACCCATTTTTAACCCCTTTCTGACATATGACGTACTATCCTGTCCATGTGAACTGGCCCTTAATGCCTATGGACAGGATAGTATGTCATACACGATCAGCCACGCTCATGGGGGAAGCGCAGCTGATTATCACAGCTGACACTCGGCACTATGTGCCAGGGGCGGTCATGGACCACTCCCGGTACTTTAACCCCCGGCACACTGCAATCAAACATGATTGCCGCGTTCCGGTGGCATAGGGAAGCATTGCGCAGGGAGAGGGCTCCCTGCGTGCTTCCTTGAGACCTTTCATAACAATTATTGATCGCGTTGTTCCGAGGGCCTCCTCCCTGCAGGCCCCCCCAGATCCAAGTTGGCAATTGGGTCCTTCTGGATCCTCCAGGGAGGTGGCTTCTCTCCTGCACTGCCTGTCAGATCGCTGATGTGTTATAATATTTTTTAAAAATTCCTAAATAAAGAAAAATAAATAAATATTGTTCCGAAAAATACATTTCTTTATTTAAATAAAAAAACAATAAAAGTACACATATTTAGTATCACCGCATCCGTAACGATCTGCCCTATAAAACTGTCCCACTAGTTAACCCCTTTAGTGAACCTCTTATAAAAAAGCAAAACTGGAATAACACGCAAACAAAAAGACGGATATAAATAAACATGGTACCGCTTAAAATGTTATCTTGTCCCACAAAAAACGAGCTGCCATACAGCGCCATCAGCAAAAAATAAAAAAGTTATAGCTCGCAGAATAAAGCAATGCAAAAATATATATTTTTTTATATAGAATTATTTTTAATGTATAAAAGCGCCAAAACATAAAAAAAGATATAAATGATGTATCTCTGTAATCGTACTGACCCGAAGAATAAAACCGCTTTATCAATTTTACGACACGCGGAACAGTATAAACGCCCTCCCAAAAGAAATTCATGAATTGCTGGTTTTTGTTCATTCTGCCTCTCAAAAATCGTAATAAAAAGCGATCAAAAAATGTCATGTGCCTGAAAATGGTACAATTGAAACGTCAACTCATCCTGCAAAAAGTAAGACCTCACATGACTCTGTGGGCCAAAATATGGAAAAATGATAGCTCTCAAAATGTAGTGATGCAAAAACTATTTTTTGCAATAAAAAGCATCTTTTAGCATGTGACAGCTGCGAAACATAAAAAGCTGCTGTAAATAGTAAATGATACCCCCTTTATCACCCCCTTAGTTAGGGAAAAATAATAAAAGCCAAAACAGTGGTTTACATATCATCATATTCAGGACAAATTGCATAATAACTCTTGGGGTCCAATTTCTTCTGATACCCTTGGGGAAATAAACAAATTTGTGGGCGAAAATATCATTTTTGAGGAAAAAATATGATTTTTTTTATTTTTATGGCTCTATGTTATAAACTTCTGTGAAGCACTTGGGGGTTCAAAGTTCTCACCACACATCTACTTAAGGTCCTTGGGGGGGATCTAGTTTTCAAAATGGGGTCACTTGTGGGGGTTTCCACTGTTTAGGCACATCAGGTGCTCTCCAATTGCGACATGATGCCCGCAGACCATTCCATCAAAGTCTGCAATCTAAAACGTCACAATTTCCCTTCCGAACCCCGACATGTGCTCATACAGTAGTTTTCTCCCACATATAGGAGATCAGCGTACTCAGGACAAATTGGACAACAACTTTTGGAGTCCAATTTCTTCTGTTACCCTTGGTAAAATAAAAAATTTGAGGACTAAAAGATCATGTTTGTGGAAAAAATATGATTTTTTTATTTTCACGCTCGGGCATTATAAACTTTAGTGAAACATCTGGGGGTTGAAAGTTGTCACCACACATCTAGAAAAGTTCCTTTGGGGGTCTAGTTTCAAAAAAGGGGTTACTTGTGGGGGTTTCCACTGTTCAGGCACATCAGGAGCTCTCCATACGCGACATGGCGTCCGATCTCAATTCCAGCCAATTTTGAGTTGAAAAAGTCAAACAGCGCTCCTTCCCTTCGGCTTCTGCCCGGAGGGCTTTACTGAGAACCACAAAGTGGAAACGAAAGGTTACACAAAGAGTTTCAGAGAAAAATAATGTATTCATTGTCAGAGTCACCATGGTCCAGTCAGAAAGCAGCAATTAGAATATTAACATGAGAGGCTGGTCTAGAAATTGGATCTCCATGTCAAATCCATAAATTAGACCTTTACACATAGAAACTTTTTCACAGTGAGGGGCAGCCTAGCTGTTGTGCTCCATTTCATATTCCCCCCTCCCTCGGGGACAGAGTACTAGACTGCAAAGTTTGATATTTCCTATTTTATCACTGTTTTTGCATATTTGTATGTCACTTTCTATTTCCATTTTTATATCCTTTTTATTGTAAGCACTGTACCTTTTATATTAAAGCTTAAAACTTTAATAAGTCTGAACCTTGTTGCTCTGAAGAATCCATAGCCTTAGGCCGGAGTCACACTGGCGAGGAATACGGGAGAGTGAGAGGCGCAAAAAGCACGCATTAGACACGGACAAATGATTTTCTATGGGGTCACTCGCACCAGGCGTATATTTCTCATCCGTATCCTACGCTCCGTGCCACTCGCAGCATGCTGCGATTGTCAGCGTACTACGCCCGTAGGTACGCCAATGCAAGTCTATGGGTGCGCAAAAAATACGGATTACACACGAAACACACGTGTGACCTGCGAGCAATACGCAGGTCTTTTGGCTGGTGAACAGGAAATGGGCCAATCCATCATCAGGAAGCCTAGACATGAGCTCAAAAACCGCTCCAGACATCCAGGAAGTCAGCCTCCACGGAGTGCAGCAGCAGCATGGCGTCCACATATATTATTGTAGAGATGCTCATTGTGCTGGTGCATGAGCGTCCTGAAATATGGGACCCACGCGATGCAAATTATGCTAACCGCACAAGAAAGGAGGCGTCATGGAGGCGCATCTGTCGCCAGATGTACCATGTCTTTAGTGACAGACCACGTGATGAGCAGCATAAAATTCGTAAGTGCAACCATAAAAACATCATTAACCTTAGCGTGCGCTATAAAATGAAGCTAGAATCAGCACCCCCCCTTCCTGTGCATGTACTTTTATTAGCCTCATGAGGCCGTTACATTTGGATGTGACACGTGGCTTCACACAGCCATAATTTGGGGTTAGGCCACAAGCTCCTCATCCTCCTAGCCACTAAAATTAGTTTAAGTGGAGCTAATGAGACCATGTGTATCGGCCCAATTACATATGCCACCATGGGTAGAACGCACACCCCAGAAGGCCCCATGCCTAGACTACTGTTCGAAAATGTGACCTCTCAAATATGTGATTTTGACAATCTTTCCTGTCACATTGCAGTGGAAGATGTGATGAAACGGTGGAGAAGCATCCGGGATCAGTACCGCCGGGAACGCTAGCAGCGGTCCAGGAGTGGGGATGCTGGACATGTCAAACGCAAATATATCTACTATGACCGGCTGAACTTCCTCGCCCCAATTCTGGAACTGAGACCGTAAGTACATACCTCACACCACATGACACAAAAACATTACACAAATACTTTACAGGGCCAAAAATATTGATGCATTTTTGCCTCTGTTCTATTTCATAACAGAACTCAATCCAACTTTACGGATCGAGGAACGGCCTCAGAGGCAGAGCCCATTATAGATCCTGTAGGGGATGAGGTGGCTGGCCCATCTTCTCCCCCTACAAGAAGGATGGCTGAAGAGGAGGCATCACAAGACCACACAATGGCTGGCCTACACACCACACCACCAGGACGGTCTGCTGCTGCCACCTTACCCATCCTGGAAGAGCCTGGCAACTTGAGCAGCATCCCAACTGCCCAGATCATGTCCTCCCCACAGGCTGCCCTAGCATCACGGCGAATAAGAAGAAGGCGCCAGGTCACCATTCAGGAGAGCAGGACCAATGTGGACACAGAGGTGCTCAATTATTTGTCCAGAGTCACTACAGATGATGGTGAGGAGGCCTATGCACTTAGCCTCACCCTTTATCTCCGTGCCCTTACCCGTGAGGTCAGGCTCCGTATTAGGGGTTGTATTCAGATCCTGCTTGATGCAAGCACCCCCCCAATACCCCATATGAGGTTTTTGAATTTCTGGAGAGGTGGCAGCTCTCACCACGAAATTTAATGTGCATGAGACCATCCACACAGATGCTTGCTCAAGCAGGGTCTGAACAGCCCCTAATACGTGGGCCAACACCTCAACCCCTTCCTCCCCCTACCCATCCTTCTATTCCGCAGCCCCAAATGTCTTCCTCAAGCCAACCCCACCAATATGGCCACTTGTACCCACCCAGTGTTGGAGGCTGGTCCCAACCTGGTTGGGGACGATCTGGCTATGTTGGTGGTTATGAGCCACGGGCCTACCAGAGCCAACAAGAAGCCCCTCACCATCAGGCCCAGGAGGCTGGACAATTACAGCATCATGGGCAAAAGTATGGCCCCACACAGGGCGATGTTAGCCACAATGTCCAGCAGCACCCACAGGCTGGTCATCCACGTTCCCCTTCCCCTACATATGAGGATTTATGATTCTAAATGGTTGGAGATGTCCAGTGAGATGTAACTGGTGCTCCTAATCTAAAACAACTCCTTCACCAACATTTAGAACATAATTTAACACTCACATTTTTAAACAATGTTTTCCAAACATATGAAACAATCCATCATGACAGGCAACGCTACCTCAAGCCTTTCACACAGATATTACATGTGTGTAGAAAATAGAATATTTAAATGCGCTATACTGTAAAATGAAAGGATGAAAATACACTACTCACTTGCTAACGCCTAGGAAAGGCGTGCTCGCCTTAGTTAAGTAGTCACCTTTTTTGTTAGCAATCTGTAGGCAAAAAATTCGAGGCGACCAGCATACAGAATATCACGCTCTCTCTATGTCTTAACAAGTGAGTTTTGTATTTTGATCCTTTCCAGTATAGCATGCTTAAATATTGTCTGTTCTACAGACAGGTAATATCTGTGTGAAAGATGTGAGGTAGCCTTGCCTGTCATGGTGGAATCTTTCTATGATTGGATAACATTATGAGGAAATGTGAGTGTTATCTTGTTGCCTTTATTTTGGTGATGGAGCTCACCTTTTGTTGCCAAATCAAGGATACTCTAGGCATGCAGCAATGTTGTTATTGCCTAATGTTTGTTGCTGTTTTGTTCTGTTATGTTAATTTAACACCAAGTTAAAGAAGGCACAAATGGTCATTTTGGCCATTGCCAAATTTGTGTTATGGCAATATTATGTTTGCCGTTAAGCAAACCAAAAAAAAAAATAGGCAAAACTAAAAATTTGTCTACTCTAGTTAACGTCTCTGTGTGATTTTTCAAAATCCCTCACAACATACTAACAGACACCAACCAATGCAATGAAACACTCATAGAATCATAAAGGCTTGAGTAATATATATTTAGACACTCTTAAAGAAACAAATTATATAATAGACACAGCATTCTCTTGCCAAGAAGTAGCCCCCTCAGGTGAGATAAAGTAATTCGTGAAAATATCACGCACTTTGAGGCCAGAGAGCGGTCTATGTTGAGGGTTGATAGGTGGTCTCACCCTGCGCACATTGTCCGGCCTACGCACAACACCATCAGAGGAGGAACAATCATGTATCCTGGTGAAGTTATGCAGAACAACACAGGCTTTCACAACTTCATTCACATTTTGCTCACTCAACTGAATGGCAGACTGGAGTACCCGCCATTTGGCACAAAGAATCCCAAAGGAACACTCCACCAGTCGCCTAGCACGTGATAGGCGCAAGTTAAAAATTCTGCGCCTGTGGTCAAGGTTGCGCCGGGGATATGGCCTCATTACATTGCGCGATAACTGAAAGGCCTCATCTGCCACAAGGACATAAGGGACTGATTGTTCGGGGGAGCCTGGTAGATGGCGTGGTGGTGGTAGATCCAACTGGTTGGTGCGTAGCCGCCGAGCCATTATGGAAGTATTGAAGACTCTAGAGTCTCCCGTCCTTCCATAGGCCCCAATGTCAACAATTATAAACTTGTATTGAGGGTCTGCCAGAGCCAACAATACAACAGAAAAGTATTGTTTATAATTGAAGAATTGGGAGCCTGAGTTCGGCGGCTTACGCACCCTGTTATGTTTGCCATCCAGGGCCCCAATACAATTTGGAAACTGGCAGTCCTCCTCAAAGTCTCTTGAAATCCTTAACCAGTCTTCCATCCTGGGCTCGGGCATGACCACTTGATGGAGTCTTGTCCAGATTTGTGCACATGTAGACCTCACTATGCCTGAAATGGTGGACTTTCCAATGAGAAACTCATGGTGGAGGGCGGCATAAGACAGGCCAGTGGACAGGAAGCTGTAGAACAACAGAAATAGTAAAGTTTAGAATGGCTTAAGTAAAAAAAAATCAGTTACATGCTGACCAAACTTGGTAGGAAATGAGAGAGAGCAACACACACATATTTGGTGGCACAATGACTAAGTGATATGCAGGACATATTAGATGTAACATTCTGGTGTGTCAGGTGAAACATATTTTGAGTAAGATGAGGGCATTAAACTTTGTCCAAGAAGGCCAAAAAACATAAATTAACACACACATTATGACCATAGAGAACGTGGTTGTGTAGTACATACCGTATTGTGAGTAGAAGTCGCTCCTCTGCAGATATGGCTTTGCGCATCCTCGTGTCCTGAAAGGTGATCCCAGGGCGCACTGTCTCCAAGAGGCAATCAAATGTGGAAATGCTCATACGAGAGTACTGGTAAAATTTCTCCGGATGCTCCCGCAGAGAATAATAGAGGCGGTGAAAATGATCTCTTGTGAGTCGTTGCCTCAAAAGTGGATGGACCCACATGCGTCTCCTCCTCCGCGGATCCACTATCACAGGATATGGTTGCCCAAAGCGCCGTGACAAAAGCCAGGTAAAGAGAACCTGCTCAGTTGTATTGAATCGCAGACCCTCTGCCATGCTGCACAAAGAACACCAACACACCTCGTGAAAGCAAGGTGACAAATGTACAGAATGTAGGCAGACACCTGTTTCTGAGTGTCTAAATAGGGTGCAGGCTAATGATTTAAATTGTTTGCAGGCCTCAAAACCGTTAAATGTCCATTTTGCAAGGCTGAGAGAAAATCTCGCCATACGGATTGCATACGGATGCCACACGGATTACATACGGATGCACACATGCGCAAAATACGCGACCTCACCTTGCTTACGGATGACCTACGGAACACTATTTTTGGGTCATTCATCCGTATTACGCATGTAAACTACGGACCGTATTTTGCGCAGGTTAGTGTGACTCCGGCCTTAGAGTGTGTGCTCCTGCTGATTGGCACATAGTAGTAGTAGTACTTCCGGGACTCATCGCCCGTGTGTTCAGTGAGTGGTGGCAGCGTGTATGAGCGGGGTGTGTGGTCTGTGTCGGGGTGTGATTTATGCTCCCACTGCAGCATAGAGCAGAGATTAAAAGCTAGACTGAGTGAGAGTAGATTAACCCTTGCAGGCGCAATCCCAAGTCACTTGCTGAGAAGCGGGTACGTGACAATTGGTGTCAGAGGTGGGATATACAAATATATCCTCCCTTTTAATTTGTGACAGTGAGTATAACTGTGTTTGTTATTTTTAAATAAAAAAGGAAAAGTGTGTTTTGTTTTTATTTCAAATAGATGACTTTAGTCTTGCTGTGTGTTTCTTTACAATATAACTACTGGATTTGAAATGGATAAATGTCTTATAGATGCCTCTCCTTGATGTCACTGGACAATACAAAGGTCACATCAACCCCATATATTGCCCCACTTGCCACCACTAAAGAATAAGTGGGAAGAGCTGGGCAAAATGCCAGAACTGGAGCATCTAATAGCTGCACCTTTTCTGGGTGGCTGCGGGCTGCTATTTTTAGGCTGGGGGGGTCAATATCTATGGCCCCTTACCAACCTGAGAATACCAGCCCCCAGCTGTCTGCTTTAGCAAGGCTGGTTTTCAAAAATGAGAGGGACCCCACAATGTTTTTTTAAATGATTTATTTAAATAACTAAAAAAACAGCCTGGGGGCCCCTCTGATCTTGATAACCAACCTTGCTAAAGCTGACAGCTGAGGGTTGCAGCCTCCAGCTATCAGTTTTGCACAGCTGGTTATCAAAAATACAGGGGAACTGACTCTGTTTTTTTATTATTTATTTAGAGGGCAGGTGCCAGCTGATGAATACTCACATCAGCCACTCCTGCTCTTGCTGTTATTAGCAGAAGCAGGCATATGCTGATGAGAACAGTAGTCCCATTAGCCCACACCCGTGACCGGAGATAAACTTTATACCTCCAATCACAGCTGCGGCTCACTCTGTCATTTGACAGCATGGGAACCGCAGCTATCTGACCAGCAGTAATGATTTTACCGCCAAACAGAAGCAGTGTTTGCTGTGCTGTCATGCACATGACAGTGTGGCAAACACTGGATGTTCAAGTGAATGGGGTCTGGGTGCGGATCCGGGTACTGTTCTGTTACCCAAACCCAAACTTTTTTTTTAACTGGTAGGCCGAACCCGTTGGACCCGAACATCCAGGTGTCCGTCCATCTCTAGTCACGTTACATGGGCATAGTTGCTCATCAGTATAAGTGGCTGTGCCGCTAACTGATCTACATCTGATAACATTCAGTTTGTTTGGCGCCAGGGGGGAATCTTCTTACCTCTATATTTGAGGACAATTGACATCTACCTATTGGAAGTTGCTTATTCCTTTTTAAACTTTTGACATGAAGTATATTACAAGCACAGAACATTTCTGATTCCATACTACATGAGATATAGCTGTAAAAATACAGTTTTTACACACAACTACTATATTTTGAGTGAGCAAAATTCGAATGTTAAGCATAAGGACAATACAGACTTTATTAACATTTTTGGAATTTCTGTATCAAGTAAATAATCTGAACGTAATAAGATCTGCTATAGGCCTTTTCTTTCTATTCTTCACAATTATCTGTCAGTGGATCAGCTAGGGTTTCCAGTGGCTGAGGATAAAGCAGGGCTAGTAAGGTGTTGCTGAGTAATTTGCATTTCAATGACTTTACTTGTTGATTCTATGTCCAATGTTTCCAGAGCAGCCAGCAGAAACTGCATTTGTTGGTTTTAACACTGCTCAAGCCTACTTGCCACAACAGGAGCCTTAGGGCCTTTTAATTTGGTTAGCCAGGCAGAACATGCAGTAGGAAGGAAAGAATCCTTCTGCAGGGTATGGTCTGGGCAACAGCATTTAGACTATTTTAGCATTGTGAAATAAATCTTGATAGCTTTCACTCACAAATATTTCTAAATGCGGTTTTGACAGACAGAGTAACTCGCCTTCCTGTGAAATTTTGATACTTCATTATAATAAGAGAAGATGAACACAATGACAACCTTTGCACCAAATGCACTATATGTAAAAACTACGTACCTTCATTTACAAAAGTAGTAAATAGTACTAGTAGTAAATATATTGCATGCTTCTTAATTGTCAATATTTTATTCAAAGCTTTTATATTGAAAAAATATATTTGCCATTTTACCCCTTCATCCCGAGCCTGTTTTCACCTTCCTGACCAGGCCAAATTTTACAATTCTGACCAGTGTCACTTTATTAGGGTGAGTGAACACATTGAAGATTCTGCTGCGGATCCGCAGCAGATTTGACCCTGCGGATCGGCAGCAGTTTCTGCTGCGTTGTACGGTACCTTTATTTTTTATGGAAAATGAAAACCGCAGTGAACATGCTGCAGACTTTTCCGTGCGGATTTGCTGCTGTTTTAAATCCGCAGCATGCCACTTCTTTGTGCGGAATCCGCAGCAGTTTTACACTTGCTCCATTGTATAGGTGTCAAACCGCAGGGGAAAACCGCAGGCTAATCCACAGATAAAAAGCAGAATCCGCAACGTGTGCACTTACTCTTAGGTGATAACTCTGGAACGCTTCAATGTATTCACGTGATTCTGAGATTGTTTTTTCATGAAAAATTGTAATTTATTGCAGTGTTAAATTTTGGTTGATATTTTTATGCTTATTTGTGAAAATATTGGAATTTTGGTGCAAATATAGAGAACTTTGCAATTTTCAAACTTTTATGCCCTTAAACCAGATAGTGTGGTAGGTCGGCTCTCTTTTTCTGCACACTGAGGTAGACACAGGTACATTCTCACTTTAAATCTTCCATTGGTTTATTAGGTATGCAGCATAAGCCAACATGGCATGAAAATAAACTCAGCACATTGGGCAAAACAGGAAAAGAAAACAAAATGTAATCTCACAGTCTCTGCAGCTGTGGGATCCACCCCGCTCAGGGTTAGCAAAACCTCCTGGTTCAGGTTAGCACCAACATAAGATCTGTCCTGAAGTTCCTCTTTCCACACATGCTGTACAACGACTGCCTCTGGAGGCCAGCTATTTAAGCCCCAGACCACACCCTGGGGTGAAGATAAGGTAGACAACCTAACTCCCACTCTATGGTTGTCCACAAAAAAAATAGCAAAAAAACAAATAGACAGCACTTAGTGTGCTGGAGGAAAACTTCTAGGTTTTATATCACTGAAGCCATTAACTACATCAAAGCATATGTCACCTACAGCACCTTACTAGTGTATTTGTCATATATTCCCCCCTCTGCCCAAAGCCAGGAGTTTTGGCAGCTTCACTGGCTAAACAGAAGAGTCTGAACAGGGCATCTGCGCTACCATGCTGCTTCCCTGGCCTATGCTCAACATGAAAATTAAAGTCCTGGAGCGCTAAAAACCATCTAGTCGCTCGGGCATTTTTCCCCTTCCTTTCCATCATCCATCACAGGGGTGCATGATCTGAAACTAGCTTGAACATCCAGCCTAACAGGTAATATATCATGGTGTCAATTACCCACTTGATGGCCAAGCACTCTTTTTCTGCGATGGCATAGTTCTTTTCACATGAGGAGAGTTTCCTACTCAGGCAAAAGACTGGATGTTTGTCCCCATCTATCTCCTGGGACAACACAGCTCCCACCCCAACGTCAAAGACGTCTGTCTGGCTTTCTGCACAGGGAGAGCTTAAACTCCTGGAATGCCATCTCTGCTTCAGATGACCATTTGGTCATCGACGTCTTTGTGCCGTTGAAAAGATCCGTCAGGGGGGCAACTAACATGGTGAAATTCGGGATAAAACACCGATAGTATCCCCCAATTGCCAAGAAACGCCCTGACCTGCTTTTTGGAGACTGGTTGTGGTCACTTTTGGATTGCCTTCACCTTATCTATTTGCACTTTATTTCGCCTCTCCCAACCATGTAACCCAAGTATTTTGCCTCTTCTTTCCCCAGGGTGCACTTCTTTAGGTTTATGGTAAACCCTCCCTTCCTTAGTGCATCCAGTACTGCCTGCAGTACTGCCTGAACCTTCTGCAGATGACTTCCCCAATCCGTACTGAAGAACACAATGTCGTCTAGATAAGTGGTGGCGTACTTTTTGTGAGAGGCTAGGATCTGGTCCATGGATCTCTGGAAGGTAGCTGGGGATCCTTGTACTACAAATGGCATCCGTGTATACTAAAAGCCCCTGTCCGGTGTAGAGAAGGCCGTCTTCTCCTTGTCACTTGGAGAATTTGCTAGTACCCTTTCGTTAGGTCCAGGGTGGTGATATATATGGCTGACCCTAGCAAATCTTTACCAACGGCTTGACAACCCCTCTGCAACTCCCTGGGATCTAGGACTCGCTCCAGTGGTGGCTCTATTAGCCCTCTTTTGGGACTCAGGCTCCTGCTGGGTAAGCCAATATGGAGATGCACCACCCCCTTGGCTTCTTTAGGGACTTTTTGGCCACCTGGTACCTTTCTACAAGGCCTACCAGGTCATCTGCTTTCCGGGGTTCTCCTCGGGCAACCCAGGTCTGCACCGGCCTAGGAAGGGAGTGAATAAATCTGTCCATGACAACCCGCTTGACCATCTGGGCTGGAGTAGAGGACTCTGGCTGCAACCATTTCTGTACCAGATGCAGTAGGTCAAACGTCTGAGAGCGATGTTTTCAACAAATTTTATAAAACCAATTTTTTTAGTGAGCACATCACATTTTATGAGACTTTGAAGGGCATATGTGACAGAAAATACCCAAAAGTGACAACATTTTAAACACTGCACCCTTAAAGTGCTCAAAACCACATTCAAAAGGTTTAGTAACCCTTCAGATGCTTCATAGGAATTAAAGCATTGTGGAAGAAAAAAATGAAAATGGTAATCTTTCCCACAAAAATGTTACTTTAGCCTCAAATTTGGCATTTTCACAAGGGTAACAGGAGAAAATGGAACAAGCAGTTTGTTGTGCAATTTACTCTGAGTACGCCGATACCCTATATGTGGTGGAAAACTACTGTTTGGGCGCACCTCAGGGCTCAGAAGGGAAGCATCATTTGACTTTTACATTGTAAAATTGACTGGAATCGATAGCGGAGGCCATGTTGTGTTTGCAGAGCACCTGATGTGACTGTACAGTGGAAACCCCCTATAAGTGACCCCATTTTAGAAAGTAGACCCATCAAGGACTTAATTTAATGCTGTTGTGAGCACCTTGAACCCACAGGTGCTTCAAAGAATTTTATAACCTTGAGCTGTGAAAATGAAAAAATATATTTTTCACACAAAAATGTTGCTTTAGACCCAATTTTTTAATTTTCACAAGTGTAGTAGAGTAAAATGGACCATACAATTTGTTGTACAATTTCTCCTAAGTACAGCGATGCCCCATAAGCAGTAGAAAACTACTGTTTGGACACACGGCAGGACTCGTAATGTAAGGAACGCCAATTGACTTTTGGAGCGCAAAATGAACTGAAATAGATAACGGACACCATGTCCTGTTTGTAGAGCCCCTAATATGACTATACAGTGGAAATCCCCCACTAGTGACCAAATTTTGGAAACTACACACTTCAAGGAACTTATCCAAAAGTGCAGTGAACACCTTAAATCCACAGAGGCTTTACAGAATTTTATAACTATGAGCCATAAAAATGAAAAAATATGTTTTTCCCTCAAAAATGTTGATTCAGCCCCACATTTTTCACTTTCAAAATCTTAACAGAAAAAAAGGACCATGCAATTTATTGTGCAATTTCTACTGAGTACACAGATACCGCATATGTGGCATAAAATTACTGGCTGGGCACTTTGTAGTTCTCAAAAGGGAAGGAGCACCAATTGAATTTTGGAGCACAATTTTTACTGGAATACATTTCGGATGCCATGTCACATTTGGAGAGCCCGTGACTTGCCAAAACAGCAAAAACCACCAAAACTGACCCCATCTTGAAAACAAAACTTCTTGAGGAATTTACTGTATCTAGGGGTGTAGTGAGCATTTTTAAGCTTTTGTGACCTCTTGAATGAGTCGTCGCTGCGCTATTGGGATAATTTTGGTTGGCAGTCTACTCCTTGGAAGGTTCACCACTGTTCAATGTTTTCACCATTTGTGGATAATGGCACTCACTGTGGTTCGCTCGAATTCCCAAAGCTTTATAAATGGCTTTATATCTTTTTCCAGACTGATAGATCTGAATTTCCTTGTTTCTCATTTGGTCCAGAACTTCTTTGGATCATGATATGATATCCTTTGTCAGGCAAGTCCTATTTAAGTGATTTCTTGATTGAGAATAGGTGTGGCAGTAATCAGACCTGGATGTGGCTAAGGAATTTGAACTCAGTTTCTCAAAAATGTGATAAACCACAGTTAATTTTTATTTTAAGGAGTGGGGGAAATCATTTTTTCACACAATGCCATGTAGGTATGGTTTTCTTTTTCCCTTAATAATAAAGACCTTAATTTATAAAATTCATTTTGTGTTTCCTTGTGTTATCTTTGTCTAATATTTAAATTTGTATGGTGATCTAAAACATTTAAGTATAACAAACATGCAAAAAAATAGGAAATCAGGAAGGGGGCTAACACTTTTTCACTCAACTGTACCTATGATCCATGAGGAGGTTGGTTGCTTAGCATTCATAATTAATATTAATATCAGTTGCACTCCTTCATCTCCTTTTTTTAATTGTGCCCTCTGGAATCCATGGTCTGTATGTAACAAGCTTCCTTTCCTGCACAACTACTTTCTGAACAACTCTCTTAATCTGTTGGCCCTTACTGAAACCTGAATTCAGGATTCTGACACTGTCTCCCCTGCTGCCATCTCCCATGGTGGCTTACAATTCTCCCATTCCCCGAGACCCACAAGCAGACTTGGTGGTGGAGTTGGCATACTCCTGTCCCCACAATGCACTTTCCAGGCTATCCCCCCAGCTCCATCACTCTCATTCCCTTCTTTTTAGGTCCACACCATCAGGCTCTTCCGTCCCCGCTCCCTCTGAGTAGCTGTCATATACCGGCCCCCAGGCTCATCCACCCAATTCCTTGACCACTTCTCAACCTGGCTGCCGCACTACACTTCCTCAGAACTCCCAACCCTTATCCTGGGAGACTTCAACATCCCCATTAATAGCCACACTTCCACAGCTGCATCCCAGCTTCTATCACTATCCACTTCTCTTGGCCTCTCACAGCTGTCAACCTCTGAAACACACAAAGATGGTAACACCCTTGACATGATCTTTGTCTGGCTCTGTTCAATCTCCTACCTAGATAACTCACCGCTTCCCCTCTCTGACCACAACATTCTCTCCTTCATGCTCACAAATCCTCGCCCACCCCAGCACACTCCTACTTACCACACATTCAGAAATCTATAAGTCATTAACCTTCATACACTTGCAGACTCCCTACACACATCACTGTCCCCAATCTCCTCTTTTTCCTGTCCTGATTTGGCTGTACATCACTACAATGACACTCTTAGAAGCACCCTTGACCAAGTAGCTCCCGTCACCCGCAAAACCTCCAACCACAGAGTAAAACAGCCCTGGCTCACTTTGCAAACTCGACTTCTCCAGCGGTGCTCTAGGAGTGCTGAACGCTTATGGAGGAAAACTTCCACACCAGAAGACTTCATTCACTTCAAATTCATGTTAAGAACCTATAATTCTGCCCTTCATCTTGCCAAACAGACTTACTTCACCACCCTGATCTCCTCACTATCCAACAACCCCAAGAAACTTTTTGATACATTTCACTCCCTCCTGAGGTCAAAAGCCTCATTTGTGCTGACATTTGTGCTGATGACCTGGCCTCCCACTTTATAGAGAAAATGGATAACATCCGTCAGGAAATCCACTCCCAGCCACCAGGTGCCGTGATTCCCATCCCTCCCTTCATCTCCCTTGGCTCACTCTCCACGTTTGATCCCTTCACAGAAGAAGTCTCCAGGCTCCTCTCTTCTCGTCTGATTACATGCACTACTGACCCCATACCCTCACATCTTCTCCTGTTGTGAGTTCATTTTCCCCTTCACCGTCGATGTCTGATGAACTCCCTCTTCTGGTGAAGGAAGGTAGTGAGGCTGATTACCAAACACCTGATCTGGTAGATGATGACTGGGTAACAGGAAATTCTGACTGGATATAAGGCAGCCGATGCCCTTCTGAGTCGCTGGTGATTTCTCTGCTGGATTCTTGGAGACCAGTCTGATTCCTGCTTTCCAAAGATAAGTTTTTGCTCTGCTCTTGAACTTATTAGTTTTGTTTTGTTTACCTTGTTTTTTGGAGTTCAGCCATCCCCGGTCGGGGGTGTGCTGAGTTCCATTTTTGTCTCTGATCAGTTTGTCTCTTTGCTCTGTCTT
Source organism: Dendrobates tinctorius (assembly GCF_039654945.1). Lineage (NCBI taxonomy): Eukaryota > Metazoa > Chordata > Amphibia > Anura > Dendrobatidae > Dendrobates > Dendrobates tinctorius. Next base: position 36,800,596 of record NW_027361698.1, read on the forward strand.
CAGAATTTACCTGAGTGCTGATATAGTCTTTTTGAAGTCCTAGCGACTTCAGGGCCTATCAGACGGTTGGGACATTTTTTGGTAGGGCTTTTTACGGATTGCAGACAGCAGCTTTTCTATCCTGTCCTTTTCAGTTAGCTTGGGCCCCATCGTTTGCTCAACCTATCTTTCTATCTGTGTTAGTGTTTTCATCTTGCTTCATCGTCATTATATGTTGGGGGCTGCCTATTGCGTTGGGGTCTGCTCTGGGGCAGTTTAGATTTCCCTTTTCTTTCTTTAGGCCTATTTAGTTCTCCGGCTGTGATCGAGGGGTCTAGGGCATCGTAGGAACCCCCCATGGCTACTGTTAGTTGTTGTGGATAGGATCAGGGGTCTGCAATCCGATAGCTACCAACCTCTCCGGTTTTCTGGACTTAGCTTGTATTTTTGTTTTTTCCTCCTTTGGTGACTCATTCGTAAAAGAATCACCAGCCACTCAGAAGGGCATCGACAGAGCAAAGAGACAAACTGATCAGAGACAAAAATGGAACTCAGCACACCCCCGACCGGGGATGGCTGAACTCCAAAAAACAAGGTAAACAAAACAAAACTAATAAGTTCAAGAGCAGAGCAAAAACTTATCTTTGGGAAGCAGGAATCAGACTGGTCTCCAAAAATCCAGCAGAGAAATCACCAGCGACTCAGAAGGGTGTCGGCTGCCTTATATCCAGTCAGAATTTCCTGTTACCCAGTCATCATCTACCAGATCAGGTGTTTGGTAATCAGCCTCACTACCTTCCTTCACCAGAAGAGGGAGTTCATCAGACTTCGACGGTGAAGGGGAAAATGAACTCACAACAGTACCTCTCCCTTGAGGAGGGGTCACCGAACCCTCATCCACGCCACCAGGGCAATCAGGATGGGCCCGATGAAAGGCACGAACCAATCTTTCGGCATGAATATCGGATGCAGGGACCCAAGAATTATCCTCCAGGCCATAACCCTTCCATTTAACCAAATACTGGAGTCTCCGTCTAGCCAGGCGAGAATCCAGTATCTTCTCAACCTCATATTCCACATTACCTTCAACCAAAACCTGGTCAGGAGGTGCCACCACAGGAACTACTGGCTCAACAAACCTCTTTAACAGAGACTTATGAAACACGTTATGGATGTTAAATGTAACAGGAAGAGCCAATCGAAAAGAGACTGGATTAAGAATCTCCAAAATCTTGTAAGGTCCAATAAATCTAGGTTTAAACTTTGGAGAAGCCACCTTCATAGCGATATTCTTTGATGACAACCAAACCATATCACGCACCTTAAACTGGGGACCAATGGTCCTATGCCGGTTGGAAAACCGCTGGGCCTTTTCCTGGGAGAGAGACAAGTTATCCACCACTTGGTCCCAGATCTGGTGCATTCTCTCCACCACAGTGTCAACACCTGGGCAGGCAGAAGGCTCCACCTGCCCTGAAGAGAATCGAGGATGAAACCTCCTTCGGTGACTCATTCATAACATTCTCCAGTCTCTCCAGTCATCACAACTCATCTAACTACAATCTTTAATCTCTCCCTCTCCTCAGGCACACTCTATAGTTACTCCATTATTAAAGAAATCTGCTCTCGACCCATCCTGCACAAACAGCTACAGACCAGTCTCCAATCTCCCCTTCATCTCTAAACTCTTGGAGCGACTGGTTTACTCCCGCCTTACCCGTTACCTCTCCACTGACTCCCATCTAGACCCATCACAGTCTGGTTTTCGCCCCCTACATTTGACAGAAACTGCACTCATCAAAGTGACCAACGACCTTCTGACAGCAAAATGTAATGGTAACCAGTCTGTGCTCATTCTTTTTGACCTATCTGTAGCTTTCGACACTGTTGACCACCATCTTGTAGTAACTAGGCACTAGTCACTAGGCATTATGGACACTGCTCTCTCCTGGTTCTCTTCCTATATTTCTGACCTCTCCTTCAGTGTTCTGTTCACTGGCTCCACTTCATCTCCTCTTCCTCTCGCTGTCGGGGTCCCTCAGGGCTCAGTCCTTGGCCCCCTTCTCTTCTCGCTCTACATGGCCCCAACTGGACAGACCATCAGCAAATTTGGCTTTCAGTACCATCTTTATGCTGATGACACACAACTATATATGTCATCCCCTGACCTTACCCCCCGCTGTACTACAGAACGCCAGTGACTGTCTGTCCGCAGTCTCCAATATCATGTCCGTTCTCTATCTGAAACTCAACCTTTCCAAAACGGAACTTCTTCTGCTCCCGCCGTCTACTAACCTCCCTAAATCTGACATTTCCCTCTCCGTGGGTGGCACCATAATTACACCCTGGCAGCAGGCACACTGTCTGGGTGTTATGTTTGACACCAATCTCTCCTTCACCTCCCATATACAATTTCTTGCCCGCTCTGGCTGCTTACGCCTAAAGAACATCTTTAGAATCCACCCTTTTCTCACCATGGAAGCAACAAAAAACCTCACTGTCGCCCTGATCCACTCCCGTCTGGACTACTGTAATGCTCTATTAATTGGCCTTCCCATCACTCGACTTTCCCCTCTCCAGTTCATCCATAATGCAGCAGCCAGGGTCATCCATCTGGTTAATCGGTACGTGGACGCATCCTGTCTTCGCCAGTTGTTACCCTGGCTGCCCATTCATTATAGGATCCAATTCAAAGTACTTATTCTCACCGACAAAACTCTACACAGTGTGGCACCCCATTACATCTTCTGCCTCATGACTGTCTCTCGGCCTAACCGACCGCTGCGCTCTGCAAACGACTTTCGACTAACCTCTGCACTAATCCGTACCTCCCACTCGCGACTTCAAGACTTCTCCCGCGCACCACCAATCCTGTGGAATGCTCTACCCCAAAAAATTAGTACCAGCCACAGCTTGCACAGTTTTATGTGCTCCCTCAAAACACATTTGTTCAGAGCAGCCGATCACGTTCCCTTATCAGTCATATGCAAGAACTGATGTCACACAAACCAGAGTAGAAGATTAACAAACTCTAATAATTAAAACAGTGCAAACAACTGTCTGCTCAATACAGTCCCCCAGCATAAGCCTGCAGTTGTTGTATACTGCAATACCATACACACCTTTTATCCATGAGGGGAGGGATGTTTAACATTTTAAATGCAAACAGATATGGTTTATAATGTGCCAATCACAAGGTAACGTGTACATCCCACAAGTAACAAACACCCTATTTTACCCCGCCATTACAAGACCTGGATGCAAAAAAACAAAGAAGTATTAGATGCTTGAGCAAAATATGCAAGTTAACTACAATATTAAAAATCAATTGAAAATACTACTACTACTACTTCTACTACTACTACTGATAAGACTGCCTCTTGTCTATTAGATTGCATGGATGTGGATATGCTAATGATTTTCATTCATGGCTCACAAGTTTTGGTGGATAGTCAGAGTTGTGAGAGGTTTTTGAAGACCCATAAAGCAATTTCTGCTTAACTATGGAGAAAAATACAGAATAGACAACTGTTGACTCAATGGTGGTTCGACTGACCGTTCAACTGGCAGCTATCTCTCCTCACTCTTCTGCCGACCACTACTGTGCTCTCTATAAAAGAAGTGGATAGCTCACTTAGAACATAAGGTTTGGCTGTCTGAAAAAAAAGATGCCAGATCCTTATCTCACCCAACATCATCTGTGGAAGGACAGTCAGGAGGCTCCTATGACATTTGACTGTCAGCCAAGCTCTCCAATATCATTAGGTTCAGCCTGCACGTGTCTAATGTATATAGGTTCCTTAACACTATTTGGTGGAAAAGCAAATGCTGTACAGTAGTATACATACCAAAGTATATAAGCAGTATGTAAACAGTTCTGAGTTGCCTTGTCTGTCCACCACCTTTTTGCAAAAATATACATTTCTGCTTTACATTCATCCCATGTAATAAATGTATGTTTCTGACTTTTTCTTGGGGTTTCTTAAAAAGAAAACTGAATCAGAAGAGAACGTGAGCTTAGAGCAATCTGCATGTACGTGCACATGCCGATATCCTGAATGTATACATAAATGCATGGAGACTGAAGCAATTATTGTGCTACACAATTATCCTGCAGCTTATTTTCTGTAAATAATGTAATCCTAGCATCACAAGACCCTTTCATGACATGCAGTTAAGTATAGTTTCCATAAATTACTGTTCTTAGATTAACTACAGCAGACTTCAGTAATCTATGTATACATGTACACACTCAACCCTTTCCCTGCCAACTCTTAGAAAAGTCTTCTAGAAGTATTACTAACATTGTCATGGTAATACTTATTTGGCTAATTTCTGATTTAAAATACTAAAATTAAAGGGGTTGTCACTTCATTTTAACAAATCTGTTGGTGCCATTATTTTGTGCCACTTAGCAATATATAAGAATAACTAGCTGAAGAGTCCGGCGCTGCCCGGGCATAGTAACTAACTACGGTTAGTTATAACAAATTATAATGATTATATCTATACATATAAAGCTGAGTTTAGAGCCCCACCCACTTCGCATAGCCACATTCACTATAATATCCCACATCATCCCGTCAGACAGAGCTACCGGACTACTACCCCTAATATCCCACATCATCCCATCAGCCAGAGCCACCGGACTACTACCCCTAATATCCCACATCATTCCGTCACATCCGCTGGACTACTACCCCTAATATCCCACATCATCCTGTCAGCCAGAGCCACCGGACAACTACCACTAATATCCCACATCATCCTGTCACATCCGCCGGACTACTACCCCTAATATCCCACATCATCCTGTCAGCCAGAGCCACCTGACAACTACCACTAATATCCCACATCATCCCGTCAGCCTGGGGTCAGAACCAGAGCGCTGAGTGGAACGGTCCTAACTTCCATACCGGGGATCCTCTTAAGAGAGGCCTGGTGTCAGAACCAGAGCGCTGAGGGGATTTGCAGACTTCCATACCAATGATCCCTTTAATAGAACCCTGGGGTCAGAATCAGAGCACTGAGGGATTTGCCCTAACTTCCATACAGGAGATCCCTTTAAGAGAGCCTGGGGTTAGTACCAGAGCATTTGAAGTCAATTGCCCTGACTTCCATACCGAGGATCCCTTTAAGAGAGGCATGGGGTCAGAACCAAAGCACTGGATGGATTTGCCCTGCCTTCCATACCGGAGATCCATTTAAGAAAGGCCTGGGGTCAGTACCAAAGCGATGAGTGGATTTGCCCTAACTTGCATATCATTGATCCACGGGAGGGGGGGATTCATTTCTGTCATGTGCTCTGTGCTCCTTTCTGGGGGGCAGACAATGGCTGGGAGCTTATGTTCCCAGGGATGCTAGATTTCTCCCACCATGTCAGTGTCTGCTGAGGTGTTGTCAAGTGGGAAAACTTGCTCATAGCAACCAATCACAGCTCAGCTACTTTTAACCAGCTCTGGTGAAATGAGAGATGCTTAGTGATTGGTTGCAATGGTTGCAAGGAAAACTGTTCATCATAGCAACCAATCACAGTTCAGTTTCTTTTGAACAACTCTGGTGAAATAAAAGATGCTTCGTGATTGGTTGGTGATACACACATACATACTGTACATTCGTTTTTACATGTAGAGATGCACAGTCAGTGACGGTGGCGGGGATGGTGGTGAGCTCATGAATATGGAGGACTACATGGCACCAGGCTCACTAGTCCTCTAGAACAGGGGTCCCCAACCACCGGTCCGCGGCCCAGCACCGGGCCGTTGCAGTGCCCTTGCTGGTCCGCGGGCAGAAGGGGAGCCGGCGGCGGTGCAGCAGCTGATACTCACCCTGCATCCCGCGGCGGCTTCATCCAGCGCTGAGCGGTCAAGTGTACCACTCATTTAAGGTCATGAATATGGACACCACTCCTCTCCCATAGGCGTGGCGTCCATATTCATGGACCTTAATGAGCGGTAGCACGTGACCGCTCCGCACAGGAGCTAAAGCGCCGTGAGATGCAGGGAGGGAAGTTCAGCGACGGGAAGGAAGGTCAGCGATGTGAGGGTAAGTATGATGGGGGAGGATGGGGGAGCCGAGTGGAGCCATATATACAAGGGAGGCCGGGAGAGTGGGAGCGGAGCCATATATACAAGGGAGGCCGGGAGAGTGGGAGCGGAGCCGTATATACAAGGGAGGCCAGGAGACTGGGAGCGGAGCCATATATACAAGGGAGGCCGGGAGAGTGCGAGCGGAGCCATATATACAAGGGAGGCCGGGAGAGCGGGAGCGGAGCCATATATACAAGGGAGGCCGGGAGAGTGGGAGCGGAGCCATATATACAAGGGAGGCCGGGAGAGTGGGAGCAGAGCCATGTATACAAGGGAGGGAGAGTGGGAGCGGAGCCATGTATACAGGATGGGACAGGGGAGCCATGTATACAGGATGGGAGAGTGGGAGCGGAGCCATGTATACAGGATGGGACAGGGGAGCCATGTATACAGGATGGGAGAGTGGGAGCAGAGCCATGTATACAGGATGGGACAGGGGAGCCATGCATACAACAGGGGGAGCCACACAGAGCTGGACAGGACGGGGGGGGACCACACATACATTTTCTGATGATTAGAAAATAATCAGCATGTACAGTACTCCAGTACAATTTTTCTTAAGTGCTCAATGCTCCATTTCCTTGTAGGCTCCAATCATCATTAGCAGTGACGGTCATCAGTAGAAGTAGCCGGTGCTCCCACTGAAACAGAGAAACAAGCCAGGTGCTCCCACTAATTCAAAACCGTCCATGTGACCCTGGACCTAACTACCATGGACGGAATATTACGTCCCAGCGATCAGCGGCGCCCACGTGGTGAGCGCCGCTGATCGCGGCCGGGTGTCAGCTGATTATCACAGCTGACACCCGGCACAATGTGTCAGGGGCGGTCACGGACCGCCCCCGACACGTTAACCCCTTGTACACCACGATCAAACGCGATCGCAGTGTACCGGGGGTTAAAGGGAAGCATCGGCAGGGAGGGGGCTCCCTCCGTGCTTCCCTGAGCCCCCCACGGCAGCGCAATGTGCAGCGCTGCTGCGGGGGCTCTTTCCCTACAGGCCCCCGGATCCAAGATGGCGACGGGGGCCTTCGGGGGCCTGCAGGGAGCTGACTTCCTCACTGCCTGCAAAGCGCAGGCATGAGGAAGTCTGCAGCAGTGCCTGTGACAGATCAGCGATCTGTCACAGGACAGTGATGTCCCACCTGGGACAAGGTAATAAAGTAAAAAAAAAGTGTTAAAAACAAATAAAAAAAAATCGCTAAGGCTGGTTTCACATTAGCGCTTTTTAAGCGCACGCACGGCCGGGGGTAGCTCCGCCCCCGAGCCGGCTCTCTGCCCGGCGTGCCTGCCCCTTGCTTGTAGTGCCGCCTCCTAGCGCACAGCGGCGCCTGCGATCGGCGCACCCTATCTTTAGCATAGGGTGCGCAGATCGTGCGCAGGCCGTGCGCTAGTTGCGCTTTGACCTGCGCTGCGCACTTTTGACGGTGCGCCGAGCACGCCGAAATCCGAAAAGTTTGATTTTTGGCGCGCACGGCGCACCGTCAAAAGTGCGCAGCGCAGGTCAAAGCGCAACTAGCGCACGGCCTGCGCACGATCTGCGCACCCTATGCTAAAGATAGGGTGCGCCGATCGCAGGCGCCGCTGTGCGCTAGGAGGCGGCGCTACAAGCAAGGGGCGGGCACGCTGGGCAGAGAGCCGGCTCGGGGGCGGAGCTACCCCCGGCCGTGCGTGCGCTTAAAAAGCGCTAATGTGAAACCAGCCTTAATAAATTAGTAAAAAAAAAAAAAATATTCCCAAATAAATCCATTTTTTCAAAATAAAAAAACCAAAAAAACAATAAAAGTACACATATTTGGTATCGCCGCGTCCGTAGCGACCCGCCCTATAAAACTGTCCCATTAGTTAACCCCTTTAGCAAACCCCTTAAAAAATAAAGATAAAAAACAAAGCAAAAAATAATGATTTATTATCATACCACCGAACAAAAAGTGCAATAACACGCGATCAAAAAGACGCATATAAATATCCATGGTACCGCTGAAAGCGTCATCTTGTCCCGCAAAAAACGAGCCTCAATACAGTGTCATCCGCAAAAAAATAAAAAAGTTATAGCTCGCAGAATAAAGCGATACAAAAATAATTATTTTTTATATAAAATTGTTTTCATTGAAAAAACCGACAAAACATAAAAAAACGACCTAAATGAGGTATCGCTGTAACTGTACTGACCCGAAGAATAAAAGTGCTTTATCAATTTTACCGCACGCGGAACGGTGTAAACGCACCCCCAAAAAGAAATTCATGAAACGCTGGTTTTTGTTCATTCTGCGTCCCAAAAATCGGAATAAAAAGCAATCAAAACATATCACGTGCCTGAAAATGGTGCCATTGAAAACATCAACTCGTCCCGCAAAAAATAAGACCTCACATGACTCAGTGGGTCAAATACGGAAAAATTATAGCTCACAATATGTGGTGATGCAAAAACTATTTTTACAATAAAAAGCGTCTTTTAGCGTCTGACAGCTGCCAAATATAAATGCCGCCATAAATAGCAAATCAAACCCCCCATTATCACCCCCTTAGTTAGGGAAAAATAATAAAACTAAAAGAAAATGTATTTATTTCCATTTTCCCGCTAGGGTTAGGGTTAGGGTAGGGTTAGGGTTAGGGTTAGGGTTAGGGCTAGGGTTAGGGCTAGGGTTAGGGTTAGGGCTAGGGTTAGGGCTCAGATTAGGGTTAGGGGTGTGTTGGGGTTAGGGTTGGAGTTATAATTGGGGGGTTTCCACTGTTTGGGCACATCAGGTGCTCTCCAAAGGCAACATGGCGTCTGATCTCAATTCCAGCCAATTCTGCGTTGAAAAAGTCAAATGGTGCTCCTTCCCTTCCAAGCTCTTCCATGCGCCCAAACAGTGTTTTACCCCCACATGTAGGGTATCAGCCTACTCAGGACAAATTACAAAACAACTTTTGGGGTCCAATTTCTCCTGTTACCCTTAGGAAAATAAAAAATTGGGGGCAAAAATATAATTTTGCGGAAAAAAATGTTTTTTTTATTTTCACGCCAAGGCGTTATAAACTTCTGTGAAGCACTTGGGGGTTCAAAGTGCTCTCCACACATCTAGATAAGTTCCTTGGGGGGGTCTAGTTTCCAAAATGGGGTCACTTGTGGGGAGTTTCAATAGTTTAGGTACATCAGGGGCTCTCCAAACGCACATGACACCCGCAGACCAATCCATCAAAGTCTGCATTCCAAAACGTCACTACTTCCCTTCCGAGCCCCGACGTGTGCCCATACAGTAGTTTTCTCCCACATATGAGGTATCAGCGTACTCAGGACAAATTGGACAACAACTTTTTGGGGTCCAATTTCTCCTGTTACCCTTGGGAAAATAAAAAAAATGGGGACTAAAAGATGATGTTTGTTGAAAAAATACGATATTTTTATTTTCACGCCCGGTCGTTATAAACTTCTGTGAAGCACTGGGGGGGTTCAAAGTGCTCACCACACATCTAGATAAGTTCATTAGGGGATTTAGTTTCCAAAATGGGGTCACTTGTGGGGGGTTTCCACTGTTTAGGTACATCAGGGGCTCTCCAAAAGCAACATGACACCCGCAGACCATGCCATCAAAGTCTGCATTCCAAAACGTCACTACTTCCCTTCCGAGCCCCGACGTGTGCCCATACAGTAGTTTTCTCCCACATATGAGGTATCAGCGTACTCAGGACAAATTGGACAACAACTTTTGGGGTCCAATTTCTCCTGTTACCCTTGGGAGAATAAAAAAATTGGAGACTAATTGATCATGTTTGTGGAAAAAATACGATTTTTTTATTTTCATGCCTGGGCATTATAAACTTCTGTGAAGCCCTTGGGGGTTCAAAGTGCTCACCACACATCTAGATAAGTTCCTCAGGGGGTCTAGTTTCCAAAATGGGGTCATTTGTGGGGGGTTTCCACTGTTTAGGTACATTAGGGGCTCTCCAAAGGCAACATGACACCCCCAGACCATTCCATCAAAGTCTGCATTCCAAAACGTCACTACTTCCCTTCCGAGCCCCGACTTGTCCCCATCCAGTAGTTTTCTCCCACATATGGGGTGTCAGCGTACTCAGGACAAATTGGACAACAACTTTTGGGGTCCAATTCCTCCTGTTACCCTTGGGAAAATAAAAAAAATGGGGACTAAAAGATGATGTTTGTGGAAAAAATACGATTTTTTTATTTTCACGCCCGGACGTTATAAACTTCAGTGAAGCACTGGGGGGTTCAAAGTGCTCACCACACATCTAGATAAGTTCCTTGGGGGGTCTAGTTTCCAAAATGGTGTCATTTGTGGGGGTTTCTACTGTTTTGGTACATCAGGGGCTTTCCTAACGCGACATGGTGTCCGATCTCAATTCCAGCCAAAAACGTCAAATGGCGCTGCTTCCCTTCCGAGCTCTGCCATGCGCCCAAATAGTGGTTTACCCCCACATGTGGGGTATCAGCGTACTCAGGATAAATTGCACAATATCTTTTAGGGTCCTGTTACTTTTGGAAAAATAAGAATTGAGGGTGAAAAGATCATTTTTGTGGAAAAAATATGATTTTTTAATTGTACCGCTGTACGTTATAAACTTCTGTGAAGCCCTTGGGGGTTCAAAGTTCTCACCACACATCTAGATAAGTTCCTTGGGGGGTCTAGATTCAAAAATGGTGTCATTTGTGGGGGTTTCCACTGTTTTGGTACATCAGGGGTTTTCCAATCGCGACATGGTGTCCGATCTCAATTCTAGCCAAAAACGTCAAATGGTGCTGCTTCCCTTCCGAGCTCTGCTATGCGCCCAAATAGTCATTTACACCCACATATGGGGTATCAGCGTACTCAGGACAAATTGCACAATAACTTTTAGGGTCCTGTTACCCTTGGAAAAATAAAAATTGGGGGTGAAAAGATCATTTTTGTGGAAAAAATATGATTTTTTAATTGTACCGCTGTACGTTATAAACTTCTGTGAAGCCCTTGTGGGTTCAAAGTTCTCACCACATATCTAGATAAGTTCCTTGGGGGGTCTAGTTTCCAAAATGGGGTCACTTGGGGGGGTTTCCACTGTTTAGGTACATCAGGGGCTCTCCAAACGCGACATGGCGTTCGATCTGAATTCCAGCCAATTTTGCATTGAAAAAGTCAAACGGCGCTCCTTCCCTACTGAGGTCTGCCATGCGCCGAAACAGTGGTTCCCCCCCACATATCAGGTATCAGCGTACTCAGGACAAATTGCACAATAACTCTTGCAGTCCAATTTCTCCTGTTACCCTTGGTAAAATAAAGAAAATTGAACCTGAAGTATTTTTTTTGTGAAAAAAAGTTAAATGTTCATTTTTTTTTTAATATTCAAAAAATTCCTGTGACGCACCTAAAGGGTTAATAAACTTCTTGAATGTGGTTTTAAGCACCTTAAGGGGGGCAGTTTTTAGAATGGTGTCACTTTTGGGTATTTTCTATCATATAGACCCCTCAAAGTGGCTTCAAATGTGATGTGGTCCCTAAAAATAAAATGGTGTTGCAAAAATTAGAAATCGCTGGTCAATTTTTAACCCTTATAACTTCCTAACAAAAAAAAATTTTGGTTCCAAAATTGTGCTGATGTAAAGTAAACATGTGGGAAATGTTATGTATTAAGTTTTTTGTGTGCCGTATCGCTGTGATTTAAGGGCATTAAAATTCAAAGTTGGAAAATTGCGAAATTTTCAAAATTTTCACCAAATTTCCATTTTTTTCACAAATAAACGCAAGTTATTTGAATGCAATTTTACCACTAACATGAAGTACAATATGTCACGAGAAAACAATGTCAGAATCACCGGGATCCATGGAAGCGTTCCAGAGTTATGACCTCATAAAGGTACAGTGGTCAGAATTGTAAAAATTGGCCCGGGAGTTAACATGCAAACCACCCTTGGTAGTGAAGGGGTTAAGTGACACATCACTGGAATTATGTCTCTCTTTCTGTCTTATGCTGCTCCCAGATCACATGGCAATAAAAACTGGTGAAAGATTCCCTTTAAATTGATTCTCCGCAAGAACAGTCAGCAAAGTATGGCCACTAGCTACATGGATTTTGCAGTCATGTGCTATTACAGGTGAAGCAGAAAAATTCTCATTGGCATGTAATGTAAAAATATTGAAATATATTTTTACATAAACTTTTATATTGATGGCATATCCTTATCGTTAAGGTAATTTCATTGGACACCTGACACCTGGCACAACCACCGATCAGCAGATACCTGGTCCCATGACTGCAGGAAAAAAACAGTATATGGAGCCAGAATACCATATCTATGTACACTCAGTAGTGATTGTTCATGGGACCTGCAGCTGGGTTCCCATTCACTTCAGTGGAAGCTGAGCTGTAGTACAAAAAGAATGACCACTACACAGAGCATTGATGGGGACAGTAGAGGAACCTGTGTTTTATATATGAATATATGAGAGTAGAGGCTTAGCGACACTGAGCATATCCAAAGTAAATGTGGAACTGAAACAATTTGTATAAATAACAGTACAGACCCTGAATCAAGCCATTGTTTGCATTTGAGCATGATACAGGTCCCTTTGGCTTTGCATGGCAGGCAAGCGCTAATTATCTAAAACATTAATATTCAGATTTGTGATTATGGTTTCCGGACAAGTTGGCGATGCCAAGGACATTCTCCTTGTAGTGCCAGGGGCTTGTCAGAGACCACTGAACCTTGACCGCTGGTAAAGTTTTCAACTGGTACGTAAAGTAATTCAATAGAGAATGAAAGCAGTGATAAATGGTGGAATAAAAGCATTGGCGCCATAACTCACGAACAACTTTAATATTAGCTGAATTTGTGCATGTGATCTTAATATTAATACACTGTAATCTTACAGATCTGTTCAAAAAGCTGTATCTTTATTATTGCATTTCTGGCTTGATAAAGGCCGAAACGTTGCATCGTCTACCTCACTATCCGTATGTGATTTTAAGGATGGAATAAAAGTTACTTCTTTTTATTACGAATGGTCTCTGGTGATCCTGATTCTTTGGATCTTCTACAGTTATACGGACCCAGTGGGAGGTCACACCGAGTTAGCACGGTGCCATCAATGGCACAGGAGAACTACTCACAGGATCAATGAACACTATAAGCACATATAAACTGGGTGTAATCCGCATCAATAGTGGTCATTTCTCCGCACCAATACAATGAAGCAGGTAATAAACTGAACATAGAGAAAACATTGCCATTTAAACTACAGCTTAAATTTCTGGTTATCAGCTCAATTTAATTTTTCTCGTTTTAACTAGAATAAAACCTTTGCTTATGAAGCATGATTTGTTTGTAAAGGTGTACTGTTTTTGGACAATCACTGTTAAAAAAGGTCTCCTAATGATAAGTTGACCCTTGGGTGTCTTTCTGCTGGGACCATGGTATCAATCTTTGGCAGAACCTGGCAATACACATTAGATAGCCAAATTCTTAAGCGGGAGTCACACATAGCAATCTCGCTAGTGAGATCGCTGCTGAGTCACAACTTTTGTGACACAACAGCGATCTCACCAGCGAGATCGCTGTGTGTGACAGCGATCAGCGACCGGCCCCCCTGCCGGTATCGTTGATCGCTGCAAGAGACCTCTGGACATATTTTTCGTCGCTGGTCTCCCGTTGGCCAGCACACATCGCTGGAGACCAGCGGGAGACCAGCGATCAGCTGTAACAAATAATAAAAAAAATGAAAAATATTGTTATTCTCACCTTGCGACGTCCCGCGCAGCCATCCTGCCTCTCTCCATGCTCCCGGTCCCAGTGATCCTTTGCACGAATGACCGCGAGACGTCTCGCTGCTGTGAGAAAGTGACATTCTCGCGGTCATTCTCGCAAAGGATTACTGGGACCGGAGCGTGGAGAGAGGCAGGAGGGTTGTGCGGGACGTCGGAAGGTGAGAATAACAATATTTTTAATTTTAATTCTATTTTTTTACAGGGATATGGCATCAGCGCTAACGAACACAGCGATGCCGGGCGCTCGGCATCGCTGTGCTGATCGCTGGTGAAGCTGTCTGTTTGACAGCTCACCAGCGATCACATAGCGACTTACCAGCGATCCTGACACGTTGATATCGTTGTCGGGATCGCTGTTAAGTCGCTATGTGTGACTTTAAGCTACCTCTAAGTGTACGCACACTTGAGCGTGCCTACGACCTAGACTCAATGATGGAACTACTCACTGACACCTCTGAAAATGGCTTATTGAGAACAATGGACTTAAAAATGACAGGTGCACCAGGGTAAGAAAGGGCTTCTACATGTTCCTATTTCTGGATCATAGATAATGACCTGAACAGAGCCTTAGAAACTGCTTATATGAAAATTATACATGGGCTTTGTAAACCAGACAATATAGCATGTAGCAATCCCTTGCATCACCAATCCATTTATTGTTCTCCTGCATCTGTAGTAAATCAGGTAATGTAGTAGAAAAATATTGTTACAGTAAATACATATAATTATAATGTACAATGTCATTTCTTAATGTTTTACATATTTCTGTTTTGTGTTAGATTTATTGGGGTGTAATGGATTGAAATATAGGAAACACCTCTTTTTCAGAAAAAGCACCTCTCATCTTTATAGTCTGGTTATGGTATAGTAATTGATCAATATATCATTAAAGCACCAAAACAGTAGCATTAAAAAGTAAAGCTTACTAAACAAAAAAACTAGTCCTCACACAGCTCCAACCACAGAAAAATAAAAGACTTATAGGTCTGGCAAAATGGCAACACAGTGCAATTATTATTATTTATTTTTTTTTTTTTACAAAGGTCAGAATTCTTTTTACCACTAAATAACAAAACAATATAAGAATAGTATGGTGGGAATCATTCTTAACTGGGAGATAATGCTGCCAGATGACTCTTTACCACAAAATGAGCATAGTAAAAAATAACTCAGAAAACAATGACGAAATGTGCTTTTTTCACCCCTTTTGGAGAGGTTTTGGAAAGATTTTTACTGCATTAAAATGTTAAAGGAATGACACAATACTACAACTTGGTCTGCAAAAAAAACAAAAAAAAACAAGCCATCCTGTGATTACAGAGGCTCAAAAATAATAGAGTTACCTATCTTGAAAGAATGGGAGGAAAAAAATAAAAATATGCCTGGTCTGTAAAGGGTTAATAAGTGCATGTTTTGTATGCAGACATTGTCTGGAGTCCCTTGCCTTCTAGCCTTCTCACCAACTTCTTTTGCTCTTCTAAACAAGACTAGAGAAGAGGAGTTTGGCTTCTGTTGTTCTATTGGCTGGCTACTCTTGAAAAAAAGTTTTTTTTTCTTCCTAAAAATCAAATGCGACACTTTAGAATGCCTGGAAAAGAACGTGCACGAGAAATCTTCTGCTGTCACAGGCAATCTATTATCATCCTATACATAAGTTTTTCTAAAATATATAATGAACCTGAACGCAATTATTAAGAATACGTCCTAAAATATACAAAAAGATTTTATATCAAAATAACAGTGTCTTCGTTTCGTCCAGTGCGATGGCTTTCACATGCTTTTAGACGGATTCTGAATTCCAAAGGTGGCAACTATTAAAGTCAGTGATTACCATGGCCATAAGGGCTGTCATCCAGCTCTCGAAAGGCCATGAATAGTCTATAAATATGCATTGTTATGCAGAGTTACATTCTCCCCTACACCTCTCGCTGTGCCTCTATAAGTGTCACAGTGGTTTTGATTATCATCAGAGGCTTCCATGGCTGCAGTCTATGGGGGCCTTCTGGAATATCACATTTCATATTTCTTCCTGAGCTCTATAAGAGCTCTGTGGGTACCCGGGCCTTAGACATTATTCATCATTCCAATAAATGTTAGCAAATTCCTTAATTGCATTCTTTTCTATTGAAATCATAGACTCTATTTCAGGCCGACTTAGTGAAATCATCATTTGCTTTAATAGCAGTCGACTATAATTTCCTATACCATGATGCAATTCAGTAGTTACTGCTAGCTGAAGAAAGAGGCACCATTTCTGCAGTCTTAGATAGTTGACTCTCGGGGGAGAACACCCCCTCACCCACCCATCTTCCATGGCTTAGCTACCAAGCAACATAGATCTATTTGCGAAACGTTACCATCTCCTTTTCATCATATTCAGAGCTCAAGACTGGCATTTAGTGCAGAGAAATTGCTGCCATTATGTGAACTAACTTCCTCTAGAAGTAACATATTAACCTTAGTTATATTACTTTGTGATTGCAATTACCAAATGCCACAGGCATGGAAAACCTTCAGCTTCTGAAAAGCATAATGTATGCACCGTAATTGCTGCAATTTTGTGCCTTGCCAAAAGCGATTGTGTATCCAGTTTAGTGTTCCTCAAGAGTTCACACCCAGAGACAAAATAACTTTCTCTATAAACAATCAATATCAGTGTTAGATTAGATGCATTCATCTCTTCGTAAGCTTAGATTTCTTTTTTTTTTCTGCAGCACAATAACTAATAAACGAACCAGTGGGCCCTACAAACAAGCAAATAACTGCAGTTCGGGGCCATTACATCTACGGTTTGCATTCTGTATGCCCATAATTGTACCAGATGCTCATAAGACGTTTGTGACTGCTCATAGACGTAGGTTGCCATTCGGATCACATAAAAAGTAAATCAAAGCAAGTATATAAATTAATAATCCAAACAAAGTCAAATATGTAAAACAGATAATAAAAAGCCTTTAACTGCAGCACCCTCCACAGATAGTAAAAAAACATGATATATTTTATTCCACGCCAATATTACATTTATTAGCAGCACTGTACATAACATTTATTTCTTTGCAATTGAATTTCCTCATGATCTGAACAAATAGAGGCACAAAGTGGGGCAAGGGAAACCATCAGGGCTATTTATAAGCAAGTTTATGTGTAGAAGAAAATTCAGGTATCTATAGAAACACCACGCTGATATTTTTCTTGGTAGGAGCCTATGTTTCAAAACATGAAAAAGCAATTATACCTAATGGTATTGTATATACAGTAATCGTGGTCAACATTATTGCCACCCCAAACTTACAAAAATGTCTTCATGACTATCCCCAACACATGCTCCTAATATAAATGTTATCCTACAAAACAAAACTATGAAATAAGTGCTTTTATGTAATGCACAAACTACTTTGTTATAAAGGAAAGGAAAAAATACTAGTAGGGTATGTTGCACACGTTGCGGATTCTGCTGCGGATTCGCAGCGGTTTTGGCCCTGCGGATCCGCAGCAGAACTGCAAGTGATGTACAGTACCATTCTAGTCTATTGAAATAAAAGAAACGCAGTGCTGCGCTTTTTTCCATGCAGATTTGCTGCGGATTCAAAACAGCAACATGTCACTTCTTTTGTGCAGATCCGCTGCGTTTTTACACCTGCTCCATTATAGGAATCCGCAGGTGTAAAAACGCAGGGGAAATCCGCAGTAAATTTGCACTAAATCTGCAGGTAAAACGCAGGTCATTTTACCTGCGGATTTAGCAAAATTGCGGGGAAAATTCCACAGCAGAATCTGCAACATGTGCACATACCCATAGAATGATTAAGAACCCACAATGGGTTTGAAATGCCTAGGCTATGCATCTCTTTTTTACGTTTTTATCTTTATTCACCCATGTGATTTTAATTAAAGATTAAAGAAACTTTATTTTTTTTATTATTTTTTTTTACATTTTCATTGGAGCTGTATCTAGTACTATTTTTTCCGTTACTCATTACTGTGGGACTTGGCCCACCAATCCGTCCATGTCATCAGCCGCCACCTGACCACCAACTTATTGAGCTGATTTTTCTCTCTTTTTTGTAATGCACTTTTTGTAGCGCCATCAATATAGACAAATACTTGCATACCACAACGACAAAAAGGCTATACCAAATCTATAATGGTATTTTTCAACCCTTCAGAATATTCTATATTTTAACATACTGTAAATTTGATGTAAAACTTTCACGTAGATCAGATTTATCATATACGCTATATTTTCTATACCAAATCTCAGTTCTCCAGTTTCAAGTTGGACTCCTTATAACTTTATTAAGTATGAGATAAAAACAAATTTAAAACCAAAGGAATGAATGCAAGGTGAATATAGTAGCAGAGTGCCCACTATGGGTGTAGCTTATACGTCCTGAGAAAATAATGTAGCATGTGTGTCTCATATATTGTGACATGAACTCTTAAGTACTATATTTTTCGGACTATAAGATGCAACAGACCATAAGAAGCACCTAGGTTATAGAGGAAGAAATTAGAAAAATAATTGAAGCAAAAAATATGGTAAATTCAGTACTTAATATCCCCTATCCTGGTATATATGTTCCCCTCATCCCCATACTGGTATGCATGTCCCCCTTATCTCTATCCTGGTATGCATGGCCCCCTCATCCCTATCCTGGCATGCATGGCACCTTCATCCCTATTTTTGTATACATAGCCCCCTCATCCCTACCGTGGTATGCATGACCCCCTCATGCCTATCCTGGTATGCATAGCCCCCTCATCCCTAACGTGGTATGCATGGCCCCCTCATCCCTATCGTGGTATGCATTGCCCCCTCATCCCTACCATGGTATGCATGACCCCCTCATCCCTATCCTGGTATGCATTGCCCCCTCATCCCTACCATGGTATGCATGACCCCCTCATCCCTATCCTGGTATGCATTGCCCCCTCATCCCTACCCTGGTATGCATGACCCCCTCATCCCTATCCTGGTATGCATTGCCCCCTCATCCCTACCACGGTATGCATGATCCCCTCATCCCTATCCTGGTATGCATTGCCCCCTCATCCATACCGTGGTATGCATGATCCCCTCATCCCTATGCTGGTAAGCATTGCCCCCTCATCCCTACCATGGTATGCATGACCCCCTCATCCCTATCCTGGTATGCATTACCCCCTCATCCCTACCATGGTATGCATGACCCCCTCATCCTATCCTGGTATGCATGGCCCCATCATCCCAATTCTGGTATGCATGGTCCCCTTATCCCCATCCCCGGTAGCCGAGAGCTGAGGGGGCACTATACCCTTATTACTCACCACCGTAAATAGCGGCGCTGAGGAATAAGGTCCCTTAGCTGCCTCTGTTAAAAGGCATATTGGCGGTCGTTAAGGGGTTAAAGAATGACACTTGCCAAAAATGATCATTAATTTACCTTAAATAAAAATACCAAGTAGCAAATGAAACAAATAAAAGTCTTCATGATAATTAGTCCATTAGTCTGCAGGTTAATAGTTTTACTAACCTGCCCGGCACCTGCATGTAACCGAATGCTGCGGGGAGAGCATGAGCTGTATTCTAGCTGGCAGCATTCGGTTTCATTCACCGGGGAGGTGCCGGCACTGGTTCAGTCATCGCTCTGAGAACACAGAGTGTCGCCTGTATCCGCGTCCCTGGCCCTGACTGACACTCGCTCTGAATTGGTGACGGCTGTCAATGAAACCGAATGCTCCCAGGAAGAATAAAGTTCATTTATTCGCTGAGCGTTGAGCTACGTGCAGGAGACAGGAAGGCTAGTAACGCTATTAACCTGCAGATTAACCCCATATCTGCAGGTTAATAGCATTTTTTCTGGTGACAGGTTCCCTTTAAGTGAAATCTTTGCTCTTGACCCTCACATAGAACATTCCACTACGGTATGATATATCGCCATGTTTCTGTGCAAACAACTCTGATTTCCAGCTTCATCAGGACTTTATTTAGTCTAGCACAATGCCTGCATTTCCACAATGTCATTTTAGAACTACTGATTGAAAGCTTTGTTGGATTTTTTTTTTTATCTTTAACTATATAACTGTTCCTTATATTCAACTATCTCCTTGTTCATTCTGAAGCCCCTGCCATGAAATAAAAAAAGATTGTAAGAAATTCCCCAGTTAGTAGCTAGAGGCTGGATTGCCTTACAGTCTTAATTGAGGTTCTATTAGCTGATTATTTCCTGACTAATTATCCAATACAAACTTTTAACTCTGAAAAAGAATCCTATTGCTAATCATCATTTCCTGTCCCAGAATCATCTTCTCCTGCTTTACAGCTTGATATGTTTCCAAGTCATGGACAGAGGAGAAAGACCATTACTGAGCGCTTTCCATCTTCCGTTGATCAAAATAATTAGACCACTGTGTAGTTCCATTCATGAAACGGCCCTTACTATAAAAGAAGTAAAGTAACAGTGCCAAAGTAATCTAATGGTGAAAGCCGAAGATATGGATTCATTCTTTATGACCTTTACATTGCTTGAATACTAAATAACTGAGATACAGATGTGGCTCTCATTGCATATACAAAATATATCCCGAAGCTAATGTTGATTTTATATGTCATCAAACATTGTATGAATTAATAGAAATAACCTCTTATTATAAGGGTATAGTACTATTGAATAAAAGCTTAGATAAAGATACTATTTTTGAAACCTTTATTAAAGAGGATACATAGTAGATAAAAATATATTTTTTTAAAAAAGATTTAGACTACTATAAAACAAAATAAAAGAAGAAATACTTGCCCCAAAGGCATAGCTAGGGTTTTCGTTCAAGGGGGTTAAACTTCTGAGTGGGCCCCTAACTAGATAACCCTGATTACAACTGTAAGGGAGTGAAGAGGAAGAAGAGTCAAAAAGGGGTTACCTTTTCTGCTCCGTACCTGGAACCACCTAGCCAGACAGCAGGGTTGCAGGGGGGAAGACTTTCTGCCCTAGACCTACTGGACCATGTGACTGTAAGGGGCAGTGAGGGAAAGGAAGGGGCGGTGGACTGGAAGCTGTGCAGGCAGAGGGCACGAAAGGAGAGTGCGCCAGGCACAAAGCAGAGCTCGCCAGAGACAGGGGAGAGCGTGCCAGAGAGAAAGCAGGCTGCAGCGCCGCGCTCCCAGAGAGAGAGAACTCCCCGTCAGAGGACTGGGACTGAAGTACGAGACATAGTGAAAGTTGTATGTGAGTACGTGGACACGGTAGCCTCCATGACCAGAAGAGACTTCCCCCCAGACAGTGCAGAGACAGTGACCCAGGAGCGCAGTCCCAGTGACCGCAGTGGCAAGCCAGGGCCCCGAGTGTGACAAAGAGACTTCCCAGTGTGTGCAGCATCGTTCCTGCGGAGAGACTGTCAGTGTATCATATAGAGACTTAGAGCAGGGGAGACTCAGGTTTGCTGTGTCTCCCTGCTTCCTGCTTTAACCCCTGAGGTCCAAGCTTCATCCAGAGGAGAGACTACAGAGACTGCAAGCGCCGCTGTTGTCGGTACCAACGTCGGAGAAAGAGACCCTGCAATCAAGCTTTCCCCGGACTGATAAGTTACAAGAATTCCAGTTTAACCGTTTCAACTCTGCAGAACTGTTTAATAGCTTTCCCTAGCCTTTCTACTGTTTTACTCTGTCCCTTTTAACCCCCACTGCCTCTCCCTGTGTGGAGAGTCTATTCCCTGTAAATAAACCCTTTATCTCTTGGTTTGTCTCTGATCCGTGGTGACATCCTCAGCACCTGCAGCTTATTACACAACTATGGTGGTACATCCTAATTGTGGATGTAGGAGAACCACAGCACAATACTGGGTTGTTACTGAAAATAATCTCTACACAAGGACCAATAATAATATTACCATCATCTGGCGACCAGGACTGTGGAGTTGTTAAGCCAAACCTCTGACTCCAACTACGACTCCTCAATTTCTCTGACTCAGACTCCCTAAAATATGGCTTATTTTTAAGTGACACATTTACTGTATTAACCCCCTAATGACCAGAGGTATTTTTGGTTTTGCATTTTCATTTTTTGCTCCCATTCTTCCCAGAGCCATAACTTTTTTATTTTTTGGTCAAAATAGCAATGTGAGGGCTTGATTTTTGCAGGATGAGTTGTACTTTTGAACGACACAATTGGTTTTACAATGTCTTGTACTCGAAAATGGGTAAAAAATTCCAAGTGCGGTGAACTTGTAAAAAAGTGCAATCACACTTGTTTTTTGTTTTGCTTTTCTACTAGGTTCACTAAATGCTAAAACTAACCTGCCATTATGATTCTACAGGTCATTACGAGTTCATAGATACTAAACATGTCTAGGTTATTTTTTAGTTAAGTGGTGAAAAAAAATCCAAACTTTGCTAAAAAAAATTGCGACATTTTTTGATACTTGTAGTTGTCTCTATTTTTCATGATCTTGAGTTGGGAGAGGGCTTATTTTTTGCGTGCTGAGCTTAATGATACTGTTTTGGTGAAGATATGCTCTTTTTATTACCCATTATTGCATTTTAATGCTATGTAATGTAATTCTGGCATTTTGACTTTTTTTTTGTTGCTACGCCATTTAACAAACAGGTTAACCTTTTTTTTATTGATAGATCGGGTGATTCTGAACACGGCAATACCAAATGTTTTAAGTTTGATTTTTTTATTATTTTAGTTTGAATGGGGCGAAAGGGAGATGATTTGAACTCTTATGTATTTTTTTTATTTTTTTTATATTTTTAAAAACTTTTTTCACTTTTGGCATGCTTCAATAGCCTCCATGGTAGGCTAGAAGCTGCCATAACCTGATCGGCTCTGCTACATACAGGCGATGATCAGATCACCTGTATGTAGCAGAATTGCCGACTTGCTAATGAGTGCCGACAACCAGGCGGCGCTCACAGCAAGTCGGCAGTGACAGCCATAGACGTCTCCAGTAGACCTCTGGTTCTGGTTGTCATGCCAACCCATCAGTGACTCATGATCACGTGACGGGGGTCACCAATGGGTAGATTTCTGGCACGATTGTCTGAAGCGCATATTAATGCCGCTGTCAGAGTTTGACAGCGGCATTTAACGGGTTCATAGCCGCGGGTGGATCGCGATTCCACCCGCATCAGTTCCGGGTACATGTCAGCTGTTCCAAACAGCTGATATGTGTCGGGAAAGATGTGTAGAGCAATGAACCGCGGTCAGGAGGGCACCAAGGACAAGAGGGAAATCTGTTTGATGTCTTTATTCCACAGGAGGAGGGGATATATATATATATATATATAAATGGGTAACCAATCACAATTAAGAATCAATTAAAATTAATAAAATCAATATAAAACGAAGTAGGAACACAATAAAATCACCATAAAAACAATGTGTATAACAACACAAATGAATATATGATGCATATAATGTAAAATATACGCATCAAAGGATTTTATTTTCAATCCTGAGAATGTAGCAAGGTAAAATGATCTCTGTAGGAGAGAGAGAGGAAGAAAAAAGGAGAAAAAAAATCCTTTGAGAGGATATATTTTATATTATATGCATCATATATTCATTTGTGTTGTTATACACATTGTTTTTATGGTGATTTTATAGTGTTCCTACTTCGTTTTATATTGATTTTATTAATTTTAATTGATTCTTAATTGTGATTGGTTCCCCATTTATATATATATCCCCTCCTCCCTATATAATCATGTACCCACCTGAGGAAGAGAGCGTCCTGCTGTTGAAACGCGTTGAGGAATAAATAATAATAATATAATAATAATCTTTATTTATATAGTGCCAACATATTCCGCAGCGCTTTACAGTTTAACAGTTTCAAAATACATGTCATAAGTAACAACGTTAACAATACAGTAATTAAAGCAAAATAAGACGACCCTGCTCGTGAGAGCTTACAATCTACAATGAGGTGGGGGAGATACAAAGTACAGGTGTGTATTTACAATGGTGTATTTACAATGATGGTCCAGCCATCTTGAGGGAGTGAGGGATGGATGGAGAGAGTGAATGGGCTACACATGCACACTTACATATAGAATGACTTTGATTAGTGAACGTGATAGGCCGAACTGAACAAATGTGTTTTGAGGGAGCGCCTGAAACTATGCAAATTGTGGATAGTCCTAATTTCTTGGGGTAGAGCATTCCAGAGGATTGGCGCAGCACAGGAGAAGTCTTGGAATCAGGAGTGGGAGGTACGGATTAGTGCAGAGGTTAGTTGAAAGTCGTTTGCAGAGTGCAGCGGTCGGTTAGGCTGATAGACAGAAATGAGGGAGGAGATGTAGCAGGATGTTGCACTGTGGAGAGCTTTGTGGGTGAGAACAAAGTACTTTGAATTGGATGCTATAATGAATGGGCAGCTAATGTATGAACAGGTGAAGAGTGGACGTGTCCTAGTACCGATTAGACAGATAGATGACCCTGGCTGCTGCGTTAAATATGGACTGGAGAGGGGACAGTCGAGTAATGGGGAGGCCAATTAATAGAGCGTTGCAGTAATCCAGTCAGGAGTGGATCAATGCGACAGTGAGGGTTTTTGTTGTTTCCATGGTGAGAAAAGGGTGGATTTTAGAGATGTTCTTTAGGTGTAAGCGGCAAAAGCGGGCAAGAGATAGTATATGGGATGTCAAGGAGAGATTGGTGTCAAACATAACACCCAGACAGCGCGCCTGCTGCCGGGGTGTTACTGTGGTGCCACCCACGGAGAGGGAAATGTCAGATTTAGGGAGGTTAGTAGACGGCGGGAGCAGAAGAAGTTCAGTTTTGGAGAGGTTGAGTTTCAGATAGAGAGCGGACATGATGTTGGAGACTGCGGACAGACAGTTACTGGCGTTCTGTAGTACAGTGGGGGGTAAAGTCGGGGAATGACGTATATAGTTGTGTGTCATCAGCATAAAGATGATACTGAAAGCCAAATCTGCTGATGGTCTGTCCAATTGGGGCTGTGTAGAGAGAGAAGAGAAGGGGGCCAAGGACTGAGCCCTGAGGTACCCCCACAGCAAGAGGAAGAGGAGATGACATGGAGCCAGAGAACAAAACACTGAAGGAGAAGTCAGAAAGATAGGAAGAGAACCAGGAGAGAGCAGTGTCCTTAATGCCTAGTGACTGGAGCCTAGAGAGTAGGAGATGGTGGTCAACAGTGTCGAAAACTGCAGATAGGTCGAGAAGAATGAGCAGAGAGTGGTCACTGTTACATTTTCCTGTCAGAAGGTCGTTGGTCACTTTGATGAGTGCAGTTTCAGTCGAATGTAGGGGGCGGAAGCCAGACTGTGAAGAGTCTAGAAGGGAGTGAGTGGAAAGGTAATGGGTAAGGCGGGAGTAAACTAGGCACTCCAAAAGTTTAGAGATGAAGGGGATATTGGAGACTGGTGTGTAGTTGTTTGTGCAGGATGGGTTGAGAGCGGATTTCTTTAGTAATGGAGTAATGATGGCATGTTTGAAGGAGGATGGGAAAATGCCCGAGGAGAGGGAGAGATTAAAGATTGCAGTTAGGTGAGTTGTGACGACTGGAGAGAGAGACTGGAGGAGATGTGAGGGAATGGGGTCGGTAGTGCACGTGGTTGGCGAGAGGAAGAGAGAAGTCTGGAGACTTCTTCTTCTGTGATGGGATAAAATGTGGAGAGTGAGCCAGGA
Source organism: Dendrobates tinctorius (assembly GCF_039654945.1). Classification (NCBI taxonomy): domain Eukaryota; kingdom Metazoa; phylum Chordata; class Amphibia; order Anura; family Dendrobatidae; genus Dendrobates; species Dendrobates tinctorius. The sequence continues at coordinate 36,826,037 of NW_027361698.1, forward strand.
GAGAGGCAGGAAGGGATGGGAATCACAGTACTTGGTGGTTGGGAGTAGATTTCCTGATGCATATTATCTATTTTTTCTGTAAAGTGGGAGGCCAGGTCATCAGCACAAATGTCTGTGATAGGGGCTTGTGTTTTTGGCCTGAGGAGGGAGTGAAAGGTATCAAAAAGTTTCTTGGGGTTGTTGGCTAGTGAGGAGATCAGGGTGGTGAAGTAGGTCTGTTTGGCGAGGTGAAGGGCAGCGTTATAGTTTCTTAACATAAATTTGAAGTGAATGGAGTCTTCTGGTGTGCAGGTTTTTCTCCATAGGCGTTCAGCACTCCTAGAGCATCGCTGGAGAAGTTGAGTTTGCGATGTGAGCCAGGGCTGTTTTACTCTGTGCTTGGAGGTTCTGAGGGTGAGGGGAGCTACTTGGTCAATGGTGCTTCTAAGAGTGTCGTTGTAGTGATGAATAGCCAGATCAGGACAGGAAAAGGAGGAGATTGGGGGCAGTGATGAGTGTAGGGAGTCTAAAAGTGTATGAGGGCTAATGGTTTGTAGATTTCTGACTGTGTGGTAGGTAGGAGTGAGCTGGGGTGGACGAGGATTTGTGAGCGTGAAGGAGAGAATGTTGTGGTAAGAGAGTGGAAGCGGTGAGTTACTGAGATGGGAGATTGAACAGAGCCGGACAAAGACCAGATCAAGGGTGTTACCGTCCTTGTGTGTCTCAGAGGTTGAAAGCTGCAAGAGGCCTAAAGAGGTGGTTAGTGATAGAAGCTGGGATGCAGATGTGGAAGTAGGGCTGTTAACGGGGATGTTGATGTCTCCCAGGATACGAGTTGGTAGTTCTGAGGACATGAAGTGCGGCAACCAGGCTGAAAAGTGGTCAAGGAAGTGAGTGGGTGAGCCTGGGGGCCGGTATATGACCGCTACTCTGAGGGAGAGGGGACGGAAGAGCCTGATGGTGTGGACCTCAAAAGAAGGGAATATGAGTGATGGAACTGGCGGAATGACCTGGAAAGTGCATTGTAGGGACAGGAGTATGCCGACTCCACCACCATGTCTGTTTGTGGGTCTCGGGGAATGAGAGAATTGTAAGCCACCATAGGAAATGGCAGCAGGAGAGACAGTGTCAGAATCCTGAATCCATGTTTCAGTGAGGGCCAACAGAGTTGTTCAGAAAGTAGTTGTGCTGGAAAGGAAGCTTGTAATAAACAGACCGTGGATTCCAGAGGGCACAATTAAAGGATGGAGATGAGGGAGTGCAAGTAATATTAATAAGATTATTATGGTTTCGATATGAGGAAGTGTAGGGGTTAAGGCTGGGGGATGGTGGACCAGGGTTGGGGGAGATGTCCCCTGAAATCAGTACGAGTAGGAAGATAAAGAGCAAATAGTTGTTGGAATAGTGAGTAGTTTTTTTGGTGATGTGTTTGGGCAAGATGGGCTGAGGTTTCTCAGGAAGGTGAGGAGTGCATGGGAGCTGTACTTGGGAGAGAGAAGTATAGAGGGGCTGATGTGTATGAGTCGTGATGGAGGGGATGGGGTGGTGAATGTGGATGGAAAAGGAGCACAGGAGGATAGAAATAAAGCAAATGGTTAAAGGGGAGGGCAAAGTGTGGGTTACCTGATTCCTGCCCTGATTAACTGCCATGGATAACTGCCATTTTCTTGATGCTTAGCTTCTGTGATGCTTTGCTGATGGGATGCTTGCGTGCTGAACCCCACACTGCGTCTACACCCCACACTGTGTGCTTCCCCTTAGGAACTACTACATATAAAGACATCAAACAGATTTCCCTCTTGTCCTTGGCACCCTCCTGACCACGGTTCATTGCTCTACAGTTACTGCCCCTCAATGAGGGTCTGCGGCCGGTGCTGCCTTGGGCTTGTCATCTACCGTCCTCCCCATTGGTGTTGCTCACACCAGTGCTCCATTGAGACTGCTTTCATTTTATCCAGGGAAAGATGTGGGCTCACCGCTGGTGCCCACATCAAAGCGAGGGAGATTGACATTGGCGAAATTTACGCTCAATGTCTGAAAGGAGTTAAAATGATAACATCGGGATTTTAATCACCATTTTGATACAATAATCAAGCCATTTAGATAGAACATAAAATATATTTATTGGACTACAACTTTAGAAAACAAAAAACTTTAATAAATTGTAAATATGCAGTACACTATGCAGTAAGTTGAAAAAAAGTTTTCAGCAAAAACGTACTGAATAACACTTGTGCAGAATGCAGAATTTGTTCTGAGAAATAGTATTGCCTCATTTAGATCTTATTAGATGACCTTATATCTGTTCTAATTATTTTAAGGATAGAGAACAACTTCTCTACAATAAGGTCGGGGTCACACTTGCCAGTGCAAGGCGAGAAACTTGCGCGAGTCTCTCGCCTCAATACCCTGCACTGCCGCAGGCACTCGGGACAGGAGTGTGCGGTTGCATGTCTTTCTATGCAGCTGAACGCTCCAGTCCGAACTCCCAGCGGCAGTGCCGGGTATTGAGGTGAGAGACTCAAGCGAGTTTCTCACATTGCACTCGCAAGTGTGACCCCAGCCTAACTTAGATTGGTGGCAAAGTGGTAACAACATGGGTAACCTCTCTAACATTCAGGGTATAAAGGAATTGCCTTGTGCACAGTCAGTTTTGATGACCCGTTGAACTCGTCTACTTCTGGTTGAAGTGCAATGTAAGCGTGAAACGATCGTCGTCTGTACTTGCTCCATGGTTTTATCTGCCTGTTGTTGGTAACTTGATGCCACAATAAAGGATTATTTTGCATGGGACGGAATGTGCCTATGCACTTTCTTCTCTATGGAGTAGCATTGGTAAGACCCAAGTCATCTTCCTCTTGGCAGTCCTGTAGCCCTCTCATCCTAACTGCTACTTCAGTCAGAGCATTTTTCCTTTAGTACCGTAAGCTGTATGGGGTCACATAAACAGCTGTCAGAACAATTGTATTTTCTAATTGCAGTCTCTCTACATTTAATTGAAGCAGCAATGCCATTGGCAATTAAACGTACTCTTTGGGACAGGCAAAACAGCAAGTTCTTCTACTCCTTTAAGAAAATGTCAGGAGGTAAATTCTCATCTTCTATTTTTTTTAGACACTGTAAATGGGTGATGAAACAATTCCATCAATTCATCCACCTGAGTTCATTGACCTTCATTTAGTGCTACCTGAGGGTTGGCCATGTCTATAAGAAAGGGTTTCATCTCAAGCAATCGCTCACCCATAATTGCCCTTTTTCACCACGTTTTTTCAAGATGGAATCAATTTTAGGGGTTCTGGCAGCAATAACCAATTTCCTCACTTTGCCAGTCTGACTTCCAGCATGTCTATCTTGCAGACCATTTCTTATTGCCAGCTGCAGCATGTGCACAACACAGTGCATGTGATGAATATGAGAAAGCTTTGAATAAGCTTCAATAAGGTCATCTAATTGTAAAATATCATTTTGCTGTTCTTCTGTAGTAATATCTGCTTGTTCCTCAGTTAGAGAGCTGCGACCTTCCATCTTAAACATACTGAATCTGAAGTTTTCTTCTAGCTGCTGTTCACCTTTGTTATTCTCATTCATCAGTTTAATTGTACTTATGTTTGAAGCATTGTCAGTTACAATAGCAAGAACCTGTTCTTGTTTTAGTTCATAATCTTGCAGAACTTTTTCCACTAAGGCCTGGAGAAACTGGCTGGTGGATGAGCTTTCGTATCTTTTACTGCCAGTGTCTTACTTAGTAACAATTTTCTTCTTGTTGCAATCAAATCAAATGTTGATAACAAAATAATTCACTCTGTGATGTGTGCAGACATCCAATTTAAAAAATAGAAAGCGTCTCTTGAAAGTCTTTTTAAGGTCTTCCTTTTGATTAAGGGCTTCTTCAATCACTAATTTTCTAATACTTTCTCTTCCACAGAAACACCAAGTTTGCGGGCCATTTCTCCATTAAAGGGCCTTTCACGCATAGCGATATCGCTAGCGATATCGCTAAAGCGTCACCGATTTTGTGACGCAACAGCGATATCGCTAGCGATCTCGCTACATGTGACACTTACCTCTGACCGGCCCCCTGCTGGATATCGCTGATCGCGCAAGAACATCCTGGGCCATTTTCTTCTCGCTGGCACCGACGAGCGACGCATGGATGCAGGCGGAAATCGTCACCATCGCTGCGTGTGACAGTAACGACTGCCGAGCATCGCTTCGTCACTGGTGAGATCTGCCTGTTTGGCAGCTCACTAGCAACCATTTAGCGATGCACCAGCAATCCTGACCGGGTTGTATCGTTGTCGGGATCGCTGGTGCATCGCTAAATGTAACGGGGCCTTAAGAGCTGTAAAAGCTGGTTGCGCAAATAATGATAATGGTACACTGTACTTCACAACAAAGTCGATGAGCTGTCTTATAACCATATCTGCTGTCATCGTTACAGTAATTTTGTCACTTACAAAATATCTTGTAACTGATATTTGAGCCATTCTTTCCTCCTCCTTTGCATGGAGGGAAGTGCTGAGCTCTGGTTTCTTAGTGTCGCTGTGATCTTTCTCAGTCACAACTTTGAAAATTGGGTGTAAGCGATGTAAATATCTTTTTAGATTGGAAGTTCTCATAGGAGCATTTTTTTTATCACTGCCTGAGTATGCAGATTTTGACCTCACAGCATTTATTTTTATCTGTCATACATTGACACACAAAATACTTTTTTTTATCTTAAGTTAATGTGAAATGCTCAAATATAGCTGACTTCATATAAAGCTTCTAAGACATTTTGTAATCATATAATTTTGTCCTATAAAAAAAGTATATTGTAATTACTGCAAGAATAAGAAAAAAGTATAATTTTGGATATAAATAAAGCAAACTTTGCATTAATCAAAAGTACAGATGATGATAAATAGGTTGTACTGTAAAATATGTCATTAGATAGCTTTACTCTGAATTTCTCAAGTGTTTCTCAGGGTTCAGATAACTAGATCAGTAAATGTTTCAAGTCATGATGCTTCACAGTTATGAAGAAGGGATCAGAGGGAGTGAGCATGTTTGTACTGAATCATACCCCAGAAAGAAACTGAAACGCTATCAGAGCTAATAACATGAAGAGAATCAGATCAACTAAGCTCTCCAAACATGAGCTCAGAGGAAAATCAAACTAAAACATGAAGCATACAGAGAAAACATGGACTCAACTATTGATTTATGCACAGTTTATTGAAAGTTTAGATATGCATTAAGAAGTACTTGTCTTTAGGCCCTGTCTCACATAGTGAGATCACTAGCGAGATCGCTAATGCGTCACCGATCTCGCGACATGTGACACATAGCGGCAACCAGTCCCCCCGCTAGATATCGCTGATCATTCTCGAGTGTCCTGGGCCATTTTTTCATCATTGGCGTCCCGCTGGCCAGCATGCATCAATGTATTTGTCACCAACAAGCGACCTCGTTGGCGACGCAGAACTCAGGGACGCAGGCTGGAATCGTTCAGAATAGCTGCTGTGTGACAACGCATCAGCGATCCTTACCAGGTCGTATCGTTGTCGGGATCGTTGGTGCTTTGCTATATGAAACGGGACCCTTAGTCCTGTTTTCCTACTCATGCTATCAGTTCTTGAGATGAGTGCAGGGCTGCAGGCATTCCTTATCAGTGTTTTTTGCTCTGATCTGTAGAGGAGGAGCTTTACTACTGAGCATATATATAAAGTGCAGCACACATTCATCTCAACTAAAAGCTGAGATCCCTAGATCAGGAATAGAAAATACATTTATATGACATTTCATAACTTTCCTAAATTATTATGAAAAAATATTTAGCACATACTGCATTGTACTACTGTACCAATTTATTATATATTTTAGGGGTCAAAGTCGGTCTATTTTATACTGACTCCACCAAAGTGGACACCAATTCCGACTCCACAACGCTGACTCAAACTCCACAGCCCTGATGGTGACCATATAGTCGTAGATACCAGTCCCGCAGTACATGTATTAGATTACAGTACAGTTACAGATAGTGACTTCCAGCTTTTGTTCTTTCAGATGGAATCGTTCACTTTCCCTCTTTATCCATCTGGCCAAGACCCACACAACAACTTCACCAGCCAGGACTCTGCTGCAGAGATTACAGCAAAGACACATTTGACTTCTCACATTTCCTGCACAGCCCCCATCCATTCCCAACCTGCACAAATTCCACATCCTGCTGATACCCCAATGCTGAGCCAGTGCTGCCAGTTGTGTCCTTATTATTGCAAATACTGTGTGGTACTGTGTGCCCTCTAAATGGTAAAACAACCCTTTAGAATCCTGTAATCCTGTGTGCAAGTGCCTTAAAAAGCAGTGCCCACATTTTTCCCCATAGAAAATAATACCCTCTGTGTGACCCTTTGACAGTCACAATAACCTGAGTTCCTCTATAACCATAAGTGCTCTCTTAACATTTAATAATGCCCCGTGTCTCTGCCCGGTACAGCTTCCCTCTACACAATATGATCCTCTATTTCACTCTATAGTACCCCCCACACAGTATACTAATTCCTTAGTAGCCCCAATCTGTTTGATAGCTCCAACACTGTAAGATGGCTCCTACACTGTACAAAGACTCCACATTATTTCCCACACTGTATGATGGCCCCCTCACTGTAATCTTCACACTGTATGAAGGTCCTCTAAATAGCCTCCATATAGTATAATGCACTATATAGTCCTTAATATAGTATAATGCACTCACCATAGGCTTCTATATAGTATAAGACACTCACTCCTTGAGATGGTTCTACTCTTTCATTGGAGTCCAGCTGTGTTTAATTAAATTGATAGGACTTGATTTGTAGAGGCACAAACCTGTCTATACAAGACCTCACAGCTCAAAGTGCATGTCAGACCAAATAATAATAATAATAAATAATAATAAATTTTATTTTTATAGCGCCGACATATTCCGCAGCACTTTACATTTCAGAGGGGATTTGTACAGACAATAGACATTACAGCATAACAATAATCACATACAGTAGATTATAACACATACCAAGAGGAAAGAGATGAGAAATGAGAATCATGAGGTCAAAGGAACTGGCCAATGAGCTCAGAGACAGAACTGTGGAAAGGCACAGATCTGGTCAAGGTTACAAAATAATTTCTGCAGTACGCAAGGTTCCTAAGAGCACAGTGGCCTCCATAGTCCTTAAATGGAAGAAGTTTCGGACCACCAGAAGTCTTCCTAGACCTGGCCATCCAGCCAAACTGAGCAATCATGGGAGAATAGCCTTGGTGAGAGAGGTAAAGAAGAACCCCAAGATCACTGTGGCTGAGCTCCACAGATGCAGTAGGGAGATGGGAGAAAGTTCCACAAAGTCAACTATCACTGCACCCCTCCACCAGTAGGGCCTTTATGGCAGTATGGCCTGATGATAGCCTCTCCTCAGTGCCAGACATATGAAAGCCCACATAGAGTTTGCTAATAAACACATGAAGGACTCCCAGACTATGAGAAATAAGATTCACTGGTCTGATGAGACGAAGATAGAACTTTTTGGTGATAATTCTAAGTGGTATGTGTGGAGGAAACCAGGCACTGCTCATCACCTGCAAAATACAATCCCAATAGTAAAACATGGTGGAGGCAGCATCATGCTATGGGGGTGTTTTTCAGCTGCAGGGACAGGGCGACTGGTCTCAATTGAAGGAAACATGAATGAGGCCAAGTACAAAGATTTCCTAGATGAAAACCTCTTTCAGAGTGCTCTGGACCTCAGACTTGACGGAAGGTTCACCTTCCAACAAGAAAATGACCCTAAGCACACAGCTAAAATAACAAAAGAGTGGCTTCAGAACAACTCTGTGACCATTCTTGACTGGCCCAGCAAGAAACCTGACCTAAACCCAATTGAGCATCTCCGGAGAGACCTGAAAATGACTGTCCACGAACGTTCACCATCCAACCTGACGAACTGGAGAGGATCTGCAAGGAAGAGTGACAGAGGATCCCCAAATCCAGGTGTGAATAACTTGTTACATCATTCCCAAGAAGACTCATGGCTGTACTAGCTCAAAAGGGTGCTTCTACGCAATACTGAGCAAAGGGTCTGAATACTTATGACCATGTGATATTTCAGTTTTTCTTTTTTAATAAATTTGCAAAAATGCCTACATTTCTGTTTTTTTCAGTCAAGATGGAGTGCAGAGTGTACAGTAATGACAAAAAAATGAACATTTTTGAATTTACCAAATGGCTGCATTGAAACAAAGAGTGAAAAATGTAAAGGGGTCTGAATACTTTCCGTTCCCACTGTACAACGGGAAAAGAGAATTCCTAGATAGCACTTGATCCAGATAAAATTCAAAGAAACTTATATTAGTCCATAATTACAATAAAAAATGCATTAAAAACAACCAGATGTGTTTCTGGTGCAGAGTGCACGCTTAATCATAGGAATAACTATGACTAATGGGGGAACTCAGCACCAGAAACGCGTTAGGTTGATTTTTTTATTTTAATTATGGACTAAAATAGACTTCTTTGAATTTTACCTGGATGGAGTGATATCTACGAATTCTCTTTTCCCCTTATCCAATGCTGTGTTCACTAGCAGGATTGGCACCCTCCAACGCTATTTATGCTACCTCTTTGAATATGGATTCCAGCATTGAGACACCCTTCCCCTCCATAGCATAATCCACTTCCCATAGGCCTCTATACAGTATAATGCACTCACCATAGGCACACACTATATAATACAAAGCACTCCCCTTAGGCAGACTCTATATAGTACAATGCACTCCCCATAGGAAGATTCTATATAGTATAATGCACTCCCCAAAGGCACACTCTATATAGTATAATGCACTACTCATGGGCACACTCTATACAGTTTAATGCATTCCCCATATACACACTGCTGGCACCGGGCCCCATAGCAGCCAGGTGTCTGTGCAGGGAAATTGAGTCTCCCTGCTCTGCCGCAGAATCTAACTGCATGGGCACGCTACACGGCCTTAGAGCTAACAGTAGCATAGCTCTGGGTGGGACACTCAGAGTGTGGGGCCTGGGTGACCACCAACTCTAACCCCCCCCAAAAGCCATGCTACTGGCTTACTCTTATACCATTCTTACACTTGCCCAGTCCTGAGGTAGCTTAACACTGATAGAGCCAGTGATTGGTTGAGCAGGCATTTCTTACAACTTCTGGTGCATCAAAAAAAGACAAGGAAGAAGAGTCGACTTATGCCTAGAATGTACTAGGTCCTACAGGATTCTAGCCAGTAGCATAGCTACTGGGGGGCAGAGGGGGGCCGTTGCTCCAGGCCCAGTCACATGCAGGGGCCCACTGGGAGACATGGCCAGCACTTGAGGTGTCAGAGAGAGAGCAGCACAATGCCGGCTCCCTTGCCTGACAGACTGCACTGCGACAGGTTGCAGAGCCTCAGTCTGTGCAGTATACAGTACTGCTGACTCACCGGAGGAGCTCCTTCCTGGCCCTGCAGCAGCTGCAGTTTCTGCCATGCAGGCTATGGTTGTCTCAGCCACACTGGGTCCTAGTGCCCTCTGTGTGCATACACTGGACACTTCCTGATCCTGCCTCAGTCACTGCCTGCAAGCTTCATGGTAAATGGGGATGGAATTTATAAAATTCAATAAGCTTAGGCATGTCATGGTCACTGTGAGTTGAATGTGAGAGGATGGGGGTATTGTGTGGCAGTGGGGACAGGTCACAGGGGGTGAATGTGAGAGGATGGGGGTATTGTGAGGCTGGGGGGACAGGGCACAGGAGATGAATGTGAGAGGATGGGGGTATTGTGTGGTAGTGGGGACAGGGCACAGGGGGGAATGTGAGAGGATGGAGGTATTGTGATGCAGGGGGACAGGGCGCAGTGGGTGAATGTGAGAGGATGGGGATATTGTGGGGGCTAGGGCACGGGGGGATAATGTGAGAGGATGAGGTATTGTGAGGCAGGGGGACAGGGCACAGGGGGTGAATGTGAGAGGATGGGGGTATTGTGAGACAGCGGGATGGCAAAAATCATTCTTCTCAGCAGCACATCACCGGTGTAAACTGTAGATGTGCTGCTGATAACATAATACTGTATGGGGACAGATTATAATAGTGATTGTTCTGTCCCCATTATTCTTTCTCAGACGGTGGAAAGAGGCCGGGAAACAAGTGTTGAACGATTTCAGTGTTGTCGATCACACTCGTTTTGCATCCTGAACTCAGAGCATTTAAATACAACCAAAATGCTTCTGTTTGATGTGCAATATGTTAGCATTTGGGGCCCCATTTTAAACTTTGGCTAGGGACCCACTTTGCCTAAAATCGGCCCTGTACAGAGCACATTACTATATACAGTACTCTTTGAAAAATATGATTTTAAGCAATATCTCACTGAATGCAAGAACAATTTTCAAAATTTGACAAGGCTGAGTGTCATAGAACATACTTTAACCCACAACTTGAACGTAAGGTATAACTTTCCTTACAAGTAGAAATGAGCGAATATTTAAACATTCGGTTCTGCTCACGATCGCTGAATTTGCAATATTCACCTATTTAATTGTCGATTAAATCGCTGAATATAGCCAAACATACACAGCACAAAAGCCGGTGTTTCCCCCGCTGTGTGACAGCATCTGAAACACTGGCATAGCGCTTCTGATCGGGGGTGAAATCATCCTCACTAGAGTTGAGCAAAACGGGTTGGTCAAATTCATAAGTCGCCGACTTTCACTAAAGTCGGGTTTCATGAAACGAAACCCGACCATAGCGTGAGGTCGGCCATGAGGTCGGCGACCAGAGCGCCAAAGTCACATTTCAAGTGATGCTTCCAGAGCCCTTTTCAGCCAATAATGGAGGACACACACTATGGGCAACACGATGACATGGGCAGCGGTCACCATCATCTTTAAGAAGGGCATGCAAGTGATTGGCTTGCTTTGTGTGGCGTCACAGGGGCTATAAAAGGGCATGCACGCCGACCACCATATTACTTCTGCCGAATGGAAGTGCATTGAGCAGCAGGGTGGTGTACTGGTAAAAGGGGAAAAAAAAAAAATCTTTTAAATCTTCTGCCTGAGCGAGTGTGAACGAGCTGAGTGTGACCTGAGCGTAAGTGCGAACTGTGGTAAGTGTGTGACTTGAGATTCAGTGAAGAGGTGTTTGGAAAACCTATAACAAATACCTGTGTGAGTTGCTGAATTGTAGGTTGCCGTGTGCTTTCTACCGGTTCAATTTTTGGGGGGCTTGTTTAGCCTATTTTTTTCTCTCTACAGGGTTAATCTCTTATTTTACTATCTGTGTTTTTAAGAGTTAACTATTTTGCATTTAAATCTTGAGGTGTAACTATATTCACAAGGGGTTAATTAAGGGTGGGAGTTCATAAATAAGGGCAGCTGGTTGGGGCTCAACTCCTTTTGGAAGTGCATTGAGCAGCAGGGTGGTGTACTGGTAAAAGGGAAAAAAAAAATCTTTTAAATCTTCTGCCTGAGCCAGTGTGAGCTGAGCGTAAGTGCGAACTTTGGTAAGTGTGTGACTTGAGATTCAGTGACTTTGGATACAGGGAGTTTCCAAGGGAGGTATTACTGAATTGCTGTTATATTTTATTAATACTTTTTATTTATTTTTGCTTATCTTATTGTCTGGTGCAATCCCCATTAGGATGTGCTCCACTATTGCCAATGCCATCCAGTGCACGTCTTGCTGCATGTATGAAATCCTTGAACAGCCGGTTGAGGGTGCATACTGCTGTGTGAGATGTGAGCACGTTGTGCATTTGGAAGCCCAGGTAGTGGATCTAAATGTGCAGCTGGCAACACTGAGATCCATAGACAATATGGAAAGGAGTCTTCTGCTCACTGAGCAGACGCTCAATGGGATAGATGAGGGGGGGATGCTAGGTTGGAGCTTCAGGACAGTGACGCAGCCAGCTGGGTGACAGTTAGAAGGCGGGGTAGCGGGAAGAGCGTCAGGGAGGCTAGTCCTGATCTGGCACACCCCAATAAGTTTGCTAAGTTGGCAGATGAGGGGAGTGTCAGTGCAGGAGTAGCACTGCTGCAGCAAGGCATGTCCTCTGAAAGCCGGAGGAGTGTCTGCTCCAGTAAGGGGGGAAATAGGAGAGCAGGGCAGGCCAGACAGGTTCTGATAGTGGGAGACTCAATTATTAGGGGAACAGATAGGGTAATCTGTCACAAAGACAGGGACCGTCGAACGGTGTGCTGCCTACCTGGCGCTCGAGTCCGACACATCGCTGATCGGGTTGACAGATTACTGGGAGGGGCTGGTGAGGATCCAACGGTCATAGTGCACATTGGCACAAATGACAAAGTTAGAAGTAGGTGGAAGGTCCTTAACCTTCGTCAGGCTGCATAATTTTACAACGTTAACAGGCTGCAGAGGTACAATTGTACCTTCATATATACCTCCACTGTGGGAAGACTTTCTCCTTTACTTGGTTTCAGAAACTAAAGTTCATTCAGCTACAAATGTTATGCTGATATCTATTGGCCAGTGTTGTTACTGCTCACTTTTGTTGCTGTCAATTAAGTTGATTCAAACTGGGAGTGGCTTCTACTTCTCTTCCTGCCTCCCTCCTCTCAGTAGCCATTTTGCTGTTCATCTCATTGCTGTGAGCACACACATTTCTAGGCTTGTGAAGTCTTCTTGGATACGAAGGTAGGAAAGTCTCACAGCATCTAACAGCCAGTTATACCTTCATTCGCCTTATGTGGGGACAGAACAGTCAGAAATTGTCTTTGAGCCTGGACTTGGCTTACATATATTTTGTATGAAACTTATCGCTATAGGTATGATTTTTATACGAAAAATGGATAATAATTAGTATCTACATATTGTTTTACGATGTTTTACTTATATTCAGCACAAAATAAAGATGGTGGCTCTGTTACAATTTTCCTATTGGTCGAAAAAACAGTCGAAGATGGAATGAAAATTCTGAAACCGTATACGGTTTACATAATATATAAATTACATTTATAAATAATTATCACTAGAAATAATTTACTTTTTTATCTGCACTTTAGAATCGAGTTTCATTCTACTTGCCACGTGTTACTGAACTAAATTACGAAGCCAAAATTCATCTACCAAGTCATCATGAGTGATAGTGATGCTGGATCTAGTTTCCGCCATAATCCAAGAAAATGTGTTTGCAGGTTAGTATCATTTTGTGAAAAGCCAATAATGTAGTATTGTGTAGTATTTCGGAAAATTATTTATTTTTCATTTTTTCATATTTACAGATTTACATCTGATGAAATACCGCGAATGCTAGAAGAATCTGATTCTGAGCATGAGGAAGAACCATATGTTGCATCTGATGATGAAAACTATGTACCACAAGTGGATGTTACTGAAGAAGATTCAGACATTGAACAAGAAATGGTCATAGAGCAGGAAAAAGAATACGACTCAGACGAAAGTGTTGAGGATGAGTCTGTGCCTCAAAGTGCAGGCGACATTTGGACTGCTAAGGATAAAACTCAATGGTGTAGTGATCCACTGCCAAATGCACAAACAAAATCTCGTAATGTCCTACGACAAAGAGGTGGCCCTGCAGCAATCAGCAACCTGTATACAGCAAAAGAGATATTCAAGTCAATCATGACTCCCGAGATGTGTGACATCATGTTACGAGAAACGAATCGAAAGGCCAAGAGAGTTTGTGATGCTTACAACAACGAACTGGTACAACGTTTTCCTGATTCTTCTGAGCGGCCACCACAAAAAACATTCAAGCAATTTACTGAAACTGAACTCCATGCATTTTTGGGTATACTGATTGCTGCTGGTGTGCACAGAGACAACAAAGAGAATCTGGAGGAAATGTGAAATGTTGATGCTCTGCCTCTTATACGTGCAGCCATGTCTCATGACCGCTTCAAGATGATACTCAGATTTATCAGATATGACAACGAAAATACACGTGCAGAACGTGTGCAAACAGATAAAGCTGCACCAATACGGGACATCTGGACAATGCTGAACAGAAATCTGAAGAGAGCCTACAAGCCATATAATTGTATCACCGTCGATGAGCAATTATTTCCATTTAGAGGCCATACTAAATTTACCCAGTATATACCTTTAAAACCAGCTAAATATGGCATAAAGATTTTCTGGGCTTGTGACTCGTCAAACGCCTACCCATTACAGGGTCAGCTCTACAATGGGAAACCAACTGATGGTCCTCGACAAGTAAACATTGGTGAACGAACAGTATTGGACCTAGTGAGCTCGTATAAAGGCTCTGGAAGAAATGTCACCACCGATAACTTCTTTACAACCATGGAACTAGCTAAGGTATTGAACTTCTGGAACATGACACTAGTTGGTACAGTGAGAAAAAATAAAAGGTTCCTACCTAGCAACATGCAGCCTGCCAAAGAAAGGCCTGTAAGCTCGACAAATTTTGCCTACAATCATGATGCAACAGTCTGTTCATATGTACCAAAGAAGAACAAATCAGTCGTGCTTCTATCATCTATGCACATGACGGGAGAAGTTGAAGAGACACTAGCAACCAAGCCAGAGATAATAAAATACTACAACAAAACAAAAGGCGGAGTTGATGTTATGGATAAAATGTTGGGAGAGTACACTGTGAAACGACGAACATTACGTTGGCCTCTGGCATTTTTCTACAATATGATTGACGTCACTGGGTTTGCATCCTACATCATCTACAGAGAACACAATCCAAGCTTCAGGACAAAGGATCAACGAAGAAATTTCCTGAAAGATTTTGCAAATCAGCTGTGTATGCCTGCAATTGAAGATCGTAGTACAAACTGAATGATGATGAGAAACCATTTTTTTGAGCTGCAGTAGAAATGGTGCTTGGACGATGCATTCTGGTAGCATCGCAAGCAGCAGCTGGCCCTCAAATACCTCATGGTGGTCGTGGAACCTCCCCTGCTGTTGGTAGTTGCTATGTTTGCCGAGACCTGAGGCGAAAACAACGTAAGACTAGAAAGTCTTGTGTGGTTTGTGTGAAATCCATTTGCGATGAACACTCGGTAGCAAAGACAACATGCATTACTTGCGAAGAAAATCAATAAAAAAAGTTTCTTACATTTTCTTTTATAATGTAAATGAACAGTTTTTTTACTTGTTTATAATAATAAAATAGCATTATCATTAAAAAAAATATTACTTTTTTCCTTGCATTATCTTCATTCAAAATATATGAGGGTACATTTGTACCTATGCAGCTTGTTATGGATGCAAAATTATCTCGACCCCTTATCTCGGAAGGGGGTGGATATATTTTATTGAAATTTGGCCAATATATTCTGGACCAAAACTGCAGAGATGTCACGAAATTTCAGCCCTCTACGGCTTTTCGAAAAAAAGTTATTGCAATTTTAAAACGGAATGGGTACAATTGTACCTACTCAGCCGGACGAAGGTTAAAGATGATTTCAGGGAATTAGGCTGTAAGCTTAAAGCAAGGACCTCCAAGGTGGTATTTTCGGAAATACTTCCTGTACCACGTGCCACGCCAGAGAGGCAACGGGAGATTAGGGAGGTTAATAAGTGGCTCAGAAATTGGTGTAGAAAGGAGGGGTTTGGGTTCCTGCAGAACTGGCCGACATCTCAGATGGCTACAGTTCCAGCAAAGGTAATAGGTTTTTGAAACTATGAGAGACCATTACCTTTCACAACTGGTTCAGGACCCAACAAGAGGGGGGGCACTGCTAGACCTAATATTATCCAACAGGCCAGACCGCATATCAAATGTAAGGGTTGGGGGTCACTTGAGTAACAGTGATCACAAATTAATAAGTTTTCATGTATCCTTTAATAAGATGTGTAGTAAAGGGGTTACAAGGACATTAAACTTCAGGAAAGCAAATTTCCAACGGATGAAAGATGATCTTGGTGCAATTAACTGGGACGATATCCTGAGACATAAAAATACACAAAGAAAATGGGAGACGTTTATTAGCATCCTGAATAGGACCTGTGCACAATATATACCGTATGGGAATAAACATGCGAGAAATAAGAGGAAACCACTATGGCTAAATAGAGCTGTAAGTGGTGCAATAAGTAAAAATAAAGCATTTGGAGAATTAAAGCAAGTAGGTAGTGATGAGGCATTAACTAAATACAGAAGATTAAATAAATTCTGTAAAAAGCAAATCAAGACAGCAAAGATTGAGACAGAGAGACTCATTGCCAGAGAATGTAAAAATAATCCCAAAATATTCTTTAACTACATAAATAGTAAGAAACTAAAAAATGTTAGTGTTGGTCCCCTTAAAAATAGTCTGGGTGAAATGGTGGATGAGGATGAGGAAAAAGCCAATATGCTAAATGACTTTTTTCAACAGTATTTACACAAGAAAATCCCATGACGGATAACATGATCAGGGACAAAAATTCTCCATTAAATGTCACCTGCTTAACCCAGCAGGAAGTACGGCGGCGTCTAAAAATCACTAAAATTGACAAATCCCCATGTCCGGATGGGATACACCCCAGAGTACTGCAGGAATTAAGCACAGTCATAGATAGACCATTATTTTTAATCTTTAAGGATTCCATAATAATAGGGCCTGTACCACAGGCCTGGCATATAGCAATTGTGGTGCCAATATTCAAAAAGGGAACAAAAACTGAACTTGGAAATTATAGGCCAGTAAGTTTAACCTCAACAGTGGGTAAAATCCTGGAGGGTTTTCTAAGAGATACTATACTGGAGTATCTGGAGAAGAATAACCTCATGACCCAATATCAACATGGGTTTACAGGGGACCGTTCCTGTCAGACTAATCTGATAAGCTTTTATGAAGAGGTAAGTTCTGGACGGGACCAAGGGTATGCAGTGGACGTGGTGTACATGGACTTTTCAAAAGCTTTTGATACGGTGCCACACAAAAGGTTGATGCATAAAATGAGAACAATGGGGATAGGGGAAAATATGTGTAGGTGGGTTAAGAGCTGGCTCAGGGATAGGAAACAAAGGGTGGTTATTAATGGAGCACACTCGGACTGGGTCATGGTTAGCAGTGGGGTACCACAGTGGTCAGTTTTGGGCCCGCTTCTTTTTAACATATTTATTAATGACCTTGTAGGGGGCATAGAGAGTAGAATTTCAATATTTGCAGATGACACTAAACTCTGCAGGGTAATCAATACAGAGGAGGACAATTTTATATTACAGGAGGATTTATGTAAACTAGAAGCTTGGGTTGATAAATGGCAAATGAACTTTAATGGGGATAAATGTAAGGTCATGCACTTGGGTAGAATGAATAAGATGTATAATTATGTGCTTAATTGTAAAACACTAGGCAAAACTGTCACTGAAAAGGACCTGGGTGTATGGGTGGACGACAAACTCACATTTAGTGGCCAGTGTCAGGCAGCTGCTGCAAAGGCAAATAAAATAATAGGATGCATTAAAAGAGGCATAGATGCTCATGAGGAGAGCATAATTTTACCTCTATATATGTCACTAGTGCGACCACACTTAGAAGACTGTGTACAGTTCTGGTCTCCGGTGTATAAGAAATACATAGCTGAACTGGAGTGGGTGTAGAGAAGAGCGACCAAGGTTATTAGGGAACTAGGGGGTCAGTAATACCAAGACAGGTTATTACACTTGGGGTTATTTAGCGTGGAGAATCGAAGGCTTAGGGGTGATCTTATTACAATGTATAAATATATGTGGGGACAGTACAAAGACCTTTCTAATGATCTTTTTACTCTTAGACCTGTGACGAGGACAAGGGGGCATCCTCTACGTCTGGAGGAAAGAAGGTTTAAGCATACTCACAGATGCAGATTCTTTACTGTAAGATCAGTGAGACTATGGAACTCTCTGCCATATGATGTTGTAATGAGTGATTCCCTACTAAAATTTAAGAAGGGACTGGATGCCTTTCTTGAAAATATAATATTACAGGGTATATACACTAGTTTCCTTAATATTGCATTGATCCAGGGAGCTAGTCTGATTGCCGTATGTGGAGTCGGGAAGGAATTTTTTTCCCCAATGTGAAGCTTACTGCTTGCTACATGTTTTTTTTTGTCTTTCTCTGGATCAACATGTTAGGGCAGGTTAGGACAGGATATGGGCTGAACTAGATGGACTTAAAGTCTCCCTTCAACCTTAATAACTATGTTACTATGTTACCATGATCTTAGCATAGGGAGAGGTTGCTGCTGCTGATTCTGAATAAGGGAGAGCGTTAGACAGGGAAGAAGAAAAAAACCTGCTTCTGCTGGTAGCGATTTTCACTGTACAACACAACAGTTTGTGTGCACTGACAGGGGAGGCTATATTTTTGTGCATCAGCTCTGTTGGTTATTAGGCTGCCTTATAAGGCTCCCTGATAGCTGCACTGCTGTTTGCACACTGCTGTGCAAGCTGCTTTTTTAAAAGCAAAAATACTTTTCTTCCTCTTTTCTGCATAGTTACAAAGCGTTCATTTTTCCACACTTTTGTGTGCAGCAGTCCTGCTTATTAGGCTGCCTGCTGCCATACTTGGACTGAGAGCATCATTGTCAGCCTCCTAAAATCTCTAGGGAGATTCAAATTCTCCCCAATACTATATACTCCTTGTACCGTGTCATACACCAGCCAATTTCAGCCTGTTAAATTGAGGTGCAATCTATAGTGGGCCTGAGATAATAATTCAGCTTCCTAAAATCTCTAGGGAGATTCAAATTCTCCCCAATACTATATACACCTTGTACCTTGTCTTATGGGTCGCCCTCCCAGGGCTGTGGGGTACTTGGTACCGGGCCGGTGTCAGCGGGATGTGTGACAGCGGCGGTGACCCGGTCCATGGCCCTGGGCGCCCAAGCAATGGGGAAATTGATTATGGTGGAATGTGATTAAATGAATAGTTCGTGACGCCACCTGTGGTGTTCGGCAAGGGAGGTGTTAAGCCAATGCTGCATGCAGATCCGCTAGGACTGATGGTATGGTGCAGCAAAGATGTAAAAACTCTCCACAAGTGAAGCTGTAGTCCCAGGGCAGTGTAGATGTTGTTGGCACGGGGATGTAGCGGTGCCGAAAGGGTAGGAAGCAGACAAAGACACATCAGGGTGCAATTTCTGTACCTTTACTTGATAAATGCAGTCCAGGGTCCTGATTACAGATGGTACCGGAGCAGGCTAGCCTGGAAGCAACTCAGGGATTCTCTCTCAGCAGATGGGCTGTGTAGTCTTCTTCCTAGCACTTATTTGAGTGAAGTACTCCTAGTACTGAGTTACACTGAAGTTCCTCTCAATTCTCTTCTACGCTCACTCCTCGTATGGCAGACAGCTGTAGCCGCTATTCCTCTCTTGGCTCACTCCGTGCTGTTGTGCCTCCGAGTCTTAGATGGGGGTAGTGCATTTACAGCCTCCTACTCCTCTAGTATCTGTTGCAGGACCATTAGTATCCATACAACCGTGGAGACCAGGCTCCAGTTCATGCGCTCTCACTGGAGATGAGCCTTTCCTCTCTGCTTGATCTCCGTGCTTCTTCCCCACGTCTGCACACTTCACTCTCCTAAGACTAACTACCCACTCCCTTCTCCTGGCCCTCAGAGAGCACTCCTCCCCTTAATTCCAGTTCAGAGTCCCCCCTGCTGGCCTGGAGTGGAACTGTGTTGCATGTATAGGTTAACTGCGAGAGAGACCCTTCATTGCCTCCAAGCCTGGCATTACCCTCCCTGGAGGAAGGCAAAGCCACTGTGGCGGCCATACTCCTGGGGGCACCACACATACACCAGCTAATTTCAGCTTGTTAAATTGAGGTGTAATCTATAGTGGGCCTGATATAATAGTTCAGCCTCCTAAAATCTCTAGGGAGATTTAAATTCTCCCCAATACTATATACACCTTGTACTTTGTCATACACCAGCCTATTTCAGCCTGTTAAATTGAGCTGTAATGTATAGTGGGCCTGAGATAATTGTTCATCCTCCTAAAATCTCTAGGGAGATTCAAATTCTCCCCAATACTATATACACCTTGTACCGTGTCATACACCAGCCAATTTCAGCCTGTTAAATTGAGGTGTAATCTATAGTGGGCCTGAGATAATAGTTCAGCCTCCTAAAATCTCTAGGGAGATTCAAATTCTTCCCAATACTATATACACCTTGTACCTTGTCATACACCAGCCAATTTCAGCCTGTTAAATTGAGGTGTAATGTATAGTGGGCCTGAGATAATAGTTCAGCCTCCTAAAATCTCTAGGGAGATTCAAATTCTCCCCAATACTATATACACCTTGTACCTTGTCATACACCAGCCTATTTCAGCCTGTTAAATTGAGGTGTAATCTATACTGGGCCTGAGATAATAGTTCAGCCTCCAAAAATCTCTAGGGAGATTCAAATTCTCCCCAATAATATATACGCCTCGTACCTTGTCATACACCAGCCAATTTCAGCCTGTTAAATTGAGGTGTAATCTATAGTGGGCCTGAGATAATAGTTCAGCCTCCTGAAATCTCTATGGAGATTCAAATTCTCCCCAATACTATATACACCTTGTACCTTCTCATACACCAGCCTATTTCAGCCTGTTAAATTGAGGTGTAATCTATAGTGGGCCTGAGATAATTGTTCAGCCTCCTGATATCTCTAGGGAGAGTCAAATTCTCCCCAATACTTTATACATCTTGTACCTTGTTTTACAGCACCATATAGCTGATGGTATTTTGGGTACATTTTCCCAAAAATGAGGAGGTATGGTGGAAGAGGCCGTGGAAGTGGGTGGGGGTTGCCAGCTGGTACTGATGGTGGTGGTGCATCCGCTGGTAGTGGCAAAAGCACAATAGCACCTAAGGCAGGAGGTGTTGAGCCTGCGTCATCGTCTGGCTCCACAAGGCCTGGAAGGTTCCCTTTTCTGGGAGTAGGTAAACCGCTTTTAAAGCCGGAGCTTCAGGAACAAGTTTTGGCTTACATTGCTGACACAGCCTCCAGCTCTATCGCCTCCTCTTCTGAAGCTTCAAAAAATAAAAGCACTGAGTCGTCAGTGGAGGCTCCTGGTCAGGAACAACACCTTTCCTTGTGTCCTTCACCCCTACCAAAAATGAAGGATGCGGCCGGCCACACTACAGATTACTCCATGGAGCTCTTTTCACATACCATGCCTAGGTTATCAAGTCAAATCGTGAATTCCCCAGTCCAAGATGAATGTGACATGGAGTGTGGGTCGCCAGCCAGGGCAGTGGGGTTAATCGGTACCGGGCCGGTGTCTCAGAGGCATGTGTCGTGGTGGTGACCCGGTCCGTGGCCCTGGGCATCCATGCAAAGGGGTGAATAGCGTTTATAGGTGAATGATTTGTGACGCCATCTGTGGTTTCTGTTCAGATTGACCAGCGCTGCAGTGTCGCTTCTCTGGGACAGATGTTGTGGTGCAGCTAAGATGTAGAAGCCCTGCACAGGTAGGGCCGTAGTCGCAGGGCAGATGAAAGAGTTGGTAGATGGTGTGCAGTGCAGGATGTAGCAGAGCCATGCGCCAGGCGCAGGAGAAAGATGACACAGTTGTGCAGTTCCTTTACCTGTTCTTGGTAAGTGCCGTCCAGGACCCAGAGTACAGATGGAGAAGGAGTTGGTCAGACTGGAAGCAAATTAGGAATTCTTTCTCTGCAGATAGGTAGTGTGGCCTCCGTTCTAGCGCTTATCTGCGGTACTTGCAGTACTGAGTTCACTGAAGTTCCCCCTGTTGACACTCTTCTGGAACTTTCTCGTATGGCAGGCAGCCATAGCCTTTTCCATCAGGCTCACACATGTCGCTGCTGGGGCCTCTGAGCCTTAGTTGGGAACAGAGCATTTACAGCTGCTTCTTCCTCCGGTTTCTGCTGCAGGACCGTCAGTGTCCCTACAAACTCGGAGACCGGAATCCGGACCATGTGCTCCAGCTAGGAGTGAGCCTTAACTCTGCTCATCTGCCAGCTTCCCTTCTCACGTCCACACACTTCCCCTTCCCTTCACAGACTGCCCCCTTACTTCCCTCCTCCCGACCACAGAGAGCAGCTCCTTAGCAGTCAGGTTCAGAGCTCTCCCTGCTGGCCTGGAGTGGGAACTGTGTTGTGTGTTGGTTTAACTGCAAGAGAGATCCTTCATTGCTGCCAAGCATGACATCACACTCCCTAGGAGGAAGGTAAGGCCACTGTGGCGACCGAACTCCTGAGGGCTCCATAAGTGCACTGATGCCCAGCCACTGCTAGATGATTCTGCTGGTACATTGACCCAGACCACTACATTCCCCTCATACTCTACACAGCCAGATTCTGACCCTGATGAAACTCAGGTTCCCCTTCCCGCATACTATACCACCTTACACGGTGACAAAGAGGAAGGTGCAGATGAAAGTGCAGGTTCCTTGAGCAGGTGGGGGGGCATACTCATGGGCAACGGCACTGGCACAGGGCCCCTCATAGTACGCAAAAGTGTCTCTGCCGGTGGGAGGGCCCACCCGCCATCATACACACCGCCGTACTATGAGGGGCCCTGTGCCAGTGCCGTCGCCAATGAGTGGGCCCCCCCTGCTTGCTCAGGATCACAGCACTTGCAAAGTTGAAATACTTACCTCTCCCTGCTCCACTGCCGTGAAGTCTTCCGCGTTTCCTGACAGTGACATTCTGGTCAGAGAGCGCGATGACATCACGTCTGTAGGCCCTCTGCCTAAACAGTCCAAGTGCAAAGAGATGGAAGATGGGGATGACGAGGAGTCCAGAGTACAGGGATTCCCTAGTGAGGAGACTTATTTAATTGTTTTAAAGGTTGGGAGCAATTTTTTGGGAGCACTATACTCTGGTGAATGATATATGGGGCCCACCATACACTGGATCATTCCAAAGGTGGACATCAGACATTGGAGCAGCATTTACAGGGCCCATTATACGCTGGAGCATTAGAAATGGGGCCCATTATATATGGAGCATTATTTGGGCCCATAAGACACTGGAGCATCATCCATGGGGCCCATCATATACTGGAGCATTGTAATTGGGGCAAATTATATATGGAACCTTATTTTGAGTAATCGTACACTAGAGCATCATCCGTGAGGCCCATCATATGCTGGCGCGTTCCTAATGGGGGGACATCAGACACTGGAGCAGCATTTACAGGGCCCGTTATACACTGGAGCATTAGAAATGGGGCCCATTATATATGGAGCATTATTTGGGCCCATAAGACAGTGGAGCTTCATCCATGGGGACCAACATATACTGTAGCATTATGTGGAGCTCATCATATACTGTATCGAACATTATATAGGACCAATGTTTCTGTATGGAGAAATATATGGGCCTTATTACTCTGTTTGGCGCACTATGCAGTGGCCATAATGCTGTATGGAGTAATATACTGTCCATTTTTGGAGCTATTGGAGAATTTAAAATGGATATCAGTCATGTGATGTAAGAAGTGAAGTATTTTTCATTGTACTATACAGCTATTTCTCTGCCGTATCAGAGGATCATGAATTGTGGCATGTGTTAAAGAAGCCCATTGACACTCTTTGGCCCTGGGCCCACAAAAATCTGGAGCTAGCCCTACCCCCCCACAACTTTAGCCAAATAATCCCCAGTTTTCAATGCCTAACTATTATTATAAAGTAAATTAAGGTTGACAAGCTTAAGTAATAAGAATTGATGTTTTTGTCATTAAAATGGGCACTGTAGGTGTGTTTCCTGTCCTCCACTCACTGCCTACTTTTCTTCCCCATTGACTTGCATTGGGTTTCGTGTTTCAGTCGGCCTTCGACTTTTCACGATAATCGGCCGATTGTATTCGACCTGACTTTTGCGACCCGAAAAAAGACAAAGTCGCTCATCTCTAATCCCCACTGCTCAGAGAGCCGCGGTTGCGATTTTTTTGTCAGTACGATTTCAGCTGAGAGAAACATTGCATGAGATGTAATGGTGACCTGCTGTGAAGTCACTGTGCTTGAACTGCGGTGACCTCATCACTGACTTTTTCTCACAGTGCTCAGGTCACGGCAGTTCAGCCCTGCTGGGAACACAGCCTCGGTGACTGGAGGTAACCTCAATGATGTCACTGCTAGTCACTCAGGCTGCGCTCGCAGCAGCTCATTCACCAGTGGTTCTCACCCTGCATGGTTGCATCTTGGCACCGTTCAGGTTGAAAACTATTAATCCTCAGACATGGAATATGGTGTGGGATAGAACGACAGACAGGTATGGTATATTGTTGCTTTTTAATTTTTGTTTTATTACAGTAGAACAAGGTCTTCAGTGGAATTAGGCGTTAGGTGAGTATAACTGTGTTTGTAAATTTTAAATAAAATGGAAAACTGTGTTTAGTATTATTTCTAATAAAGGACTTTATTCTGGCTGTGTCTTTATTTACCATACAACTATAGGATTAGTAATGGATAGGTGACTTATAGACACTTCTTCATTACTAATCCGTGAGCTTGATGTCACCTGACAATACAAAGGTGACATCAACCCTACAAATATGAACTCCACTTGCCACCGCTACAAGGCAAGTGGGAAGAGCTGGGCAAAGTGCCTGAATTGGCGCATGTAATAGATGTACCTTTTCTGGGCAGCTGTGGTCTGCTATTTTTAGGCTGGGGGGCCTATATCAATGGCTCCCTACCAGGCTAAGAATATCAGCCCCCGGCTGTGAGCTTTAGCAAGGTTGGTTGTCAAATATGGGAGGTACCCATACCGTACCCATACCCATGCTGTTTTTTTAATTATTTATTTAAAAAATTAAAAATATGGTGTGGGGACCCATCTATACTTAATAACCAGCCTTGCTGAAGCTGACAGCTGAGGGTTGCTGCCCCAGCTGTGAGTTTTGCCTGGCTGGTTGTCAAGAATTCAGGGGAACCCATGCAGGTTTTTTTAAATTGAATACTTCCATCCTCCACTCGTGCTCTCACTGTTATTAGCAGCAGCAGGCGTCAGATGATGGGAGCTGTAGTCCCTTCAACTGACACTAGTGACTGTAGGTAAACTTTATACCTCCGATCACAACTGAGTGCTCACGCTGTCTTGTGACAGTGTGGGAACCGAGTCTCTCTCTGACTGGCGGGGATAATTTCATCATCTATCAGAAGTGCTATGCCAGTGTTTGCCATGCTGTCATACAGCGTGGGCAACACCGGCTTTTGTGCTGTGTATGTTCGGCTATATTCGGTGATTTAATCGAAGATTAAATCGGGGAATATTGCAAATTCGGTGATCGTGAGCTGAACTGAACAATGAAATGTTTGCTCATCTGTATTAGGTACCATGCATTTTTCTTTGTACTCCTCACCTTTGGTACACCATACAGTTGTGAAGCCATCAGTTCCAAAAAGATTTTCATCTCTTCACTACACACTATAGAGTCTCAGCAATCTTCATATTTTTCAGCATGAGATTTGGCTAATTGTTGGTGGGCTTTTTTGTGCATGGGCTGTAAGAGAGGCATCCTTTGTGGACAGCACCAGTACTTGCCATTCCTTTGCAGTGTACACTGTAGTGTGTCATAGAAAAATAAGAAAAATAAGTTTTATTATACTCACCGGGAGGGGGGGGGCAGTCCAATGCGGTCCGGTCTGGTGGGTGTCGCAGGTCTGGGTCCTGTGCCTCCCATCTTTTTGCGACGCCTCCCTCCTGCTTGCTTCATGGCTCCCTGGAATAGCGCTCCTCCCCAGGCGTACTTTTCTGCCCTGTTGAGGGCAGAGCAGATTCCTGCAATGCGCAGGCACTGGGTCACTCTGACCTTTCCCGGCGCCTATGCACTGCAGTGCTTTGCTCTGCCCTCCACAAAGCAGAGAAGTACACCTGCACAGGAGCACAATGCCAGGAAGCATGTAAAGCAAGCAGGAGGGCGGCATCTCAAGAAGATGGGAGGCGCTGGACCCGGACCTGTGACACGCATCGGACTGGACCACACCAGACCGCCCTCCAGGGTGAGTATAATAAAACTTATTTTTCTTATCTTGCAGGTCAGATCGGGGGCTTATCTACAGCATTACAGAATGCTGTAGATAAGCCCTGAAAGGCAGTGGCCGCAGCTTATAGTGACCAAAACTGCTGACAACAGTGCATAATGAATCAATATGCTCTATGCTAGCTGCAGATATAGTACAAAATTCCAGGCTTGGCATCTATCTGCTAACATTTAACAGTTTAGTTGGCTGCTATTTGCAGTTGTTTCCTGTTGACCATCTTGTCATAGTTATTGACCTTGATCTCTGCCGTGTGACCTTTCCCCTTTTGACTGACCCTAATTTTGCTGTTCATTAAGTCATAGAGTACATTGCTCTGGATATTGTCTGTAGGTGTATTATAATTGTTTTTTTACCTTAGATTTTAGATGCTATTGAACAGCTCAGTGTAAACATTACAGACCTTTGACCAGTGTTCCTTGGTCTATGAGAAGACATCAATGAGGACCCACTTAATTAACTATATAAAGCATACACATCATAAATACTATTGTCATTACAGGAGAATAGCAGGATAGTCTAATAGGTTATTTGTGATTCCACCTTTTATAAATAGACCTTATTGAGAAGTCACTGGCATCAATTTGCTAAAAATGGGCTTGTCTTCTAACCAGCCTTTGAAAACAAATAATTGCTGGGTGCACTACAATATAGACAATCACTAAAAACTGCAAGGTGCCACTAGATATATGGAAGCAATTTAATGAAGCACATACAAAAAAAGACCATGACATATAAGTCTATGACCAGTGCACATTCATATATCCATAACCATATAATTTTATTAGCGTCACAAAAAAGCACTCAAGGGTTAAAAATAATTATGTATGTGCTTCTAATCAGCCTTTGGAACTCGGTTAAAATAGGGGCTTATCTTTATTTATTAGCTTGGATCAACTGGAGGATCCTCTATTAAATGGTTCCTCTATTACTCCCCAGCAACATGTCCGCTGTCTTGGGGTCATACTTGATTCCGAGCTTTCCTTTTCCCCCCACATTCGATCACTGGCTCGCTCTTGTCATCTGCACCTCAAAAACATTTCTAGTATTCGACCTTTTCTTACTTTTGACTCTGCAAAAGCTCTTACTGTTTCTCTTATTCATTCTCGTCTCGACTATTGTAACTCTCTTCTAATCGGTCTCCCTCTTACCAAACTCTCCCCTCTCCAATCTATCTTGAATGCTGCAGCCACTCCCATCTCCAAGACTTTACACATGCTGCGCCAATTCTTTGGAATGCACTTCCCAGGTCAATACGATTAGTCCCCAATCCCCACAATTTTAAGTGTGCCCTGAAAACGCATTTATTCAGACTGGCCTACCACCTCAACACATTTACCTAGTCTATCCCTGTGTGGCACAGCCAAAAGTTTTACCATAACCAGGTTCCCCACATCATGTTCCCACATGCTTTATGCATCCATTAGCCCTCTGTGTCTGTACTGTTACACACTTAACATTATGGCTGGTCCATACAATCAGGGCAACTGTTACCACCCACCTTTCATGTCTACCTCTTTCCTCATAGACTGTAAGCTTGCGGGCAGGGCCCTCATTCCTCTTGGTATTTGTTATAATCTATGTGATTATTGTTATGCTGTAATGTCTATTGTCTGTACAAATCCCCTCTGAAATGTAAAGTGCTGCGGAATATGTCGGCGCTATAGAAATAAAATGTATTATTATTATAAATGGGTATTCTTATGTTTTAAATGTATCCTTTAAGAATGACTGGATAAGCAGTGCCCATGATTGAACACCACTTCCTTCTCCTGTGTTTCTGCAGAGCCCCAATACTGGAAATCAGTGGGGGTCCCAGTGGTTGGACCCCCAGCGATCAGAAAGTTCTCCCCTATGAGATTTAGCTAAAATCCATCCATTTTGCAGGATCTGTAAAATGCTGCAGATTTTACCCAACTCACTCTTTGGATATTGTTTTCATATACAGTATGATATATTTTTTTGTCTCATTCATAGTTAGATGTTTGAAATGTTTTGAACCTGAATACATTTCTTGCTGGAAATGTATTCAGATTTTTTTGACACGTTCTTAAAGCCTGAAATAATATTCTTTTATGCTACCAAGAGCAGTAAAGTGAGGCACCAAGTGCTCTTGTTGCTTTTAACAACTGAGTACATATGGAAGCTTAATTAACACTTTAAGTGCAGGAAAGACTCTCCATACACATAAGGGATTAAAAGATCACCATGGGGTGAAAGGGTAAGGCATGTCTGGAATACCAACAAGCTTGGAAAGATTTGTAGTAGGAAGTTCAATGATCATTAAAAACCCTCTGAGATTCTTTGAGAAAAATCCCTCAAGGATAAGTTGATGATTCCAAAGCCAGCTGTCCTTCTCCCCCAGCACATTCCTCATCCATATCCTCCTCCACCTTCAGTACAGGCATTTGGATTCTTGGATTTAGTACTTCCTCCTCTGGATCACCTGTGTTGCAGCATAAATAAAGGCTTGTTTTTTCAGCTGTCTAACCTTTGGTTCCATCTGCCTTCTGCAGACCCTTTGTTTTCTTAATGAGAGCCAGGGTACAAGCAGTTACTTCTGCGAACGAAGAGATGATCCCACAGCAGCAACAAGTGTCCAGCAATGTTTGTTTTGCTGATTAGCAAAGTAAAATGTAATACAATGTGTATGTGCCGATATACAAAGGAATTATTCTATTTAGGTTTTCTCCTTTTTTTAATGCTTTTTCCACTAGGTCAGTTATTTCTTTTCCTTTGTATATCACATTTATTTGTAAATTGAATAAATCGTGAAAAACATGCAGTATATAGAAGTGTAGGTTCGCGGCAACTTTCTGCTTTATGTTTGGTATATACATCAGCAAATTGTCCAACTGTGGCCACAGTCTATTCTTAGTTAAACATATGATGAGTTTCCACCGGCTATGCAGCATTTGTGGCTTTCTTTTAAAAATTCTAGAAAATAAAGCTGCAAAACATTATACATTTCCTAATCAGACCAAAAACAAGATGTAAAACATTAAATTGCATTCAATGCTCTTTTTCGCAGTTTCTTGTTGCCCAATGTTGTATCCTCATCACTAAAATTACACTAGTTTTGGTAGAATATCACCATTATCGGTCCAGTTTCACTTACATCTGGGTACACCTCTGTACACTAATCTACAGATGGGTGAACGAGCTATGTGCTAGTGAAACTAGTGTAGTATAATTTCAATACGCATTTCGGACTGAAAATTCTTTATGTGCACTAGCACTTTGGCTTACAATGATCAGTGTACTGGCCGACTGCAGTACATCATGGAAATGGACATCACATGGACCAAAATGTCTCTTTTTTCAAACTTGGACAGGTGCATTTTGCTAGGTGACAATTTTGGTCACACAGGTGTAGAAAGACTTTAGCCCGTAATGCATATTGGATGGCTGTTGTTTGAATAATGGCTTAGCTCATTGTTTGACTTGCAGCCGTCTTGGTTGGCTTTTCCACACACAGGAGCTTTTGTTGTTAGAAAATGCATGTACACAGAATACCCATATAAAATTATATTTAGACCTATCACTTAGGCTGGTTTCACATTTGCGTTTTTTTTCGCGGTAATTTAGCGCTAAATAGCGCATGCGTTTTTTTTTCCTATACTTTGCATGGGATGCGCTTATGTGCGCATACACATGCGTTTGGACGCGTTTTACCGCGCATGCGTTTTTTTGCGGTATGCGCTCGGGCGCACAAAATGCAACTTGTATTTTTTTTGTGCGTCCGATTTGCCTCAAAAAAACGCATGCGCGCGCAATGCGTTTTTTTACAGCAAGACACCCATTATAAGTCTATGGTGAGCATATGTGCGCATTGGCATGCTTATGTATGCGTTTTTTTGCACATGCGTTTTTTTTTTACCATTAGTTTAGACAATGGAATTTAGGGGTTTGGGTAAAGTTAGGGTTAGTTAAGGGGGTTTAGGGTTAGGGTTAGGGTCAGGGTTAGGGTTAGGGTTAGGGTTAGGGTCAGGGTTAGGGTTAAGTATGGTTTGGTTAAGGGTTAGGGTCAGGGTTAGGGTTAGGGTTAGGGTCAGGGTTAGGGTCAGGGTTAGGGTTAGGGTCAGGGTTAGGGTTAAGTATGGTTTGGTTAAGGGTTAGGGTCAGGGTTAGGGTTAGGGTTAGGGTCAGGGTTAGGGTTAGGGTTAAGGTTAAGTATGGTTTGGTTAAGGGTTAGGGTCAGGGTTAGGGTTAGGGTTAGGGTTAGGGTCAGGGTTAAGGTTAAGTATGGTTTGGTTAAGGGTTAGGGTTAGGGTTAGGGTCAGGGTTAGGGTTAGGGTTAGGGTCAGGGTTAGGGTTAGGGTCAGGGTTAGGGTTAGGGTCAGGGTTAGGGTCAGGGTTAGGGTTAGGGTTAAGGTTAAGTATGGTTTGGTTAAGGGTTAGGGTTAGGGTTAGGGTTAGGGTCAGGGTTAGGGTTAGGGTTAGGGTCAGGGTTAGGGTTAGGGTCAGGGTTAGGGTTAGGGTCAGGGTTAGGGTTAGGATTAGGGTTAGGGTCAGGGTTAGGGTTAGGGTCAGGGTTAGGGTTAGGGTCAGGGTTAGGGTTAGGATTAGGGTTAGGGTCAGGGTTAGGGTTAGTAAAGTCATGGTTTGGGTTAGTGTGAGTGGCCACCTAATGTTGGAAAAAAACGCAAACGCGGTAAAAACGCACTAAAAACGCATACAAACGCTTAAAAACGCTGCGTTTTTTTCATGCATGCTCATAAAAATGCTTGAAAAAAACGCAGCAGTTGTATGCTTTTGTATGCGTTTTTCAATGCGTTTTTTTGCGTGAAAAACGCGCTGCAAAAAAAAGCAATTGTGAAACAGGCCTTAACCGCTTTGTGACCTAGTCAATTTTAACCTTAATGGCCATGCTAAATATTTGAAATCTGACCAGTGTCATTACATGGGGTAAGAACGCTGTAATGCTTCTACGTATCCCAGTAATTCTGAGACTGTGTTTTTCATGACCCATTGCACTTTATGCTAGTGGTATATTAAGATTGATATGTTTTGCGTTTATTTTCTGGCGAAAATTCTGAAAAATTTGCACAGTTCAAACTTTCAATCTTTATATCCAGTTAGTCCAATTAGTTATGCTGTACAAAATAATTAATGAATAACAATTCCTATATTTCTACTTTATATCTGCATTATTTTCAAATGTCATTTTATTTTGTTGGGATGTTAGAGAGGTTAAAAGTTTAGCAGCAATTTCTCGTTTTTTCAAGAAATTTACAAAACCTTTTTCCTTAGGGACCTATTCAGATTTAATTGGACTTTATGAGACCTGTATATTGGAAACTCCCCGAAAGTGTTACGATTTTAAAAAACATACCCCTCAAATACTTCAAAACTGCTGTCAGTAAATTTTTTAACATTTCAGATGCTACAGAGGAATTAATGCAAAGTCAAAAGAGGAAAAAACAAATTGTAATTTTTACTCTAAAATGTTGCTTTAGCCCCAATTTTTTTCACTTTTACAAGGACTAGCACAAGAAAATGAACCCCACAATTTATTATTATCATTATTATTATTTATTTATTTATATAGCACCATTGATTCCATTATGCTGTACATGAGAAGGGGTTACATACGAATTACAGATATCACTTACAGTAAACAAACTAACAATCGCAGACTGATATAGAGGGGAGAGAGGACCCTGCCCTTTCGGGCTTACATGCTACAGGATGGTGGGGAAGGAGACAGTAGGTTGGGGGGTTGCAGCAGCTCTAGTGATTATGAGGCGATAGCTCCAGTAGTGGTGAGGAGGCAGCGGGGGTCATTGCAGGCTGTAGGCTATCCTGAAGAGGTGGGTTTTCAGGTTCCGTCTGAGGGATCCAAGTGTGGATGATAGCCGGACGTGTTGGGGCAGGGAATTCCAGAGGATGGGGGCTATTCGGGAGAAGTCTTTGAGGCAGTTGGGCGAGGAGCGAATAAGTGTGGAGGAGAGAAGGAGGTCTTGGGAGGACCGGAGATTATGTGAGGGGAAGTATTGGGAGATTAGTTCAGAGATGTATGGAGGAGACAGGTTGTAGATGGCCTTGTAGGTCAGTATTAGTAATTTGAATTGGATACGCTGAGGGAATGGGAGCCAGTGAAGAGATTTGCAGAGGGGAGAAGCGGAGGAGTAGCGAGGAGAGAGATGAATTAGTCAGGCGGCAGAGATGAGGATGTACTGGAGAGGTGCAAGGGTGTTAGCAGGGAGGCCACAGAAAAGGATGTTGCAGTATTCGAGGCGGGAGATGATGAGGGCATGCACAAGTAGTTTAGTAGATTGAGGGCTGAGAAAAGGACAGATTCTGGAGATATGTTTGAGCTGGAGGCGACAGGAGGTGGAGAGAGCTTGGATGTGCAGTTTGAAGGACAGGGCAGAGTCAAGGGTTACTCCGAGGCAGCAGACTTCCATTACGGGGGAAAGCGTGATGTCGTCAATTGTTATAGAAAGGTCGGGTAAGGAAGATCTGTGGGATGGGGGAAAGATGATTAATTCAGATTTGTCCACATTGAGTTTGAGGAAGCGAGAGGAGAAGAAGGAGGATATGGCTGATAGACACTCTGGGATTCTGGAGAGCAGAGAGGTGACGTCTGGGCCAGAGAGGTAGATCTGAGTATCATCGGCATAAAGGTGGTACTGGAATCCATGGGACTTTATGAGTTGCCCCAGGCCAAGTGTATAGATTGAGAAGAGTAAGGGCCCCAAGACAGAGCCTTGGAGGACTCCAACAGAGAGAGGGTGGGATGAGGAGGTAGTGTGGGAGTGGGAGACACTGAATGTGCGGTTGGAAAGGTATGAGGAGATCCAGGATAGGGCGAGGTCTTTGATGCCAAAGAAGGAGAGGATCTGCAGTAGGAGGCAGTGGTCAACTGTGTCGAAAGCAGAGGACAGGTCTAGGAGGAGGAGTATTGAGTATTGTCCGTTAGCTTTGGCTGTACGTAGGTGGTTGGTAATTTTTGTCAGGGCTGTCTCAGTGGAATGATGGGGCGGAAGCCAGATTGTAGATTGTCAAAGAGCAAGTTAAATGAGAGGTGGGAGGAAAGTTCAGCGTGGACATGCTGCTCCAGGAGTTTAGAAGCGAATGGGAGCAGCGATATTGGGCGATAGCTGGACGTGGCTGTTGGATCGAGGGTTGGCTTTTTAAGGATAGGTGTGATTGTGGCATGTTTGAAAGCAGAAGGGAAGGTACCAGAAGTTAGTGATAGGTTGAAGAGGTGGGTTAGGGATGGGATAAGAGTGGTGGTGATGTTGGGGAGGAGGTGGGATGGGATCGAGTCAAGTGCACAAATGGTGAGTTGTGACTTTTATTCATAAACCCCATGTGGTCATAAACCTCTGTTTGGAAATACAGCGGGGCTCGGAAGGGAAGGAACACCATTTAAATTTGGGAACACAGATTTGACTGAAATAGATTGCAGGGACCATGTCGCATTTGCAGGGCCCCTAAGGCATAAAAACAGCAGAAAACATCCACAAGTGACCCCATTTGGAAACTTCAGCCCTCAAGTATTTTTATCTAGGTGTATAGTTTTGAACGGACAGGTACTATATGGAATTTGATAACGTTAATTTGTCATATTGAAAGTTACATTTTTATCATGAATATATTGCTTTAACTCCAAATTTTTCATGTTTGCAAGAGGCAACATGATAAAGTGGACTCCACTTTCTTCTGAACAAGGTAATACCTCACATGTAGTCAAAAAGTTCTGTTTGAACACACAGCAGGCTCAGAAGGGAGGAAGCAACATTTAGTATTTCAAATGTAAATTTGGCTTGAATAGATTGCAGACACCATTTCTCATTTGTTCTGTCCCTAAGGGCCCCATTACATTTAGCAATGCACCAGCGATCCTGACAACGATATGACCCAGTCAGGATCACTGGTGCATCGCTAAATGGTCGCTAGTGAGTGAGCTGCCAAACAGGCAGATCTCACTAGCGATGCAGCGACGCAGCAGCGGTCGTTACTTACCTGTCAGACGCGGCGATGATGACGTCCTCCGCCCGCGTCCACTCGTCACTCAGTAGAAAGGAGGCCACACCTTATTTGTACTGAATACAAAAATACTGAAGTGTGGCCAGTGTGAACATGCTGTTACATCATGCATGTCATTCAAGTCTACTCCAGTTCAGTTTTTTTGTTTTTCTTCAGTATTTTTGTATTCAGTACAAATAAGGTGTGGCCTCCTTTCTACTGAGCTGTGTAGTTTACTTATAGTCCTTCTTAAGCTGGGTGTCCGTTTGGGACCCAGAGACTCTGCCACTATTCACACTAGGTAGGTTTTACCGTTAGTGTAGTTACTGTCTCAAATGGGTACACCTTGCCGCGGTGGGACAGCTTTATACCTTTTTGATCAAAACAGTGTTTACCAAGTACCCCATGTTATTGAATGCACTTGCTTTTTTACTTATTTATTTTCATTAGGGTATATACACACATTGTTTCTTTCCTTTGGTTTTGCTTGCTTTTATGGCCAGTGTGAACATGCTGTTACATCATTCATGTCATTCAAGTCTACTCCAGTTCAGTTTTTTTGTTTATCTTTAGTATTTTTGTATTCAGTACAAATAAGGTGTGGCCTCCTTTCTACTGAGCTGTGTAGTTTACTTATAGTCCCTCTTAAGCTGGGTGTCCTTTTGGGACCCAGAGACTCTGCCACTATTCACACTAGGTAGGTTTTACCGTTAGTGTAGTTACTGTCTCAAAAGGGTACACCTTGCCGCAGTGGGACAGCTTTATACTTTTTTTTTAATCAAAACAGTGTTTACCAAGTACCCTATGTTATTTAATGCACTTGCTTTTTTACTTATTTATTTTCATTAGGGTATATACACACATTGTTTTTTTTCCTTTGGTTTTGCTTGCTTTTATGGCCAGTGTGAACATGCTGTTACATCATGCATGTCATTCAAGTCTACTCCAGTTCAGTTTTTTTGTTTTTCTCAAGTTGTAAAATTGTGTAGCAGTCTTATGCCTTTCTGGTCATAGCCCTTAGGGCGACTAAGGGCTACGGCCAGAAACACGTAAAAATGCTACACAATTTTACAACTTGTCTGGACTAATTTTTTTAAAATTCAGTTTGCTGATCCAATTCTTTTTTTTCTAATTGTATGGAATTTGTTGTGAATGCCATGTTGCTTTTGCAAAGGCTCTGACATGGCAAGATAACAGAAGCCCCCACAAGTAACCCTATTTTGTAAACTAGACCCCTCAAGAAATTCATCTAGAGGTGTACTGAGCATTGTTAGCCCTGAGGTACCAGATCAGCAGAAAACCCCTCAAGTGACCTCATATTGCAAAGTTCACTGTTTAAGGAATTCATCTAGGTGTGTTTTGAGTATTTTGAACCTACAGATGCCTCACAGAATTTTATAAGATTTGGACATGAAAATATAACATTTTACTGCTAAAAATGTGATCTTTTCATTTTTTGAAAATTTGTCAATTACACAAAGGTTAATAAGTGAAACTGGACCTCACAATTTATTACACAATTTCTCCCGAACGATGTGATGCCTTATACTGCATGTCAACAGAAACTACTATTTGGCCACACGTCAGGGCTGAGAAGGCAGGAGTGTTGTTTGGCTTTTGAAGCCCTTGAATAGTTTTTGTGAATTACATTAGCACCCCTAAGGTGCCAGAATGACAGAAAATCCTAAAAGTGACCCCATTATATTAATTGCACCTCTCAATGAATTCATCTATGGCTGCAGTGACTATTTTGCAACACCCATGCGAAGCTTTTTTTCTGGGGAATTACAAATATGCAA
This sequence comes from Dendrobates tinctorius, assembly GCF_039654945.1. Classification (NCBI taxonomy): domain Eukaryota; kingdom Metazoa; phylum Chordata; class Amphibia; order Anura; family Dendrobatidae; genus Dendrobates; species Dendrobates tinctorius. The sequence goes on from NW_027361698.1 coordinate 36,861,750, forward strand.
GTTTAGTGCCCATGCATTGTGTTGCCATACAGTGTATAGCTTCTATATATTGTAGCGACCTCATACATTGTTCCAAGCTTGTGCTTCTGGAACATACAGCTCGTAAATTGTTAATTGGACTTGTAGGGGTTGTGCAGTTGGCTAGTTTGGGCCCTGCATTCCTGTGCATACCTGTCAAATAAAACTGGGTACGTGTTGTATGATTCAGATGTGTCATGTTATGTGGTAATGTTTCATTCTATTCTAGTGTGTAAAACAATGTACTTGTGTTTATACGTTGTATGAGCTTTGTATATATTCTTATATGTTAGGGACAAAGATAGGGATATATAGTGGTAGAGTTAGTAAGGGTTATTTAGGATCTAGGACAGTTGGGGGGCGTTAGATGTTAGATTAGATGGAGATAAGATAGGGATAGTTTAGCCAATGGGAAGCTAGCTGGTGGGAGGAGCTAGAATATGGGCTAGGAGAAGTTCTACTGAGGTAGTCAGTCTGAGTGTAGGATGAAGAACTGGCAGGTCATTCTCAGGACCAGAGTTTATGACAGAGGCTCATTATTCCAGGCCCTATGGGTGTTCAGACATTGGAGCACAAGCGGATCTGGGCAGCATGAGAGAATCAGCAGCTAGGCTTATGGGAAACTCCTGTGACAGTCGAGACCTACGGTCTGACAAGGATTGGCAGTGGCATCATTTACTTTTGCCCAGGATGGGGAAAATGGATGGGGAGCCCCAGAAACAAGCTAGGCTGGCTACTGAGGAAGCTGCGGTACTGGGAAACTTGGTACGGGAACACATGTCGTCAGGAAGGACCAGGGATAGCTCAGGAGAAAGAGTATTTGTAATAAGTGAAGATGGCTGTGTGATGTCTGTATCTAAACTGGATGAGCTGAGTAAAGTTATGTTGAAAATGAATCTGGACTTTAAGAATCTTTGTGTTTTGCTGAAGAAGCTTAAATTCCACAGCCTGAGGAGAACTCCATCCCACAGGTGGGTGAATTGCACTGCACACAACACAGACAAGAAAGGACATTATGTTTACATAGCGGAGTGTCAGAAGTTCAACAGCCCCTCGAAATGACTATCACCCTGGCCCCCCATTACAGACTCTCCCTGTTACAATAATGCGACACATATGGCTGCTTACCATGGTTTAGAGACAGCAGGGGTCAGAAGGAGTGAGACATTTAGATTTGGAAATAGAGATGAGTGAACCTTTCAAGGTTCCGTCAGTTCAGATTGGTGGATGTCTCAATGTTTTCTGAACAGTTCGCCGAACGTATCTGAATTCAATGGGTGGCAAAACCAAACACATAGACAACACCTTCAGGGGGGCGAAAAAGCTGCCAGAACAGCTCAAATTAGGGCAGACACCAGGAAAAGTGCCATCAATTGACCCAGAGTACAAATAGCATAATTGTGCAGCATGGATTCATGGGATAGGGTCAGGAACAAGGTGTGGACTAGCAATTCTAGCTTAAACATTTATCAGTATCAGGTGGATGAGTTGCAGGTGTAGGTCTGGTGCTCTGAGAGCCATTCCAAATTCAAGCAACACTCATGAAGGAGACGCAACTGGGAGTCCAAACATTTCCAGTACGTAGGGGTAGACACCAGGAAAAAGTGGCATCAATTTAACCACAGTAGAAATGCTATAATAGCACAGCAGCAGTCGGATGTGGGCCATTTATAAGTCAGGATCTGGGCCAGCATTTACAGCTTTGAATTTAAATTCAAATTAAGAAGTGGGTGAGGGACCGGTGTAGGCCTGTTTTGCTGGGAGCCCTGATACCTCATGTAACAGCTCAAACTGCTTTTATGTTCAGACACACTCAGGTGCCACAAACATCATTTTTGTAGACTACTATTGGTAGAAAAATTTAAGGATAGTAACATAGGTAGTTGACTGAAAGTAATTGTAGGCCTACCGGTCTGGGAACCCTACTGCTACAGGCAGCACACACGAAGGAGACCCAACTGTGAGTCAAAACATTTCCCAAAATTAGGGGCAGACATCACTAAAGTGGCATCAATAACACCGGAGTAGAAATAGTATCATGAGGCTCTTCCAATACAGGCAACCCACCAGATGGATGGAGACACAACTTGGAGTTTCCACATTTCAAAAAATTATTGCCACACATCACTAAAATGGCATACATTTCCCCAGAGTAGAAATAGTATAATTGCACAGCATTTTGTCAACTTCTGTTACTGGATGGGCTACTCGGCTTCCTTTCCTGGGAAGTCACGCAGCAGTATTTTTATTCTGATTTATTATTATAGCACCATTTTATTCCATGGCATTTTGCATGTGAAAAGGGGTATACATAATAAAAACAAATACAATAATCTTAAACAATACAAGTTTCTAACTGGTACAGGAGGAGAGAGGACCCTGCCCGCAAAGGCTCACAGTCTACAAGGCATGGGCGAGGATACAGTAGATTTCCATGGTAGGTGAGAGTCTGATATGATGGGGTAGAGAGTTCCAAAGTAAAGGGTATTGACGGGAGAAATCTTGTATGCAATTGTGGGAAGAGGAGATAACAGGGGAGTAGAGAAAGAGATCTTGTGAGGATCGGAGGTTGCGTGCAGGTAATTACGGGAGACTAGGTTACTGATGTATGGGGAAGACAGGTTGTGGATGGCCTTGTATGCCATGGTTAGGGTTTTAAACTGGAATATCTGGGTAATGGGGAGCCATGAGGGGATTGACAAAGAGGAGAGGCTGGGGAATAGCAGGGTGATAGGTGGATTAGTTGGCCAGCAGAGTTTAGAATAGATTGCAGGGGTGTGAGACTGTTAGAAGGGAGGCCACAAAGCAGGAGGTTGAAGAAGTCGAGGCGGGAGATAATGAGTGCACGGACTAGGGTTTTTTCAGATTTTTGAATAAGGAATGTACGGATCCGTGAAATATTTTTGAGTTGTAGTCGGCAGGAAGTAGAAAGGGCATGGATATGTGTTTTGAAGGAGATATCAGAGTGCAGGGTTAACTCATGGCACTGAGCTTGCGGGACGCCCTCATCTACGCCTTGTAGATGAGGTTCAGAAAGAGCATGTGCTCCAGTGGCTAGCAAGCGCTGCATCATGTGGCTTCTCTTCTTCCTCCACCTTAACATCAAACACAGTACAGTCTTCAGAGGTGGCACCCCAATTACGCTTGTTTCCCCCTGCATCACAACTGTCCAATCGCCCAACTGACTGTAAGGAACCACAGAGGGGCGAGTATGCTGTTCACACATTCTATTCCGGACGTCTGCTCCAAAGATTCACAGACTCAAGAAGAGGAAAGCATCTACACCGATGCACAACATTTTTTTCAGTTGGATCCGGGGCCAGATGAAGTAGGGTCTGAGCAGAATCCAAACCCTTGACACCAGACATTAACCCCCGGGGGTGGAGGTTATCCTGATGAGATTAAAATACCTGAAGTGCACACATACTGTACTGTGCTGTCAGTTCAGGAAGAGGCAGAGGGTGACTCTCAGGCGAGGACTGTGAGAACAGAGAGGATGATGATGAGGCTGTAGATCCCATTTGATGTGAACTCAGAGGCAAGCAGCTAAGTAGCTCAGCAGAGGAGGTGAGGGAGGAGCAAGACAAGGAGGTTATGTGGTGGCTTCCTGCACTGACATGCAGTGATGCAACCAAGACAAGCACTGCATTCTCATCCACAACTCTGGCTGTGGCCAGCAGTGGTTGCGGGTTTGTAGTATGCATGGGCGGCAAGTGTTGCCTAGTCTGGGCCCTTTTGGAGACTGAAAAGGATGGCACAACTCACGTTATCTGCCAATTTGCAAAAAAATGACTCTGTAGAGGAAAAAATTCCAATAATTTGACTACTTCATGCATGAACTGGCACGTGCACAATCAATATGCGGTAGTTTGGGAATTTTACTGTGCTAAAATGTGGCCCAGTGGGCCTTGCCAACCACTGGCCGCCCCATCAACTGCATCTACTGCTTCTTCCTCTATCACTGTGGCAAATGTTTTCACACAGGTCTCCGGCCGCAGAACCTCCACTTGTTTACCCGTTACAGTCGGGGTGAGTGAGAGCCAGTCAGCTGTTATGGAAGTGGACATGCCTGCTGTTTTTGACCGATCTCAGACATCGAGCACATTACATCTTTCTCAGTCCACCATAACATATCTACCTGCATGTCATTCACAGTCCAGCAGTTTGTCGTGGTCACCCTACTCCACCCTCTCTCATTCAGCAAAGCAGCAATCTCCCAATCCTGCAGTTGTGGTCACGTAAAAGATTGTTTCCTGCTACATAATAACAAAGCTAAGAGTTTGAACTTCACCATCTCCAATCTATTAGCCACGGAAATTATGTCTCTTTGCCTGGTGTAGACAGACTCTTTCCAAAAGCTGATGACCGTCGCAGTCCCCCAGTACCATTTTCCCAGTCGCCATTACTTCTGTAAGAAAGATGTGGCTGCGATACACCAGCATGTCACAGACAACATCACCCATTCCTTGAAAAAATGTATGTATTCCAGGGTGCATTTCACCACTGACATCTGGACGAGCAAGCATTACCATGGGCATTACATCTTGGTGACTGGGCACTGGGTGACTCTGGTGGCTGTGGGGGCAGGTGAGGAAGGGTCTGCAACACAAGTCTTGGAATCCACAAGGCTTGCAAGGCACTTGGGGATGGAGAACTAAACCACTACACACCAGAGGATGAAGAACTAAACTACTAGCCAACATGGGTTGGGGAACTAAACTACTAAACACTTAAGATTGGATAACTAAACCACTACACACCAAGGGATGGTGAGCTAGCCCACTGGACACCAAGGGATGCTGAACCACTGCACATCATGGGATGGAAAACTAAACCACTAAACACCAAGGGATGGTGAACTAAACCACTAGACATTAAGGTGTCACTAAACACCAAGTCCGGGACAAAACTCCTCTATTGCTTCTGCCTCCACCATATCCTCTAGGGCTTCCACCTGCATCCTCAACCCATCCCTTAATGAGACATGTGTTCCAATAGTACAGAGAGAATCCCCCCATGCTTACTGCATTTAGGCAGTGTTAAAATTAATATGCCTCAGAGATCACAGTCACACTGCTCAAGAGTTGTGGACAGCTATCCAGGCCGAGTTTGAGTAATATCTGTCTCTACTTAACCTGCAGGCTAGGAAGGCCATGTGTGATAATGGTGGGAACCTGGTGGTGGTCCTATGCCGAGTCAACCTCACACATGTGCCTTGCATTGCTCATATCCTAAACTTGGTGGTACAGCAATTCCTCCACCACTATCCTGGCCTGGATGCACTGCTACAGAAAGCACGGTTGCTGTGTGCTCACTTCCGCCATTTGGTCTTTTGGGCTGCCGGTTAACCGGTTGATATGCAATATGCAGCACACTGGAATTTCACTCTGCAAATGTTGCAGTGACTCTGGCAGCAGCGATGAACCCTGCATCAGTATGTCATTTTCCACAACCTGGGTCAATGCAGTACAGATGTGGTGCAAATCACGCTTGTGGAGTGGGCACATATGAATGTCCTCTGCACAGTATCAAAATGGCTACAAAGATGGTTAGTGCTAACAATGCCATCATCAGCATCACTATTCCAGTCATCTAATGTACATGCTGGAGTACACTTTGAATAATCTGCAGAAGGAGCTGTTGGTCCCAGAGGAAGAGGAGGAAGCAGCGGAGAATGTGGAAGGGATATCATTTTATCTAAGTTCTGGCCTGTCATCGCACAGGCGGGTGCCATGTGAGGGTGGATTACAGCAATAAAAGGGGGCTCATGGTACCAGACAAACTGATAGTAAAGGTGCAGGAGCCGAGGAACAAATGGAGGAGGATGAGGAGGAAGAAGTGATGGGTGTCCTACAGTCAGGAGATGAAAAGAGTAATGATCACCTCTCTATTGTCCATGGTTGGCGGAAGGTGATGGAGGAAGCAAGCTTGTGTTTTACCCCGCCACCAACACACCATGGACTTGGACGTCATGTAAGCACCTGACACATGAGTACCTTATTGCTGCAACATGATGCCTGTATTGTTAGGATTAGAAATAGTGCTGACAACTGGGTTTCCACTCTGTTAGATCCATGGTACAAGATACAATTTTTCCCCTCCTGGAAAGGGATGCACACATGCTGGAGTATCGAAACACGTTTTGTAGACAATCTTAAGAGTGGTTTTCCACGAGACAGAACACCAAGCCTTATCACCCTTCCACCACGACCTCACTTTTTCCCACTCATTTCTAATATACCCTTTCTTTTTCTTAGCCATCTGTTTCACAAGCCTAGGCCCACACCTGTCAGTTACCTGTCAATAAATTAACAATCTGTATTTATTTGCTGAGATAGTGTGGCTGGACCACAGAATTATCCAAAAAGACTTAGATGCTGAAATGTGGACTGATGTCTGGACCACACAATTAGCACAAAGGATTTAGATGCTGAAATGTGGACTCCTGGATGGACAACACAATTAGCACAAATGATTTAGAAGCTGAAATGTACAATGCTAGCTGGACCACACTATTAGCACAAACTATAGATTCAGAAATGTGGACTCTTGGCTGAACCACACTTTTAGCAGAAGGATTTAGATTCTGAAATGTGGCCTGGTGTCTGGATCACACTATTAGCAGAAAGGATTTAGATTCTGAAATGCAGACTCCTGGCTGGACTATGCTATTAGTACAAACAATTTAAATTATGAAATGTAAACTCTTGGCTGCACTACACTATTAGCAAAAACAATTTAGATGCTGGTAGGTCGATTTCACACAGGATCCTATTTAGTTGAACTAGCTGACAACAAACCACCTAGCAAACTATTTCACTGCTTGCAGCAGCCTCTCTGCACTATTATACTGAGGATGAACGCACGGGTCGGGATAGCCCGACCACCTTGGAGGACCTTATCTCGCTGGCCACCCGCATGGATCTATGCTTCCAGGAGCGTGCCCGGGAGTCAGCGAGAGACAGGAGGTCCACCAGGCCAGCTTCCTTTTCCACCTAGTCTGTAAGTCCCCGTCCTGCCGGGTCCTCGTCTCCCTCCCCGGTTGAATCCATGCAGGTAGATCGCCTCAAGATGGCCGAGTTGCATCGGAGAGAGAGGCGGGCACATGGTCTATGCCTCTATTGCGGAGGCTCGTCACACTTTGTCCGTACCTGTCCTGAGAAACAGGGAAACTCCTCCACCTAGGTCAGGTAAGAGAGGCCTCCCTAGGTTCTAATGATTTCTCTCAACCTCTTACCATATCTGTTATTTTGGTTTCAGGGGAGAGACATGGGTCTGAGGTGGCCTATGTGGATTCGGGCTCGGCAGGTAACTTCATCCGGCGTGAAGAAGTGGACAAATACCAGATTCCCGTGGTTACCCTATTTAATCCTCGCCTGATTGCCGCAGTGGATGGCAAACCGCTACAGGAGACCGTCACCTTGGTCACTGAGGAAGTGGAGTTGCAAGTCGGAGCCTTACATCGAGAGAAGGCAGCCTTTTACGTTCTGCCCAAGCTTTCCCATGCGATTCTACTCTGTCTTCCATGGTTAAGGACTCATCAGCCTGTTCTCGACTGGTCTTCAGGGGAGCTACTCTGCTGGGGGCACCCGTGTCAAGCTCGCTGTGTGACTCCTGTCCATCTAGCGGACGCTCCTCGGCCACCTCCAGACCTTCCAGGCCTTCCTTCAGCCTACAGTTCCTACGCTGATGTCTTTGATAAGAAGGAAGCAGAGGTTCTTCCTCCACACCGGCCTTTTGACTGCCCAATTGAACTAGCCCCTGGTTCAACCCCCCCAAGGGGCAGAATCTACCCCCTGTCTCCTGCAGAGACCGTAGCCATTTCCGGGTACGTCCGGGAGAACCTTCGCCAAAGGCTTTATATGGAAATCCTCCTCGCCCGCAGGAGCCGGGTTTTTCTTCATCAAGAAAAAGGATGGATCTCTACGGCCATGCATTGACTATAGGGGCTTAAACGAGATTACCATCAAGAACAGGTACCCGCTTCCACTCATTCCGGAGCTGTTTGACTGCCTCAGAGGGGCTCGGGTCTTCTCCAAGCTAGACCTCAGGGGAGCCTATAATCTGGTCCGTATCTGCGCAGGTGATGAGTGGAAGACGACTTTCAACACTCGAGACGGCCATTACAAGTACCTGGTCATGCCCTTTGGTCTCTGCAATGCTCCTGCGGTGTTACAAGAGTTCGTCAACGAGATCTTCCGGGACCTCTTGTACTCCTGTGTGGTCATGTACTTGGACGACATCCTCATCTTCTCTCCGGATCTCTCGTATCACAGAAAGAGTGTCCTCCTGGTGTTACAGCGTCTTCGGGAGAATCGCCTGTATGTTAAGATAGAGAAATGTCTCTTTGAACAGACCTCTCTGCCATTTCTGGGATACATTATCTCCAACGCTGGGTTAAGGATGGATCCCAAGAAGTTGACTGCCATTCTCAAATGGCCTCGCCCCGTCGGAGTAAGGGAGATACAACAGTTTCTCGGATTCGCCAATTATTACCGGCAATTCATCTCTCACTTTTCTGCAATAACCAGACCTATTTCTGCTCTCACCCATAAAGGGACTACTCCCAATGATTGGACTCCTGAGGCGGAGGAGGCCTTTCAGACCCTAAAACAGGCTTTCTCCACGACCCTGGTGCTGCATTGTCCCAAGAGCAACCGACCCTTTGTACTCGAAGTGGATGTTTCCTCGACAGGTGTCGGGGCAGTATTGTCCCAGAGATCTGCCTCCGGTCGTTTGCACCCCTGTGGCTTCTTCTCTAAGGCCTTCTCTCCATCCGAGCGTAACTACTCGATCGGTGACCGGGAACTCCTGGCCATAAAGTTGGCCTTAGAGGAATGACGTCATCTCCTGGAGGGGGCTGTCCATCCCTTTGTAATCTTTTCGGATTACAAGAATCTGGCCTATCTCCAGTCTGCCCAGAGACTCAACCCTCGTCAGGCCAGATGGTCCTTATTTTTTGCCAAATTTGACTTCGAGCTCCGTTTTCGCCCGGCAACAAGAATACCAAAGCTGATGCTCTGTCCAGGGTCTTCCAGCCACACGAAACAGTGGAGGAACCTTCGCATATCATTGACCCCACTAGAATCATCACAGTGGCTCCAGTGAACTGGCTTCCTCCACTTCCTGGCAAGACTCTTGTGCCTGAAAACCTCAAGCTAAAGGTCCTTCTATGGGGGCACTCCTCCAGACTGGCCGGCCATGCCGGAAATAAGAAGACCCTTGCCCTTATCACGTGTCACTATTGGTGGCCCACGCTTCGCCATGATGTGCTCGATTTCATGGCCTCTTGTCCCTCATGTGCAAAAAGCAAAGTGCCATGACGACCTCCATCCGGCTTGTTGCTTCCGTTGCCCATCCCTGCGGTTCTTTGGGAAAACATTGCCATGGATTTCATCACCGACCTACCCCACTCTTCTGGCTGTACAGTCCTCTTGGTGGTGGTGGTGGATTGTTTCTCCAAGATGGCCCACTTCATCCCTCTGCCCGGTCTCCCCTCGGCTCCTGAGTTGGCCAAAGTTTTCATCCATCAGATCTTCAGACTCTATGGACTACCTCAACGCATTGTGTCTGACCGAGGGGTTCAGTTCACCTCCAAGTTCTGGCGGGCACTTTGTAAGCTCCTGAACATTTCCCTCGACTTCTCCTCTGCCTACCATCCACAGTCCAATGGGCAGGTGGAGCGTACGAACCAGACGTTGACTGGGTACCTTCATCATTTCTTCAATGCCCACCAGAATGACTGGGTTGACTTACTCCCCTTGGCAGAGTTCGCCTATAACAACCATGCTGGTGAGTCCTCGGCCAAGTCTCCATTTTTCATTGTGTTTGGCAGACATCCTAGTGTTCCCCTTCCGATAACCCCTGCCTCCGTGGTACCCACGGCCAACGCCTTGTCCTCTGAATTTTCCAAGATCTGGGCTGAGACCAACACGTCACTCAAGAGGGCCGCTGATCGGATGAAGAATTATGCCGACAAGAAGAGATTGGATTCCCCACCTTATCGTATCGGGGACAAAGACTGTCTCTCATCCAAATTTATCCGGTTGAAACTGCCTTCTTACAAGTTGGCTCCACGCTACATTGGTCCGTTTGAAATTCTTGGACGTATCAATGAAGTCGCCTACAAATTGAGGTTGCCTGCTTCGCTCCAGGTCCAGAACACCTTCCACGTCTCTCTCCTGAAACCTGTGGTACTGAATTGCTTCCATTCCGTGTCTGATCCTGGTTCTCAGCCGGTTGGTGCCGATGATGTCTTTGAGGTGGAGGACATCATCGCCACTAAGAAGGTTAGAGGTAGGACTCTTTTTCTTATTGACTGGAAGGGCTTTGGTCCTGAGGAGAGACACTGGGAACCTCGGGAGAATATCAATGCTCCCCGTATCCTCAAGAGATTTTTTGCTAATCTCAGGGGAGGGCGGCTTAGGGAAGATGGTACTGTCACGCCACCTCCGCATACTCACCCGGCCTCCGCTCCCACACTGCAGCCCCCCGCTGCCCGACAGCCACAGCGGTCCCTTCTGACAGGCTCGCGGCCGACGGGGTCTCTGCATGCATTGCGCATGCGCCATAGGTCGCGGCCGCGCCTCCCTCCTGTTACTTGTGCTCCGGCAATGCCCTGACCCAGAAGCACCTATGGACCAATAGCAGACCTGACAGAGCCATATCAGGCCGCTCCCCCCCTGAGGGAGGCGCCTGATCATTGTGTTTGCTAGCACACTGGGCCCTGCTTCCTCGTGTGCTCTCTGCAGTCTCGCAGTCCTGTCTTCAGTGATTCCTGCAGTAGCCTAGCAGTCCTGCCTTCCGTGTTCCCTGCCGTAGCCCCGCAGTCCGGTGCTCCGTGGATTCAGCCATCTATACTCCAGTCCTGTCTCCGGTGTTCCTGCTCCATCCTGCTATCCACACTCCAGTCCTTCTGTCCTATTCCAGTCCTGCCTCCGGTGTTCCTGCTCCACCCTGCTATCCACACTCCAGCCTTTCAGTCCTACTCCAGTCCTGCCTCCGGTGTTCCTGCTCCGCCCTGCTATCCACACTCAGTCCTTCAGTCCTACTCCAGGCCTGCTTCTGGTGTTCCTGCTCTGTCCTGCTATCCACACTCCGGTCTTTCAGTCCTACTCCAGTCCTGCCTCTGGTGTTCCTGCTCCACCCTGCTATCCACACTCCAGTCCTTCAGTCCTACTCCAGTCCTGCCTCCGGTGTTCCTGCTCCATCCTGCTATCCACACTTCAGTCCTACAGTCCTACTCCAGTCCTGCCTCCCGTGTTCTGCTCCATCCAGTTGTCTATGCTCCAGTCCTGCAGTTCTACTCCGGTCCAGTCTCCAGTGATCCCGCTCTGTTGTCTACGCTTCAGTTCCGCACTCCTACTCCTGTCCGCCCTGAGCCGCCCCTCTCGTTACCGGCTATCGTGGTACCCGAACCCCTGGGCCTACTCCTAACGATCCCTGTATAGGGGTCGACTTCACCTGGCAGCTCGCCCGGGGCCCCTCGGTGCCACGGTCCAGAGGGTCCACTCCTGGAGATTTGTCTCCCGACCAGCCTTGGTAACAGGTTCACAGTGCAGTATAAATGGGAAGATGTCTTTATTCTTTGCATTGGTGCGATTACAGTAATACGAGTTTTATATTGGGGTTTTTATATTTTGCTGCTATCACACGGTAAAAATGCTTGTTTATATAACATAGTTTTTGTTTGTGGCCATATTCTGAGAGCTGTAACTTTTTATTTTTTGTTGAACAGAGCTGAATGAGGGCTTATCTTTTACGAGTTGGAGATTTTTTTGGGGACCATTTGGGGTACATAACTTTTTTGATTGCTGTTTAATCAGATTTTTTATATGCAGAATGAACAAAAGACAGCATTTCAATTATTCTTTTAATTTTATTTTTTTTTGCACTGTTCACCATGCAGTAAAAGTGTTAAGACCAATCTATTCTTCGCATCAGTACGATTACAGCTATACCAGATTTCTATAGTTTTTTAATACTTTGCTACTTTTACACACTAAAAAATATTTTATTGATTTGTTTTTGCTTTGTTTTAGAGCTGTAACTTTTTAATTTTTTTCCAGAATTAAACATAATAAGGCTTGTTTCTTGTGGGACAGTTTTGGCGCTTTCATTCGTACCTTTTTTTGCATATTTGTGATCACTTTTTATTACATTTTTTGTGCATCATTATGATGAAAAAGTTACATTTTTGGCATTTTTTTTACCGTGTTTGACATACGAAATAAATAACATGCCAGTTTTATAGATAGGGTTGTTCTGGACACGGTGATACTAATTATGTGAATTTTTTTTGTTTATTTTTGTTTTAATGCAAACCCTGCGTTTTTAGCGACGAAATGACTTTTCGTGATTTGTGTACGCTTTTTTTTTACTTTTTTTTAACTTTTTTGTACATTTTCTGTAACTTTTCATCCTTTCTCACTTAGTCTCACTGTGGGACATGAGTATTTTGTACTTTGATCGCTGGTTTTACACATTGAAGTGTTTATGTACTGCAGTGCCTGAGACCAGTGACTCACTGACAGAGCCTGCTAGACTCTGCTTATGGCCGGAGTCACACTAGATGTATAAAATATCAGTCCGCTTTTCACAGATGAGAATCGTACAAATGTTTCATGAACAGTGATCCGTATGTCATCCATGTGCAATGCGAGGATGTGATTTCCTCGCATCAAAGTATCCGTATGACATCCGTATGGCATCTGTACGGCGGCTTGCAAAATGGACATATAATGGGTCCATAGCCTCAAATATTCGTGAAAACATATATGTAGTATATATATATATATATATATATATATATATATATATTTATATTTCATACAGAGCTAGATAGCAGAATAGACGATAATTCAATTGTCGGCATCTGTAAAATCATTACAGAACCCGACAGGATATGAGACATGGTTTACATACAGTAAACCATTGCATATCCGTTATTTTTTTTTATGTCCCTCACTAATAATATTAGTAGTGTATGTGTGTTAAATTTTGTAGCTGTAGGTGTTAAATTAAAAGATTAATTCATGGAAAAAACTGACTTGGGCTCACGCACAAGTTTCTCCACCAGAGAGGGCAAGCCAGTGACAGAGGGCAGAAATTAATAGCTAAGAGAGGCACCATTCCTTTTGGTCCCCTCTGGCTAAAAAAAATCTGCCCCCATAGTATACAGTATATACTGTATATATATTTATATATATATACTATATGTATACATGTATTCTATCTATTCTAGTTTAACATGTCAGTGTGATTTTACAGTATAGCGCACTGAATTACCATCTTTTCTAAAGGACACCTGTGCAAGTCACACGCATGGTCCATGTGTTATCCATTTTTTTCTCGCACCCATAGACTTGCATTGGCGAGTCTCGGGCGTAATACGGTGCAAATCTCAGCATGCTGCGATTTCTTCCGCACGTATAATACGGGTGAGAAAAAAATGCATGATGGGAGCTGCCCCATAGGTTAACATTGGTCCGAGTGCTATGCAATTTTTTCTCTCATAGCACTCGTCTGTATTTCTCTCTAGTGTGACTCCGGCCTATAGCTGAGTCTAACAGGTCATCGTACCCTGGGGTCATCAGCTGACCTCAGGGCACTATAGCAATGATCTGCACCATAAATTACAATCGCGGGTGGGTCAATCCTGTGGAAAGGGGTCTTTTAAACCCTGTTTAATTACTTAGATATCAGTGGTATGATTGACAGCAGTATTTAAAAGGTCAATCGGCCCCAATTGGCTCCAAAACCATCCGGGGGAGTCGATGCCGCAGTATGTCAGCTGTCATGTACAGCTGTCATCTGTGGGATTTACACCCTCGGTGGGGCGCTATTCATTCATTACTGATCGCCGTTTTAATATGTATTGGTCGGTCAGTAATGGATTAAAAAAATACAACACAGAGCATAACATAAAAGTCCTGCTAGTGGTGGTACTTTACACTTTTTAAGAACGGAGTTACAGTTGCCTCAACAAAGCATTTCCTCATTGTGGACAGGTCACAGTAATACAGCAAAGCAAACTAGAGACAGACATGCCAAGAGATCTGTAATAAACAACACGGGCTGTAGGAAATAATACTAGTCATAGCGTGTTTTCCTGACCTGGGGCCTCATTCCAACCTGTTGCAACGAGCTATGGAGAGTCTATAGGGACACCCTGCGCAGGAGGCCCCACAGAGGAAGAACATTTTTATATTTTGTTTAACTGGGATATCTGCCAGTGGCTAAGTTCAAAGTGCAGTTTCCAGTAATTTGCTATTACTATGCAGTGTATTTGATAGATCAGGACAGAAGCATGCAACCCGAAGTAATATTTCCTGATTCCTGTCATATTTTGAGTTGTGAATGAAGTTGCTATGAGACCTTGCTATGAAGAAATACTTCTTGAATCTTCTGCCTTTTTCCTGCTTGCTCATATCGTGTGCACTGTGTTTGTTCACGCCGCTACTACATTGTAGACATATTATTGGTATTCAATGATGAAATTCCTATTGATTACTATGATTAGTGCAGAATCATGTTAAGGATTTATTGTTTTATTGTATAAACATGTGTAATACAGAGGCCAAACTCTCATCTCCATTACTTTATATCAATCATTTGTACATGATTATTTCATTGACTTCTCCTGAGATTATTGTTGTTATCTAACAACTTCCTGACACGCACAAACTTGCACTCAGAGGTTAGATATACATCAACTCTACAAATCCATGGAGTTCAGTGTTCCATCATTCTCACACATGTTTTGAAGCATTATATTGCCATTCTACCTAATGATCGCTATTGATAGGAACAAAGGGGAACATTATAATATACAACCTTTCTTTATGTGACAGACAGAAGCTGCACTGTTGCTTTAGAATCATTCAGACTAGTTCTTCCTAGGAAGCAATTGCTCTAATAATATAAATAATATAAGCAATCAGGATAGCCCGGAGCATTTTTATCACCGCAAGATAGAAGTGATAGAGCTACAGCACTAGACTCATCCTCTCCTCTACCTCACTGCATGAGCAAGGTACAGTTATGCTTAGGTTAAGACACTGTGTGTGAAAAGAATTTATCTGAGAAGGGAAGTCATCTGTAAAGAGACTTTTATATATGTTGATGAAGCATTGCATGAAGAGAAGTGATTCTGTGTATTGAAAAGAAGGTTCAATAAATCCCTGTGATCATCTTCAGCTCAAACCTGTGTCATAGTTGTGTGCCTGTAAACCGTTACCTCCCCTCTACTATGAAGAATTATAATGAATGGTAGCCCTGAGTAATATTTCCCCAGGATTCCAAAAAGAACTCCTGCTTCCTTTGTATCGACTTTATATACTGAGTGTCATGCATGCGACATTTATTCTGGGGCTCTGTTCCAAATATTGTCTTGTTTACTAGTACGGCTACTCTGATTAACTCCGTACATTTTCATAGTTGGATTCTGACATGTGTTTAGGATCATTACTCATTTGTAGAAGCCATCCTCTTTTTCATCTTCAGCTTTTTTACAGATGGTGTTATGTTTGCATAAAGAATTTGTTGATATTTAATTGAATCCATTCTTCCCTCTACCTGTGAAATATTCCCCATGCCATTGGCTGCAACACAACCCCAAAGCATGATTGAGCCATCCCCATGCTTAATGGTTGTCGAGTAATAATAAGGTAACGTGTTTGGATAAGGTGTCATCTGAGCACTGAGCATACTTGGGTGCTAACCGAGTGACTTTGGCGTGCTCGAATGTGCTGGATTCCCATCACCTGCATGTCTGGTGGCTGATCAAGTGCTGCTACACATGCAGGGATTGCTTAACAAACAGACATGCAGCTGCAGGAACTCAAACATATTATTCCAACATGCCGAAGTCACTCAGTTAGCACCTAAGAATGCTCGGGCAACACTTTATTCGAGAACATTCGCTCACTACTAATGGCGAGATGTTCTTGTCCTGAAATTCTGTGCCTTTTTTCCTTCACACATACCTTTTGACTATTGTGGCCACAAAGTTCTATTTTAACCTCATTGGCACAAAGGACTTGTTTGTAAAATGCATCAGGCTTGCTTAGATGTTTGATTGCATACTTCTGACGCTTAATTTAATGGTGAGGATGCGAGAGGTTTTCTTCAGATGGCTGTTCCATGAAGGCCATATTTGTACAGGTATCTCTGAACAGTAGAACAATGTACCACAACTCCAGAGTCTGCTATATCTTTCTGAAGGTATTTTGCAGTCAATCTGGGGTTCTTTTTTGCCTCTCTTGCAATCCCATGAGCAGCTCTCACTGAAATTTAGCTTGATAGACCTTATCTTGACCTCCACTGTTCCTGTTAACTGCCATTTCTTAATTACATTTCAAACTGAGGAAATAGAAACTTGAAAACTGTTTGCTATCTTCTTATATGATTCTTATGCTTCATGGGCTACTATCATTTTCACTTTCAGAGTGCTCAGCAGCTGCTTAGAAGAACCTATGGCTGCTGTTTTTTGACATAAGGTTAGAGGAGGCTGGGTTTTCATAAAGCTAGGAACTTTACATCACCTGGCCTTACCTAGTGATGATATTGATCAAGTCATAATCCTGGGTCTTTCAGGATGACAAAGATCTCAAGCACACCACCAGGGCAATGAAGGAGTGGCTTCGTAAGAAGCAAATGAAGGTCTTGGAGTGGTCTAGTGAGTCTCCAGATCTCAACCCCCATAGAAACCTTTGGAGTGATCTGAAAGTCTTTGTTGCCCAGCTCAGGCCCAAAACATCACTGCTCTAGAGCAGGGTTCCCCAACTCCAGTCCTCAAGGCCCACCAACAGATCATGTTTTCAGGATTTCCTTTGTATTGCACAGGTGAAGCAATTATCACCTGAGCAATACAAAGGAAATCCTGAAAACATGATCTGTTGGTGGGCCTTGAGGACTGGAGTTGGGGAACCCTGCTCTAGAGGAGCTCTGCATGGAGGAATGGGCAGACATACCACCAAAAGTGTGTGCCAACCTTGTTAAGACATACATAAAACGTTTGACCTCTGTCATTGCCAACAAAGGATATATAACAAAATATTGAGATGAACTTTTGTTAATGACCAAATACTTATTTTCAGACAAGGTGATTTTTTGGATTTGTTTTCTCATTTTGACTCTCATAGTTGTGGTCTACCTATGATGTCAATTACAGGCCTCTCTCATCTTTTTAAGTTGGAGAACTAGCACAATTGGTGGCTTACTAAATACGTTTGTTCCCAATGTTATTATTATTATTTATTTATATAGCACCATTGATTCCATGGTGCTGTACATAAGAAGGGGTTACATACAAATTACAGATATCACTTACAGTAAACAAACTAACAATCACAGACTGATATAGAGGGGAGAGAGGACCCTGCTGTTTCGGGCTTACATGCTACAGGATGGTGGGGAAGGAGACAGTAGGTTGGGGAGTTGCAGCAGCTCCAGTGATTATGAGGCGGTAGCTCCAGAAGTGGTGAGGAGGCAGCGGGGGTCATTGCAGCTGTAGGCTATCCTGAAGAGGTGGGTTTTCAGGTTCTGTCTGAAGGATCCGAGTGTGGATGATAGCCGGACGTGTTGGGGCAGGGAATTCCAGAGGATGGGGGCAATTCGGGAGAAGTCTTGGAGGCGGTTGGGTGAGGAGCGAATAAGTGTGGAGGAGAGAAGGAGGTCTTGGGAGGACCGGAGATTTAGTGAGGGGAAGTATCGGGAGATTAGTTCAGAGATGTATGGAGGAGACAGGTTGTAGATTGCCTTGTAGGTCAGTATTAGTAATTTGAATTGGATACGCTGAGGGAATGGGAGCCAGTGAAGAGATTTGCAGAGGGGAGGAGCGGAGGACCATGCGTGCGACTTGCACAGGTGTCCTTTAGAAAAGATGGCAATTCAGTGCGCTATACTGTAAAATCACACTGACATGTTAAACTAGAATAGATAGAATACATGTATACATATAGTATATATATATATATACTTTCCATAACCAAGGTTAAACGCTGTGGTCAATTACATTGATAAGGGCTCATCTGTGTTGAATTCTCTAGGCTGTAGGTTAGGGAGATGAGCACTTACCAGATGGACATGATGAGGCAAAGGAGCAAGTATTGGCAGTTGGTTCAAAAATTGAATCATAAAGCACCAGGTAAAACTTAGTCCTGTATGGAAATACAAACATGAATACTAGATGCATAGACAATCTAGTAACTTGCATGTAGGGATGCGGTTACACACAGAAATAATAGATGTACTGTCAATCTAATAATTTGCTCACAGAGATGCAGTTACACATTGGAATAATAGATGTATAAGCAATCTGGTAACATGTAGAGATGTGGTTACTCATACAGTAAGAATGATAGATGTTTAGGCATTCTGGCAACTGACTTGCAAAGATGAGGTTACACACAGGAGTAAGAGATGTATACAAAATTTGGTAACCTGTTTGCAGAATTATGGTTGATAGCAGAGTTGTATGCAAACAGGAACTTGAAGCAGAGAAATGGTTAATTGCTGGATAGCAGTCAAGTACTTGCAAACTTGTTTGTCAAACTGAAAACTTGTTTGCAGAGCTATGTTACCTTGAAAAATGAGATTACAGCTTTGGCAAAAATTAAGAGACCACTGCACAGTTTTATAAAAATCAGCTTCCCTACATGTCTGACAGCCATTTCATTCCAGTGTCAGTTGAATTCCAACCAGAGTACTCCTCATTCTAGTTAATGTGCTTCTGATTAGGTGATCACCGGAACCAAATCTTATATACGAAGGAAAGTATAAAAAACCCTGCTGTGGTGTTCACAATCCTCTTGCAATAGGACAAGCTGGATGGCAAAACACGTGCTAGTAATATATCCCAAAAAATAATAGGAATGAAAAAATAACTTTTAATAAAGCCAAAGGAGTTGAAAAGAAAAGTATTGAGTGAGGAAAAGAAGGGCTCAATTCTGACTTTACTAGCAGATGGATACAGTGAGCGTCATGTTGCCTCAATCCTTAACATTTCTAAGATGGCAGTCCATTACAACAAGGTCAAGCAGCAGACATTGGGGACAATAAAGCTACATACCGGCAGAGGGCAAAAACGACTCTCCACTGACCGGGATGACCATCATCTTATTCGAATGTCACTCAGTAACTGCAGGATGGAATCAAGTGACCTACAAAAGTAATCACAAATGGCAGCTGGGGTGAAGTGCACGGCAAGAACAGTTCATAACAGGCTCCTAGAGGCAGGGCTCAAGTCATGTAAAGGTAGAAAAAAGCCTTTCATCACTAAGAAGCAAAGGAGAGCCATGCTGAAGTTTGCCAAAGACCATAAGGATTGGACCATAGAGGACTGGAGTAAGGTAATTTCTGATGAGTCTAATTTTCAGCTTTGCCCAACACCTGATCATCTAATGGTTAGATGGAGACCTGGAAAGGTGTACAAGCCATAGTGTCCTGCACCCACAGTGAAATTTGGTGGAGGATTGGTGATGATCTGGGAATGCTTCAGCAGGGCTGGAATTGGGCAGGTTAATCTTTGTGAAGGACGTATGAATCAAGAAGCATACAAGGTTATCCTGGAAAAACAGTTGATTCCTTCTGCTCAGGCAATGTTCCCCAACTCTCAGCAGGACAATGCGCCATGCCACACAGCTAGGTCTATCAATGTGTGGATGAAGGACCACCACATCAAATCCCTGTCATGGCCAGCCCAATATCCAGACCTGAACCCAATTGAAAACTGCTGGAATGTAATCAAAAGGAAGATGGATAGTCACAAGCCATCAAACAAAGAAGAACTGCATAAATTTTTGAACCAGGAGTGGCATAAGGTCACCCAAAAGCAATGTGAAAGACTGGTGGAAAGCATGCCAAGACGCATGAAAGCTGTGATTAAAAATCATGGTTATTCCACAAAATATTGATTTCCAAACTCTTCCTGAGTTAAAACATTAGTATTTTTGTTTCTAAATGATTACAAACTTGTTTTCTTAGCATTATTTGAGGTCTGCAAGCACTGCATTTTTTTGCTCTTTTGACCATTTCTCATTTTCTGAAAATAAATACAAAATTTAGTGTTTTGAAATTCAAAGACATGTCAGTAGTTTATAGAATAAAAGAGCACTTTACATTTTAATTAAAAATAAAGAGAAAAATCATACAAACTGAAAATTTTGCAGTGGTCTCTTAATTTTTGCCAGAGCTGTATATATATATATATATACTGTTCAAAAGAATAAAAGGAACACTAAACAATTCATTTTATTGTTTAGTGTTACCTTTATTTTTTGAGCAGTATATATAAAATATATAATATATATACATATACACACACATTGTACACACATTGCATATACACACACAGTCCCATTGATTCCAGTACCACCTTTATGCCGATGATACTCAGATCTACCTCTCTGGCCCAGACGTCACCTCTCTGCTCTCCAGAATCCAAGAGTGTCTATCAGCCATATCCTCCTTCTTCTCCTCTCGCTTCCTCAAACTCAATGTGGACAAATCTGAACTAATTATCTTTCCCCCATCCCACAGATCTTCCTTACCCGACCTTTCTATATTGACGACATCACGCTTTCCCCTGTAACGGAGGTCAGCTGCCTCGGAGTAACCCTTGACTCTGCCCTGTCCTTCAAACCGCACATCTAAGCTCTCTCCACCTCCTGTCGCCTCCAGCTCAAAAATATCTTCAGAATCCGTCCCTTCCTCAACCCTCAATCTACTAAACTACTTGTGCATGCCCTCATCATCTCCCGCCTCGACTACTGCAACATCCTTTTCTGTGGCCTCGCTGCTAACACCCTTGCACCTCTCCAGTACATCCTCAACTCTGCGGCCCAACTAATTCATCTCTCTCCTCGCTACTCCTCCGCTCCTCCCCTCTGCAAATCTCTTCACTGGCTCCCATTCCCTCAGCGTATCCAATTCAAATTACTAATACTGACCTACAAGGCAATCTACAACCTGTCTCCTCCATACATCTCTGAACTAATCTCCCGATACTTCCCCTCACTTAATCTCCGGTCCTCCCAAGACCTCCTTCTCTCCTCCACACTTATTTGCTCCTCACCCAACCGCCTCCAAGACTTCTCCCGAATTGCCCCCATCCTCTGGAATTCCCTGTCCCAACACGTCCGGCTATCATCCACACTCGGATCCTTCAGACAGAACCTGAAAACCCACCTCTTCAGGATAGCCTACAGCCTGCAATGACCCCCGCTGCCTCCTCACCACTACTGGAGCTACCGCCTCATAATCACTGGAGCTGCTGCAACCCCCCAACCTACTGTCTCCTTCCCCACCATCCTGTAGCATGTAAGCCCGAAACGGCAGGGTCCTCTCTCCCCTCTATATCAGTCTGTGATTGTTAGTTTGTTTACTGTAAGTGATATCTGTAATTCGTATGTAACCCCTTCTTATGTACAGCACCATGGAATCAATGGTGCTATATAAATAAATAATGATAATAACATTGGGAACAAACGTATTTAGTAAGCCACCAATTGTGCTAGTTCTCCAACTTAAAAAGATGAGAGAGGCCTGTAATTGACATCATAGGTAGACCACAACTATGAGAGTCAAAATGAGAAAACAAATCCAAAAAATCACCTTGTCTGAAAATAAGTATTTGGTCATTAGCAAAAGTTCATCTCAATATTTTGTTATATATCCTTTGTTGGCAATGACAGAGGTCAAACGTTTTATGTATGTCTTAACAAGGTTGGCACACACTATTGGTGGTATGTCTGCCCATTCCTCCATGCAGAGCTCCTCTAGAGCAGGGTTCCCCAACTCCAGTCCTCAAAGCCCACCAACAGATCATGTTTTCAGGATTTCCTTAGTATTGCTCAGGTGATAATTGCTTCACCTGTGCAATACAAAGGAAATCCTGAAAACATGATCTGTTGGTGGGCCTTGAGGACTGGAGTTGGGGAACCCTGCTCTAGAGCAGTGATGTTTTGGGCCTGTTGCTGGGCAACACAGACTTTCAGATCACTCCAAAGGTTTCTATGGGGGTTGAGATCTGGAGACTCACTAGACCACTCCAAGACCTTCATTTGCTTCTTACGAAGCCACTCCTTCATTGCCCTGGTGGTGTGCTTGAGATCTTTGTCATCCTGAAAGACCCAGGATTATGACTTTTTCAATATCATCACTAGGAAAGGCCAGGTGATGTAAAGTTCCTAGCTTTATGAAAACCCAGCCTCCTCTAACCTTATGTCAAAAAACAGCAGCCATGGGTTCTTCTAAGCAGCTGCTTAGCACTCTGAAAGTGAAAATGATAGTAGCCCATGAAGCATAAGAATCATATAAGAAGATAGCAAACAGTTTTCAAGTTTCTATGATTGCTTATACATCTATTATTCCAATGTGTAACTGCATCTCTGTGAGCAAATTATTAGATTGACAATACATCTATTATTTCTGTGTGTAACCGCATCCCTACAAGCAAGTTACTAGATTGTCTATGCATCTAGTATTCATGTTTGTATTTCCATACAGGACAATCTCAACTGTAATACTGTAAGGGTTCTCAAGTCAAATCATATGTATATATCCCTTAAAAATGGTACTTTATTGTTTAAAAACCACAAATGTGGTATACACCAGAAAAAACGTGACTAGAGATGAAAAACAAAAATTAAAGTGTTCAAGCAAAAAGCCCATACTAAGGTGACACCTTGGAATCCCTCGTAAAGACTAAGCTGTATCCTGCCTGTCCGCGGAGGTTGGCACCCTAGGGGGGAACGTTGTGGCGCCCCCGCTCAACGATGGCTGTCCCTAGGGGCCCTGATAAGCCCTACCGCCACTAGTGGTCCCTTCTACCCGATGCAAGATACGGGAACCCCTATCTCTAGACAGAGACCAAGCTGCTCTAAAGAGGACCCTGTGTCCCAAAGACAAGAGGTTAAAATTAAATAGAACACATATGGCAATTGGTGGTCAAATTTGAGCAACAGACATCATAATAGAAAAACAGTTGTGAATAGTGCCTCAATCTCATGTAGAAGATCTCTTAATATATAGAAAAGACACTGACTCTCATAAGTCTTAACACACAGAACGGATAAAGGCTCTATCCCATTGCTGTATAAATACAGAAAAACGCAGAACTGCCACAGCGATACTCATCTGCATTTTCTGCCACCTGCCAACAACCAGTTAACGCCTCAACGCGTTTCGCCTTATTAGGCTCATCAGGAGACCCGATGCTGCGATATCTTGTGTCCCATAAAGGTGCAAATGGCTTACCGATACTCAGTGCAGCTCCCCTCTTTAAAACCACCGCGCAGAGCAAAAGCTCCGCCCACTCACGTTGCATGGCGTCTCTGAGCGCCAATTGCCTCGACACCCATCCACTGTTGCTTCAATCAGCTAGTCGGACTCTCCAGCAGCGTCATGGTGACCAATCAGGTGTCCTCAGACAGAAAGTCTCCCAGTATTTACCAATCAGCAAAGCTGAAACTGTTTGCCACGTCTGACATACATGCAGCATCACTGCTGAATCGCCAATCAGATGTCCGTGGATAAGACATCTCACAGCGCTCTCAAAGCGCTGGGGCTTAGACTCACTGTCCACTCCGAGGTATATCACCCACATGTATAATACACTCTCCTAATAAATCCACAGTAAAGCGCTATGTATGACATATAGACCGATGCTCAGTGGTCTTAATATGTTTTTCTTTTTTTCGGCATGATGATTAGCATGCAAGTACGCAAGTGTAAATCGCATCATATCCTTCAGCAGTGTGAACAGGAGTCAGTGAGCATGCCCCTCATCATGTGAATTGAACACTCTTTTATAATCAAAATATATATACCTAAAAGAAAAAAGCACTATAGAACATGTACATAGATCCTATAGTTATTGATCCGATGTTAAATAATTTGCAAAGATAGTTAAAGATAGTAATGAATCTCCACATACAATGTGCATATGCATCAATATATAAATACAGCATCCCTGGCACACACAAGTTAAAAACTTACTGTGTATGCCAATGGAACTGAAATTAATAAGAGCTGCTCAAGTTCATTAGAGGGTGGATATAGATACGGCAGTGAAGAGGGGAATTTTTTATATATCCAATATTCCATGACAATGCATGGGGATCCCATTAAAAATGGGAAACACAAACAAAACCCAAGAGACCAATATCCTCAAAGCAGAACACATTATTCTACTGTGGCTCATAAGAAACAGGCAAACGACAGTTGCTCATTCAACCCCCTCGGCTCCAGGGACTCCATCCTGAATATCCATTCACATTCTCTCCTAAGAATCACCTTGTCCACATTACCTCCTCTTGGGTTCACATTAACGACCTCTATAGCACAAAATTTAATGTCACCGAGGTCGCCTTTATGGCACGTCCACATATGCATTGCAAGCGGGGTTTCTCTTTGATGCCTTATGTCCCCAAGATGTTCCCCCACTCTTCTTCTGAACTCTCTCCTAGTCTTACCTATATAATTTTTAGGGCACGAACACGTGGCCATATAGATGACCCCTGTTGTCTTGCAGTTGGAGAAGTCACGATGATAGAAAATCTTGCCTGTACTCGCACTACAAAAGGACTTCCCTGGTCTCATATATTTACAAAAACTGCAATCCCCACACTTAAAAAAAGGAGGAATTGTTCCAGGAATGACCTGTTCCAAAAACAGGCTGGTGACATGTTCTGTAGGTTTAAGGCAAAGGGATACCCACAACATGTTTTAAACACGGCGTATGACTTTGCAAGAAAAGCAGACAGGGGTAAACTGCTGCAGAAACTTGAGACTGGAGACTCGACAGAAATAATAAGGGTCATCGGGACTTTTGATGTAAACCATCAGGAGGTCAGGAAGGTCCTGTCCAAGCACTGGGATGTCCTTAGGTTAGATCCGGATTTGAAAAATATTATTGGTCAGCGTCCCAATATTACCTTTAGAAAGGGCAAATCAATCAAGGACATGCTGGTCCATAGCCTATATAGGAGACTAGGGGTTGGTGGGACATGGCTAGATAGGAGACCCTGTGGCTTTTTTAAGTGTGGGGATTGCAGTTTTTGTAAATATATGAGACCAGGGAAGTCCTTTTGTAGTGCGAGTACAGGCAAGATTTTCTATCATCGTGACTTCTCCAACTGCAAGACAACAGGGGTCATCTATATGGCCACGTGTTCGTGCCCTAAAAATTATATAGGTAAGACTAGGAGAGAGTTCAGAAGAAGAGTGGGGGAACATCTTGGGGACATAAGGCATCAAAGAGAAACCCCGCTTGCAATGCATATGTGGACGTGCCATAAAGGCGACCTCGGTGACATTAAATTTTGTGCTATGTAGGTCGTTAATGTGAACCCAAGAGGAGGTAATGTGGACAAGGTGATTCTTAGGAGAGAATGTGAATGGATATTCAGGATGGAGTCCCTGGAGCCGAGGGGGTTGAATGAGCAACTGTCGTTTGCCTGTTTCTTATGAGCCACAGTAGAATAATGTGTTCTGCTTTGAGGATATTGGTCTCTTGGGTTTTGTTTGTGTTTCCCATTTTTAATGGGATCCCCATGCATTGTCATGGAATATTGGATATATAAAAAATTCCCCTCTTCACTGCCGTATCTATATCCACCCTCTAATGAACTTGAGCAGCTCTTATTAATTTCAGTTCCATTGGCATACACAGTAAGTTTTTAACTTGTGTGTGCCAGGGATGCAGTATTTATATATTGATGCATATGCACATTGTATGTGGAGATTCATTACTATCTTTAACTATCTTTGCAAATTATTTAACATCGGATCAATAACTATAGGATCTATATACATGTTCTATAGTGCTTTTTTCTTTTAGGTATATATATTTTGATTATAAAAGAGTGTTCAATTCACATGATGAGGGGCATGCCCACTGACTCCTGTTCACACCGCTGAAGGATATGATGCGATTTACACTTGCGTACTTGCATGCTAATCATCATGCCGAAAAAAAGAAAAACATATTAAGACCACTGAGCATCGGTCTATATGTCATACATAGCGCTTTACTGTGGATTTATTAGGAGAGTGTATTATACATGTGGGTGATATACCTCGGAGTGGACAGTGAGTCTAAGCCGCAGCGCTTTGAGAGCGCTGTGAGATGTCTTATCCACGGACATCTGATTGGCGATTCAGCAGTGACGCTGCATGTATGTCAGACGTGGCAAACAGTTTCAGCTTTGCTGATTGGTAAATACTGGGAGACTTTCTGTCTGAGGACACCTGATTGGTCACCATGACGCTGCTGGAGAGTCCGACTAGCTGATTGGAGCAACAGTGGATGGGTGTCGAGGCAATTGGCGCTCAGAGACGCCATGCAACGTGAGTGGGCGGAGCTTTTGCTATGCGCGGTGGTTTTAAAGAGGGGAGCTGCACTGAGTATCGGTAAGCCATTTGCACCTTTATGGGACACAAGATATCGCAGCATCGGGCCTCCTGATGAGCCTAATAAGGCGAAACGCGTTGAGGCGTTAACTGGTTGTTGGCAGGTGGCAGAAAATGCAGATGAGTATCGCTGTGGCAGTTCTGCGTTTTTCTGTATTTATACAGCAATGGGATAGAGCCTTTATCCGTTCTGTGTGTTAAGACTTATGAGAGTCAGTGTCTTTTCTATATATTAAGAGATCTTCTACATGAGATTGAGGCACTATTCACAACTGTTTTTCTATTATGATGTCTGTTGCTCAAATTTGACCACCAATTGCCATATGTGTTCTATTTAATTTTAACCTCTTGTCTTTGGGACACAGGGTCCTCTTTAGAGCAGCTTGGTCTCTGTCTAGAGATAGGGGTTCCCGTATCTTGCATCGGGTAGAAGGGACCACTAGTGGCGGTAGGGCTTATCAGGGCCCCTAGGGACAGCCATCGTTGAGCGGGGGCGTCACAACGTTCCCCCCTAGGGTGCCAACCTCCGCGGACAGGCAGGATACAGCTTAGTCTTTACGAGGGATTCCAAGGTGTCACCTTAGTATGGGCTTTTTGCTTGAACACATTTAATTTTTGTTTTTCATCTCTAGTCACGTTTTTTCTGGTGTATACCACATTTGTGGTTTTTAAACAATAAAGTACCATTTTTAAGGGATATATACATATGATATTTCCATACAGGACTAAGTTTTACCTGGTGCTTTATGATTCAATTTTTGAACCAACTGCCAATACTTGCTCCTTTGCCTCATCATGTCCATCTGGTTAGTGCTCATCTCCCTAACCTACAGCCTAGAGAATTCAACACAGATGAGCCCTTATCAATGTAATTGACCACAGCATTTAACCTTGGTTATAGAAAGTTGGAAGTCAATGATGAATTTCACTAACTCATCATTTCATCATATACTCAAAAATCAAGAGTAGATTTTTTTTTGTCAATGTGTGAACAAGCTTCATTCCCATACATTGCTTTATTGATTGGTCTGGACTTTCTGTGCTGAACCTGCTCAGTGTTAACCAGCCATATTTAATGCAATAATACTGTGCATTACTTAGTTATTTATAGGCATAAATTAACACACTTCTGTGTCTTTGTGTAAGGATTCCGGACTTTCCTTTGTGCCAGTTTTGCCCTGATCCAAGATGCAGTCTTGTATCTCACCCTGTCATGGAACTTCCTGTCTGCCCTGATTGTTTATTCCGGGTCGTGTGCTCCTCTTTGCCTGAGTATTTTGTTGCTGTTTGCTTCTGAGCTCCTGCCTGTCCTGCTGCTGATGCTCGCTACTCAGTGCTCTGCCTCTCCATGTTCTGCTGCCTACAGTTCTCTTGGCATAATATAATAATCATAATAATCTTTATTTTTATACAGCACTAACATATTCCGCAGCTCTTTAGAGTTTGCACACATCATCATCACTGTCCCCGATGGGGCTCACAATCTAAATTCCCTATCAGTATGTCTTTGGAATGTGGGAGGAAACCGGAGTACCCGGGGGAAACCCATGCAAACACAGGGAGAACATACAAACTCCTTGCAGATGTTGTCCTTGGTGGGATTTGAACCCAGGACTACAGCGCTGCAAGGCAGCAGTGTTATCCACTGAGCCACCGTACTGCCCATCTCCCTGATGCTGTCTGTGCTTACCTACTGTATGGACTGCTAGTTGGAGCTATTCTCCCCTGAAACTGCTGTGGCCAGTAAGGAATCCTGACATCATCTCCTCTAGGTCTTTGTTTGCCTGGGCTGTGGTGCTGGACTTGTGCGGGACTTTCAGCCCTAAATGGTAGACAAAGTGACCTTCTCTGGTTAATGCCACTTCTATATAATGCTGGACTTCTACGTTTAAGTGCTGTGTGCATTTCCACCCTTATGATTGCTGGACTTCTACACTTTAGTGCTCTGTGCGTGCTCATTCTTAAATATCACTGGACTGCCTCATTAATTACGGTGTGCTTACTCACATACTTTCTGCTGGACTTCTACATTTAGTGCCTTGTACAAACCTACGTTATATTACTGTTGGACAGGTTATATTAGTGGTCGGGCCCCACTCTTCAGTTACTCTGGACATTTCTATATTGAGCTGTGTATTTTTTACTATTGCAGGAAGTGCTCTGTTAGTTTTGCTTTGCTTGCATTATTGTATATTGTGCTGTGTTTTTTTTACTATTGCAGGAACAGCTCTGTTAGTTTTGTCACACTTGTTAAATATACTTATTTGCATCAACTTTGGTCTCAGTTTCATATTATCCCACGCAATCAGATTCCGTAGTACCCATATAATTGTTACACTTTGTATGCTTGAGATATCTAAAATATTTACAATATTTAATTATGCAACTAAGTATGCTAACAGCAGGAAAAACTCTGAAGAATCATCATTAGACCATAAAATTTCCAGAACTCTACCTAGTTTTTATTTACCACATTAGAAGATTATGGGCTGATAAATAATTGTTCGTTTCTTTCTAAAATATTTATTAATGACCTTGTAGGGGACATACAGAGTAGAATTTCAATATTTGCAGATGACACTAAACTCTGCAGGGTAATCAATACAGAGGAGGACAATTTTATATTACTGGAGGATTTATGTAAACTAGAAGCTTCGGCTGATAAATGGCAAATGAGCTTTAATGGGGATAAATGTAAGGTCATGCACTTGGGTAGAACGAATAAGATGTATAATTATGTGCTTAATTGTAAAGCACTAAGCAAAACTGTCACTGAAATGGACCTGGGTGTATGGGTGGACGACAAACTCACATTTAATGGCCAGTGTCAGGCAGCTGCTACAAAGGCAAATAAAATAATGGGATGCATTAAACGAGGCATAGATGCTCATGAGGAGAACATAATTTTACCTCTATATAAGTCACTAGTGCGGCCACACTTAGAATACTGTGTACGGTTCTGGTCTCCGGTGTATAAGAAAGACATAGCTGAACTGGAGCGGGTGCAGAGAAGAGCGACCAAGGTTATTAGGGAACTAGGGGGTCTGCAATACCAAGACAGGTTATTACACTTGGGGTTATTTAGCTTGGAAAAACGAAGGCTTAGGGGTGATCTTATTACAATGTATAAATATATGCGGGGACAGTAGAAAGACCTTTCTAATGACCTTTTTACTCATAGACCTGAGAGCGGGACAAGGGGGCATCCTCTACGTCTGGAGGAAAGAATGTTTAAGCATACTCACAGACGCGGATTCTTTACTGTAAGAGCAGTGAGACTATGGAACTCTCTGCCATATGATGTTGTAATGAGTGATTCCCTACTAAAATTTAAGAAGGGACTGGATGCCTTTCTTGAAAAGTATAATATTACAGGATATATACTCTAGTTTCCTTAATATTGCGTTGATCCAGGGAGCTAGTCTGATTGCCGTATGTGGAGTCGGGAAGGAATTTTTTCCCAATGTGAAGCTTACTGTTTGCCACATGGGTTTTTTTTGCCTTCCTCTGGATCAACATGTTAGGGCAGGTTAGGACAGGATATGGGTTGAACTAGATGGAATTAAAGTCTTCCTTCAACCTTAATAACTATGTTACTATGTTACTATTTTTTGCAATGGTCCCAAAGACATTCTAGACTGACTACATGGTACAATCTACAGTGTAGGTCATCGGGTGAAAAAATCCAAAATGCCTGATCTCTTTGCTTGCAAAAGTTTACAAACAGGGTTTATTGGTTGAAATGATTGTTCGATCCAAAAGAGCCCTTTTAAATTGCTCTAATAAGTATGGGTTACCTTAGATAACTAGCAAGACTGAAACCCTTTTTATTAGACTCATTTAGAGATTGTGCACATGACAGAATTACATTTGTATGCCTCCTGAATGCCACTTTTAAAAGTATTGATCATCTATTAGTACCCCATAAAAAGTAGTGATGCTCCCTCTAAAATAATTAGGCCACATTCTGCAAAAAAATAAAATTTGTACTCACCTAATCAGAGTGATGGAGTCCATTTCTCTGCACACAAAGTGATGTCATTGTACCATATGTGCTGCAACACTGACATCCTGTAGGCTATAGGAGTACAGCAGCCTACGACCTACAAGACAGAGGTTGGTTCAGCAGTGATCCTATGGATCCAAGAAAGAAATTGGCCCCTGTGCAAGAATAGTACCAGGATCCTTTGTAGTTCGACAGTTCCATCTATGACAGAAGCTGCTTGCTGGTTTGGAGGTGAATGTAGGTCCCATACCTTATTGGCCCCTTTATGGCATTCATTTTTCACCAATAATATGTCCACCCCTGTTCACCAGTTTTAGCATGTTAAAATTTCCATATCGTAGAATAGCGTGTGCTGAGGTGAATAAAATTTAATTTTTATCTTTTTATTTCTTATCTCCGTTGTGGGGATATTAGCTTGTAAAGTTTAGATTCTAATTTTTGCTAGTAGAGTACAGCTGTGCATCATTACAAACACCTTTTGCATCTGATGCTCTCAACCTTTGACACTTTCAGCTCCGATCTACTTTTACATTGACAGTGCTGTGAGATGAAAGCTGCACTAAAGAGGTGTTTATAATGACACGCAGCTCTACTCACTTTCCTTCCTTATAATCATATTAGATGTCTGCAGTGATATTAGTCAGGAGAACAGGGCTGTATGTCATTAAGGTTTACAAAGAGAAAGCCGGTACTGACATTCACTGGCGGTGTGTTTTTTCCACTTTACCTCCTGCTTGTGATTGGTCAATACTTGTTTAGTTTTACTCTGTTGGGAATGTTGGTTTTACGTTAATCATATGAACATATATTTTAACATCATATAAGAATAAGTAACGAACAATAAACAGTGATTGAAAAGAACATAGGAACAGAAATCAGAGTCGAATATCGAGGCTTTCTATGTATGCAATAACATTATCATTTCCAGTGTAGAATTAATTTTTGTCATGGGGTGCAACATTAGACCGCGTCCACGTGGTACACCCTGGGTAATGCTAAAGGACTAACAATCTTGATGACCAAACAATCGAACTACATTTAGATCTCCTGGTCAATATATTTTACATCACATTTGATAATCAACAAAGGGAATGTTGGTGAGGGTAGATCTTATTCGGAGGCATAATAAACAGTCGCCTCCAGGTAATCTGGTTTCTTCCCATGCTCCAAAGACATACTGATAGGGAATCAATTGTAGCCCCAATGGGGACAGTGATAGTAATGTCTGTAAAGCGCAGTGAAATTAATGGTGCTAAAATAAAATAAATAAATAAATGCAGGATGTAGCAGTAGTATGAGCAACATAAGGCCTGATGTTGTGTTGAAAAATGGCTCCTGATAATAATAATAAATCTTTATTTATTTAGTGCCAACATATTCCGCAGCGCTTTACAGTTTAACATTTTCAAAACACAAGTCATAAGTAGCAACATTAAAAATACAATAATTAAAGCAAAATAAGACAACCCTGTTCGTGAGAGCTTACAGTCTACATTGAGGTGGGGGAGATGCAAAGTGCAGGTGTGTATTTACAATGATGTATTTACATTGATGGTACAGCCATCTTGAGGGAGTGAGGGATAGATTGAAATAGTGAATGGGCTACACACACTCACTTACACATAAAATGACTGATTAGTGAACGTGATAGGCCGCTCTGAACAAATGTGATTTGAGGGAGTGCTTAAAGCTGTGCAAATTGTGGATAGTCCTAATTTCTTGGGGTAGAGCATTTCAGAGGATTGGCGCAGCACGGGAGAAATCTTGGAGTCGTGAGTGGGAGATGCGGATTAGTGCAGAGGTTAGTCGAAAGTCGTTTGCAGAGCGCAGCGGTTGGTTAGGTCGATAGACAGAAATGAAGGAGGATAAGTAGGGAGGTGCCACACTGTGGAGAGCTTTGTGGGTGAGAATATGTACTTTGAATTGGATCCTATAATGAATGGGCAGCCAGTGTAACGACTGGAGAAGAACGGACGCGTCCGAGTACCGATTAGCCAGATGGATAACCCTGGCCGCTGCATTAAGTATGAACTGGAGATTGGAAAGTTGAGTAACGGGGAGGCCAATTAATAGAGCGTTGCAGTAGTCCAGGCGGGAGTGGATCAATGCGACAGAGAGGGGTTCTTTTGTTTCCATGGTGAGAAAAGGGCGGATTCTGGAGATGTTCTTTAGGTGTAAGCGGCAAGAGCGGGCAAGAGATTGTATATGGGATGTAAAGGAGAGATTGGTGTCAAACATAACACCCAGACAGCACACCTGCTTCTGGGGTGTTATTATGGTGCCACCCATGGAGCGGGAAATGTCAGATTTAGGGAGGTTAGTAGATGGCGGGAGCAGAAGAAGTTCAGTTTTTGAGAGGTTAAGTTTCAGATAGAGAGCAGACATGATGTTGGAGACTGCAGACAGACAGTCACTGGCATTCTGTAGTACCGCAGGGGTAAGGTCGGGGGATGACATGTATAGTTGTGTGTCATCAGCATAAAGATGGTACTGAAAGCCAAATCTGCTGATGGTCTGTCCAATTGGGGCCGTGTAGAGAGAGAAGAGAAGGGGGCCAAGGACTGAGCCCTCAGGTACCCTGACAGCGAGAGGAAGAGGAGATGATGTGGAGCCAGCGAACAAAACACTGAAGGAGCGGTCAGAAAGATAAGACGAGAACCAGGAGAGAGCAGTGTCCTTAATGCCTAGTGACTGGAGTCTAGAGAGGAGGAGACAGTGGTCAACAGTGTCAAAAGCTGCAGAAAGATAGAGAAGAATGAGCAGAGAGTGGTCACCGTTACATTTTGCTGTCAGATGGTCGTTAGTCACTTTGAGTTTTAATGAGTGCAGTTTCTGCCGAATGTAGTGGGTGGAAGCTGTACTGTGAAGGGTCTAGGAGGGAGTGAGTGGAGAGGTAACGGGTAAGGCAGGAGTAGACTAGGCACTCCAAAAGTTTAGAGATGAAGGGGAGATTGGAGACTGGTCTGTAGTTGTTTGTGCAGGATGTGTCGAGAGTGGGTTTCTTTAGCAATGGAGTAAAGATGGAGTGTTTGAAGGAGGATGGGAAAATGCCCGAGGAGAGGGAGAGATTAAAGCTAGTGGTTAGGTGAGTTGTGACGACTGGAGAGAGAGACTGGAGGAAATGTGAGGGAATGGGGTCAGTAGTGCATGTAGTCGGACGAGAAAAATAGAGGAGTCTGGAGACTTCTTCTTCTGTGATAGGATCAAGTGTGGAAAGTGAGCCAGGGGAAATGCAGGGAGGGATGGGAGTCACAGCACTTGGTGGTTGGGAGCGGATTTCCTGACGGATATTATCTATTTTCTCTATAAAGTGGGAGGCCAGGTCATCCGCACAAATGTCTGTGATAGGGGCTTGAGCTTTTGGCCTGAGGAGGGAGTGAAAGGTGTCAAAAAGTTTCTTGGGGTTGGTGGCTAGTGAAGAGATCAGGGTGGGGAAGTAGGTCTGTTTGGCAAGGAGAAGGGCAGAGTTATAGATTCTTAACATAAATTTGAAGTGGATGAAGTCTTCTGGTGTGCGGGTTTTTCTCCATCGGCGTTCAGCACTTCTAGAGCATCGCTGGAGAAGTCGAGTTTGCAATCTGAGCCAGGGCTGTTTTACTCTGTGTTTGGAGGTTCTGAGGGTGAGGGGCGCTACTTGGTCAAGGGTGCTTCTATGAGTGTCGTTGTAGTGATGAACAGCCAGATCAGGACAGGCATAAGAGGAGATTGGGGACAGTGATGAATGTAGGGAGTCTAAAAGTGTATGAGGGTTAATGGATTGTAGATTTCTGAATGTGTGGTAGGTAGGAGTGTGCTGGGGTGGGCGAGGATTTGTAAGCGTGAAGGAGAGAATGTTATGGTCAGAGCGGGGAAGCGGTGAGTTATTTAGGTAGGAGATTGAATAGAGCCGGACAAAGACCAGATCAAGGGTGTTACCATTCTTGTGTGTCTCAGAGGTTGAGAGCTGTGAGAGGCCAAGAGAAGTGGTTAGTGATAGAAGCTGGGATGCAGATGTGGAAGTGGGGCTGTTAATGGGGATGTTGAAGTCTCCCAGGATAAGGATTGGTAGTTCTGAAGACATGAAGTGCGGCAGCCAGGCTGAGAAGTGGTCAAGGAAGTGGGTGGGTGAGCCTGGGGGCCGGTATATGACCGCTACTCTGAGGGGGAGGGGACGGAAGAGCCTGATGGTGTGGACATCAAAAGAAGGGAATGAGAGTGATGGAACTGGGGGGATGACCTGGAAAGTGCATTGTGGGTACAGGAGTATGCCGACTCCACTGCCAGGTTTGTTTGTGGGTCTTGGGGAATGGGTGAATAGTAAGACACCATGGGAAATGGCGGCAGGGGAGATGGTTTCAGAATCCTGAATCCATGTTTCAGTGAGGGCCAACTGATTCAGAGAGTTGTTCAGAAATTAATTGTGCAGGAAAGGAAGCTTGTTACATACAGACCGTGGATTCCAGAGGGCACAATTAAATGAAGGCGATGAGGTAGTGCAAGTTATGTTAATAAGATTATTATGGTTTTGATATAGGGCAGGGTAGGGGTTCAGGTTGGGGGATGGTGGACCGGAGTTGGGGGAGATGTCTCTTGAAATGAGTAGGAGTAGGAACATAAAAATCAAGTAGTTCTTTGAAAAGTAAGAAGTTTTTTTGTGTGATGTGTTTGGCAAGATGGGCTGAGGTTTTTCAGGAAGGTGAGAGGTGCATGGGAGCTGTACATGGGAGAGAGAAGAATAGAGGGGCTGATGTGTATGAGTCGTGATGGAGGGGGATGGGGCGGTGAAGGTGGATGGCAAGGGAAAACAGGAGTATAGAGAAAAGGCACATGGTTAAAAGGGAGAGCAAAGTGTGATTTACCTGACTCCTGTCCTGACTAACTGTCATGGAGTAACTGTCTTTTGCTGGATGCTTAGCTAATGCGATGCTTTGCTCAATGCGTGCGACCCCTCACTTGCGTGATACACTTTGGAGAAATGGCATTACCATTTTGTAATGTTAAAGTAAGCTATCAGAGTATGGAACTATGGAATTCCTCATTTACGTATCTTATAATGAGTCAAATATAAACTACAATAAAAATTGTTAATGTACGGAAAGAAATAGAGCCAAGCAAGACAACCTCCTAATATTTATGTTTCAAAGGAAACAAGTTTAATCAAGAACCTTGTCCTTGCCCTGAAGAAGAAATATGCTAAATAATAAAGAAATGCTAAAAAAAATCTATTGCATGTACTGTCTCTTAGCTTGATAAGAGGGTTGACGGATATTAGAATTGTACCTAATATAAAGCTAGCCAGAGGGCTATGTCAATATTCAGATTACTTTCTTTACTAAGTAAAACATTTCTTGGGGGCATGGCCTAGTGCAGCATGTGAGAGCAAGCAGATAGAGGAGCTCCTGCAGAGCATCTAGCTATTTATTTGACATAGAACTCGAAAATCACTCTGAAAATCACTATACATCTACTGGATAGCTTGCTGAGTGTGTGTGGACCTTTCTTAGGGCCAAAAAATAAAAAATGACCAGAAAGAGCAACAAAAGACAATGGGAGAAACGAGCCTTCAGCTCCAACATGGTGTCGCGTTCGACAAGCAGAAGGCAGAATGAACAGGGGGGACGAGTAGGAGGGATGTAGAGGAGAGACTGGTGCAATTTGCCAGCACAGATATGCATGTCTCAGCATGTGATGGAAGCTTTCATACAGCAGCTACGCCGCAGCTATGCACGGGCTCTAGAGCAGAGGAATCGGGTGAGGAGAAAGGAGAGGAATCCACATTGATTTCAGGGCAAAAAGACTGAACAGCTACATATGACACAGTATTCCCTACCTCACAACCTAATCTGCACCAAGGCGACGTGCAGGAACCTGAGGAACCTACTTTAAAAGATGTTTTTATGGCAGTGGCACATTGTAAAACTTCTTTGAGTGTACAGTTTGGTGGTATTAAAGATAAAATGGCAGGTATACGTCACTAGAGATGAGCGAACCTTTTAAGGTTTGGTTCGGCTATGTTTGCTGAATATCCCGATGTTTGCCAAACAATTCACCGAACATAGCCGAACAACGATGAATTCAACTGGAGGCAAAACCATACACATTGACAACATCTTCAGGAGGTCCAAAAGATTCCAAAACAGCTCAAATTAGGGGAAGACACCAGGAAAAGTGGCATCAATTGACCCATCAATTGCGCTATAAATAAACAATAAAAATAAAAATTGACAAGGGTTCACCTGTATTTTTGATAACCAGCCAGGCAAAACTGACAGCTGTGGGCTGCAATCCTCAGCTGTCAGCTTTAGTGAGGCTGGCTATCAAGAATAGAGGGGTCTCCACTCTCCACGCCGTTATTTTAATTATTTAGGTAAATAATTAAAAAAAGGCGTGGGGTTAGCCTCATTTTTGACAACCAGCCAAGCTAAAGCAGACAGCTGGGGGCTGGTATTCTCAGTCTGGTAAAGTGCCATAGATATTCCTCCAGCCTAAAAATAGCAGCTTGCAGCCTTTTCAGAAAAGGCACATCTATTAGATGCACCAATTCTGACACTTTGCCAGGCCCTTCCCACTTGCCCTGTGGCAGTGGAAAGTGGGGTTCATATTTGTGGAGTTGATGTCACCTTTGCTTTTTCAGGTGACTTCAAGCCCAGAAATTAGTAATGTAGAGGTGTCTATGAGACACCCCCATTACTAACCCTATAGTGATATTGTATAAAAAACACAGACCCAGAATAAAGTATTTTATTTGAAAGACTCTAAATTAAACCATACTCACATCATTGCCCAGTCCACTGAAGCCAATATCCCCAGAAAATGATTTCAAATACTAAACAACCATTTTCCTTACCTGCCTGAAGTGAAGAGATAATTCATAATGTCCCACAAAGATTCTGATGACTTTGAGAGCAGTCACTAATGTGACTGCTCTATCTGGTAGCCAGCAACACAATGATGGGGGTGTGTAATCACTCCTGCAATGTGTAACGCTGAGCTGCTGTGAGAAAGTTACCCGAGTTCATCAGCAGATGAGCCCTGGTGATCTCACTTACGGCACCTCTGCTGCGTAAGAACATTTGGTGCCATAAGTGATTTCACCGGGTCTCATCAACTGATGGACACTGGTGACCTCACTTACGGAAGTTCAGTGCTACACATTGCGAAATGATTAAACGGTCATGTCAGTGTGTTGCCGACTGCCGGGTAGAGCAGTTGCATCAACTGATGTGACTGCTCTACAAGTGATCCAAATAAGTTTGAGACAGTATGGAGTACGGCGGGTAGTTGAGGGTTATGGTGGTTTATTATTTTTTCTCTTTTCTAGGTGACATGGGCATCAGGGATTATCCGTTAAGGTGGTTATAGGGTGTTTTTTATTTTTTATTTTTTACAGGAAACAAGGGCTTCAGGGATAGGTGTAAGGTGAGTATATACTGTGTTTTTAATTTTTATTTCAATATTTATTTCTTTATTTCTTCAGTGTAGGCTGATGGGAATAGTAGTCTCTCATCATCCAACGCCTGTGACCTGCGGTAAGCTTTTTACCACTAGTCCCAGTCACAGCTGCAGGGGTTACGCTGATATCTGACATTTATCAAACTTTGGCCTAATTTTGCTGAATTTGAGAAAAATGCTCATGAATTCGAACACGAATCCAAATGTGCAACGTTCCTGCTGACTTTGAGATTGGCGAATGTTTTCTGAACAAGTTCGCTCATGTCTATACATCACAAACATCAAAAAATAGGAGATAGAGCAGGTAGAGTCAACGCCATTAAGAATCAGAAAACCGGCACAAGCAAAAAGAACAGGCTTGCAGAACAGCAAATATCAGCACTGCTGGTGAAAACAGATGACCTTGAAAATAGAATAAGGCACAATAATAAAAGACTTATGGATGTGCTTGAAAAAGAAGAAGGCTCTTCTACTGAATTCTTTGTAAACTGGCTGAAATTAAAAATCTGACCTGAAACCATAACTCCCTTGTATGCTATGGAACAAGCACATAGGGTGTCAACCCATTTTCTACCCGTGGACATCCGTCAAGACCTGTGCTGGCTAAAATGTTACACTACCGGGACAGAGATTAAAAAATGTCTGAGAGATTTGTACATCCCATACTCAATTATGTACTCTGCAAAGTTAAGGTTGGTAGCCGGAGGTACTGTACATTTTTTCAAGACCCAAAAGTACCCCTTCACTGGCTGCATAAGAATGAGAGGCAAATATGCCGGAATAAAATTTGAGACATTATAAGTTGGAGATTTTGTGGTGCAAGCTTTAATTCTTCAGAAACACATTGATTTGTGAGGAGACGGGAAGGAATGTATCTCTGCTTGTTAGACAGTTTTTAATAGACGTTAATTTTTTCTTTAGGTTCTAGTATGTTTATATTGCAGTCCTTATGCCTAACAGAGGTTGAATTACCAACCAAAGGAGACTTGAGTTTTAGGCAAGATTCTCCTATACGTTCAACAGTGACTGAACAGTCATTTTCTCTAAATTATATTGATTAACAGATCATTTTTGAACAAGAGACAGCTATGGAATACTTCACCTACTCTCTCACTCAGAGGGAGGTGTTTCATATATGCTTGTTATGATTGGGGATTTATGGGGGATTTCTTAGTTTTTGAGTATGTTTTATGTTGTTGACAATCTTGAAATATGCGTTTAACTAGCTATGTAAAACAGAAATTTTCTGCTAATAAGACATTGGAAATTACATATCTATTCAATTAAATATGGCAGGGTCAGTGAAAATAGTTAGCTTGAATGTAATGGGTCTTTCTTCTAGTGTAAAAAGGCAGGCAATATTTCAGCATCTTCAGATGGAAAAACCTACTCTGATTTGTCTGCAAGAAACACATCTGACCTCTGAGAAACTTCATCTACTAAGGAGGAAGTGGTTACATTACAGGCCAACTGTGGACACACGGGGGTCAGTGGGCGCCCTGGTCCGCTAGCCATAATCGCATGGACCATGGATCAGCTCACCGAACTCCTGCTCTGCTTGCCCAAGGGTGCAATACTACTCAGGCAACACAGGGTGCAGGTATAACAGTGTGGCAATACTTTATTGTACCACAAAACAGACAAATAACACATAGAAAGCTCCAGCAAAATACCCAAAATGGTGAAAATTTGAGAGCCTCACCCTTCCACTTCCACTAGCCAGGATAAGAGCAGCTGTAACTTCAGAGCTTCCAGGGCTAACAATCCCACATGTGGTATGCACACAGTGGAGGTAACAAAATTTTAGGAAGATGACAGTCCATTGAGGTACAAGGCCAGTTGACCGGAGGGTCACAACCTGGCTTCTCAGAACATCTCCATGGAGCCAGGTGGCTGGTTGGTCCCATTCCTGACTTTCACAAACATATCCATGGGGCTCAGGTGACCATTGGGTCCAAATACTGATTACCCCAAATGTATCCATGGTTCAGCGATGATCAATGGAGCAGATCTGTATTCTTTCAGCCAGGGCATGGCTCCCTAAGCTGGCATCTTGTACAATGACAAATTTGTGTCCCACATGATGGAGCCATGATGTATTAGCTGCTGTTTTGTAAAGCATCTCTGGATCTTTGGATCTCTTGGCTATCTGGATGTCTGGAGGTATCTCTGTATCTGGAGGTATCTGTTACAGAGGTGCAGATATCCTCTTTTTATAATCAACAACTGTCCTTCAATCTAGCATCCAGGGGTAAAGGGGAAGACTGTTGACTAGATCAACTTGTATTGTTTAATTATTCAATCTATTTGCATAGTTTTCCCTTCTCTA
Organism: Dendrobates tinctorius; assembly: GCF_039654945.1. Taxonomy (NCBI): domain Eukaryota; kingdom Metazoa; phylum Chordata; class Amphibia; order Anura; family Dendrobatidae; genus Dendrobates; species Dendrobates tinctorius. The sequence goes on from NW_027361698.1 coordinate 36,901,949, forward strand.
TTTTGTAAGTCATCAAACTTGCTGGACTGGACAATGTGTAATCAACATATTAGCAAACATCATTGTTCAATGACCCTGTATCACAGTCTTGCAAAGATAGCAGACAATAAGCTGTACAAGCTGGCTATTCCTCCTGGCTTGCTGAAAGTGTTTGCTGAAAATATTTGTCTAGTTAATTAAGATAAAATGCTGTGTCATCACACCAACTATCACTCCATGCATTCTACCTATTCTCAGGCAGTCAGTATACATGTACATTCTAGTGTACAACTTGAGTGTCTTAAACTGATAATAGATACAGAGGGTCAGTACATATGTTTGTTCTGTAAGTTATTATTTACTAAATCTCTGTTAATATCCTCTATCTACATACCACCACCATATTCCAGTAGAATTATACATAAAATTCTCACTATTATTACTGGCTTCTTGCAATGTAGGTCATTCAAGTCTTTATCTGTATGTCCTTGACTGCCATGCCCTGCTATGAAGGTTTAAGGTTTTGTCCCATGTACGCTCTTTTCCCCCAGTTGTGGTTAGCCAATGATGCCTGCTTTCCTCCCCTTTTTTCCCCTTCATATGTCTGTCTTCGCCTTTTTCCCGTCTCTCCTCACTTCCTGGGACTCGAAGGCACTCATCCTCCTGGTGAGAGATATGGTCAACCTTCTTGCTGCAGCGGTAAAAGACAGGATCACAAGGGAAGGAGACTCATGATTTACCTGCATTCGGGTGAGCCACACCCACTCAGCATCAGCTCTTTTCCTGTCCCAGGGCTAATGCGATGATGACATCTTGCACTCCACTCCCTCTGCTTCAGCCTCTGGGAGAGCCTGCAATAAATATGGGAGGACAGGCAAGTTGCAGCTCTTCCTCTGTTGAGGATCCTGCTACTATAGCTCAGGCTCCATATTCTAATAGTCACCCTCAATGCTCTTCTTTCACTCTACCAGTTACTGAAAATATGAAATCTACTACAGTACCGTCAGACATATTTTCGCTCCTGCACTTCCACAAATTTTGCTCGCAGTGCAAATGTTTCATGACTCCCGATCATTGCCTGCCATAGCTCCTGTTACCGTGGCTCATCCTATCATGCCATAAACTTCTCCTTGGACATCTCAGTAGGTGCTGGATCCTCATCCCCATCAACCTCACACAGTCCTGATCATTGCAGTGTTGTTAATTTTATAAATCACTTAGCATCTTCATCTCTACCGATAATAAAGCTAATCAGGTTCCTCGTCTTAAAATGTCTTTTTTTCAACAACTGGCTATCGGGCTAAACATGTTTTTGGGTGAATAATATAATTACTGATTTTCTTTCATGGTTTGATTGGAAGACTTTCTGAGACCTGTGTCCCAATGCAAAGTGGAGGATCAGCCATCTCTAGTCCTCATGTGGGATGTGGTAGAGAATAGTTGATTGATGACACTGGTGAGGTGTTTGGTGGCTCTGTTGATGTGGAAAGCTTACGATTAGGTGTGGAGGTGTGGGGAGAGTGGTGTGACTATGTAGGTAATAAACACCAAAAAAACGGAAGTGTGAAACCAAGATATAATAAAATGAAAAATGTATTAAATACAAAAAAGGATTGGTAAAATAAAATTACATTTGCATAAAGGGACAAAAATTGACAGAATGAGCTCCAAGAGGTCTACATAAAAAGGATGTCCCCATGTACTGGTAACAATGAAATCACATATGGTTAGATAGTAAATATAGAGCAAAACAGTCTTATTACATAGGGATTTCAAAAAAGAAAAAACAAAGTGCCAAAAAGACTCAGATGAAACCAAGTGCGTCATGTATATTATTTACATAGATTGTAGAATAATACCAACAGTGGCTACAAATGCTAACAATATAGCATCATAATATATGGGAAAATAAAGCTTAAAGTGCAATAGTGCACGGGGCCCTCTCCTTGCCTGGTCTACATGGTAATTATGCTCCTTAGTGGTGGTCAGTTTTAATGGATATCTTGACTTATGGTTATATAGCTAGTTGACAGCACAGTTGGCACTTGCAGTATTATATGCATCACTAAGCCTATATCTCCAACTCATTGTTGCACAATTGCACATTATGTTTTACTGACTGCCACTGTAATTTATCCTTGCACTATTGCACTTTGGTGTCTATTATAGTTTGAGGTGTGTCGTCTATAATTTTGGTCTAATTTTGGGAATTTTATGTAGATAATAAGCCTATTTCTTCATAATATCCAGTATTTGCTTTCCCTTCCTAGTAATGGTGTTTCAAGTACGGTTGCTCAGAATCGTCGAGTTTGCTTTTCACCTCCAGCTCTGTGGCTGGACAACCGTGCTCGGTGATACTCGGATATCACTCAAAAACGAATATATTCAGCTCACCTTTTTTACTTGTCACGTTGGAGGCAGTTCTTTGGTGAAGGTGCTAAGAAATGTCACAAGCTGACATAAATACAAAGATCCAAATAGAAAAACTCTGTCGAGTCAAAACACGTAAATGCCTGTCTTCACCATGGTTTTTTAACCTGTATCCTGCTTTTGGATTTTTAATGAAGATTTCTCAATAAAGATTCTATTTTTAAGTAAGAAGATGTGCTGGAATATTTGGATCTTCGGATATCACTCAAGTATCTGGGTGCTTGGATGTGCTCAGCGAGAACTAGCCGATGCTCGATTTTGAATCCCAAATCCTCGTCCTGCATATTTTGCACAGTTACACAGTGAATAAGCATGCAGGCATTGCCTGCGAGTCACTGTAATGCCATAACCATCTTGGTAGTAACATTACTGTGATTGGCTTGCCAGGGGTCATAAAAGGACCGTCACTGCCATGCTCAGCAAACTAATGCCATTGCATAGCTCAGGGACAGTTATAATTAGAGGAAGAGAGTGCTTGTCCAGGCCTGTGTGTGCACAGTTTCATGAATAAGAGTCCTCTAGTGTTGATACTAATGCTGATGTTTAACCATCAAACTAACAGTACTTCTAAGGGCTAATACTGTCTTTTGCTGTTTGCATCATATACATTCTGCATTTAGCCTATGGAAGGACAGTTGCAGGAGCAGGGAAAGTGGCTAAGTACAATCTCTAGGCAGGGCTTAGGGCTTTGCAGTCTATGTGCTTTGTGGTACATTTTGGGGCTATATAACACTCCCAAAAACCTTTGCAAAATGTTTCTGTATTCCATAACTCATTCATAAAGTATTTCATGCTCTGTGGTATATTTCTTTGGTATACAGTCATATGTTAAAGTTTGGGCACCCCTATTAATGTTGACCTTTTTTCTTTATAACAATTTTGGTTTTTGCAACAGCTATTTCAGTTTCATATATCTAATAACTGATGGACTCAGTTATATTTCTGGATTCAAATGAGGTTTATTGTACTAACAGAAAATGTAAATGTTTTTACAGTCTTTTCTTTCTTTTCAAAACTATTTAGAATAATCACTTTTTTTTAAATAAACGTAATTTAATTAATAACAGTTTTAAAAAATAATTGTATAAAAATGTTGTATTCCTATACATGTGAAAACATATACATCAGCAGAGCCACGGAGCTCAGTGATTTTCTGCAGTGGAGATGTGTGCTGTTGAAGTAACATCCCAGCTGCAGGCAAAACACAAAGGTAAGACCAGTGGTGAAGAGTTGGCACTGCACCTGAGGAGTGTGGGTACCCTCTGACTTTGTTATTTTACATATGTAATAAAATGGTGCCCATCACATAATAAACATGACAGCTTGTCCTAGTCATGTGTCAGTACAATTAGCAGTCTAAACAAAAACAGCTGAGGCCTAGATGTCAACTGACAGCAGCTGTAAGGGGTTTTCTGAAATCATAAACCTCTTTAATGTAAAAAAGGTAATAGGTAGAGATGAGAGAGCACTAAAATATTTGGGTGCTTGTTGCTCAAGCCAAGCAATTCCAAATGCTTGCATGATAAATTTGAAACAAGTTTTTGGAGGTCCTATATAGCAACTAGATGTGCCCAAGAAGATGTAATACGTTCTGGCTGAGCGATATGATACTGATAAATTTGGAACAAGTTTTTGGAGGCTTATATAGCAACTAAATATATCCAAGACGATGTAATACTCTACGGGTGAGCAATATGATACTGATACATTTTAAACAATTGTTTTGAGGATTATATAAAAGCAAAATGGAATTCAGACCACAGAATACCCTATGGGTGAGCAATATAATAACAATAACATTTTTAAAATGTTTTTGGATGGTTATATACCAACGAAATGTACCCAAGAACATGTAATACTTTATGGCTGAGAAATGTAACCCAGCAACATTTTGAAATGTTTCTTTGAGTCCTATATATCACAATAATGTACCCCAGAACACAATAGTGCATAGGTAAGAAATGTGAAGAAACAAGCAAAATTTTCAAATGCAAAAATGTGACATAAAACACCTAATACTGTTTTAGAAAGTAATCTAATCCTGAACTATTTTTCTTTTTTAAGTATGTTTTATATACTTAAAAAAGATATAGTATATCTTGACTTCAGCAAAGCATTTGACAAAGTCTCTCATACAATCCTTATTGAAAAAATGACTAAGTATGGAATGGACAAGGCAACTGTTAGGTGGATTCATAGCTGGCTTAGTGATCGGACCCAAAGAGTGGTCGTAAATGGCTGCACATCCAGTTGGAAGAATGTCTCAAGTGGGGTACCACAGGGCTCTGTCCTGGGCCCTGTATTGTTCAACATCTTTATCAACGATTTAGATGAAGGAATTGAGGGTAAACTGATTAAATTTGCTGATGACACAAAGCTAGGAGGGATAGCTAATACTAGAGAAGAGAGAGAGAGGATTCAAAAAGATTTAAATAAACTGGAGAAGTGGGCACTAACTAACAGAATGGTTTTTAACAGGGAGAAATGCAAAGTACTACATCTGGGCAATAAAAATGAAAAAAGCATATATAGAATGGGAGGAATAGGGCTAAGTGACAGCACATGTGAAAAAGACTTGGGTATACTAATAGATCACAGACTGAATATGAGTCAACAGTGTGATGCAGCAGCAAAAAAGGCAAATGCAGTTCTAGGATGTATTAACAGAAGCATACAGTCTAGATCACGTGAAGTCATTATTTCCCTCTACTCCTCTTTGGTCAGACCTCATCTGGAATATTGTGTCCAGTTTTGGGCACCACATTTTAAAAAAGACATCAACAAACTGGAGCAAGTTCAGAAAAGAGCGACCAGAATGGTGACCGGTCTGCAAACCCTGTCTTATGAGGAAAGGTTGCAGGATTTGGGAATGTTTAGTTTGCAAAAGAGAAGACTGAGAGGAGACTTAATTGCTGTCTACAAATATCTAAAGGGCTGTCACATTGTAGAAGGATCAACTTTATTCTCATTTGCACAAGGAAAGACTAGAAGCAATGGGATGAAACTGAATGGGAGGAGACACAGATTAGATATTAGAAAAAACTTTTTGACAGTTAGAGTGATCAATGAGTGGAACAGGCTGCCACGAGAAGTGGTGAGTTCTCCTTCAATGGAAGTCTTCAAACAGAGGCTGGACAGACATCTGACTGGGATGATTTAGCGAATCCTGCTTTGAGCAGGGGGTTGGACCAGATGGCCCAGGAGGTCCCTTCCAACTCTACGATTCTATGATTCTATATAGTACCACAATGCAACAATAACAATGTTAAACTGTATGGATGAGTCATTGAATCCATAGCAACATTTTGAACAAAAATATTTTGAAAGTGTAGTTGATGTACTTATACCATCCTAAAGGCTTTGCACAAAGTGAAAGGCTAGACAGAAAATATGATTAGGGTCATCCATTGACCCCTGAAAGGCAACAACTTTATATGCTGCTGTCATCTGGTGGTGTGAGTGGTGTGGAAAAGTGCGGGCTAATCCAAGCTTTGTTCATTTTTATGAGAGTGAGCCTGTCTGTATTTTGTCTGTTGACAGGCAAAAGTGTCTGTTATGACCCCCCAGTGGCACTAAAAACTCGCTCAGACAAGACACTAGTGGCAGGGCGGCACAACACCTCCAAGGCATAATGAGACAGCTCATGTCAGGTGTTCAGCTTTGGGACTCAATAGTTGAAAGTCACAATGGAAGTAGAGAGAAATTTGGGTTGGTTGGCCAGTTATTGCTTGACCATCTTTAAAAACATTTCCCTTCCTGTCATCAGGCCCTGTGTTGGAATAAAATTGCCCCATGCTTTTGATAGTGTACCCCTGCCTCTACTATGTTCTATGTGTCTCCCTGTTCTCTCCTCTTTTGTTGGGCAAAGAGGCTTGCCCCCTGCTGCTAGCATTGTCTGATGGGATTTTTTTCAACATATTTTCCACATTTGCCTTCTATTTTAGAAGACCTTTAGAAGTTCTCCTTGTAGTGTGAGTCTAGCAGGGTGAACAACCAGTACTTTTTTTTCCAAGATAAATGTAATACGAGGGTCACGGGAAAGCCAGAGGTACATAAAGTTGGCCATATGTGCCAAGCTCCATGCAGCCAACACTTCTCTGTCTCCACCATGATGACAACTCTCCATCTCCTCCCATCCATGTAGGAGAGATGGGATGAAGGTTGTGTGGCTACTATTCTCTGTTGCGCTAGCCATCAGCTCCTGTTCTTCCTCAGCTTCTTCCTCATCATTGTCACCCAATCCATGCTGAGCAGATGAGATTAGGCTTGGCAGGATACAATCTCTCTGTGTTATGTCTTCCTCCATCCCTACCCGGTCTGCATGCAAACCTTCATGTTTAATTGTGAGCAGTGACTGTTTAAGTAAGCACAGAAGAGCCAGAGCGGTGGCAACTGTAGCTGACTTGCGGAAATGAGCGCTGATGTGTTGTACCTTGACCAGGAGCTCTGGCAAATCTGATTATGTCTTCAGAAATCGCTGAACTACCAAGCTGAGCACATGTGCCAAGCATAGTACGTGTGTGAGCTTGCCAAGCTTCACAAGGTTACACCCATCGTCACACATGACCATGCCTGGTTGGAGGTTCAGCAGCAAAAACTGCTGTAGGAGGTGAAGGAAACCCTGACAAAAGTGAGGGCAGCAATCCTCGGCATCAGGAGCACTTGCGCTGTGCCAGGGTGTGACTCGGCCTCAGCCTCCACAATGTTTCCCGAGACAGGGAAATATATCATCCCTGGCCACAAGCGCTTACCCATGTGAAGGTCATTCAGTGGACAATGCTGGTAGCTGTGTTGATAAGGGCATGGGGTATGTTCTTGGACATGTACTGGTACAAGGCGGGAATGCCACCCAGAGAGAAAAAGTGGCAGTTGGGGACTGAGTCGGTGGAAATCCTTTAAATGTCAACATTTCCATGGCAAGCAGCAAGGAATTGTGCCCGTTTAGCAATTGGGGCTCTGGGTGGTTGGCTAGGAACTTTCTTTTTTGCTCTGAGGCCTGGGGTATGGACAGATAAACGCTGGGCTGGGACAAGAATTTGGAAGTCCCTGATGATGGTAAGTTAGACTGTGCAAGGATAGGTGCAGGAGTAATCAGTGCCAGTGTTCTGGACAGGGGATTGGGAAGCACCTAGCACAGGGGAAGAGGTAGTGGTGTCACCCGATGGCACCAATCCGGTGCTTAGATGACAAGTGCCTGATCATGCTGGTGATGTTTAGGTTCTTAGTGGTCAGGCCCATGCTGATATTCACAGACAAAAAACCCGGTTGCATTTTATATGCAAAAGGGGGATATCACACAGTGGTGATCCACCCCTAATTATACTGACACCCACTCCAAACAAATACACAGAAAATAGGAGAACATGGAGTACATAGGCGCATACATATTTTTTGTAATTTTATTAAACTGCTTCAAAGCATCAATATATATATATATATGTTACAGTACAAAAGACACATTCAGGAATAAACAGAGATATTGAGGTCACTGCCTTGTAGATATCCAGTACTTCCCTTGAGAAAGTGGGGCGCTATGCCCGTGAAACACGTGTCGGGATGTTTTCACCTGACCTGGGGTGTTACTGCTTTGCACCTGGTAAGGTTCTGTTACAAATCGGCTAAATGTTTATTTGTTTTGACATATGGATGACTCTCAACCGAATGGTATCTTGCCTGGATATATTGCACGATAGCACTTTTGTTATGGGCATTATGAAAGACATGTGCATTACTATTATAGGCACTGATCTCAGTATGTCTTTGCCTTTGTGGGATAATTTTCTAACGGGTCTAGGGTACTTTTTCCTTTAAGTAATATACATAGTGTAGGTACATACAGTATATACATCTGTGTGATTTAGTGACTCTGACCTGTAGTTACGCACTGGCATAACAAAAGTTAACCCACTTGATCTAGTTCTTTGTGGTGAATGTGCAAGATTGGAGATCTACAAGGCAGTGACCTCAATATCTCTGTTTTTCCTGAATGTGTCTTTTGTACTGTAACATATATATATATATAGATGTTTTGAAGTAGATTAATAAAACTACAAAAAAAATTGCGCACCTATGTACTCTGTGTTCTCCTATTTTCCATGCTGATATTTGTATGACACAGGTTGCAAATGGCCATTTTGATTGTCTCAGAACTCTCTTTAAAAAAGACCCAGACTTGGGAACACAACTCTATGACAGAAAAATTCAGAACTGTCGATACTTTGCAGAACAGTTTCCCTCCTTCTCCCTCTGGTCACTCCACTGCCTCTTTCTGTCTATTTCAGTGCTGCTGATCTCTCCCCTCAGCACTGCTGGCCTTGCTCTGCATGTCGGCTTCTCAGGTTGGGTCGGTGACTTCGTCTTCCACCACCGCACCCTGGTCCTCCTGACTTCATGACTTAACAACAAGACTTAGTCCTCTTTTTGTGTTGGTGAACAACAAGACTTAGCAGCAACTGTGTCTCATCATCATCTTCCTCCTTATCCCAAATTTGCTGTTCCCTACCATAATGTTCTTGTGGCCATGGATGTTCTAAGATTTGTGCATTACTAAACAGCATATTGTCCTGTCCTTCTTGGAGCATGCAGGTTTAGAGGCCACAATCAAGAAATGTGGTAAACAACTCATCGCATTGTAATTGCTATGTGTCTTGAAACGAAGTTTATATTTAAAAAAATGAATTAGTCACCTGCAGCAAACAATGGGTTTTTTATGAGTTTATGTAATGTAACAGAAAGAACACAAAAGTGGATGGATGACAGTCAAATTTCAAATATCAGTTTTAGAAATCACAGAAATGTTTACAGACCACATAACACTGTGAGACTGAGAAATGGAAGCCTACAACATTTTAAAAATTTTTTTAGCAGTTTTACAGATCACAGAAATGTTCACAGACCATGTAACACTGTATGTCTAAGAAATGGAACCTCAACCCATCTTGCCCAAACACATCACAAAAAAACTTCTTACAATTCCAATAGCTACTTGCTCTTTATCTTCCTACTCCTACTGATTTCAGGGTACATCTCCTCCAACACTGGTCCACCATCCCCCCAACCTCAACCCCTACCCTACCTCACATCGAAACCTTACTAACCTTATTAATATTAGTTGCACTCCTTCATCTACTTCTTTTAATTGTGCCCTCTGGAATCCATGGTCTCTTTGTAACAAACTTCCCTTCCTGCACAATTACCTTCTGAATAACTCTCTTAAACTCTTGGCCTTCACTGAAACCTGGATTTAGGATTCTGACACTGTATCCCCTGCTGCCATTTCCCATGGTGGCTTACAATGCTCTGATTCCCCGATATCTACAAACAGACTTGTTGGTGGAGACGGCATACTCCTGTCCCCACAATGCACTTTTCAGGTCATCCCCACAGTTCCATCACTTTCATTCCCTTCTTTTGAGTTCCACACCATCAGGCTCTTCTGTCCCCTCTCCCTTAGAGCAGCGGTCATATATTGGCCCCCAGGCTCACCCACCCACTTCCTTAACCGTTTTTCAGCCTGGCTGCCACACTTCATGTTCTCAGAACTCCCAACCCTTATCCTGAAAGACTTCAACATCCCCATTAACAGCCCCACTTGCACATCTGCATCCTAGCTTCTATCACTAACCACTTCTCTCGGCCTCTCACAGCTCTCAATCTTTGAAACACACAAGATGGTAACACCCTTGACCTGGTTTTTGTCTGGCTCTATTCAATTTCCATCTCTTCCCCTCTCTGACCACAAAATTCTCTCCTTCACGCTCACAAATCCTCACCCACCTCAGCATGCTCCTACCTACAACACATTCAGAAATCTACAAGTCATTAACCCTCATACACAATCAGACTCCCTACCTTCATCACTGTCCCCAATCTCCTCTTTTTTCTGTCCTGATCTGGCTGTAAATAACTACAATGATACTCTTAGAAGTACCCTTGATCAAGTAGCTCCCCTCACCCTCAGAACCTCCAAGCACAGAGTAAAACAGCCCTGGCTCATGTGGCAAACTCGATTTTTCCTGCGATGCTCTAAGAGCGCTGACAGCTTATGGAGGAAAACTCGCACACCAGAAGACTTCATCCACTTCAAACTTATGTTAAGAACCTATAACGCTGCCCTTCACCTCGCCAAACAGACCTATTTCACCACCCTTATCTTATCACTATCCAACAACCCCAAGAAACTTTTGACACCTTTCACTCCCTCCTCAGGCCGAAAACACAAGCCCCTATCACAGACATTTGTGCTGATGACCTGACCTCCCACTTTATAGAGAAAATAGATAATATCCATCAGGAAATCCGCTCCCAGCCACAGGTGTCGTGACTCCCATCCCTCCCTGAATTTCCCCTGGCTCACTCTCCACATTTGATCCCATCACAGAAGAAGTCTCCAGGCTCCTCTTGTCACGGTCACGTGTGTCTGGACGCAGATGTTACCGCAAGGCGAACCCATAACACACGTGACCCTGGATACAGCGCCTCCAGTGGGGCGAATTTAAATAATAAAACGTGCGGATGGATACACCGCCTCCACCTGGCGAATTTAGGTATTATACGTTAATATAAATTCTGGAAACCCCGCCTCCAGTACGGCGAATTTAAACAATAAGGGGGACCTGGGAAACATTAACAATGGTGGGCCCTGCGATAGGGAAAAGGGAATTGGAGACCTCCTGAGCTCCCCTGAGCCAGTGTCCCTGCACTCCTAACGTTCCCTATGCCGGTTCCGCACCGGGCGCCGCACGCGTACCTCAAAGCCCTTGCTCGCCCTGACCCTAAACCCTCACTAGGGAATTGGTCGGTGCGGAAACTAATCCCACCACTGCACTAACAACACACATGAGGGAAAAAGACAATACAGGGGGACACCACTTAGCTTTATGCTCTGTGCTTATGCTCCTGCAACAGAGCCCTCCACCTGCGTGCGTCTTCTCCTCCACCCGGATCCATCACCATAACAGGATCCTTCACCATAGTGCAGCCTTGGAGCAGGGTCCACCACCAGTTGCTGCTGCTTAGTAACAGAGTCCCAAAGAGGAGTTCAGCTTCTGCCACGAAGTCAAGCATGCTTGAGTCCAGCTCAGCAGCCAAGTCCCACATGGTGAGTGCCACTCTCCATAGTCGCCACTCCACCAGTCCATGCAGACACTTCCCGCTGACACCATCACTGCAACCCCACCACGCCATGCCAGCCCTTCGTCCAGACACCATAGCTGACACACTTCCCCCCTGGCTAAGCTGCACAGGACTCCTCCTCAGCTCCATCCTTCCACCAGGCTCTCACCAACTCAGAATCAATGAATGAATCAATCAGTGAATATCACCAGAAGTGATTGCACACCCTGAGACTCATTTATAGAGCCCCACCCCTGAATCATAAATACAGAGAGCTTTAAACTGAAAACCTAAGGTGCGATACCACTAACCACCACCGGGGACAGTCAAGACCTTGGCAACTTGCCAAAAGGAAAAAAAGTTCACTCTGTGCTTTTAAAACTGTCAGATCACTTCAGATCATGACAGAACCCCCTCCTTAATGAGGGGCCTCTGGACCCTCAAGACCACTCCTCATTAGGGAAACACCTACAGCGGGGACGCCCAGATCCTGAGTTCACCCCACCACTACCTGACACTTCAGGTTAATGACAAACGCACCGCTGGAATTGGCAATAATGTTCGTTCTGGAGGCACCACTCATCTCCACAGTGCCGACCTGGGGAACGAGGTTATGTATGTATATGTTTGCTATGAGCTGATCAGACTCCACAACACACTTCCACAAGATGTTTTTTGGTGGCCACCATACATGCTCGTTCACACACAGGTCCGGACCTGAACGTTTATTGCACACATTTGTTTGTCATATTTTGGTGAACTCATTCTGGACTCGACAACAGAGGCATCCCCCTGCTGTCACCACACTCACACCCCCGCTATTCACCAAGGGACACCACCCTCCAACCCTTTCACCATGAGGTCTCCGCCTCTCAGGGTTGGTTAATAGCGAGGGGTAAGATTTGTCCCTACTCCCCCGCAGCACACCTGCCGCTCACACCTGGAGGAGAAGGGCACCGGAATATGGAGGAAATATACACTCGCTGGTCGCCTACCTCCAAATGACCAGGAGGGGGCGGCTTCTTTGGTGGTATTGAAGATTTGGCGTAAACCCCGTGGACTATCACACCAGTCTGCTCACCACAGGGACGTACCCCTTCACCTCGAGGAATACCAGGCAGCTCCATGGGCACCAACTCCTCCCACCTGCCTGGGTACCTCCGCGTGCATGAGCAAGTCCCGCTCCCCTGCAGCGACACTAGGGGGCTTCAATGCCAGAGCCGCAATTTTGATTTTCTGGTTGAGCCAGAGGAAAGGCCCCAGACCCTGATAATTGCTGCCGCAGCTGCTTCGACACCATGCAGCTCCTCACTCACCTCAGTGAAGCCCAGCAGCAATTGCTCACAGGTCTTCACATGGCCAAAGGCCCCAGACCCTGATACTTGCTCACAGGTCTCCACATGGCCAAAAGCTCACCAGAAAAAAGGTACGGCTGGTGAAAATGTCACGGTCACTTGTGTCTGGACGCAGATGTTACCGCAAGGCGAACCCATAACACACGTGACCCTGGATACAGCGCCTCCAGTGGGGCAAATTTAAATAATAAAACGTGCAGATGGATACACCGCCTCCACCTGGCGAATTTAGGTATTACACGTTAATATAAATTCTGGAAACCCTGCCTCCAGTACGGCGAATTTAAATATTAAGGGGGACCTGGGAAACATTAACAATGGTGGGCCCTGCGATAGGGAAAAGGGAATTGGAGACCTCCTGAGCTCCCCTGAGCCAGTGTCCCTGCACTCCTAACGTTCCCTATGCCGGTTCCGCACCGGGCGCCGCACGCGTACCTCAAAGCCCTTGCTCGCCCTGACCCTAAACCCTCACTAGGGAATTGGTCGGTGCGGAAACTAATCCCACCACTGCACTAACAACACACATGAGGGAAAAAGACAATACAGGGGGACACCACTTAGCTTTATGCTCTGTGCTTATGCTCCTGCAACAGAGCCCTCCACCTGCGTGCGTCTTCTCCTCCACCCGGATCCATCACCATAACAGGATCCTTCACCATAGTGCAGCCTTGGAGCAGGGTCCACCACCAGTTGCTGCTGCTTAGTAACAGAGTCCCAAAGAGGAGTTCAGCTTCTGCCACGAAGTCAAGCATGCTTGAGTCCAGCTCAGCAGCCAAGTCCCACATGGTGAGTGCCACTCTCCATAGTCGCCACTCCACCAGTCCATGCAGACACTTCCCGCTGACACCATCACTGCGACCCCACCACGCCATGCCAGCCCTTCATCCAGACACCATAGCTGACACACTTCCCCCCTGGCTAAGCTGCACAGGACTCCTCCTCAGCTCCATCCTTCCACCAGGCTCTCACCAACTCAGAATCAAAGAATGAATCAATCAGTGAATATCACCAGAAGTGATTGCACACCCTGAGACTCATTTATAGAGCCCCACCCCTGAATCATAATTACAGAGAACTTTAAACTGAAAACCTAAGGTGCGATACCACTAACCACCACCGGGGACAGTCAAGACCTTGGCAATTTGCCAAAAGGAAAAAAAGTTCACTCTGTGCTTTTAAAACTGTCAGATCACTTCAGATCATGACACCTCTATTCTTCTCGTCTGACTGCATGCACTAATGACCCCATTCCTTCACATCTCTTCCAGTCTCTCTCTTCAGTTGTCACAACTCACTTAACTACAATCTTTAATCTCTCCCTCTCTTTGGGCATTTTTTCCTCCTCCTTCAAGCACTCTATCATCACTCCATTATTAAAGAAACCCGCTCTCGACCCATCTTGTACAAACAACTATATACCAGTTTCCAATCTCCCCTTCATCTCTAAACTCTTGGAGCGCCTGGTCTACTCCTGCCTAACCCATTACCTCTCCACTCACTTCCTTCTAGACCCTTCACAGTCCTGCTACCACCACCCTACATTCAACAGAAACTGCACTCAAAGTGTCCAATGACTTTCTGACAGCAAAATGTAACGGTGACCACTCTCTGCTCATTCTTCTCTACATTTCTGCAGCTTTCGACACTGTTGACCACCATCCTACTCTCTAGGCTTCAGCCACTAGGCATAAAGGACGCTGCTCTCTCCAGGTTCTCTTCCTATCTTTCTCACCGCTCATTCAGTGCTTTGTTCGCTGGCTCCACTTCATCTTCTCTTCCTCTCCCTGTTGGGGTACCTCAGGGCTCAGTCCTTGGTCCAATTCTCTTCTCTCTCTACACGGCCCAAATTGGACAGATCATCATCAAATTTGGGTTTCAGAACCATCTTTATGCTGATGGCACACAACTATACATGACATCCCCTGACCTAACCCCCACTGTAATACAGAATGCCAGTGACTGTCTGTCTGCAGTCTCCAACATCATGTCTGCTCTCTATCTGAAACTCAACCTTTCCAAAATTGAACTTCTTCTGCTCCTGCTGTCTACTAACCCCCTAAATCTGCCACTTCCCTCTCCATGGGTGGCACCATAATTACAAACCGACAGCAGGCGCACTGTCTGGTTGTTATGTTTCACATCAATCTCTCCTTCACCTCCCATATGCAATGTCTTGCCTGCTCTTGCTGCTTACACCTAAAGAACATCTCTAGGATCCGCCCTTTTCTCAAAATTTGAGACAACAAAAACCCTCACTGTCGCCCTGATTCACTCCCACCTGAACTACTGTTAACGCTCTATTAATTGGTCTCCCCCTCACTCGACTTTCCCCTCTCCAGTCCATCATTAATGCAGCAGCCAGGGTCGTTGATCTGGCTAATCGGTACTCAGACGTTTCCGCTCTTCTCCAGTCATTACACTGGCTGCCCATTCATTATAGGATCCAATTCAAAGTAATTGTTCTCACCCACAAAGCTCTCCACAGTGCGGCACCCCCTTACATCTCCTCCCTCATTTCTGTCTATCGGCCTAGCCAATCACTGCGCTCTGTAAACGACTTTTGACTAACCTCTGCACTAATCCGTACCTCCCACTCTCGACTCCAAGACTTCCCCCGCATTGCTCCAATCCTCTGGAATGCTCTACCCTGTTACACCGCTCCGCCATACTCACCCGGCCTCCGCTCCCACGCAGCAGTCGCCCTCCGCTCCCACGCCGCAGCCTCTCTCCACCCGACGGCCGCGGCGGTCACCTGAGACAGACCCGCGACCGATGCCTTCCCTGCATGCTATGCGCATGCGCCATAGGCCGCGGCCGCGCCTCCTTCCTGCTTCTTATGCTCCGGCTGTGCCCTGACCCGGAAGCACATTTGGACCAATGGCTGACCAGACGGGGCCATATCAGGCCGCTTCCCCCTGAGGGAGGCGCCTGATCGTTGTGTTTCCTGACACTCTGGCCTCGCTCCATCGTGCACACTCCAGTCCTGCCTTGTGTTCCTGTCGTCCTACTCCAGTCCTGCCTTGTGTTCCTGCCGTCCTACTCCAGTCCTGCCTTCACTGTTCCTGCCGTCCTACTCCAGTCCTGCCTTGTGTTCCTGCCGTCCTACTCCAGTCCTGCCTTCACTGTTCCTGCCGTCCTACTCCAGTCCTGCCTTGTGTTCCTGCCGTCCTACTCCAGTCCTGTCTTCAGTGCTCCTGCCGTCCTACTCCAGTCTCAGTCTTACTCCGGTCCATCCTGAGCCGCCCCTCTCGGTACCGGCTACCGTGGTACTCGAACCCCTGGGCCTGCTCCTAACGGTCCCTGTATAGGGGTCGGTTCCACCTGGCAGCTCGCCCGGGGTCCCTCGGTGCCACGGTCCAGAGGGTCCACTCTCGGAGCTCCCGCTCCTGACCACCCACGCTAACAGTAGGAGGGAGGCGTGGTTCCGAGGTGGCCTACGTGGATTCGGGCTCAGCGGGTAACTTCATTCGGCCGGAAGAGGTAGACAAATACCAAATTCCTGTAGTCACTCTATCTAACCCAATTCAGATTGCCACCGTGGATGGCAAACCGCTACAGGTGACCGTCACCTTGGTCACTGAAGAGGTGGAATTGCAAATCGGAGCCTTACATCGAGAGAAGATAGCCTTTTACGTTTTACCTAAGCTCTCTCACGCCATTCTACTCGGTCTTCCATGGTTAAGGACTCATCAGCCTGTTCTCGACTGGTCTTCTGGGGAGATACTCCGCTGGGGGCACCCGTGCCAAGCTCGCTGTCTGACTCCTGTCCGCCTGGCGGCCGCTCCACGGTCACCTCCAGACCTCCCGGGTCTTCCTCCAGCTTACAGCTCCTACGCCGATGTTTTTGATAAGAAGGAAGCAGAGGTCCTCCCTCCACACCGGCCGTTTGACTGCCCAATTGAACTTGTTTCTGGTTCAACCCCCCCAAGGGGCAGAATCTACCCTCTGTCTCCCGTGGAGACCACCGCCATGTCCGAGTACGTCCAAGAGAACCTCGCCAAAGGCTTTATACGGAAATCCTCTTCGCCCGCGGGAGCCGGGTTCTTCTTCGTCAAAAAGAAGGACGGGACTCTACGGCCATGCATTGACTATAGGGGCTTGAATGAGATTACCATCAAGAACAGGTACCCTCTTCCACTCATTCCGGAACTGTTTGACCGTCTCAGAGGGGCTCGGGTCTTTACCAAGCTGGACCTCAGAGGAGCCTACAATCTGGTCCGTATCCGTGCAGGTGACGAGTGGAAGACCGCTTTCAACACTCGAGATGGCCATTACGAGTACCTGGTCATGCCCTTCGGTCTTTGCAATGCTCCTGCAGTCTTTCAAGAGTTCGTCAATGAGATCTTCCGGGATCTCTTGTACTCCTGTGTGGTCGTGTACTTAGACGACATCCTCGTCTTCTCGCCGGACCTCTCGTCCCACAGAAAGAGTGTCCGCCTGGTGCTTCAGCGTCTTCGGGAGAACCGTCTGTATGCAAAGATCGAGAAATGTCTCTTCGAACAGACCTCTCTGCCATTTCTGGGATACATTATCTCCGACGCTGGTCTAAGGATGGATCCCGAGAAGTTGTCTGCCATCCTCAAATGGCCTCGCCCCGTCGGATTAAAGGCGATACAACGATTCCTCGGGTTCGCCAACTATTACCGGCAATTTGTCTCCCACTTCTCCGCGATCACAAGACCCATTTCTGTGCTTACCCGTAAAGGGTCTACTTCCAAGGATTGGTCTCCTGAGGCAGAGGAGGCCTTTCTGTCCCTAAAACGGGCTTTCTCCACGGCTCCGGTCCTGCATCGCCCTGAGAGCGATCGACCTTTTGTACTCGAGGTGGACGCTTCCTCGACTGGTGCCGGGGCGGTGCTGTCCCAGAGAACCGCCTCCGGTCGCCTGCACCCTTGTGGCTTCTTCTCGAAGGCCTTTTCTCCATCCGAGTGTAACTACTCGATCGGTGACCGGGAACTTTTGGCCATCAAGTTGGCCTTGGAGGAATGGCGCCACCTCCTGGAAAGAGCTGTCCATCCTTTTGTCATCTTCTCGGACCACAAGAATCTGGCCTATCTCCAGTCTGCCCAGAGACTAAACCCTCGCCAGGCCAGATGGTCTTTATTTTTTGCCCGATTTGATTTCGAGCTCCGATTCCGTCCCGGCAGCAAGAATTCCAAAGCCGACGCCCTGTCCAGGGTCTTCCAACCACACGAATCCACGGAGGAACCGTCACATATCATTGATCCCACTAGGATCATCACCGTGGCTCCAGTGAACTGGCTTACTCCTCCGCCTGGCAAGACGCTTGTGCCAGAGAATCTCAAGCAAAAGGTTCTTCTATGGGGGCACTCCTACAAACTGGCCGGCCATGCCGGAACTAAGAAGACCCTTGATCTTATCAAACGTCACTACTGGTGGCCCTCACTTCGCCAAGATGTACTCGATTTTGTGGCTTCTTGTCCATCCTGTGCAAAGAACAAGGTACCACGGAGATCTCCGTCTGGCTTGTTGCTTCCGTTGCCTGTCCCTACGGTTCCTTGGGAGAACATCGCCATGGATTTCATCACCGACCTACCCTGCTCTGCGGGCTGCTCAGTCATTCTGGTGGTGGTGGATCGTTTTTCCAAGATGGCTCACTTCATCCCTCTGCCCGGTCTTCCCTCAGCGCCGGAGCTGGCCGAGATCTTCATTCATCAAGTCTTCAGGCTTCATGGACTACCTCGACGCATTGTGTCTGACCGAGGGGTTCAGTTTACCTCCAAGTTCTGGCGTTCGCTTTGTAAGCTTATGAACGTTTCCCTCGACTTCTCCTCGGCCTACCATCCACAGTCCAACGGACAAGTAGAGCGTACCAACCAGACGCTTACGGGATACTTACGCCACTTCTCTAACGCCCACCAGAACGATTGGGTCAGCTTACTCCCCTGGGCAGAGTTCGCTTATAACAACCATGCTGGTGAGTCTTCGGCCAAGTCTCCGTTTTTCATTGTTTTTGGCAGACATCCTGGTGTCCCTCTTCCGATAACCCCTGCCTCTGAGGTACCCGCGGCCAATGCCTTGTCCTCGGAATTTTCTAAGATTTGGGCTGAGACCAACACATCACTCAAGAGATCCGCTGATCAGATGAAGAACTATGCAGACAAAAAGAGGTTGGATTCTCCTCCGTATCGTGTTGGCGACAAGGTCTGGCTCTCCTCCAAATTCGTCCAACTAAAACTGCCCTCCTACAAGTTGGGTCCACGCTACATCGGTCCGTTTGAAATTCTGGGACGTATTAACGAAGTTGCCTACAAATTGAGGTTGCCTGCTTCGCTCCGGATCCCAAACACCTTTCACGTCTCTCTCCTGAAGCCTGTGGTGCTGAATCGTTTCCATTCCTCGCTTGATCTTGGTCCTCAGCCGGTGGGTGCCGACAACGTTTTTGAAGTGCAGGACATCCTCGCTGTGAAAAGGGTTAGAGGTAGGACTTTCTTTCTCGTTGATTGGAAGGGCTTTGGTCCTGAGGAGAGATCCTGGGAGCCTCGGGAGAATATTAATGCTCCCCGTATCCTCAAGAGGTTTCTTGTTAATCTCCGGGGGGGGCGGCTTAGGGGAGGGGGTACTGTTACACCGCTCCGCCATACTCACCCGGCCTCCGCTCCCACGCCGCAGTCGCCCTCCGCTCCCACGCCGCAGCCTCTCTCCACCCGACGGCCGCGGCGGTCACCTGAGACAGACCCGCGACCGATGCCTTCCCTGCATGCTATGCGCATGCGCCATAGGCCGCGGCCGCGCCTCCTTCCTGCTTCTTATGCTCCGGCTGTGCCCTGACCCGGAAGCACATTTGGACCAATGGCTGACCAGACGGGGCCATATCAGGCCGCTTCCCCCTGAGGGAGGCGCCTGATCGTTGTGTTTCCTGACACTCTGGCCTCGCTCCATCGTGCACACTCCAGTCCTGCCTTGTGTTCCTGTCGTCCTACTCCAGTCCTGCCTTGTGTTCCTGCCGTCCTACTCCAGTCCTGCCTTCACTGTTCCTGCCATCCTACTCCAGTCCTGCCTTGTGTTCCTGCCGTCCTACTCCAGTCCTGCCTTCACTGTTCCTGCCGTCCTACTCCAGTCCTGCCTTGTGTTCCTGCCGTCCTACTCCAGTCCTGTCTTCAGTGCTCCTGCCGTCCTACTCCAGTCTCAGTCTTACTCCGGTCCATCCTGAGCCGCCCCTCTCGGTACCGGCTACCGTGGTACTCGAACCCCTGGGCCTGCTCCTAACGGTCCCTGTATAGGGGTCGGTTCCACCTGGCAGCTCGCCCGGGGTCCCTCGGTGCCACGGTCCAGAGGGTCCACTCTCGGAGCTCCCGCTCCTGACCACCCACGCTAACATACCCCAAGAAATTAGGACCAGCCACAACTTGCACAGTTTTAGGAGCTCCCTCAAAAAACATTTGTTTAGAGCAGCCTATCATATTCCCTAATCAAAGTCATTTTATGTGTAAGTGTGTGTATGTGTGGCTCATTCATTATCTCTATCTATCCCCCACTCTCTCAAGATTGCTGGACTATCATTGTAAATACACACTTGTACTTAGTATCTCCCCCACCTCATTGTAGATTGTAAGCTCTCAAGAGTAGGGTAATTTTATTTTGCTTTAATTATTGTATTATTGTTAACGTTGTTACTTATGACAGTTGTGTTTGAAATTGTTAAACTGTAAAGCGCTGTAGAATATGTTGGCGCTATATAAATAATAATTATTATTATTATTATTAATAAATGGAATCCTACAAATTTTGTTCACTTTTAGTAATCATAGAAATATTCACAGACAAAGTTACACTGTATGTCTAAGAAATGGAGGCCTACAACATTTTTAAAAGCTTTTTTGCAGTTTTACAGATCACAGAAATGTTAAAAGATCATGTAACACTGTATGTCTGAGAAATAGAGGTCTACAACTTTTTTGAAAGCTTTTTTGCAGTTTTACAAATCACAAAAATGTTCACAGACCACAAAACATTGTATGTCTAAGAAATTGAGGCCTACTAAATTTTTAAACGCTTTTCTTCACGTTTAGAAATCACAAATATTTACTCCACAATACGGAATAGTGGATGGCTGAGAAATGTGGTCCAGGAAAATGTTTCTATGATTTTTGGATGTGTTATCTAACACAAAAAAAAGACCTTAAAGCACATAATACTTGATAGATCAAAATATATTCAATTTTACAGCACCCGCAAAAAAAAATTGCAACTATGTATTTGCCAATGGAAAGCGTGTAATGACCATAGGTCCTAATAAGATCCAGTGGGTCACAAACCGAGACTGACGCAGAAATAACAATACTGTCTTTACTAAGATGACAGTTGGAGTGAGTTCTAGTATTGAAGAAAACAAACTGAAATTCCCTTATTAATTACACTCACTCACCCAGAGCTGAAATCAATGTGCCAATCCCAAAGTTCCCACTTTGAGTGTGTTACACTGAGATTTGGACTAAATTTACCTGTCCAAAAGGTCAAACCAGGTACTAAGAAAGCATGTGAAAATTGAATGAGGTGGTATTATGGGACCCCCTGGGATGGCACATTGAGTGAAAACCGTTCAAAACCCACAATACGGTACCGTTAACTTGAGGTGAGTCTCTACTCAGGCATATAATTTACATCGCTGCAGCCAGTCCCAAAATCTTCGGTGCCAAAACAACCATAGGAAAACAAGGTTCTGCGTCCTGTCAGCCGATGCCGAGCCCACACGCCGGGGACTTACAGTTCTGAAGCCTCAGGATACGGTATGGGATAGCACTTCAACATGGCTTGTCAGGATCCCTCTCAATAAGAATGGTACAGGATACCATCTCTCCTCCAGCAGTCACTCACAAATTTTCCTGACAGCAAACCGCCTTAATCTGCACAGGATAAATGTTTTCTGTTGCTTTTCAGCTCAGCACAGCAGGGACTCCACAGAGCTCCACAGTCACACAGCTTTCAAGAATGCACTGTACTTGTTCCACAGCAGAACCACAGGTTCACAACAGGTAGGGGTTAACACCCTCACAAACACACTTGCAGCAGTCTTTACAGAGTCCAGACTCCTTGGTTCTCATCAGCTGCCTCACACACAGCATCTCACATGGCAGTCTCTCTCCTTCCAGAAGCATCACTTCTCAGTGTCGTAAACAGCAGACACTAGGCCCCACCCCCCAGCACACACAGTTTCCCGAGTTTTTACTCTCAGCTCAGACGTGCAGAAACAGCAGGGTCCCAATGTTCTCCTAATGTTATCACAGTTCACCCTCTTACAAGCACAGGTCCAATCCCTGTCTACTGTAAACCATTGTTTAAAAACAGGCAGGGAAATGTTGTACCTCACAAAAAGAATCAGATGTGATCCCATGCTGTAATATCTGTATCCTCTCTGTTGTGTTCACCTGCTCAAGGACTGTGGTATGATCAGACCATGTTCCTGCATGGTCAGACACAGCTATTACACTGTACACAGCAGGCACACATTAATAAGATTATCTCAGCACAGGAACATTTTATTTAAACACATCCAATTGTGGAAATTATTATTATTCCAAAATATACTGATTAAACGGAACGTTTTTCGTGGTAAACCCCTTTAATGCAAAAATTGGCTATTCAGGGTTAAATACCAAAGAAATAGTCTACTTTTTTATGCAGTCACTTAATTTAAGATATGGATATAATTTGTGATCATTTACCACATAAAGGATGAGTGCACAGCTGCATTCAATGAACCTAGTGTAAATGCAGTCATGACCTCTTTGTCTATGCATACTCATAAACATCTTGACCACACACTTGGTTCCAGATACGCAGATGCAGTTGTGATGTGCCAAACCTCTCAATTATTTGCATTTTTGACAGATGGCTATATATTGCTTTTGTGCATTACCCCAAACAATGGAATGAACAAATTCCATTATTACAAATCTGTCCACTAATAATTAAATGGCACAGAATAACACTACCAGGGTGATAGTTTTTATATCAGAGTTTGCAGTTATGGAAATTATTCTAGCTAAAAACAACAGCTGGAGAAATAATTTCCCTTTTGTACATATGCCTTACATGCTGAAAACATGATCGCATAACATTAAGAATTTGAGAGATTTCCCTGATGTTCTATAAAGGTTTGCGTAAACACTGGCTGAATCATTAACAGCCGCAGCTCTGAGAGCTGACATCTGTGGCACTGGACCGGATTTTAGGCAATAAACTCACTGAAAAATCATGGCCTGTTTTTAATGCCTCTAATGAAATCTCAGGACAGACACATGTCAGGTCCTATCAGTGGAAAGGTACTACAGCTTCAATGGTAGAATACCTCTGCACAAAGAATATTTGCAGATTAGTATATACATAAATTATTATTAATATATTTTTACGGCAGACATAAATAAAGTCATCCTTATTCCTCAGTGCCGCTTTGCTGATGAGCAAAAATGCAGCGGGCATCAGTTATATGACAGCTGACACCTTGTTGCATCGTTTCTCATTTACAATCAATTGGGGCAGTTTAGCCCATCAGATGACTTGTCTTGCAAGAAAGCAGCATCTTGGGGGTGAAATGAAAGAGAAGTATTCCTCTTTAACCCTATTATCATCTTGAGATTTTGGGTTCTGGTAGCTCCTACTGCAACTTGAGATTAAGTACCGTAATGACCTTGCTGTATGGTGGCCTGTTAGACCTTGAGATAAGGAGAGTCTAACCAGCCATGTCAGTGTAAAATTGACAGGTTTCATGCACTGAGAACGACCAAAGTAAAAATTATTGAAGTCCAATACAGAGACTAAGTATTTTTTTTTTAAATGTTCAATAAAATGTGTGTGAAGGAAACGTGAAGGAGCCACCCCTCGCCACCCGGTCTGACGTCAATATTACGTTAGCGAGATCACATGGTAAGGTCTCCCCACTTGTACCAACGTGACGTTCCGCACCCCCTAGGGACACGTAATGTCAGCTTGGCACAGCTTTACAGAGACATCCTTCCTGTCCACATAGGCCCCTTTCACCAACCCCAGTGAAACAGAACCTTATCAGCCAGGTAGGACTGCCACCAGTTCTTCATTCGATATACGTCTGGTCCTTAACAGAGTTATATCGGGTCAGAAAGCCAACCCCAGTAGAATGTGAGATTAGGCCAAGAAACGGACGTATGTATTTGTGGATAGAGGTAAAAGAGCAGCCCAAGGTTAAATTATATATTTAATTGCTTTAAGGGCACACTAGACAATACACTATATATACACAATGGTTATACATATATAATGGCCAGATATGCATATACAATAGAGGTAGGACAAAAGGTATAAACAGGATATATAGTCAGTTACTAGTTTGATGAAAGGTCTGGCTTGCGTGGGAGGGGCTGCCACATGGCAGGCTTGTGGTCCCCTCCATGTGTGACTTGTCCTCACATGAAGTCCTTGTAACCATCCAGAGAAATAGCAATAGGTAATGCTACACACAAGAACTTAACCCTCTGGGTAACTCCCCTCCTGCCCTCCTGGCTGAACCTAAGTCTCCTGCCTTTTAGGATAGGAGATAAATCTCTTAAAACCTATGAAAGATCATAACTCTTTTCTGGGCGGTCTTAGTGCAGTGGCTCTGATGCCTTTGGATCTGACCAGGACCCTGCTATTCATAGAGACTAAACACAATTTTGCTACCTAGCTGCTAGTGACTGTTCTATGTATCTCCCTTACCGTGCATGTTAGAATGACTTGTGACCCAGACAGACGCTGGCCCTGGTCTGGGGATCTCAGAAATATATACAATGTACCGCTAGGGTGTATAGTATTTCCATAACTCCTTTATGAAATCCTAGCTGGCTGACCAAAGCACTCAGTCCTCATGGCTTGGATCCACATGGGGTCCTCCTGTAGAAGGTTGCATACCAGCTAGCTAGGGGTGTGTGAATCCTTTTTTTGAACTGGCAAGGTGTCATACTACCACAGAATGTGAGGAAGGATTTTTTTTATAACTGCATGCCCAATATTATACAGATGTTTACCATGGAATTATGACTCCAATATTCTTCACAATGTGTAAAAATGTAAAATCAAAAACAAAAAAAATCATAGAAGCTGGTTTGGCACTAAAAAAGCAGATCAGTGTAAAAACAAAATAAGCAAAAAGTGTACACATAATTGGTATAGCTGCTTCCAAATAACTAAAACAATATAACTTTTAAGAAAAAAATACACATGCCAGAAAAGATTGCACTTATAATTAGTGATGAGCGAGCATGCTCGGCAATGCTCAATACTCGATCAAGCATTGGGGTGCTCGGGTGCGCTTGTTACTCTGCTGAGTATCTTGTGTGCTTGATAAAATGTTTGAGTGCCCACCATGTACAGTAATGCAGTAGCAATGTTGGCTACTGGAATTACTGTGACTAGCCGGTTGCATTGCATCATGGGTTTTATAGAAGACTCTTAGCCGTGATGTTTGGCACACTCTCCTCCTGTCTACCTTTTGTTGCCTGAGATTTTTACTGTCACAGACCCGGAGCTGAGAGATGGGCAAATTTGCAATTTAGATCTGATTAACTGGACAGCATGTGGCTCTCACTTTTCTGGTGCCGACAGAAGAAATCATTAAGTAAAAAAATGACTTGGGGTCCCCCCTATTTGTAATTACCATCTAAGGGAAATCAAGGGGCTAATATTATTGCGCTGGGAAGGGCCAGATAACCATGAACCTTCCCAAACTATCAATATCAGTTTGCAGCTGCCTGCTTTGGGTTTGCTGGTTATAAATATTGAGGGGGTACCCAACTTACCAGCCAAGTAATACCAGCCCTCAGCTGCCCCAGAAGTGTTGCATCACATTAGATGCACCAATTCTGGCGTTTAGCCTCAGCTCTTCCTGATTGCCCTAATGCGGTGGCAATTGGGATAAAGGGTATGGGCTGGTATTTTTAGGCTGTGAAGAGCCCAATAACAAGGAAACTTCCCAACCTAATAATATCAGCCCCCACTTTGCTTAAAAAATATGAGGCTTATGTGGTGCCCCCAGGAGTATGGTCGCCACAGTGGCATTACCTTCCTCCTAGGGAGGGTGATGTCATGCTTGGAAGCAATGAAAGGCTCTCTCTGTCAGGTAAATCCAGCACACAGCACAGTTCCCACTCCAGGCCAACAGAGGGAGCTCTTAACCAAACTTCTGGGGAGCTGCTCTCTGGGGCCAGGAAGGGGAAGTTAGTTCTGTTCTGTGAGGAGGGCAAAGTGTGTGGATGTGGAAAAGAAGAGCTGGAGTACTGAGGGGAATTCAGGCCCACTTCTGGCTTCAAGCGCATGGTTCGGAGTCCGGTATCCGAAGTTGTATGGATGCTGATGGTCCTGCAGCAGAAACCGGAGGAACAGACGGCTGTAAATGCTCTGTTCCCAACTAAGACTCTGAGGCACAGCAATAACGTGTGTGAGCCAGAAGAGATAGAAGGCTACAGCTGCCTGCTATACGAGGGGCGTTCTAAAGAGAGCAAGCAAGAGGAACTTCAGTGTAACTCAGTACTGCAAATACCTCAGATAAGCGCTAGGAAGGAGACTACACAACCCATCTGCATAGAGAGATTCCTAAGTTGCTTCCAGGCTAACTAACTCCTGTTCCATCTGTGATCTGGATCCTGGACTGCACTGACAAAGCACAGTAAAGGTAAAGAAAACTGCACCCTGTTGTGTCATTGTCTTCTTCCTGCAACCCCTTCAGCACTGCTACATCTCTGTGCCTAACACTGCACCCTCTCTCTCAACACCTATTACTACTGCCCTGGGACTACAGCTCCACCTGTGGGGAGCTCCAACATCATTGCTGCACCACACCATCGGTCCTAGAGAAGCTACCCTGCAGCGCTGGTCAAACTGACCAGAAACCACAGGTGGCGTCTCAAATCATCTCAATAACTTTATCCCCATCACTCTACCCCTTTTACATTGACTGCCTGAGGCCACAGACCGGGTCACTGCCACTGTGACATCTCCCATTGAAATCAACGGGCACGGAACCGAGCACCCTACTGCCTCCGGGGTGGGTCACTTACCTTCTCCTGGTACTCTTTGTGAAAATTAGAAATTTTTAGCTACACAAGATTTTACAGGAAAAAAAAAAATTCCTTTTCACATCTAAATGTTATGACATTCTGTGGGTACAAAATGGTAAACACAATTTAATATGAATTCCTTGAGGGGTCTATTTTACAAAATGGGACCACTCTTGGAGGTTTATGCTGCTTTGCCACTGCAGGGACCCTAAAATATGTGAAATGATAAATATGCACTCCAAATATCAAAACAGCGCTTCTTCTGTGTGTCCACCCAATAGTTTTTGATGACATATGGGATTTTACCATATTTAGGGTTAAATTGAGGAGTTCATTTTCTTATTATGCATCTTGTGAAAATTCCAAATTTGCTGCTAAAGTAATATTTCCATGGATAAAAATGTAATTTTTCATTCCCCTTTGCCTTAATGCATATGTATAATTTTCACAAATTTTCTTTCCTGAATAATTTGAGAGGTGGAACCGTGACAGTAGAGTTATCTGCAGCTCAGGTCACCTCTGGTCCTTTAATCTCATGTATGATTTATTACAATTTTGTGACAGAAAACTCTTTTTTGTAGATAACCACTGGCCTGCATGTGAACAGAGGATTACTCAAGAGACTCAGTGATACCAAAAGAGAGAACACACTGGTGTTTCCTATTAGGCTAAGTTCACACAGCATGTACATGGCGGAATTGGGCATTGTATGCTTGACGTCAGATTACATATTATCTACTTCGGGATTAAGCATTGTAAATATCAATTTGTGCTCTGAGTAGCAGAATATATTTTGTATATCTGTTGCAGTCTAAGGGTCCCGTTTCACATAGCGACGCACCAGCGATCCCGACAATGATACGACCTGGTAGGGATCGCTGGTGCGTCGCTACATGGTCGCTAGTAAGCTGCCAAACAGGCAGATCTCTTCAACGACGCACCAGCGATTCCGCCAGCGATACGACCTGGTAAGGATCGCTGCTGCGTTGTCACACAGAAGCTATTCTGAACGATTCAAGCCTGCGCCCCTGAGTTCTGCGCCGCCAACGACGATGAAAAAATGGCATTCAAGCACTATCAGCGATATCCAGCAGGGGGGGCGGTCGCCGCTTTGTGTCACATGTAGCGAGATCGCTGTTGCGTCATAAAATCGGTGACGCATCAGCGTTCTCGCTAGCGATCCCGCTATGTGAGACAGGGCCTTTAGGCACCCGAATCTTTCACTCAATTCATTTGTTTTCCTCCTCAGGCACTGGGTAGGAAAAAGCAACTTAGTTTATAAGTAATTGGGTGGCACGGTGGCTCAGTGGTTAGCCCAGCCTTGGTCAGCGCTGCAGCCTTGCCCAAGGACAACATCTGCAAGGAGCTTGTATGTTCTCCCTGTGTTTGCGTGGGTTTCCTCTGGGCACTCCGGTTTTCTCCCACATTCCAAAGACATACTGATAGGGAATTTAGATTGTATGCCCCATTGGGGACAGCGATGATAATGTGTGCAAACTGTAAAGCGCTGCGGAATTTGTTAGCGCTATATAAAAATAAAGATTATTATTATAAGTAATCAGATCTATGTGATGATGGAATGCTTTTAGATAGCACATAATTGTGTGCACTATGATGACTTGCTTTTCCATACTGACTGCATATATTTAGTGTTTACATCCTGGTTAAACTGTACGTTATGAGAAAATGTGGGTGTCCTGAGCGTCCCCCATTGGCTTTGCACGTAAAGTGAAGAGATGGTGTAGACAGAAAGATACTTTACTACAGAGAAAACTGTTCTCTTAGGAATGAAGAGTCAACAGTTCAGTGAGCAAGAATTTATGAAGTGTAGGACTTTTTTTTTTAAGGTTTAGACAACCTTTACACTATCCCATTATAAATGACCAGGGAGTTGTATTTTATTATATTGTTCTTTCTTGGCTTCACATTCTGCATTTAGTGCATATATGTACTGTATTACTTATATGGCACCAGTGTATTCCACAAAATTGTTCGGATAATTCTAATTATCTAAATGGCCACACAAAATAAAGGAATACCATAAAAATTTCCATAAGGATTTTGGATTCAGGACAATGTCCTTTTCATGTGGATTCTTCCTGAACCGCTTTAAAGAGTGCTAAAAAAAATGTAAAAAATAGTTAACATAAAGAGGGTGAAGTAAATATTAAACTCGTCACCAATTTGGATTGATTTCATGGGTTGTTACTGATATCTGGTGAGAATTTCATGTCAATAGCTGTTTTAGAAATATATTTACTCAGAATACTGGTGACGTGTTCAATACTTATTTCACCCGCTGTATGCACTTTTACATAAAAGCAACTTGCTGTGCACATGTTCAGTCTTTTCTAACTTCTTTTAATGGGTTCAGGCTTTGAAAGATGTGGAGCAAGAAGTGACCTGACTTTTCTTCAGACGCCTTCCGCTTGGAAGCAACAACTATATTATGCATACATTTTAAGAAAAAGCTCTGCAAAAATAAGTAAGAAAATGCCAAAGAAGACACTTAAGAAAAAAAACACTGCCAGAGTTTTCCTGTGGCATCCTCTGCTGCAAAAATGATGCGGGCATGAAGCAGCAGACATAGGTTTTGTTCACACATTGTGGATTTGCTGTGAAGTTTTCACTCTAATGTGTGGACAGAAAATCTGCAGATTACTATATGTTATATAAAAACTTCATGTTATTTAATGCAATATTGCAAATAGGCCAGTATCAGATGGCATAGGATCTCAGAAGAATTCTCCAACCACTAACTATGTATGAGTATGGATGTTTTGCTTACAGATATATATATTCTTCAACACTTAAAGGGAGAGTACCTGTCATGTCTCCTGCAGATTAACCAATGGGTTTATTTCCAGGTCAATAGCATTCTAAAGCTGCCCGGTTGCAGCACTGAAAGCATGGCCACTGAGAAGAAATTACCTGTACTCCTCCAGGCAGCCTTCGGCATTCAGTTATAAAGGCGCTGCTTCAGTCACTGGTTTGTACATAATTAATAGAGAGATTGTAAGCACACCCTGACAATTTGATTGACAGCCATCTCTGCACTGATGCAAGGCTGAGCTGCCGATCACTGTATACTGAGCAGTGCCGGAAACCATTGCCGCACACCCGTATGACTTAAAGCCGGAGGCTGCTGGGAGGAGTCAAAATAATTTCCTCCCAGTAACTGTGCTTTCAGTGCAGCAGCCAAGCAGCTCTAGCATCCTATTAACCTGCATATTAACTCTATACCTGCAGGCTAACAGCATTTGAGAATACAACAAATTCCCTTTACTCAAATATCATGGTTTTGGATCTGTTTTATAGACAAAACCAAATTTGGACCCTTAAAGGATGACTACACTCTGAAGGAATAAACAATTGAAAGTGTTGAAATCAAGCATGTGCAATCCTTCTTTTCACCAAAGTCTGCCACTGGGGTAATATCAGACTGCCCCCAATAAATTGAGTTATTTCTGCCTAATTTGTCATTTTGTCTGATTTTGACCTAATATGCTTTTGTGACATGTTAACATTGGATAAATTGTAAAAGGTTGGTGAGATCACATTGTAATAAACACACAACATTGTATTATTTAACTTTCAGCTTCTCTTAAATACCTACAGGGCAAATTTAAAGGTCAATTATTAATAACTTTGTGTACTATTTGTGCCAACCTTGATTAAAGCTAAAGCCAACTAATGGCCTTTCTAATAGTAGTTTGTTGCATGCACGAAGAAATAACACTAATGACTCAGTTGATGTTTTTGTAATGTATTTTTGCCCATCTCCATACTTATCATAAAACGCAGGATGCAGAAACAATACATTTTTCGTATTTCATGTATTCTTATTTTGTAAATGTCTGTGTGGTCTTCACAATAAAGAGGGAATTCAGCGAGAGGATACTCATAACTTATTATAAGCCCCTGTAACTGCATTGTGTTTCCTGTAGAATGTCTAACATCTTGCCATCAAAGAAATGTGCCCCTAGTTACACCAGGGTGTGCCACATGGTGTTACCTTAGAAAAGATTACAGATACAACATATGTCACCTGTAAAGATTAATGGCTATGTTTTCTGATCTCTGCAAGCCACATGCAATCAAGCTTGCGCTGCTAAACCTCTGTATGTTTAACATCAAAAGTATGATTTTCTTACTTTGGTCACAACTTTGAGCTAAGAATGTTCAAAGAAAAACATTACATTTGCATGTCAAGGTTGTGATCTTTTAGAAGATTGTATTACAGACTATTTATGTTTTTGCTCCCTTGCAGCTATATGTCTTGTAATCTGAAAGCCTACTATTACAAAAAATATTTATATTATGTTATATACTCACACTAACATTGCATTATAATGTATCAATTAATTCCAGGATGAAAACCTTCATCCTATGGGAAATCTTGATTCATATTACCTTAATGTTCCACAACTGCAAACTGCAATAGCAAGAATCAAGTCTGCACGAAGATATATCATGACTTCTGTGTTATGGCCCTCAGAAGATTTCATAGTTCCATACTATTACCTCATTATGCCCCTTTTTGGCAGTACCAATGTCTATAATATGAAGCGTCCATGGACATACCTTTAAGGCTAGGTTCACATTTGTGTATATGTGCACAGTGTATCACCTGCATGCGCAAACACATGTTAAAATACATGCAAACGCAGTGTTTTTTTATCATCTTACTCATGACATCAAAAAAAGCTGCGCTTGCGTGTGTTTTCGTTATTTATGCGCATGCGTTCAATAAGACAATGCTTTTCCAGTAGAATTTCCTTGACACAAGCCACGTCCAATGGGCGTGTCTCATGGAAATTCTCTATACAGACCCTTGCACAGATGAAAACCTCATCTTTTGCTGCTGTATCCTGCTGCAAGATGGATCCTCGCATGGAGAGCTTATATCATAATCTGGATTTGGATTTGAACTTGGCTTATGCCTTTGCTGTTGCTTGTTATGAAAAAAGAAAAAGAGAAAGACGGAGACGACGTCGTCGTTGCTACTGGCAACACCTCATAGTTGAAGTCTGAGAGAGCCGTGGAGCCTACCACTCAGTGTACACTGAGCTGCGTGCAAACCCTCAGATGTTTTACGACTACACGAGGATGTCGGAACAGAGCTTTGATGAGTTGCTGCAAAGTGTCTGAGGATCCGTCCCGGGCACACCACACAGCTAAGGCGAGCAATTCCTGCCGAGGAACGTCTGTTGGTGACCCTAAGATATATAATTTTGAAAAAGAAAAACCTGTCATTAATATGATTGTTCTAAAAGCCATGTACTGATTTTTTCCCATTTTTTTCTAAGAGCTATGTACTGTTTTTTTTTCTATTTTCTTCTAAAAGCCATGTACTGATTTTTTTTTCCATTTTCTGTTCCGCGGATTCCTGGCTGCTGGAGAGACATTATCATCTCTCCATTTTCAAATCCGAATTGGAGTGTCCACCCTTTCTGGGATTTTTGCAGACACCTGCTGTGCGTTATATGATGTTCTGCGTTCAGAATTCCTCCCCCAACCCACAACTGAACTGTGGCTGGAAAATGCTGAAAAATTTATGGACATTGTTAATTTTCCTGTTTGGGCACTGTGGATGGCAAACACATTCGCATTAGGAAACCAGTTGGAAGTGGATCCGAGTTTTTTAATTCTAAAAAATACTTTTCTATTGTTCTGATGGCAATTGCAGATGCTGACTGTAGATTTGTTGCCATTGACATTGGCTCATTTAGACGAGGAAATGACTCACAGACTTTTAAAGACACTGATATGAGCCAACGCTTATATGGAAATGATTTAAATTTTCCACAGCCACAACCTCTTTCCAACACTGAAGGGCTGCCAATGTCATTTGATGAGGTTGGGGATGAAGAGTTCCAAATGTGTGCCAACGTCCTAAAAACTTACTGAAGTCGGGACTTAAATCACACAAAAAAGATTTTCAACTACCGACTGACAAGGGCATGAAGAATTGTGGAGTGTACCTTTGGATTGCTGGTCTCTAAATGGCGCATTTTGGGAACAGCCATTAATCTATAAATTGATACTATTGATGAGGTTGTGAGAGCGTGTGTTTTTCTGCACAACTGCATCCTTTCTAAAGAGCAACCAAACTTAGAACTAGAGGAATCTGTTACTTCCACATTGTGTGATGATTACCAAGAACACCCTCTGAGGACTTCAGTGGAAGTTACCCAAATGAGGGATACATTTGCTGCTCATTTTTTTTCTGATAATGGACATCTGGCATGGCAAGACGAAATGGTTTAAGCAGCTAAAATATACCTGTAATGTTAAAATTTAACTGTAATGGTAAAATTTACCTGTAATGTTAAAATGTTCCTGTAATGTTAAAATTTTACTGTAATATTTGCTAACTTTAATAATAAAAAACCTCTAGTGAAACACCTGTTTCAAGTTCCCTCAACAATACAATACACATAAGTGTATGTTTGCGGCGACGGCGCATAAGTGTGGTGACGGTGCATACAGAGATAAAGAAGACCGTGACTGTACAAACAAAAGCAAATTTTTATTTAAAGGGAACCTGTCATTCCCCCAGTGCGTTTTTCAGTTAAAGAGCCACCTTCAGCAGCACCAAGGCTGCACTCTGTGAAGGTGGCTCTTCTTTTTCTGACCCCTAGTAACGCTGGAATATCGACTTTTATAAATAGCTCCTCATACATGTAATGTGTCCCATAGGTATGGTGTGTCCCCCTGTATCAGCCGCCTACCATCCGTCCATCATGCCAGTCCTGCATCTCGGCACCGCCTACCATCCGTCAATCATGATGCCCCTGTGCGTCAATGACTCCTCCTCCTGTTTTGAATGCCGGCGCCTGCGCTGTGACAAGACTTCTCGGGCATGCGCAGTGCGCGCTGCCCGAGAACCAGCATCAGGCTATTGCACCTGCGTGTTGTGGAGGCCCAGCCCCACAGTGTGAATACATCATAACACACTGCAAGGCGGGATCTGGGGCCTCCAAAACACGCAGGTGCAATAGCCTGATGTTGGTTTTCGGGCAGCACTCACTGCGCATGCCCAAGAGCTCTTGTCACAGCAGAGGCGCCAGCATTCAAATCAGGAGGATGCAGCAACACACAGTGGCATCATGATGGACAGATGACCACAGGAGAGGCATGATGGATGGATGGTAGGTGGCTGATACAGGGGGACACAGCATACCTTTGGGACACATTACAGGTATGAGGAGCTATTTATAAAAGTCGATATTTCAGCGTTACTAGGGGTCAGAAAAAGAAGAGCCACCTTTACAGAATGCAGCCTTAGTGCTGCTGAAGGTGGCTCTTTAACTGAAAAACACCCTGGGGGGGTGACAGGTTCCCTTTAACAATAAAAAATTAGCTTTGGGGGAAAAAAATTAGCTTTGGGGCATGTGGGAGGGTGAAATATTATGGACATGGGGGTGTGGAGCTTGGATGATTGGATAACATGTGTGGATGATCAAGGGGTTCCAGGGGAAGGGCCTACAAAATGCGTGGGGTCTGGGAGGTCAAGGATGGAAGTAGACAGATTAGAAGTTGAAATGTGGGAAGGGAGAGACAAATTAGAAAACAGAGACTCATTGGAAGGTGAGGGTGGAGGTGGTAGGAGAGTTTTGGGGGTACGTTTGCTGGTACTAGTCTTCTTGGCTTGCTGTGCTGAACTGGTACTGGCCATCTGTTTGCTTCTTTTTTTCTTTGGGAGGTTGGGAGTGGTGGGTTGAGACAGGTGTGCAGCAGGACTCGGCATGGTGGTGGAGGTAGACTGGTGTGCAGCAGGACTCGGCATGGTGGTGGAGGTAAGCTGGTGTACAGCAGGACTCGGCATGGTGGTGGAGGTAGACTGGTGTGAAGCAGGACTCGGCATGGTGATGGCTTGAGGCAGGTGTGCAGCAGGACTCGGCATAGTGGTGACCTGGATAGTGGTGGAACAGCCGGAAATGCCATGTGTGGCTGCTGGAAGTACCGAGTCTGCATAGCCTGGCTGTAAGCAGCATGGCAGGCCTGCATCACATTCAGCTGAAGATCAGGCATAAGGTTTTCTGACATGCCCCACTCTATAGCATTAAAAAAAATGTTGTGCCGGTCTCTGAAGTTCGGCTTCCAGGTGGCCAAGGCGCAGGTTAACTTCCTTGAAAAGTGAGTTCACATGAGCGGACCCACTTTTCAGTCTGTCTCCAATGGCCTTTAGGCTATTCTGGAAGACCAAGCCTATGTGAACAAACACGGGTATGAGTGGCCTGTTCCAGGCCTTCTGCTGCTGGCGAGAAGAGCAAAAAAACCAGTGGCAGAGGACTGGGACATGGGAAAACTGAAGCTTCCTGTTCTCCAGCCTGTGAAGCCTTCCCACTAGCTTGATCGCTGGTGGATGAATGGGATTGTTCGGTGGCTGTTCGAAGAGTGGCCGCTCCAACAACGGACGATCTAGGTTCAGCGGTGCTGCTCGAGGTTCTGTTTTAAAACAAAAAAGAAAAACATTACTACAAAAAAAATGTTTTTAAAGCGCCAACATATCCTGTGGAAAAGAAAAATTCAGATGTTATACCATGGAATACAACACAAAAATATTTACTTTCGATGACCAACTGCAAGCATCAGGAAGGAGAGACGGTACTTGTATTTTGAAATAGTTTGAGCAGCACCACTTCGAATCCGACTCTCCTCGATCATGTCCTTATTGAAGCGATCCTTCATCGAATGCCACCGGACTTTGACTCTCTTCACTATGAAGGGGGGAAAAAAAAGAAAATTGTAAAGCAATGCATCACAGGTACACTGCCGCGTCAGATCACATTGAAATACTTACAAAAATCATTTCTGACTTGTGACGTGGTATGGTCCCAATCATCCAACAGCGATCTGGCCACTTCATCCCATAGCCGCCGAATGACCACAGCGTCCGAGTGCAGCCGATCCTGGGTGTCCCACAACGGAACTTGCTCCCGCACCAATGTTATTAGGAGGTCGTTGTCAATGGTGGCTTCACGATGTGGAACTTAGAAATCAAAGAAACACATTAATGCAGCTGTAAAGATAAAACAAAACAAAAACAGGCAAGAATACCTTCACACCGTCTTTCCACGGGAACTTGGGCCTGAGTCTGCTCCTGCTCTGCCACACTGGAACTGTTCTGTAAAAAAATGCATGATTTTACCACATGTGTCATATTGACAGTCAATACTTACCAATCAGTAGCAAATGTACCGTATTTTCCAGCGTATAAGATGACTTTTTAACCCCTGAAAATCTTCTCAAAAGTCGGGGGTCATCTTATACGCCGGGTGTCGTCTTATACGGCGGGTGCTGAGCTCTGCGGTCACCATATATGGAGCTATGAATCCATGGATCCTTCGGCGCCATTACTGGTGAGACAGGACAGTACAAGCGCTAACTAGATCCGAGCGTCAGGGTAGGAACCAATGTTTATGTCACAGTTCCTGGCCGGAAGACTCTCCAGACTGCATCCTGGTAACGAAGCTTACTTGTCCCCAACTGCCCACTTCCTGAACATGACAGAGTGAGGCTGATAAGCAATATGTGTGTTAGGTGGGCACCACAATATTTAACACATGAATGACTTAGCTGGGTGCAGCACAGTGCCAAAGATACCAAGGAGAAAAAAAAAAAAAAGAAAAAGCACAGAAAAAGTGCACTCACAGCCAGATGTGGATATGCAAAAAGGACTTTTATTACTCAAACAAATGCCAGGAAGGCCGAATACATGAGACAATGTCAATTTTACATAGTAATAATGTGTTCAGACAGAGCCATGTAATGAACAAAAATCATTCCATCCATGTAAAAAAAAAAAGGAGAAAGAGAACAAAAAGCAATCAATAAGAATCACATAATATTTACCGAGGGAGATCACACTGCCCGCCAGCACCCAACGCATGTCGCTGCAACCTGCAGCTTCATCAGGGGAACACTGTACTTGTCTCTTTTCACCCATATATGTGTATCAGGCACATTGCCTCTTGTGTATTAAGATTCAGGTCCACTTGGCATAATTGTTCACTTTATTGTGAAATCATATATTATATATTGGCTATAGTTTGGACCTTCTTTTGGAGATAAGATACAAATAAATAAATTAAAGTAATCCTATATATTAACTTTCACACTTGCTGGGAGAAAAGAGCATTGTTGAGATTTAATATTACTTGTTACATCATGTCTTGTATGCTTTATTTACATATGCATGCTCTTATTCCACCTGCCCACCCTCTCCATTTTGGTGTTTTTTAATTGTTTTTATCATATATTCGGCCTTCCTGGCGTTTGTTTGATTAATAAAAGTTCTTTTTGCATATCCACATCTGGCTGTGAGTGCGCTTTTTCTGTGCTTCTTTTTCTTTTTTCTCCAGAGTGAGGCTGATAGTCACCATGGCGATGGACGCTTCTCTGGAAGAGTTCAGCGATCACTGGAGGGCAGAGCTCCACGGAGAAATTACAGCCGCCGATGTTCTGCACCCACCCCAGAGCCCGAACCACCCAGAGAGGAAGATGTGGCCTGGAGATGTCTCCCCGGGTCACTGCTCCCGGAGATGAATGAAGCGGCGAACCGATACCTGGACCAGCCGAGAGTCTACTGCAGTAGAAGCCTGCGGGTGCTGCAGCTACCGGGCCGCTATCACTGCACACTGCACCCAGCCTGGTGGAGCAGCTCATCAGTGGAGGCGTGTTTCTCTAGGTACAGCGCCACTCTCTCTTTTCCATACCCTGGGCATCACAGATGCCTGCAGCTTGATTCACTTACACCTTCCCAGAGCTCCGCAGCGGCCATATAAGACGACACCCGGCGTATAAGATGACCCCCGACTTATACGGCTAGTATATCCCAAACTCTATATTTTAAATGGAAAAGATGGGGGTCGTCTCACACACCCAGTCATCTTATACGCCGGAAAATACAGTACTCACTTCATCAGTCTCCTGTCCACTCTGAGAGGTATGCTCTTCACTGGAGGACATCTTTGCTGAGGAATGCTGCAAGAGAGACAGAAATGAGTACAGACTGCAGTGAGAGAAACAGACAGACATGTTCATATACTCACATCCTGAGTGAAATCCAGAGTCTTCAGATCAGCAAAGCAGTCTTCAGAGCAGCAAAGCAGTAACAATTGCTTCCAGAGGCTTGAGTGTACTGTGCTTCCAGTGCCCACACCCTCTTTTTATTCAGCTTTGTTTTGTGGGTGGAATAAACCTGTTCCTGAACCTGCTCATTCTGAATAACGCATGCATATTGAATGCAAGCGTATACATGTCCTTGCATACACATGCGTTCCCATAGACAGTAATGCACTTTTTTGATGCACTCATCCGCATGCGCATGCCTGCGCATATTTGAAGGATTTTTGACTCCTCAAAAAATGCAACATGTTGCAATTGCTGGACCCTGCCGCAGAGCACGAAACAACGCATGCGTACACATCCGCAAGTGAACACATGCAAATGCATGTCTCTGCGTACACTATGTTAAATATATGTATGCATATATGTATGTGGATAAAACACTGCACGCACAGATGCAAATGTGAAACCAGCCTAATATGTGCATGAGTCATAAAGATGGCTATACACATCGCTACATTTCATAAAACCTTACCCCCATCATACACATATTTATTTTTTATGCTTACTTACATAGGGGCATTGTAGAAATCGCAGGATTGTGGGATTCCGTGATGGATGGGAGGCAGAGCAAGGGTTAACAGGTTTATTTACAGGGGAATACTCCATGCAGGGAGATAAAGAGTTAATAGTATGAATGGTAAAGTGAAGTATGACGGTACAAATAACGACACTTATTAACAAGTGTACCAGGAAGTCCTAACACTGCAGCTCCTGCTGCGAGCTCAATAGCGCTGGCAACGGCGGGTGCAGCGCCTTCTCCAGGATGGTACTGTAGTTGCTGGTCTGTCTTCCGGTACCTTCCACTGCCCCTAGTCCATATACTGTAGTGGCTAAACAACGGTGAGGGACACAGTCCTGTACGAGCCCAACGTGGCTCCTTAACTATCCTAGCTTGTGAAGTCAGGTCATAAGGGTCAAAGAAACTATCAGCTGGCAACGTCAGTGTGCAAGTGTCAGTCACGAGTTCGGTCCTTCTTAGGCAGCGCATGTGCGGCACTCACAGTCATGTAGTGTATGGCATCTGGTTCTCTGGTCATCACTGTTGACGGCGGCGACAGCGGATGTAGGTCTGCGTGCCACTGGTACTCCCGGCTCCTTCTATATGGCCCGTCGCCACGCCGGTACGCTATCGTGGGGGAAGCACAGTGCTCCGCTCACTGCTCTCCATGCTGCTCTCTGCGCTGCCCTCTCCACTGCTCTGCGCCGCCACCAGACTGCCTTTCTTAGCACACTTTTTCCTCTTATGCTTCCCACACTGCTCGCCCTTGTCTGGCTCCTCATTGGGGCTCATTATATATTTTCCCTTTCAGTATATCTGTGTCCTGTTGAGGGCAGAGCAGAGTCCTGCAGTGTGCAGGCGTCGGGAGAGGTCTGGCGCCTGCGCACTGCAGTATTCTGCTCTGCCCTCAATAGGGCAGAGCAGTGTGCCTGCGCCGGAGCCACTACAGGAAGGAAAGAAGAGGACAGCATCGTATGAAGATGGAAGGTGCTAGACCGGACCGTGACACCCATCGGACCGGACCGCCCCCTCCGGTGAGTATAATCTAACGTGTTTTTCTTATCTTTCAGGTTACATCGGGGCTTATCTACAGCATTACAGGATGCTGTAGATAAGCCCCTGATGTCAATACCGGCAGCTGAAAAAGGGTGACAGAGTTCCTTTAAAAGGAACCTGTCAGCAGGATTGTGCACAATAACCTACACACAGTATCAGGTCGACGCCGTTGTACTGATTAAAATGTTGCCTTTGTTTATGAAATCCATCTTGTGGTTGTTGTTTAATCTTTATTTTCCATTTTGAGTTAATGATATGCTCGTGCCCCGGGGTGGCCTGTGGGGAGTCTTCATGTGGTGCTCTGATTAGGTAGTCAAAGTAGACTGCTGATAGGTCATTCATTGGTCCCTAGTTTGCATATCTGTTTGCATATATGATGTCCCTAGTTTGAATATCTGTACATACTTAAAAAAAAAAAATTGCATGTTTTGTGTGTCAATAATACTTTTTATTCAGGTTATTCAGCTAGAGGAAAAAAAAATTGAAAATGGCACTATCTGTGTCTGCTGCGGTGATCTGATAGCTGCTACTGCCCATGCGCCATCTTACTAGAGAAGAAGAAAAAAATTCCTCCTTCAAGATGGCGCTGCGCACGCCTGCGCAGTGGCAGCTCTTGGCTATCTCCGAAACTGCTACTGTGCAGGCACGAACAGCACCATCTTGGAGGAGGAATTCTTCTTCAGTAAGATGGCGCTACCAGCGCATTCGCAGTACCAGCTATCGGATTCACTGCAGCAGACACCGATAGCTGCTACTGCGCATGGGCGGAGGGTGCTGTTTTCAAATAGTTTTTTTTCCTCTACGTGAATAACCTGAAAAAAACATATTATTGGAACATAAAACATGTGATTAGGCTGGCACCTGCCTGCAAAAGCGTTTTTTTTAAAGTATATACAGATACTCATTATGCAAACTAGGGGGCAGGTCAGTGAGGGATCAGTGACCTGTCAGCAGACTGCATTATGAATATCTAATCAGAGCACCACATACATGAACCCCGCCTTAGGACACGAGAAGCTCATTAACACAAAACTGAAAATAAAGATTAAAGAACAATCACAAGATGGATTTCATCAACCAAGGTTAATCGGTATAATGGCACTGACCTTACACTGTGTGTAGGTTACTGTGCACAATTCTTCTGACAGGTTCCCTATAAAGGCTGATATAAATACATAATATTTTTTTAAAGTTTTTGACATCATTTTTGATGCTTTATTTATTTGTTTTTACAGTTAATGGTCATTCAGGGAGCTTGGTCATATTTGATCGACAATGTGGTAAATAGCCAATTTGAAAATTTTGAAAAATGACTCAAAAGTGCTGGGCACTATAGGTTTGATTCATTGTTACATTTGTGCCTTTTTTGTCTTGTTTTTTGCATCTTTTTTAAAGTCTCTTTTAGGTGCCTGTTTCTTTTTCTTTTCACCTTTATGTGCTTACTTTTGGGTTTCCAGATGTTTTCAACTGATTCATCAATTTTCACTTTTTAAGAATTCGCATCATTTTTGGATAAATGTACTACAGTCTTCCCATGGAATGATTTTGTTACATTTTAAAGGAACGTGTGACTTTTTACAATAAAAAGACAAAATGGGTTAATGAAAAAAATAATTAACATTTTTGCTTGTGTGCAAAATTAATGAACCATTAATGAGCCATTTTGAAGAATTGGGCACAAAAACTTAATGATTACTACTAGAAAAAAAATAAAAGTGACTTACACCCTCCGCATGTGATGAATTGGGCCCTAAGTGTATAACTTCAGTATAACCTGCTGTCCATTGCCTGTTGTCAAGTGTAATCTGTCTCTTACTGCAGAGGCACAAGGACAAATTAGAAGGTGAGATGGTGGGTCTTTTTAATGTTTTAACTTAATTCTATAGAATCTCAAAAGCAGTAAGGGCCTCATACACATGGCTGTGCTCAGGATCTAAATTCAGGATAGATTACTCCGACCTTCCTATTGGCCAATACTGCACATTTATATCCATATGGATTACAATAGAAAAAAAATTACAGCATGCAGCATCACAGATGTATTCTCCCTTAAGCCAATTTCACACAGCCATAATAAAACTTTGGTGGACATGACTCGTCCCAAAGCAAGAGACCTGTCACCACTAGGAGAAGCCAGACAGTTTCAGTGCAGGACTACTCCAGTCTACGGCTATGGTCCTTGGCCAGTTCTTTAAAGTATTTTTTCTCTGAAATTCAGGAGTGTTTCAGTCGTGTATCTAAGATCTTTTTCATGCTGCCCATATTTTGGAAAACATGAATCAAATGTCAGGTTCCCTTAAGATTACTTATCAGATTCTATAACGGTTCCTGGGGAGATCAAGACAACTGGTCACTGTGATTGGAGTATATAGGATAGCTGCAGAAAAAACTTACAAGAAGACAATAATTAATGTTTCAGCCACTCAGGGCTATGTAAATTAGACTTTAGAAAGTGATAGGGTCTGAATATGTTATTACAAATAGTCTTACTATGCACAAAACCGTTAGCACAACTAAAACCCGTGGTGCTCAAATAGGGTCCCAATCCGTATGACTATGTGTATAAACTTGAAACACACACTATGAATCCGGTGAAAATATGAGTTAATAAAGGTGCAATACCACGTCTTTTGCCCTTATGCCCCCCTCTCCAACCGGACTGATATGTGGTCCTATAGTACAGCATCTCTACCCAGGGGACACTCTGCCCTATTGTTACTACTTACAGTACATTACTTAGTACATTGATCAAGGTCGTTGTGTCTACTGTATGTACTGCACCTTTATTAAATCATATTTTCACCGGATTCATAGTGTGTGCCAAGTTTATACACATTACAAATAGTCTTGTCCTTGGTTGTACAAGACACTAGATATCTATGGAAATTATTATATTTTTAATACTTATTCACATTGTAACAAGGTAATGTTTTAATACTAGAGACAGGATATGACTGGATGCACCTTGTCGCGATGGGATGACTTACATTATTTTAATTAAAATAGCGCTAAGTTCACTAAGTTATTTATATGTACTGTTTCTATTTACTTATTTTCTTACTATAGAGTATATGCTCCTTTTGTTTTTGTCTGGGAAATGGCCACAGTGTGAACTTGCTCTTACACTTTGCACGTATATTAGCTTCTACTCTGGCTCATCGCTTTGGTTTTGAACTATAGGATTCTGTATTTCCTATTAATATGCCAGAATTTACAAGTTAATCTGCATGACAAAATAAATTGAGCAACCAAACGACAAGGTATAAAATAACTAAAGGTTCCATGCAGTTTTCCTTACATTGTGTTTTTACCTATCAGCACCTGGCATTATGTTTGTTCCCGTGTATATTGCAATTAAATGTAATTTAATAATCCTTTCTGCTTTCATGAGAAACTGAACTGAAAGAGCAATGTTGTAAGGTCTCGGAGACCTGCAAGGAATTCCTAAATGGTTCCTCTCATTTAGACACTCTTTATTCACAGCACTACTGGCTTTTAAAACCAGGACTCATTTTACTAAGCAAAAAATGGCTCTTTTGTTGCTGGTTTCCCCCTAGTGTCATCTCGTATGGATGTCATGGTAACTAGTGTATGCTTTCAGCCTAGGAGGTTATTGGGCCTCCGGAAGGAAGTGCTCCAGTTGCTAGACTGCTATTTTTATAGAACTGTTACATAATACAGCCTATGAAAGCTTCCTCTTAGGGTTTTATTGCACAAAAGGGAAATTAAGTTTGATGACTCTAAATGTTTGATGGAGGATGTAGAATGACTTTGGTATTGTGCTTTTTGCCTGGCTAGCAACAACGCTT
Source organism: Dendrobates tinctorius (assembly GCF_039654945.1). Classification (NCBI taxonomy): domain Eukaryota; kingdom Metazoa; phylum Chordata; class Amphibia; order Anura; family Dendrobatidae; genus Dendrobates; species Dendrobates tinctorius. Next base: position 36,945,360 of record NW_027361698.1, read on the forward strand.
GTGTAGACTGCTTAAGAGCCAGATTCTGCTGGGTATTCTGTGGTATATGGATATGTACAGATAAATAGATTGTTTGAATACAAATAGTCAGGACTGTTCTATTTTTACTATTACATGGTATTATAACTTTGTTGCGAACAGACTTTTTGAATATTTTCAAGATTCACCAGTATCATCCATTATCAATTGTAGCAAAACTATTTTTTTTATAGTAAACTAAATAGTTCATTGATTGTTATTGCTTGATATTTACTTCTCATGTAGTATCATTTATTATGACATGATACATTAAATTCCAGATTTCTCATTACCATGATTATACACCGAACTAAACACATAGGATCAATGATTCATTATTGAATTTCCATCAGTTTTTTTTTTGGTGTGTGAATACCTCTAAATTAAGGACACTTTTCAAGTCATATTTCGTTGTGTAGCTAGTGTTATGATTTATACGTCAGTGTAGCTTTTATAGACGATCCACAGTGATTAATCAAATGTGACTTTTTTTTAAAAAGCTGCAAAATGTTGTGCAATTCTACTCCAGTTCACCATCCATCTCCCCCAAAAGTAATGTTATGTAGTTATGTAGTAATTTTGACACACTTTTTACAACATATTGCATAATGTGCGCCTTTTTGAGCTAATGAATCACAAAAAACAGTTGAAGACAGAAAAAAAGACATATTTGGGCTTTGCTCAAAATTCATGAATTTTAATGAATTTGGCAAAAAAAAGCATCAGTGAAAACCTCAAGTCCAAAAAGAAAAGTGACTTAAAAAAACCCAGCAAACGATCACTGAGGCTCATAGTATAGACCAGAATTACACTATGGTTGATGACATGATTTGCTACGAAAATTATTATCTAGTGTTACCATAGGAAGGAATAAGTAAACATCCATCCAAACCAATATACTTTCTCAAAGTAGTGGAAACATATTATTAGGCTCTATTTCTGAGTTTTTAAACTACATGTACATTGTTTTATGGAAGTGTCATTTAGGTCACTGTCTATATTTCATTTGTTAATTTTTAACAAACAGAAAAACTGACCAGCACATCCAAACTAGTGTGTACAAGTGCCAACTAAGACAATAATTCTGAGAAAAAAATAGCTGCACTCTGAAATGCTAAGAATAAAAAAATTTAGAAAATTGGAACTGCATTACTGCCATAGAAGATAGGTAAGTGCTACATTATGTACATACAGCCCCCTGAGGAAGCCCACGTGAAACGCGCGTTGGGGCTGCAGTTTCTGACGGCAGAGTGGACCTCCTATTAGGGTATGACCTTTTTACTTTTTTCTTTACATCTTGGCATTAATCTATTAACTCTTGATGTTCTCTGCTACTTGTTAGCCGGACAACATGTGCAGGGTTTGATACATATATGATAGTGCACTGGTTGCGATAAGTAGTATATATATATATATATATATATATATATATATATACACACATATATATATACACACACACTAGCTGTACTACCCGGCTTCGCCCGGGTTAATAACTGCTGTTAGCAAAATAGAATGTATTAACAAAAATTTATTCTGCACACAAAAACCACAAAACAAATAGATAGAAATGTAATTATTAAAAGGCAAAAACTAAGCTAAGGCTGGTTTCACATTTGCGTTTTTTTGCGCTGGAAAAAAACGCATACGTGCGCATGCGTTTTTCCCCCTATATTTAACATGGGTGCGCATACCTGCGCGCTGGTAAGCGCATGTATGCGATTTTCATGCGCTGCGTTTTTTTGGGGTGTGCGTTGGTATTTTCCAGACGCAGCATGTTGCATTTTTTGGCCCTTGAAAAAATCGCATGCGCACGTATGCGCACGTTTTGCGCTAAAAATGGCCATTATAGCCTATGGATGCGCATACGTGCGCACTGGCATGCGCAGGTATGCGTTTTTTTAGCGCTGCGTTTTTTTGGTGGTGTCCACTTGTCCTAGTTATAATCTTCTAAAGTAAAAAAAAAAAAAGTCTATATAAAGGAGGTGCCTGCCAAAACTCTGCCACTACTACACTGACAGATTGAAGAGCAGACAGTCAACCAAGAACCCATTATATCAGCGAAGAATGTGAGTATATTTCATTATATGCCTGTCCTTTTAAATTATGTATGTACTAATGATTTTTATTATTTTTACATGCAGTATGTCTTCAGAATCAGAGTATTCCCCATCGCGGCAGGAATTGGCGCAAGCAGACCGTGAGGTGATTATTTTCGTGCATCTGGTAAGTATATCTGCTGCTTCTCCAAATCTCTTACTTTTTTTCAACTTTTTTAAGACATCGTCATCATCATCTTCTGCGGACGGGACTAGTGAGGGCGAAGAGCAGGAGCAGCGAAGCCAAGTCCCGGTGGTGATACGGAATGTAAGTATCAAATGATTTGTAATGTTCTTTATTTTTTATCTTCTATTTTTACTCTTTTTTATGTTTCTTTTTTTGTAACTTTTTATTGAATTTAAATTTGATTATTCTAATGAATGTGTTTTGTCTAGGTTCCACAACGGGATGAAGACGTCTACCTGGATAATGAGCAGCTCATCAGCCTGGTCCATGAGCGTTCGCCGTTGTGGGACAGCCGTGACCGGCTGCACAAGGACATTGTGGTGACCCGGCGGCTATGGAATGAGGTGGCCGCAGCGTTGATGGATGGCTGGGACAGCGCCACAGCATCCTCCAAAAAGGCGTTTAGTGAGTATTTCCCTGCTCTGTATTGTGCCTCAGTGACTGTTGTCCTTGACGGCACTGTTGGGTTTCGTGCTAGGCGTATTCTAGCAGGAAACCCAACAGTGTCATCGGGGTCTACAGTGACTGCTTTGAGTATTGTATTGCTACATTGTGCCGCAGTGACTGTTGTCCTTGACGGCACTGTTGGGTTTTGTGCTAGGCGTATTCTAGCAGGAAACCCAACAGTGTCATCGGGGTCTACAGTGACTGCTTTGAGTATTGTATTGCTACATTGTGCCGCAGTGACTGTTGTCCTTGACGGAACTGTTGGGTTTCGTGCTAGGCGTATTCTAGCAGGAAACCCAACAGTGTCATCGGGGTCTACAGTGACTGCTTTGAGTATTGTATTGCTACATTGTGCCGCAGTGACTGTTGTCCTTGACGGCACTGTTGGGTTTCGTGCTAGGCGTATTCTAGCAGGAAACCCAACAGTGTCATCGGGGTCTACAGTGACTGCTTTGAGTATTGTATTGCTACATTGTGCCGCAGTGACTGTTGTCCTTGACGGCACTGTTGGGTTTCGTGCTAGGCGTATTCTAGCAGGAAACCCAACAGTGTCATCGGGGTCTACAGTGACTGCTTTGAGTATTGTATTGCTACATTGTGCCGCAGTGACTGTTGTCCTTGACGGCACTGTTTTTTTTTTATCAACAGTGGACAAAGTCCGAACACGTTGGCGTTCGATCAAGGACCGCTTCAACAGTGATGTTCGTGCTGAGGGCCAGGTTCGCAGTGGATCTGCGTCAAGGACCAGAACTAGATACCGTCACTATAACGCGTTGCAGTTCCTAAGACCGGTCCTTGCCACGAGATCGTAAGTATTATAAATTTTGGGTTTTTATTTTTATTAATCTGTGTTTTTCTAATCCACAGCTGATGCTTCTTGTAAAGGCATGGTAGTAATGATTTTCCTTTCTTCAACAGCACCTGGAGCAGCACCCTGCAACCTGGCCCTGGAGCGGTCCTTCCTCGGACGTCCTCTGACCCGTCCCAGCCATCCGACAGCCAGGAAGCACCTTGCAGGTCAACCACACACACAGCTCGTGACCAGGAAGCTGGGCCATCAGGTGTTCCCCTGTCCCAGGTCTCTGCCACTGGTTATGCGTGCACTACCCGCCAGCGGCAGAGGGCCTTGGACAGGAATGTCTTGCCCGAGTTTATGCATTTGAGCGAGACATTTAATTCCAGCCTCAAGTCACTGTCCGACAGAGTTGAAAGCGGTTTTGCACTCATGGAACGTGGTTTTAACCACTTTGAACACCGCTTCAATTCTGTAGAACAACGCCTTGACCGTCTGGAGGCCGACCTCAACAGACCAGCACACCATTTTTTTAGTAAGATTGAAAAGGGCATGGCGGAACACCTTAGTCCTGATCAACAGCTGAATGTGCTGCAGGCCTGCAACAATGCTTTCTTGAAGGCTATGCAGCATAATCGGTACGGTCAGCAGTCAGTGGTGTCCTTTCCACCTGTGCCACCATTGACTCGCTTCACCTCACTACCGACTTGTGCTGCATACCACTGCACGGACACCTCTATCCAAAGCCAGGACACCCACCGTTACACCACCACAAGTCTGAGTGCAGCTGGTCACTTCACCGACACCACCATGGCAAGCGCTGCTCCTGTCTGGAGCACCACCGCCACTCCCATGCATGCGTGGAGCTCAGCCACCACTAGGCAAACATGGAACAGCCCTGCCGCTACAACAACGTGTAGTAGCCCTGCCACCACCACTCTGCAAACCTGGACCATCACTGCCGCCACCAGTCCTCCTGCAAGGACGAGCACTGACAACGAAGAGCAGCAGCAGCAGCCACCTCAGCAGCAGCTCCAGCCACCTCATCAGCAGCCACCTCAGCAGCAGCAGCAGCCACCTCAGCAGCAGCAGCCACCTCAGCAGCAGCTGCAACCACCTCAGCAGCAGCAACCACCTCAGCAGCAGCAGCCACCTCAGCAGCAGCCGCCACCTCAGCAGCAGCAGCCGCCACCTCAGCAGCAGCAGCCGCCACCTCAGCAGCAGCAGCAGCCACACCTGCAGATGGGGGACCTACACTCAATATTTGCCCCTAGTTCAAGGCGAAATCCATCAAGGCGGGCATTGGGCCAAAGTCGGTCCAGGCACACAAGCCTATGGCGACATGCCATTACAACTAATGTACCTGAACAGATTTCCTCTCCTCCAAGCGTTCCTAGTTTGATTCCCTTAACTGGACTACCTTCCCCCACAAGTTTTGTTGCCCCTTCCCCTCAAACACCGTCTTCAACAGCAAGTGTTGCATATTCCCTGCACACCCCCAAATTGAAACCATCTGCCCCCAAACGCCGGAAAAAATAATTTTTTGGTTTATTTTTGTGATAAAAATTAAATTTACATTTGTGGTTCACCATTACTAAGTTTCATTAATGTTGTTTGCGCCGCTCACACACACTGATGGGTAAATACATGTTAAAAACCAACCCAAGGCCTAGTATAGTCATATGTGAAATAACACGGACTAGTATAGTCATACCAAGGCCTAGTGTAATAACTCGAGTTTTACCAACTTGGATCTGGTTTCATGAAAAACAAACTGTTGAAACTTGTCTTAAAAATAAGTTTCTTTCTAGTTTCACCAGTTTGTTTTTTGTGAAACAAGATGCTAGTTGTTAAAAATCGAGTTATTACAGTAGGCCTTGGTATGACTATACTAGGCCGTGGTATTTCACATATGACTATACTAGTAGGCCCAAGGCCTACTATACTCATATTTGAAATACCACGGCCTAGTATAGTCATTCCAAGGCCTAGTGTAATAACTCTAGTTTTACCAACTAGAATCTGGTTTCATGAAAAACAAACTGTTGAAACTTGTCTTAAAAATAAGTTTCTTTCTAGTTTCACCAGTTTGTTTTTTGTGAAACAAGATGCTAGTTGTTAAAAATCGAGTTATTACAGTAGGCCTTGGTATGACTATACTAGGCCGTGATATTTCACATATTACTATACTACTAGCCCCAAGGCCTACTATACTCATATTTGAAATACCACGGCCTAGTATAGTCATTCCAAGGCCTAGTGTAATAACTTGTAAGTTGGAATGGAGCAGATTACATTCATCCACTCAATGCTGACTTGTATTCCCCATGGACTTTCATTGGGGTTGGGTTTTGAGGGTTGTGTTTTGAGAAAATCACATACTTTGTTTTCAACTAGTTGCACAATTTTCTCTTGAAAAAAAATGGTTTCCTGATTCATGGCCTGCAGCTTTGCTCGTTCCAATATATTTCACGCAGACTAGCAATGCTGCATTTTAACTCATATGTGTATTTACCTGCCCAGGTGTGTGAACATCAAAAAATTCAGTTATACATGGGAAGTTTTTTATTAAATTGGAGTTTCAAAAATATAGTGCACTCAGTAATGGTATCAAATAAGGTTTTTTATTACCATAAACAAACAAAAACATTACACCATTTCATCTTGCCAGTGCACCCGTCCTACATCAGAAATAAAGTAGGCCGCAAATTGGTCCCTCATTTGGCCAACTTCAATGGATGACCTGAGAGTGTGCTGAGTGAATTCAGGCAATGGGTTAGGAGCATCATCGTCCAGTTCAAAGGTCGGGTGCTCTTTAGCCATCACAAAGTTATGTAGAACCACACAGGCCTTCACCACCTCATCGACTGTTTCAAGTTTAAGATTAATGGCCGTGCCCAGAATTCGCCATCTGGAAACAAGAATCCCAAAAGCACACTCGACAGTTCTTCTGGCCCTGGTCAGCCTGTAATTAAATATTTTTTTGGTGTGGTCCAAGTCCCGGCTGGAGTAGGGTTTCAGTAAGTTTCCGCACATTTGAAAAGCCTCATCGCCAACCATTACAAAGGGCAGTGGCGGAGCTTCGGTGTGAGGAAGAGGCCGTGGCATAGGGAAATTAAATTGGTTGCCATACAACCTCCGGCCCATGTCTGAGTTTTTAAAAGCCTGTGAGTCATTACCACGGCCAAATGCTCCAATGTCCACTGCTACAAACATACATCCGGCATCCGCAATCGCAATGAGTACTATTGAAAAGTACTTTTTGTAATTATAGTACTCAGATCCCGTTCTTTGGGGTTTGATGATCCGTATGTGTTTACCATCAACAGCTCCCAAACAGTTGGGAAAATTGCATACTGTCCAGAATTTGTCAGCAATTTCCATCCACTTTTCAGCGGTGGGCAGGGGCATAAATTCTGGGCAAAGAACATTCCAGAGAGCCCGGCAGGTGTCAGCAACAATTCCAGACAAGGTAGAGATTCCAATACGGTACTGGAAGTGTAGTGAAGATAGGGTTTCTCCAGTCGCCAGGAATCTGTGAACAGACAAAGAAGTAAAATTAATATTTATGTATATTATTTTAAAAAACTATAAAATAAAATATTAGTACATTCACGAAAACTAATTACCCACGGTTTTGAATACTAAATTTAAAAAAAACCCATCAGACCGCACCCCTTGGTTTTTAAAACATACCGTAATGTCACCAGTAGCCGTTCCTCAGGAGGAATCGCACGACGGAGCTGTGTGTCCTGTCTCCGGATGGATTGTTGGACATGAGCAAGCAAATCCATGAAACTTTCGTGGGACATCCTGATATAATCTGTAAATTTCTCCGGGTTTGCCTGTAGCTCGCTGTAGAGGGTGTGGTATGCCCCACGGCTCTCCCGGAGTTCAACAATCGGATGTATCTACATACGCCGCCGTCTTCGCTGCCTCTTCCTTTGTTCATGGCAAGCAACTGCATACGCCTGAGCCATCGCGATGTCCAAATCCAAGTTGAAGTGAAAACTCTTCCAGCGCAGATCCATGGTCACGAGAAGAATCAAGCAAATGTGAAGAATACTGTAGACAGGGTCTATATATTAACATACCACACCCACAATGAAGTCCCATAGGTCTTGTGTGTTGTTGAATGGTTGTTTTTTCATTTTTGTGGGGTTTTTCCAAAATCTGTAAAAAAATGCAAGCGCACAAAAAACGCATACAAACGCGCAAATACGCTGCGTTTTTTTCCTGCATGCGCATTAAAATGCTTGAAAAAAACGCAGCGTTTGTATGCATTTGTATGCGTTTTTTTAATGCGTTTTTTTGCGGGAAAAACGCGCTGCAAAAAAAAGCAAGTGTGAAACTAGCCTCATAGAAGCATTTCACAACATACTGTACAGTTGTTCAGAGCGGCCTATTACGTTCACTAATCAAAGTCATTCTATGTGTAAGTGTGCGTGTGTAGCCCATTCACTATCTCCATCCATCCCTCACTCCCTCAAGATGGCTGGACCTTCATTGTAAATACACCATTGTAAATATACACCTGTACTTTGTATCTCCCCCACCTCATTGTAGATTGTAAGCTCTCACGAGCAGGGTCGTCTTATTTTGCTTTAATTATTGTATTGTTAACGTTGTTACTTATGACTTGTGTTTTGAAACTGTTAAAATGTAAAGAGCTGCGGAATATGTTGGCGCTATATAAATAAAGATTATTATTATTATTATTATATATTTCAACACCAGAGATATTCCACACAGATGTAATTAAATTGGAAAAGTAATATGAAGTAATCTACTACTTATTCGAGAGCCTTTTGATAAACGACATTCTTAGTTTTTCCTTCAGGTGCAAAGACGAACAGATTTTTGTCTGTTCCAACTCTTGAACAGGTCACATAAAGTTGACCATGAGAAAAGCATGGAGATTGTAAATCGATTCCAACTACTTTCAAGGACTGTCCCTGAGCCTTGTTGATGGACATAGCAAATGCCAGTCGAACAGGAAACTGGAGGCATTTAAAATCAAAAGGCAAATCAGATGGAATGAGAGGAATTGTTGGAATGAAAACATCTTCTCCTGTGTCACATCCTGTCAAAATGGTTGCCTCAATTACATGTGGAAACAGGTTCTTAATCAAGAGTCTTGTTCCATTACACAGCTTTGGTGGATCCAAATCTCTCAATAGCAGAATAGGTGCTCCAGGTTTTAGAAAGAGGTTGTGAGGAGGAAGTCCTTGTGGCTCCAAGGAATTGAGGAACTCAGTTGGATAAAATAATGCTTGAGCAGGGTCTATTACTGTATCCACTGACTTGTAGGTTGTGCACACAACTGGAAGGAGATTTAGAATTTGAAGATTGATCTTGTTGACGCTGTCATTTTTGGGAGCTAGAATAGCCCTTTCACACAGCCAGCCAGAATTTTTGAAGTGGAGTTGTTTGGAAAAACCTTTGCTTTCAACTCCTCAATGGAAGTCACAATGCAACAAAAGTTGCTTGGGAAGGTGATCTGTCCAGTGGTTGAGTTTACTGGTGCCTTGCCATCTCCAATAGTCAACAGCTGGCTCGAAAACAGTCCGGCAGAAACATTTCCTGTCATGTAGACCCTCATGTTTGACATTTTCTTTACATTTTCTTTACTTTTCTCCAAAGGTACAATGCTTTGAGACAGGCATTGAGTTCGTCTGCAGGGGTTGATCTTGGAATAACAGGTAGTGTTTGGCGGAAGTCACCTGCCAAAACAACAACTACTCCTCCCATGATATATTTGTTGCTATGCAGGTCTTGCAGCAGTCTGTCCACTGTTTCCAGAACCCTTTTGTGTGGCATGCTGCATTCATCCCAAATTATGGCACTGCATTTTTGAATCAATTTGGCCAGTCCTGATCCCTTGGCAATATTACACACGGGGCTGTCACTATGAGACAGGTTAAGTGGTAGTTTGAATGTCGAATGTGCTGTCCTGCCACCTTTTAAAAGCGTAGCTGCAATTCCAGAAGATGCCACTGCAAGTGCAATCTTTTTTTGTTGTCGAAATTTTGCCAGGAGCAAGTTGATTACAAATGTCTTTCCTGTTGCACCGGGAGCATCATGGAAGACAATCCTACCTTTGTTGGTTTCACTGAAACTTAAAATGTAGTTATAGGCGTCTCTTTGATCTGGTACCAATATTGGCTCGTTCTGAGACACAAATGCTGTCAGTTCATCAATATTGTAGTTTGTTTGTATGAAAATCTCCCTACACGTTTGGATGCCTTCAGGATTTCTTATTGGAGCAGGCAAACCAAGCAACTGTAAGGCTTTTCCTGAAATTGCTATGCACTGATCTTGAAGGAGCATTAAAGTTTCATTGAACATTTCCTCAGTGAAGTTGATGAGTTGCTGAGGATTTTCCCTTCTAATCTGCATGAGGATGTCCTCACTGGGATCAGTTTTGTACTTTGTCCAAATCTCAAGAGGATTTGAAATGCTACAGGTTGTTAGAATAATAGCAAAGCAGTGTCTTAGTCGCTTTGGGGTTTGTGTGGCTGCTGCTTCACTGAGGGTCATGTCCCAGTGTCCATCATTTTCCAGAAGTCCTTTTCTTTGGCAAGCTTCCCTGAATGCTTCACACACATGGCCTCCGACGGTCTTCAGGTCACAAAATGATGTAGGGCCTTTGACAACATGAAATACCATGCGCAGGTAGAAGCACTCTGCATTTGACAGATGAACAGTGTAGACGTGACCCAGAGTATCAGTTGCTTTCACCCCTGGATAGCCTTCAATATCAAGCCCCCATTTCCTCCATTCCAGTGTTTTTCTGGAGGCATTCCAAGTGTAGTACTTTGGTAAATCACAGTAGAGAATTGTTTTTGCAAAAGGGTCTTGTTGACACAGCTCAAAAAATGCCAAGAGGGTGGTCTTAGGTGGTGTTAGGAGCTGCTGCTGCAAGTTTGCTGGGTTAAAGTAAATTCTCTGTCCATTTTCCAAGTGCGCTCTCAGATGCACAACTGGTGGGTAGTGCTCATGAAAGGAGAATCCTAGTATTCTCCAAACAGCTTCATTGCTGCTTATGTACCTGCCCATCTGGAATGCCTCCACTTCATCAATAATAGGTCCATTTTTCTGCAGTTCAAAAACTGCTTGATCACTTCCTTTGTGGACATATTTACAGATATACTTGATTGATTTAACAGAGTGGCAAGATTCGACATTTATGTGGGCCTGGAAGATTTTTGAAGGCAAAGTGTTGTAAGGCACTACCCACCTGTTGTCAATTTCTATCTCTTGGAGTGATGATCCAACAAACATTTTGAGCTTTGCTGTGAAACAACCATCCCCTGGCTTTCTTCTTCAGTAGACTGGATATCCATCTTGTCCTGTTTGGGTTTCTTGGACCAGGGATCGTGGGTAATGCTTTGAACACCTGCCATCAATCATACAGGGAGAATTTTTGTTGAGACTCCAACACGGACCATGGATCATGTTTTTTGTGATGGTGTCAAACAGCAATGGGTCAATCTGAAGGTCTGGCAATTCGGCACTGATGATATTGTCAATTTCGGTAGGCTGTATTTTTTGCTTCAGCCAGATCAAGATGTGGGCGTGAGGAAGGCCTCTTTTTTGCCATTCAACTGAATACATCCAGCACTGCGTCTCACCATAAATATGTGATTTTGTGATGAGATTAGTCATTTTTGAAAGTTTCTGTTTGAAAACCCGAGCAATAAGGTCATGGCGATTCACCGTTTTTTGGCCCGGCAACAGGTGCCCTCTAATTTCCTCCCAGGCAGGATTGCAAGTAAAGGTGATGAAAAGATCTGGACGGCCATACTTTCTCACATAAGTCATTGCATCCTGTGTGTATTCATGCATGTGACGTGGGCTTCCAGTTACAGTTGATGGAAGAATAACCATTTTCCCCAACTCTTTTGGATTAGCATCATTTGCAACAGCATCTCTAAGGTGAATATATTCTTCTGCCCTGAGCTTCTTTTGATTTAGTCGGATCTATAAAAGATGTTCACTCTCAATCTTTGCATACATGTCAACAATAAATTGGTGGAAGAGGTGTTTGCATTTCAAGATGTGATTTTCCTCTGCAAATCTTGTCATGATCCTATATGCATAGAAGTCCATGGCAGACACTTTTTTTCCTGAAGGGTTGCCTGTTGTAGGATCTGTCTGAGGTATTCCAAAGTGATAGCCATCCTGTCCCTCTCAAAAGATGATGGGATATTGCAGTGCATCATAGGACCTGTGAGTTTCTGCTACTCGTTGCAAACTATTGTTCCTTTTCTGAAGCACAATGTCACGGCTTTGAAAATCATTACCTACAATCAAGATGGCAACCTCATCAAATGTGGGAGCATTGAAACGTTGCTGCTGTTCACCTTGTGGTGTTTTGTCACCTCGAATGACAACCTTGTAATCGTTATTTGGCATGCATTCAAGTGCAGTCTTGAAAAGTTGAACATATGAATTGTTGGAGTGAAGGAACTGCTGCAAAATAGTGACAATATCAAGGCGAGTGTTAGGAATTAAAGAGCATCTCCGCTGAGCCTCTGCTTCTGCATTTCTCATGAAGAAGAGTTGAAGAAATTGAGGTTCTTCTGCTTGTAATGGAAGCAGTGAGCCAATTGAGTGGTAAACCTGTCCTTGAACTTTAAATGTCGGCACAAATCCTGTTGTAAACATTTCTTTTGTTGCACCAAATGATGTCATTTGGAAGCAGGAGTTGTACTTCCTGATGTTGTCCAAGAAATGCTTTGATATTGTACTGGTACCTGTCAGAGACTTTAGGGGATCTGGTGGTGACAGAAGAGGTGGAAGTTTTATCTTGCCATTTGCACAGCATAAACCTGGCGGTTCATCTTTCCATTTCAGGGCACTGCAGTACATGCAGACCACATCCATTTTTCCTATCTGAACTTTAGGATTATCCTGATAGTATATGTCTGACTGGTAACAGAAGGCAGCATGTTTCAAATCTCCAACCATTTCCTGTGCCCTGGTGGAAGAAATAGCAATTCTCTTAGTGGCAAGTCGGCCTTCTCTCTGCTCAGAGGACTCATTGGCCCTTAAGGAAGCAACTCTTCTTCTCTTATCTGCAAGCCTCACTTCCCTCTCCTCAGAAAGTTCATTAGCCCTTGAGGAAGCAGCTCTTGTTTTCATGTCTGCAAGCCTCGCTTCCCTCTCCTCAGAAAGTTCATTGGCTCTTGAGGAAGCAGCTCTTGTTTTCATGTCTGCAAGCCTCGCTTCCCTCTCCTCAGAAAGTTCATTGGCCCTTGAGGAAGCAGCTCTTCTTCTCTTGTCTGCAAGCCTTGCTTCCCTTTGCTCAGAAAGTTCATTGGCTCTTGAGGAAGCAGCTGCTGTTCTCATGTGTGTCAGCCTTGTTTCTCGGTCTTCACATTTTTCATTCGCCCATAATGCAACTTTTCTTTTTGCATCAGCTGACATTCGTGCTATGGAAGTCCTTTTCTTATGAGGTATTATTGTTTTAAAAATATTCTGTAACTGGCAGTTTCTATATCCTCTCACATAGAGGTAATGTGACTGATATCAGCCTTTCCACCAACACACCCTAACTGACATGCTATTACCTCACACAATCTTTGTTATACTGAAAATGTCCTTTGTTGCCTATATTAACCACTCAGAGCTCAGATTAATTAACTGTAGCAAAATAGAAGCTAAGCTGTGATTGGTTGCTATTGGCAGCCTGATAAATCCCCAGCCAACAGGAAGCCCTCCCCCCTGGCAGTATATATTAGCTCACACATACACACAATAGACAGGTCATGTGACTGACAGCTGCCGTATTTCCTATTTTGTGCTTATTAATCTGATTTTTATTTTTGAAGGATAATAACAGACTTGTGTGTGTTTTAGGGCGAGTTTCATGTGTAAAGTTGTGTGTGTTGAGTTTTGTGTGGCAACATGCGTGTAGCAACTTTTTGTGTGTTGAGTTGCATGTGACAGGTTAGTGTAGCAAGTTGTGTACAGCAAGTTTTGCGCATGGAGAGTTTTATGTGTGGTGCGTTTTGAGCATGTGCAAGTTTTGTGTGAGGCAACTTTTGCATGTGTTGCAACTTTTGTGTATGTGGCAATTTTTCCGCGTGCAAGTTTTGCGTGTGGCGAGTTTTCCATGAAGTGAGTTTTGCACGTGTGGCGAGTTTTACGTGAGCCTAGTTTTGCATGTGGCGAATTTTGCACATGGCAAGTTTTGAATGGCGACTTTTGTGTTTCGAATTTTATGTGGCGAGGTTGGTGTATGTGTGGTGAAATGTGTGCTGAGGGTGGTATATGTCTTGAAGCACGTGGTAGTGTGTGGCGCATTTTGTGTGTGTGTTCATATCCGCATTTGTGGTGAGTATCCCATGTCAGGACCCCACTTTAGCAACTGTACGGTATATACTCTTTGGCGCCATCGCTCTCATTCTTTAAGTCCTCCTTGTTCACATCTGGCAGCTGTCAATTTGCCTCCAACACTTTTCCTTTCACTTTTTCCCCATTATGTAGGGGCAAAATTGTTTGGTGAATTGGAATGCGTGGGGTTAAAATTTCGCCTCACAACATAGCCTATGACGCTCTCGGGGTCCAGACGTGTGACCGTGCAAAATTTTGTGGCTGTAGCTGCGACGGTGCAGATATCAATCGCGGACATACACACATACATACATACATACACTTTTTCCCCATTATGTACCTAGGGGCAAAATTGTTTGGTGAATTAGAATGCGCGGGCTTAAAATTTCACCTCACAACATAGCCTATGGTTAGTTATAGCAAATTATATTTATCCTCCATCCCATAGTCCCGTGCCCATATACCCATCATACATATCCACGATCCCATAGTCCCATGCCCATATACCCATCATACATCCTCCATCCCATAGTCCCATGCCCATATACCCATCATACATATTCGCCATCCCATAGTCGAGTGCCCATATACCCATCACACATCCTTCATCTCATAGTCCCATGCCCATATACCCATCATACATATCCTCCATCCCATAGTCCTGTGCCCATATACCCATCATACATATCCGCCATCCAATAGTCCCATGCCCATATACCCATCATACATATCCTTCATCCCGTAGTCCAGTGCCCATATACCCATCATTAGTGTTGAGCGATATCATCCGATATCGTGAAATATCGGATCGGATTGGATCGGACCGATACCCAAAAAGTATCGGGTATCGCCGATTCCGATACTGGAAACCCATGAAAGTCAATGGGGCACAAATATCTGAATTAAAATAAACCCTTTCTTTCCTGGCACATCCAGTTCGGGAGGGGGGAAGAGTGTGGGCGGAAACTGTGCATGTGTGTGTGTGCGGGCGGGGTCTGTGTGGGCCTGCCGGGGGTCTGTGCGGGCCTGCCGGGGGTTGTGTGTGTGTGCAGGCATCATCCGATGGGACTACAAATCCCATCGGGCTGTGCCTGCTACAATGACAGTAATTGACACTTTAGCCAGTGATGGGACAGTAGTAGTCCCATCATCCGGCTAATGTGTTGAATGTAAAAAAAAAATATACATACTACATACTTGCTACATACATACTACATATATACAACATACTACATATTACATACATACTTCATATATACTACATTCATACAACATACATACATACATAATACATACATACTACATATATACTACATTCATACAACATACATACATACTACATACTACATACATACTACATTCATACAACATACATACATACTACATACATATATACTACATTTATACAACATACATACTACATATATACTACATTCATACATAGTACATACTACATACATACTACAGACACAACATACATACTACATACATACTACATACAATACATATATACAGACATACAGTACATATAACATAGAGTACATACTCACCATCACTTGTCACTTTGATCCCCGAAGCCAGTGTCATCTGTAAAAAATATTAAAATAACAAACAACCTATATACTCCCTGATCCGCAGAAATCCAAGAGTGTCCCACGATGATCTCCTGTGGAGAACAGCAGCATCAGCTGATGCGACCGCTCTCTAGGGGCCCCAGGAATACAATGATGGGAGGTAGGTATCCTTCTGCACTGTAAAAAAATAGTCCCTATTCTCACTTTTGGCATTGCTGTGTGAGGAAGTTCCCACGCAGCTTTTGCCATAAAGTGAGACCACTGAACTATAGTAACCTCTCAGTGATGCACTGCAGGAGATCGTCGTGGGACGCTCGTGGATTTCTGCGGATCAGGGAGTATATTGGTTGTTTGTTATTTTAATATTTTTTACAGTGAGAATGACACTGGCTTCGGGGATCAAAGTGACAAGTGATGGTGAGTATGTACTCTATGTTATATGTACTGTATGTCTATATGTATGTATTGTATGAATGTATTGTATGTAGTATGTATGTTGTATGTATGTTGTATATATGTAGCATGTTGTATGTATGTTGTATGTATGTAGTAAGTATGTAGTATGTATGTTGTATGAGTTTAGTATATATAAAGTATGTATGTAGTATGTATGTACAGTGGGGCAAAAAATTATTTAGTCAGTCAGCAATAGTGCAAGTTCCACCACTTAAAAAGATGAGAGGCGTCTGTAATTTACATCATAGGTAGACCTCAACTATGGGAGACAAACTGAGAAAAAAAAATCCAGAAAATCACATTGTCTGGTTTTTTTTCATTTTATTTGCATATTATGGTGGAAAATAAGTATTTGGTCAGAAACAAGCAATCAAGATTTCTGGCTCTCACAGACCTGTAACTTCTTCTTTAAGAGTCTCCTCTTTCCTCCACTCATTACCTGTAGTAATGGCACTTGTTTAAACTTGTTATCAGTATAAAAAGACACCTGTGCACACCCTCAAACAGTCTGACTCCAAACTCCACTATGGTGAAGACCAAAGAGCTGTCAAAGGACACCAGAAACAAAATTGTAGCCCTGCACCAGGCTGGGAAGACTGAATCTGCAATAGCCAACCAGCTTGGAGTGAAGAAATCAACTGTGGGAGCAATAATTAGAAAATGGAAGACATACAAGACCACTGATAATCTCCCTCGATCTGGTGCTCCACGCAAAATCCCACCCCGTGGGGTCAGAATGATCACAAGAACGGTGAGCAAAAGTCCCAGAACCACGCGGGGGGACCTAGTGAATGAACTGCAGAGAGCTGGATCCAATGTAACAAGGCCTACCATAAGTAACACACTACGCCACCATGGACTCAGATCCTGCAGTGCAAGACGTGTCCCACTGCTTAAGCCTGTACATGTCCGGGCCCGTCTGAGGTTTGCTAGAGAGCATTTGGATGATCCAGAGGAGTTTTGGGAGAATGTCCTATGGTCTGATGAAACCAAACTGGAACTGTTTGGTAGAAACACAACTTGTCGTGTTTGGAGGAAAAAGAATACTGAGTTGCATCCATCAAACACCATACCTACTGTAAAGCATGGTGGTGGAAACATCATGCTTTGGGGCTGTTTCTCTGCAAAGGGGCCAGGACGACTGATCCGGGTACATGAAAGAATGAATGGGGCCATGTATCGTGAGATTTTGAGTGCAAACCTCCTTCCATCAGCAAGGGCATTGAATATGAAACGTGGCTGGGTCTTTCAACATGACAATGATCCAAAGCACACCGCCAGGGCAACGAAGGAGTGGCTTTGTAAGAAGCATTTCAAGGTCCTGGAGTGGCCTAGCCAGTCTCCAGATCTCAACCCTATAGAAAACCTTTGGAGGGAGTTGAAAGTCCGTGTTGCCAAGCGAAAAGCTGCTCTAGAGGAGATCTGCATGGAGGAATGGGCCAACATACCAACAACAGTGTGTGGCAACCTTGTGAAGACTTACAGAAAACGTTTGACCTCTGTCATTGCCAACAAAGGATATATCACAAAGTATTGAGATGAAATTTTGTTTCTGACCAAATACTTATTTTCCACCATAATATCCAAATAAAATGAAAAAAAAACAGACAATGTGATTTTCTGGATTTTTTTTTCTCAGTTTGTCTCCCATAGTTGAGGTCTACCTATGATGTAAATTACAGACGCCTCTCATCTTTTTAAGTGGTGGAACTTGCACTATTGCTGACTGACTAAATACTTTTTTGCCCCACTGTATGTTGTATGAATGTTGTATATATGTAGTATGTATGGTTTTTTTTACATTCAACACATTAGCCGGATGATGGGACTACTACTGTCCCATCATTGGCTATTGTGTCAATCACTGTCATTGTAGCAGGCATAGCCCGATGGGACTTGTAGTCCTATCGGACGATACCTGCACACACACACAAACCCCCGGCAGGCCCGCACAGACCCCTGGCAGCCTGCTTAGACCCCCGGCAGGCCCACACAGTCCCCCGGCAGGCCCGCACAGACCCCCGGCAGCCCGCACAGACCCACGGCAGGCCCGCACAGACCACGCATCATGATGACATCATTTCAGCAGCCAATCACAGCCATGCCATTAGTTAACATGGCTAACACAACTGGCTCATTGCATTATGGGAACTTCCGATTCCAGTATTCGATATTGTAAAAATATCGTTACTCGGTATCGGAAATCCGATACAGCGAATATCGGCCGATACATGATATTTGCAGTATCAGAATGCTCAACACTACCCATCACACATCCTCCATCCCATAGTCCCATGCCCATATACCCGTCATACATATCCTCCATCCCATAGTCCAGTGCCCATATACCCATCACACATCCTCCATGCCATAGTCAACCATTATGACATCATAATGAGCGGCGGGGCTTGCAACCTATGATGACATCAGCATTGCCATGGCAACCATTATGACATCATAATGAGGGGCGGGGCTTGATACACACACACTTTTTCCCCATTATGTAGATAGGGGCAAAATTGCTTGGTGAATTGGAACTCTCGGGGTTACAATTTCACCTTACAACAAAGCCTAGGACACTCTCGGGGTCCAGACGTGTGACTGTGCCAAAATTTGTGGCTGTAGCTGCGACGGTGCGGATGCCAATCCCGGACATACATACATACATACAAACACTTGAGCTTTATATATTAGACTAGCTGAAGAGCACGGCGTTGCCTGGGCATAGTAACCAACTGTGGTTAGTTATAACAAATTATAATGATTATATTGCACATAAAAACCGTGTATCTAATCCTATCCTGTGCGATACTGACTGCTGAGCCATGTATCTAATCCTATTCTGTGTGATACTGTCTGCTGAGCCGTGTATCTAATACTATTCTGTGTGATACTGTGTGCTGAGCTGCATATCTAATCCTCTCCTGTGTGATACTGACTGCTGAGCTGTGTATCTAATCCTATCCTGTGTGATACTGCCTGCTGAGCCATGTGTCTAATCCTCTCCTGTGTGATACTGACTGCTGAACTGTGTATCTAATCCTATCCTGTGTGATATTGACTGCTGAGCCGTGTATCTAATCCTATCCTGTGTGATACTGGACTACCCCTGCAGTCTGTGTCAGAGGGTGGTCGGTGTTGGCACGGTAATAAATTGTGTTATTTCCAGCTTTACAGTAGGACGATAACACCATAGAAATGATAAGAATAATAAGCCTCAGTTACCACAACTGTCTACAAAGAAAACTGTTGCTGATAGCAACCAATCACGGCTCATCTTTTATCTTTTAAACACCTCTGGGACAGCGTGGCGAGTTTTGAGTGGCGACTTTTGTGTTTCGACTTTTATATGGCGAGGTTTTTGTATGTGTGGTGAAATGTGTGCTGAGGGTGGTATATGTGTTGAAGCACGTGGTAGTGTGTGGCGCATTTTGTGTGTGTGTTTATATCCCCGTGTGTGGTGAGTATCCCATTTCAGAGCCCCACCTTCGCAACTGTACTGTATACACTGTTTGGCGCCATCGCTCTCATTCTTTAAGTCCCCCTTGTTCACATCTGGCAGCTGTCAATTTGCCTCCAACACTTTTCCTTTCACTTTTTCCCCATTATGTAGACAGGGGCAAAATTATTTGGTAAATTGGAATGCTCGGGGTTAAAATTTCACCTCACAACATTGCCTATGACGCTCTCGGGGTCCAGATGTGTGACTGTGCAAAATGTTGTGGCTGTAGCTACGACGGTGCAGATGCCAATACATACATACACTTTTCCCCATTATGTAGATAGGGGCAAAATTGTTTGGTGAATTGGAATGCGGGGAGTTAAAATTTCACCTCACAGCATAGCCTGTGAAGCTCTCGGGGTCCAGACATGTGGCTTTGCAAAATTTTGTGGCTGTAGCTACGACGGTGCAGATGCCAATACATACGTACAATTTTTCCCCATTATGTATATAGGGGCAAAATTGTTTGGTGAATTGGAACGTGCGGGGTTAAAAATTTTCCTAAGAACATAACCTATGATTCTCTCGGGGTCCAGACATGTGACTGTGCAAAATTTTGTGGCTGTAGCTACGACGGTGCAGATGCCAATACATACACTTTTTCCCCATTATGTAGATAGGGGCAAAATTGTTTGGTGAATTGGAACGCGTGGGGTTAACATTTTGCCTCACAACATAGCCTATGACACTCTCGGGGTCCAGACGTGTGACTGTGCCAAATTTTGTGGCTGTAGCTGCGACGGTGCGGATGCCAATCCCGGACATACATACATACATACACACCCACATTGAGCTATATATATATATATATATATATATATATATATATATATATATATATAAATAAATGTTATATTAATTGCATTAATGGCTTGAATGTAATGTTGGTCTTTTTACCTGGTCTATATATGACCTGAGGTTAGTATCCTCAATAGTCAGAACCTCCCACTCCCGTCTCCAAGACTTTACACGTGCCGCGCCAATTCTTTGGAATGCACTTCCCAGGTCAATACGATTAGTCCCCAATCCCCACAATTTTAAGCGTGCCCTGAAAACACATTTATTCAGACTGGCCTATCGCCTCAACACATTAACCTAATCTATCCCTGTGTGGCACAGCCAAAAGTTTTACCATAACCAGATTTCCCGCATCATGTTCCCACATGCTTTATGCATCCATTAGCCCTCTGTGTCTGTACTGTTACACACTTAACATTATGGCTGGTCCATACAATCAGGGCAACTGTTACCACCCACCTTTCGTGTCTACCTCTTTCCTCATAGACTGTAAGCTTGCGAGCAGGGCCCTCATTCCTCTTGGTATTTGTTATATTCTACTGTATGTGATTATTGTTATGCTGTAATGTCTATTGTCTGTACAAATCCCCTCTGAAATGTAAAGTGCTGCGGAATATGTCGGCGCTATAAAAATAAAATTTATTATTAATTTATTATTATATGTAATTCTGATGCCTCAAATTTGTCATTGTTTGTGTCCTTCTATATATACTCTTTGTCCATATGATGACATTTTATAATCTTACATATACAATTTTATGATTGAATTAATAAAATATTATATTTGATATTATTCAATTGAGGTTCTTTTGCTCCTAATTGTTGTTGTCTCCAATCATTATTACGGGAGTATACCTGTTACTTACTAATCAGTATTGTGGCATTGGTGTTTTTATTTGTGTTTTTTTATAATTATATACATATGGAATATTGGAAAAATGGAACTGCAATATTGCTATAGAAAAATTACAGTAAAAGGAAAGTACTTAGCTCATAAATTGGTTACTATATGTGAGCCCAATAGCCATCGTCAAGGTGTACCTTATTGTTGGGTCCCTGACCTAACGACACCTCTCCTTTGCTGAAAAGCCTACAATTTATAGAGAGGGATGGTACCAGCTAATTAAAATCACCTTTGGCTGATGTGAGTAGGTGTTTTTACAAGTTTTACATTGACAAAAATTATGATTTTCCCAGTAGAGAACAGTTAGGCAATCAGGCAGGCTTGTCTGACTGCAGAAAAATGTAAGGTTATGCTCAAGACAAGGATATTTATATAAAATGGTGAATTAAATTAGAACTCCCATCAAAGCTTTTATCGTCTTACTATATTGCAAATAATGTAGGGGCCATCATACTGTATGGAGGGATGTAATGGTCATTATACTGAATGGAGGGTCATTATACTATGTGGAGGGCTGTGTCAGGGCCATCATACTGTCTTGGTGTCACTGTGGGGGTATCAAACTTTGCGGGGTGGCAAGTAATGTGGGGTCATCAAACTATGCGCCTGGGGGGTGCTGTGTAGGAATTAACTGTGGTGGTATCATACTGTGTTTGGGTGGAACTTTTAGGGGCATCATAATTTATGGGGGCCATGAAAGGGGTATCTCAATGCATGGGAAAGCTAAGGGCTTCAATAGAAGGAAAATTACTTTGTAAGGGGTGCATAGTTGTGAGATATGCTCTTCTGTGATCCCGCCAAATTTTACTTTCTTTCTCTTTTTATTATTGCGGAGGGGTGAAGTGGACCTGAATTGAAACTTTTGGTAAGGGGCCCCATCATTTCTATGTATGCCCTGCTTGCTGCTAGCATGTAAACTCAGCTTTGCTTGACCCTACATGTGAGGGTATGTGCACTCGTTGCGGATTTGCTGCGGATCTGCAGCAGATTTGCCGCTGCGGATTCGCTGCAGGTCTGCAAGTGATTTACAGTATAATGTTATTCTACGGGGGAAAAAATTTGCTGTGCGCATGCTGTGGAAAAATCCACTCGGAAACACTATAGATAAGCCCCAATCTAACCTGAAAGATAAGAAAAATAACTTTTATTATACTCACTCGGGGGGAGCGGTCCGGTGCGGTCCGGTCCGATGGGTGTCTCAGGTCCAGGTCAGGCACCTCCCATCTTCTTGTGACGCCTACTGCTTGCTTCATCACTCCCCAGCATTGTGCTCCTGCACAGGTGTACTTCTCTGCCCTCTTGTGGGTAGAGCAAATTCCTGCAGTGCACAGACACTGGACCTCTCTGACTTTTCCCGACACCTATGCACTGCAGTACTTTGCTCTACCCTCAACAGGGCAGATCAGTACGCCTGCGCAGGAGCTCAATGCTGGGGTGGTATGAAGCAAGCAGGAGGGCGGTGTCGCAAGAAGATGGGAGGCGCCAGACCCAGACCTGCGACACCCATCAGACCAGACCCCACCAGACCGACCTCCTGGGTGAGTATAATAAAACATAATTTTCTTATCTTGCAGGTCAGATCGAGGGCTTATCTACAGCGTTATAAAATGCTGTAGATAAGCCCTGAAAAGAAGTGGCTGCATATTATAGCGGCCAAAACAGGTGACAGGTTCCCTTTAATGACCAAGCCAATTTTTACAATTTTGACCACTGTCACTTTATGAGATTATAGCTCTGGAACGCTTCAACGTATCACACTGATTCTGAGTTTGTTTTTTCATGACATATTATACTTCATGATAGTGGTAGAATTTCTTCGATATAACTTGCGTTTATTTGTGAAAAAAAAGGAAATTTGTTAAAAATTTTGTAAATTTTGCAATTTTCAAATTTTTAATTTTTGTACACTTAAATCAGACAGTGGTGTCACACAAAATGGTTAATAAATAACATTTCCCAAATGTCTATTTAAAGTCAGTACAATTTTCGAAGCATAATTTTTTTTGTTAGGACGTTATAATGGTTGACCAGCGATTTCTCATTTTTCCAACAAAATTTACAAAACCATTTTTTTAGGGACCGCCTCACATTTTAAGTGAGTTTGGGGGTCAATATAACAGAAAATACCCCAAAGTGATGCCATTATAAAAACTGCACCCCTCAAGGTGCGCAAAACCAGATTCAAGAAGTTCATTAACCCGTCAGATGCTTCACGAGAACTAAAGCAATGTGGATGAAAAAATGAACATTTTACTTTTTTCACAAAAAAATTTACTTTGGAACCAAATTTTTTTATTTTCACAAGGGTATTTGGAGAAAATGCACCACAAGTTTGTTTTGCAATTTCTCCTGAGTATGTCAATACCCCTTATGCCACTGTTTGGGCGCATGGCAGGGCTCAGAAGGGAGGGAGCAAAATTTGACTTTTTGAACACAAAAATGGCAGGAAAAATGGTGGGCACCATGTCACATTTGGAGACCCCCTGAAGTACCTGAACAGTGGAAGCCCCCCAATTCTAACTCCAACCCTAACCCCAACACACCCATAATCCTAATCCCAACCCTAACCATAACCCTAACCCCAACACCCCCCAACCCTAATTCCAACCCTAACCATAACCCTTACCACAAACTTTTAGCCCAAACTTCCCACGCAGCAATGGCATAAAGTGAGACTAGGGACTTTTTTTTTTTTAAAGTGGCGGAGGAATACAGTGCGGAAGGATACCTACCTTCCGTCATTGGATTCCTGCAGCCCGTAGAGAACGGCAGCAACAGCTGATGCTGCAGTTCTCTACCCAAGATCGTCGTGGGACACACTCGTGGACTGCTTCGGATCATGGGTGAGTATTTTTGTGGTTTGTTATGTTAATATTTATTCCGTAAAAGACAATGGCTTCGGGGAACAATGTGACAAGTATTGGTAAGTATGTTACTCTATGTTATATGTACTGTATGTCTATGTATGTATTGTATGAATGTATTGTATGTAGTATGTATGTAGTATATATGTGGTATGTATGTAGCATGTAGTATGTATGTAGTATGTATGTAGCATGCATGTAGCATGCAGTATGTATGTAGCATGCATGTAGTATATATGTAGTATGTATGTAGCATGTAGTATGTATGTAGTATGTATGTAGTATGTATGTGGTATGTATGTAGCATGTAGCATGCATGTAGTATGTATGTAGTATATATGTGGTATGTATGTAGCATGTAGTATGTATGTAGCATGCAGTATGTATGTAGCATGCATGTAGTATATATGTAGTATGTATGTAGCATATATGTAGTATGTATGTAGCATGTAGTATGTATGTAGCATGCAGTATGTATGTAGCATGCATGTAGCATATATGTAGTATGTATGTAGTATATATGTAGTATGTATGTAGCATGTAGTATGTATGTAGCATGCATGTAGTATATATGTAGTATGTATGTAGCATGTAGTATGTATGTAGCATGCATGTAGTATGTATGTAGTATGTATGTAGTATATATGTAGTATGTACAGTGCCTACAAGTAGTATTCAACCCCCTGCAGATTTAGAAGGTTTACACATTCGGAATTAACTTGGCATTGTGACATTTGGACTGTAGATCAGCCTGGAAGTGTGAAATGCACTGCAGCAAAAAAGAATGTTATTACTTTGTTTAATTTTTTTTTAAATTGTGAAAAGTTTATTCAGAGGGTCATTTATTATTCAACCCCTCAAACCACCAGAATTCTGTTTGGTTCCCCTAAAGTATTAAGAAGTATTTCAGGCACAAAGAACAATGAGCTTCACATGTTTGGATTAATTATCTCTTTTTCCAGCCTTTTCTGACTATTTAAGACCCTCCCCAAACTTGTGAACAGCACTCATACATGGTCAACATGGGAAAGACAAAGGAGCATTCCAAGGCCATCAGAGACAAGATCGTGGAGGGTCACAAGGCTGGCAAGGGGTACAAAACCCTTTCCAAGGAGTTGGGCCTACCTGTCTCCACTGTTGGGAGCATCATCCGGAAGTGGAAGGCTTATGGAACTACTGTTAGCCTTCCACGGCCTGGACAGCCTTTGAAAGTTTCCTCCCGTGCCGAGGCCAGGCTTGTCCGAAGAGTCAAGGCTAACCCAAGGACAACAAGGAAGGAGCTCCGGGAAGATCTCAAGGCAGTGGGGACATTGGTTTCAGTCAATACCATAAGTAACGTACTCCATCGCAATGGTCTCCGTTCCAGACGAGCCCGTAAGGTACCTTTACTTTCAAAGCGTCATGTCAAGGCTCGTCTACAGTTTGCTCATGATCACTTGGAGGACTCTGAGACAGACTGGTTCAAGGTTCTCTGGTCTGATGAGACCAAGATCGAGATCTTTGGTGCCAACCACACACGTGACGTTTGGAGACTGGATGGCACTGCATACGACCCCAAGAATACCATCCCTACAGTCAAGCATGGTGGTGGCAGCATCATGCTGTGGGGCTGTTTCTAACCCAGGGGGCCTGGCCATCTGGTCCGCATCCATGGGAAGATGGATAGCACGGCCTACCTGGAGATTTTGGCCAAGAACCTCCACTCCTCCATCAAGGATCTTAAGATGGGTCGTCATTTCATCTTCCAACAAGACAACGACCCAAAGCACACAGCCAAGAAATCCAAGGCCTGGTTCAAGAGGGAAAAAATCAAGGTGTTGGAGTGGCCTAGTCAGTCTCCTGACCTTAACCCAATTGAAAACTTGTGGAAGGAGCTCAAGATTAAAGTCCACATGAGACACCCAAAGAACCTAGATAACTTGGAGAAGATCTGCATGGAGCAGTGGGCCAAGATAACTCCAGAGACCTGTGCCGGCCTGATCAGGTCTTATAAAAGACGATTATTAGCTGTAATTGCAAACAAGGGTTATTCCACAAAATATTAAACCTAGGGGTTGAATAATAATTGACCCACACTTTTATGTTTAAAATTTATTAAAATTTAACTGAGCAACATAACTTTTTGGTTTGTAAGATTTATGCATCTGTTAATAAATCCTGCTCTTGTGTGAAGTTTGAAGGCTCTAACTTATTTGCATCTTATCAAACCTGCTAAATCTGCAGGGGGTTGAATACTACTTGTAGGCACTGTATGTAGCATGTAGTATGTATGTAGCATGCATGTAGTATATATGTAGTATGTATGTAGCATGTAGTATGTATGTAGCATGCATGTAGTATGTATGTAGTATGTATGTAGTATATATGTAGTATGTATGTAGCATGTAGTATGTATGTAGCATGCATGTAGTATATATGTAGTATGTATGTAGTATGTATGTAGTATGTATGTGTTATGTATGTAGTATGTATGTAGTATGTATGTAGTATATATGTGGTATGTATGTAGTATGTATGTAGTATGTATGTAGTATGTATGTAGCATGTAGTATGTATGTAGCATGCATGTAGTATGTATGTAGTATTTTTTTTTTTTTTTTTAACATTTAACACATTAGCCGGATGATGGGACTACTACTGTCCCATCATTGGCTAATGTGTCAATCACTGTCATGGTAGCAGGCATCGCCAGATGGGACTTGTAGTCCCATCGGACGATGCTTGCACAGACCCCCGGACATCAGCACAGCCCCCCGGCAGGCCGGCACAGACCCCCACAGGGTGCACAGACCACCGGCAGGCCGGCACAGCCCCCCGGCAGGCCGGTACAGACCCCGGGCAGTCCACACAGCCCCCCGGCAGGCCGGCACAGCCCCCCGGCAGGCCGGCAGAGACCCCCGGAAGGCCCGAAATGACGGCGCATCATGATGCGCACACACCGCGCATCATGATGACGTCAGGCTGTCAATCAACTTTGAACTTCCGATTCCGATGCCGACTTCCGATATTGAAAAAATATCGGAAGTCGGTATCGGAATTCCGATACAGCAAGTATCGGCCGATACCCGATACTTGCGGTATCGGAATGCTCAACACTAGCGGTTGCCGTTATACCGTTAATAACGGTGATCACAACACTGGGGTCAGTAAAAACCAACCCAAATCATGTTTAATGGGGTCTCGGCTGCCTCACGTAACCAAGACCCCAGAGAATTTCCAACTCTGGAGGGCGGTATACACTTATGTCTCAACGCCATTAAAAACGGCGCTGAGGCATAAGTACCCTTAACTGCTCCGTTAGTCATATCGCTGGTTGTTAATGGGTTAAAATCTAAAATTAATTACAGTAAACACTGTAAAAGAAAAAAAATTCAAACACCAAAATTGTATTTTTTGGGCATCACATTTCCCTAGAAAATGCAATATGAAACAATTGCATTTAACCCAAAATGCTATAAGTATTTTTTTTTCAGCTCACGACACCCATCGATGTAAAAATAAAAATGTCACAGATCTCGAAAAATGACAGAAGCCAAATTTTTTTTTGCACAAAGTTCTACATTTTTTTTCAACTTTTAAATACAAAAAGTAATACAAGGAAGTTTCCTATTGTCATAATAACACTGACCTGGAGAATCTTGACTTCAGAATCTTTTTACAGCATAATCGACACCATAAAAACATAACAGCAAAAACTGTTGCACACTTTGCAGTTTTTTCATCACTTTATCTCTGTTAGAATTTGTTTCCCGTTTTTCAGTACATTATATGCTGAAATGCAAAACTGCAAATCATCCTGCAATTAACAAGCCCAACCATGGTTTTGTCAACAGAAAAATTATGTTATGTCTAATAGAAGAAGGGGAGGAGAAAAAGATAATATAAAAATGAAAAATTACCCAGGCGGTGAAGGGTTAGGTAACAAAAAAAAGTCCCTAGAGCATGTACTGTATGAACATCAGTTTGAAATAAACAATCCTCATCATTGGCCTTTGTTACTTGCCACTGCATCTAATAATGTCATACAGTCACGATACATTGCTTATCGAAAGTGACCACCTCCAGTATACTGGAATTACTGTCCTGACTTCTATGATGTCTATATTGGTATGGTCAACTGATTAGTATGACTCTAATGAATTAAAGGGACTGTCCCACCAGGTATTTACCACTTAATCTGAGAGCAGCATAAAGTAGAGACAGAGACCCTGACTCAAGCCATGTGTCACTGGACAATGATATGTAGTTTTTATAAAATACAAGTTTAATCAGCAGGAGATTATCACAAGAGGATGAGTAAACCTGCTGCCATGTAGTCAAGCAAGGGGTTATACAAAGCTCAACATTCCGAGAACTAGAAAATCGACAGCAGATGAACCAGTGATTTTATCAAAACTGCAGCAAGCAACCCAGCAAGTGATACATTGATGGAATCAGGATGTCTGTGCCTACATTGTGCTGCTCTCAGGTGTGGTAGCAAAAACCTGGTGACCGATTCCCTTTAATATAGACATTGAAGGGAAAGCTGACACAGAGGAGTGGTCACCATTATCATCTATTTGTTAGGATACCAATCTCTGTGTTAGATATAGATAATATCTGAATATCCCTGAGTAAAGTAAGTTTGAGGCAGCAATAAACAAAACATTAATAATATTGCAATATTTTGCAGACCATACTGTGTTATCAATCATTATGGCCTTCATTGATATAAGACATTTCGTCAGAATTCTGGCATAAATTGCTTTGAAAAGTTGCAAAATGTTGGTGCAAGCCGGAGTAATGCAAACGTTTAGTGAGAGTTGGAGTTTTTTCACTTTAGTTTCTTCCAACTTCCATCAAAATTGGCAGAGCCGGGGTGTGAAGGGGCGCAACAGGGGTGTGATGACATTTGTCACATTTTTAATTTTTTTTTTCAGTAAAGTATTGATTTTAATGATAGGTTTGATCTAATTGCAAGTGAACCAAATTATTCAAAAAGATCATTACTCCTCTCTTAGTACAAGTTTTTAAGAAGCA
Source organism: Dendrobates tinctorius (assembly GCF_039654945.1). NCBI lineage: Eukaryota > Metazoa > Chordata > Amphibia > Anura > Dendrobatidae > Dendrobates > Dendrobates tinctorius. Next base: position 36,974,362 of record NW_027361698.1, read on the forward strand.
TGAATATCAGTTGGATTGCAGACACAGAACAAATTTTAGGAAATGAACGGATCCTATACTGAATGATTTTATTTCCGTTTTGCCATCTCAATATGGATCCAAAAAAACTCAAATAATTACTGAATGTGTGAACATAGCATACTCTGGGAGCTCAGGAAAGATATCTGAACACCAACCCATTTGGCAATGAGGGCAGAAGTAGAGGCTTTAACTGGAAGGATCGGTTAACTCAAGTGTTAGCATAATGCCCCCTTTTTAGATTGGCAAACATGAATCATATTTCTTAGGCTATAATAACCAATACCAGACAACCCAACGTGCCAATGTAATGGTAATGTATGCAATCCTATTTTGGATTAGACTTTACATATCTGAAATGATCACTTGATCAACAGCCAAAATCAAGTGTAACATAAAGAAAATGTGTAAACCTCAAACAAAAATTGTCTATTTTTCTTTCTTATTCCTAGTTTAACAATGATTGTTAGTAGCTGCCAGTAGACAAAGAATGCAACCACAAGAGCTGGCTTCTCCACAAATCTTAATATTTAAGAGGAAGTACAGTTTGTCTTATATGTTCAGCCAGTGGTTTTGTTTAACTTCCTTTCTCGTACCAAAAGAAAACCACTTTATGACGACATTACAATAATTCTGCTTAAGCTTATTCAAAGAGTGAAAAAGGGCAGTCTTACTCTTTCTTCTCCATTTCCTCTAGTATTACAATCAGTAAGCATTCTTTATTTGTGGCTTGTAAAGAATACTTCATTTAAGTAGTCCAACAAGCCAATGTAATAGGAAAAGCTTTGAAGTACATTTTTAGTTACCATTCTAAATACTGTATTTCATTATATTTTCTAGCAATTTCAAATTAAATTGCAATTGACCACAATATATCAAATTATGTTTAAAAAGGCAACATTATTTTCAAAAATTCTGAGTAGCCAGAAATGATCACCATGAAGTTTTGAGTTACCTTCAGGAATTCTTCCTGGCGTGCCTTTGCTTCTTATAATATTGGCCCTAATTTGTGTGTTTGTTTAACCCCTTCACATTTGACGCATCTATACCTTATGGTCAGATAGGGGTCCATGACCGATGATATATAGGTACGTCATCGCAATTGCGCATACATGATAACCGAGCCCCGGCTTTCACAGTCAGCCAGGAGCAGTGACTGCACCGCTCCAAGCTATTTAACCTTGCCTGCCTTACAGTTCCATCAGTGGAAAAATAAAAAAAAATTAGCTCTCAGAATACAGCGAGGCAAAAATAATTATTTTCTCCATAAAATAGGTTTAATTGTGCAAAAGCGGCAAAAAATTATATAAATGAGGTAACGCTGTAATTATACTGACCTGAAGAATAAAGTTGTCTTATCACTTTTACCACACGTTGAACGGTATTTAAACTTCAAAAAAGGTTTGTGAAAGCATTCAAATAATGTTATGTGCCCAAAAATGGCACCAATAAAAAAGTCAACTTGTCCTGCAAAAAGCAAGTCCTCGCATGAAAAAAAAAAAAATTCCCCGGTTTCCTTCAATATGAACAGCATCCAAGAACTTGCTCAACACTTGCAAGGGTTAACTTTGGAAGTAGCCAGCCTGCAACAGCACATGAGTAATTACCCTGGAGCATGCTCTGGAGAACCAAAAGGTAGGATTACCTGATTTTTTTTCTGGTAAACGGCAGGAATTTTTTACGTTTAAAAATGCATGTTTACTATATTTTCGGCTCAGACCTGGATCCTCAGGGAGTGAATCACAGCATGTGGGGATAATTATGTCTTTATTGTGAAGTGAGCCCCAAGTCTGGGCATTTTCTTTACGTCCTGAAGATCCTTATTTGGCTTCAGTAAAAGCATTTTTTACTGCTATGGGGTTGTTATATGATGATCCTGATCGGGTCACATCAGCTGAGGCAGAGCTCAGACGGCTTAAACAGGGTTCTGGTGATGCTGAGAGGTATTGCACCCTGTTCAGACGATTGTCCGCCGAGGTCAGGTGGAATGACCCAGTGCTCAAGAGTCAGTTTTTAGCAGGTTTGAGTGAAAGGGCTAAAGATTTGTTCATTGCATATCCTGCACCTGCTACTTTGGAAACTGCTATGCAGTTAGCTATCTGTGTGGATAGAAGATTGAGAGACAGGCAGAATGAAGAGAAGACTCTTATAATGCTGGACTCAGTCTCCCGGGATAGCCCCGACGACAGCGGGGAACTGATGCAACTTGGGGTGATGTCCTCTCGTTCCCAGGAGAGGGAGAGGAGGTTCTCTGAGTGGCTATGCTTGTATTGTGGTAAGGCTGACCATTTTATTAAGCAATGCGAGGTTCGCATAAGGAAAGAAAAAAAAGGTCAGTAGGAGCAACACTCCCTTTCGTATTGTGTTTTTACGCTCCGCAGGAGTTTTTTTTTCTGGTAATACCACCTGTCGTGGTCAGTCCATTGATTTTCAGGTAATGGTGGATTGTGGTTCTGCACTTAATTTGATTGCTCAACAATTTCTAGATAAATATAAGTTTGATTATGAACCATTATCATCTTCTTTTCCTGTTGTGGCAATTGATAACACTCCCCTGGAGTATGGGTGCAATTCTCGAAAAGTCACTGGGTTCCCACTTATTGTGAATATGGAACATCAGGAGTGTATAGACTTGTTTGTATTTGCTAATTTGCCTGTTCCAGTCATCCTGGGTTTACCCTGGTTAAAAATGCACAATCCTTTGCTGGACTGGTCGTCTAGTACTATAAGGTCCTGGGGTCAAGGGTGTTATGGTAAATGTTGTAATGTTCACATTGCTGCTGTTGTGAAGAGGGAGCTACCTGAAGCCATTCAGGATTTCTGGAAGGTATTTTCAGAAGTTGAGTCGCAAGCTCTACCACCCCATAGAGATTACGATTATGCTATTGAGTTCGTCCCAGGTGCTACACTCCCTTAAAGTCATTAATTTAGGGAGGCCTTAAAGGAATTTTCTACAGACTAAATTAGAAGCAGGTCATATAAGACCCTCTAAGTCCCCTGTTGCTGTAGGATTTTTTTGTCAAAAAAAGGATGGGGGCCTTAGGCCATGTCTGGATTTCCGGGAGATTAATAATCCATACCCATTGCCACTTATTCTGGATTTGTTTAACCAACTAACTGGAGCTAAGTGGTTCTCTAAGATTGTGGGTCGCCCTCCCAGGGCTGTGGGATACTCGGGAGCGGGCTGGCAACTTAGGGGGGGAAGGTGTCACAGCAGCAGTGACCCGGTCCGTGGCCCTGGGCGCCCAATGTAAAAAGGGGAATTGAATGGTGGAATGTAGTTGGTTAAATGAATAGTTCGTGATGCCTCCTGTGGTGTTCGGCAATGGAGATGTAAGCCAACGCTGCAGATAGATCCTCTGGGACAGATGGTGTGGTTCAGCAATGATGTTATAGCCCTCCACAGGTAGGGCTGTAGTCCCAGGGCAGAGTAAGTGAAGTGACACATAGATGGTGTAGTGTCTGGCGCAAGGGATGCGGCAGTGCTGGGCAGGTTCTCGCAGGAATGAGTGGAGGACACCAGGGCATGTAGTTCCAAAGCTTTACTCACAGTCTGTTGTACAAACAGGTGCCTGCCTCCGTGCCGTGTCCTCCGGGTCAGGGACTCAGTCAACCTCCAGGCCAGATGGAACACTCCTTTCCAACACTCTGCCAACATGTGCCTTTCTGAACGTCTCCTCTTATAGCGCCTTTAAATGAAGTACTCCTAGTACTGAGTTACACTGGAGTTCCTCCTGTCCGATGTTCCTATGAACTCTACTTGTACGGCAGACAGCTGTAGCCTGCTTCGGGGACTCCTTGCTACTGAGTCCCGGCTCACTATCCAGTTGCTGTTGTGCCCCCAAGTCTGGTGTGGGAATAAAGTGGTCACTACTTCTATTCCTCCGGTGTCTGCTGCAGGACCATTAGTATCCATACAACTTTGGGGACCGGGCCCCGGCCTTGAACTTCTAGGAAGGGTTCTCTCCTAACCCACGCAAAACAGAAGCCGCGGAGACACCATCACAAGTCTCTCAACGCAAGCAATGACTAGCCAGGTCTTTCACCGGGAAGGAACAACCACGGGAAGGGCAGTCTCCAATGAAGGAAACCACCTATGCCAAAACATGGTATCCATCCACAGACAGCTGTTTTGGGGTATTTGCCCCTCATCAGTGTGGAGTAGGAAACTGGCTAGTAGGAGCAATGCCTAGTGGAAGACTGTGAGAAATGAGGATGATTGACCTCATGGAGATCAACATCCAACACTGCGGAGACACCATCACGTGTTTCTCAACGCAGTGATTCTAGAGCATTGCCCCCATCCCTTATGGGAAATATGTAAAACATGCAAAACAGAAGCTGCGGAGACACCATCACATGTTTCTCAACGCAAGCAATGACTAGCCAGGTCTTTCACCGGGAAGGAACAACCACGGGAAGGGCAGTCTCCAATGAAGGAAACCACCTATGCCAAAACATGGTATCCATCCACAGACAGCTGTTTTGGGGTATTTGCCCCTCATCAGTGTGGAGTAGGAAACTGGCTAGTAGGAGCAATGCCTAGTGGAAGACTGTGAGAAATGAGGATGATTGACCTCATGGAGATCAACATCCAACACTGCGGAGACACCATCACGTGTTTCTCAACACAGTGATTCTAGAGCATTGCCCCCATCCCTTATGGGAAATATGTAAAACATGCAAAACAGAAGCTGCGGAGACACCATCACATGTTTCTCAACGCAAGCAATGACTAGCCAGGTCTTTCACCGGGAAGGAACAACCACGGGAAGGGCAGTCTCCAATGAAGGAAACCACCTATGCCAAAACATGGTATCCATCCACAGACAGCTGTTTCGGGGTATTTGCCCCTCATCAGTGTGGAGTAGGAAACTGGCTAGTAGGAGCAATGCCTAGTGGAAGACTGTGAGAAATGAGGATGATTGACCTCATGGAGATCAACATCCAACACTGCGGAGACACCATCACGTGTTTCTCAATGCAAGCATAGGTGGTTTTCTTCATTGGAGACTGCCCTTCCCGTGGTTGTTCCTTCCCGGTGAAAGACCTGGCTAGTCATTGCTTGCGTTAAGAAACATGTGATGGTGTCTCCGCGGCTTCTGTTTTGCATGTTTTACATATTTCCCATAAGGGATGGGGGCAATGCTCTAGAACCACTGCGTTGAGAAACACGTGATGGTGTCTCCACAGTGTTGGATGTTGATCTCCATGAGGTCAATCATCCTCATTTCTCACAGTCTTCCACTAGGCATTGCTCCTACTAGCCAGTTTCCTACTCCACACTGAGGGGCAAATACCCCGAAACAGCTGTCTGTGGATGGATACCATGTTTTGGCATAGGTGGTTTCCTTCATTGGAGACTGCCCTTCCCGTGGTTGTTCCTTCCTGGTGAAAGACCTGGCTAGTCATTGCTTGCGTTGAGAAACATGTGATGGTGTCTCCGTGGCTTCTGTTTTGCATGTTTTACATATTTCCCATAAGGGATGATGGCAATGCTCTAGAATCACTGCGTTGAGAAACGCGTGATGGTGTCTCCGCAGTGTTGGATGTTGATCTCCATGAGGTCAATCATCGTCATTTCTCACAGTCTTCCACTAGGCATTGCTCCTACTAGCCAGTTTCCTACTCCACACTGATGAAGGGCAAATGCCCCGAAACAGCTGTCTGTGGATGGATACTGTTGTGAGTTCATTTTCCCCTTCACTACTGAGGCCCGAGGAACTCCCTCTTCTGGTGAAGAAAGGAAGTGAGCCTGATTGTCAAACACCTGGGGCTGATGATGATGACTGCTGAGTGGAGTTAATGACTGGATATAAGGCTGCCGACGCCCTTCTGGTCTGCGGGTGCTTTCTCTGTGGACTTCTAGGAAACCAGTCTGATTCCTGCTCATCTAAAGCTAAGATTTCTGCTTTGCCTTTTTGCATTAGTGTTTTGTTTTCCTTGCTTTTCTGGATTCTGCCATTCCCTGCTGGGGTGAGCTGAATCTCCTTTTGCCTGTTGCTCTGTCTTCAGAATATTCCTGAGTACTGACATAGCTTTTTTGAAGCCTAGCGTCTTCAGGGCCTTTTTACTGTCAGTTTGTTGGCTCTTATTTTCATAGGGTTTTTCACGGATTGCAGACAGCAGCCTTCCTGTCCTTTCCTATCTAAGCTAGCGTGGGCCCCATCTTTGCTCAGTCTATATTTCTGTCTGTGTTTTGTTCTTTCTTCTTGCTTCACCGTCATTATATGTGGGGGGGCTGCCTTTTGCTTTGGGGTCTGCTCTGGGGCAGTTTAGATTTCCCTTTCTGTCTTTAGGCTATGTAGTCCTCCGGCTGTGATCGAGGGGCCTAGGGCATCGTAGGAGCCCCTCACGGCTACTGCTAGTTGTGTTGATAGGTTCAGGGGTCTGCAATCCGATAGCTGCCAACTTCTCTGGTTTTCTGGACTTAGCTAGCATTTCTATTTTTGCCTCCTACGGTGACTCAATCATAACAGGATACCATGTTTTGGCATAGGTGGTTTCCTTCATTGGAGACTACCCTTCCCGTGGTTGTTCCTTCCCGGTGAAAGACCTGGCTAGTCATTGCTTGCGTTGAGAAACATGTGATGGTGTCTCCGCGGCTCCTGTTTTGCATGTTTTACATATTTCCCATAAGGGATGGGGGCAATGCTCTAGAATCACTGCGTTGAGAAACACGTAATGGTGTCTCCGCAGTGTTGGATGTTGATCTCCATGAGGTCAATCATCCTCATTTCTCACAGTCTTCCACTAGGCATTGCTCCTACTAGCCAGTTTCCTACTCCACACTGATGAGGGGCAAATACCCCGAAACAGCTGTCTGTGGATGGATACCATGTTTTGGCATAGGTGGTTTCCTTCATTGGAGACTGCCCTTCCCGTGGTTGTTCCTTCCCGGTGAAAGACCTGGCTAGTCATTGCTTGCGTTGAGAAACATGTGATGGTGTCTCCGCGGCTCCTGTTTTGCATGTTTTACATATTTCCCATAAGGGATGGGGGCAATGCTCTAGAATCACTGCGTTGAGAAACACGTGATGGTGTCTCCGCAGTGTTGGATGTAGATCTCCATGAGGTTAATAATCCTCATTTCTCACAGTCTTCCACTAGGCATTGCTCCTACTAGCCAGTTTCCTACTCCACACTGATGAGGGGCAAATACCCCGAAACAGCTGTCTGTGGATGGATACCATGTTTTGGCATAGGTGGTTTCCTTCATTGGAGACTGCCCTTCCCGTGGTTGTTCCTTCCCGGTGAAAGACCTGGCTAGTCATTGCTTGCGTTGAGAAACATGTGATGGTGTCTCCGCGGCTTCTGTTTTGCATGTTTTACATATTTCCCATAAGGGATGGGGGCAATGCTCTAGAATCACTGCGTTGAGAAACGCGTGATGGCGTCTCCGCAGTGTTGGATGTTGATCTCCATGAGGTCAATCATCCTCATTTCTCACAGTCTTCCACTAGGCATTGCTCCTGCTAGCCAGTTTCCTACTTCACACTGATGAGGGGCAAATACCCCGAAACAGCTGTCTGTGGATGGATACCATGTTTTGGCATAGGTGGTTTCCTTCATTGGAGACTGCCCTTCCCGTGGTTGTTCCTTCCCGGTGAAAGACCTGGCTAGTCATTGCTTGCGTTGAGAAACATGTGATGGTGTCTCCGCGGCTTCTGTTTTGCATGTTTTACATATTTCCCATAAGGGATGTGGGCAATGCTCTAGAATCACTGCGTTGAGAAACACGTGATGGTGTCTCTGCAGTGTTGGATGTTGATCTCCATGAGGTCAATCATCCTCATTTCTCACAGTATTCTACTAGGCATTGCGCCTACTAGCCAGTTTCCTACTCCACACTGATGAGGGGCAAATACCCCGAAACAGCTGTCTGTGGATGGATACCATGTTTTGGCATAGGTGGTTTCCTTCATTGGAGACTGCCCTTCCCGTGGTTGTTCCTTCCCGGTGAAAGACATGGCTAGTCATTGCTTGCGTTGAGAAACATGTGATGGTGTCTCCGCGGCTTCTGTTTTACATGTTTTACATATTTCCCATAAGGGATGATGGCAATGCTCTAGAATCACTGCGTTGAGAAACGCGTGATGGTGTCTCCGCAGTGTTGGATGTTGATCTCCATGAGGTCAATCATCCTCATTTCTCACAGTCTTCCACTAGGCATTGCTCCTACTAGCCAGTTTCCTACTCCACACTGATGAAGGGCAAATGCCCCGAAACAGCTGTCTGTGGATGGATACTGTTGTGAGTTCATTTTCCCCTTCACTACTGAGGCCCGAGGAACTCCCTCTTCTGGTGAAGAAAGGAAGTGAGCCTGATTGTCAAACACCTGGGCTGATGATGATGACTGCTGAGTGGAGTTAATGACTGGATATAAGGCTGCCGACGCCCTTCTGGTCTGCGGGTGATTTCTCTGTGGACTTCTAGGAAACCAGTCTGATTCCTGCTCATCTAAAGCTAAGATTTCTGCTTTGCCTTTTTGCATTAGTGTTTTGTTTTCCTTGCTTTTCTGGATTCTGCCATTCCCTGCTGGGGTGAGCTGAATCTCCTTTTGCCTGTTGCTCTGTCTTCAGAATATTCCTGAGTACTGACATAGCTTTTTTGAAGCCTAGCGTCTTCAGGGCCTTTTTACTGTCAGTTTGTTGGCTCTTATTTTCATAGGGTTTTTCACGGATTGCAGACAGCAGCCTTTCTGTCCTTTCCTATCTAAGCTAGCGTGGGCCCCATCTTTGCTTAGTCTATCTTTCTGTCTGTGTTTTGTTCTTTCTTCTTGCTTCACCGTCATTATATGTGGGGGGCTGCCTTTTGCTTTGGGGTCTGCTCTGGGGCAGTTTAGATTTCCCTTTCTGTCTTTAGGCTATGTAGTCCTCCGGCTGTGATCGAGGGGCCTAGGGCATCGTAGGAGCCCCTCACGGCTACTGCTAGTTGTGTTGATAGGTTCAGGGGTCTGCAATCCGATAGCTGCCAACTTCTCTGGTTTTCTGGACTTAGCTAGCATTTCTATTTTTGCCTCCTACGGTGACTCAATCATAACAGGATACCATGTTTTGGCATAGGTGGTTTCCTTCATTGGAGACTACCCTTCCCGTGGTTGTTCCTTCCCGGTGAAAGACCTGGCTAGTCATTGCTTGCGTTGAGAAACATGTGATGGTGTCTCCGCGGCTACTGTTTTGCTTGTTTTACATATTTCCCATAAGGGATGGGGGCAATGCTCTAGAATCACTGCGTTGAGAAACACGTGATGGTGTCTCCGCAGTGTTGGATGTTGATCTCCATGAGGTCAATAATCCTCATTTCTCACAGTCTTCCACTAGGCATTGCTCCTACTAGCCAGTTTCCTACTCCACACTGATGAGGGGCAAATACCCCGAAACAGCTGTCTGTGGATGGATACCATGTTTTGGCATAGGTGGTTTCCTTCATTGGAGACTGCCCTTCCCGTGGTTGTTCCTTCCCGGTGAAAGACCTGGCTAGTCATTGCTTGCGTTGAGAAACATGTGATGGTGTCTCCGCGGCTTCTGTTTTGCATGTTTTACATATTTCCCATAAGGGATGGGGGCAATGCTCTAGAATCACTGCGTTGAGAAACACGTGATGGCGTCTCCGCAGTGTTGGATGTTGATCTCCATGAGGTCAATCATCCTCATTTCTCACAGTCTTCCACTAGGCATTGCTCCTACTAGCCAGTTTCCTACTCCACACTGATGAGGGGCAAATACCCCGAAACAGCTGTCTGTGGATGGATACCATGTTTTGGCATAGGTGGTTTCCTTCATTGGAGACTGCCCTTCCCGTGGTTGATCCTTCCCGGTGAAAGACCTGGCTAGTCATTGCTTGCGTTGAGAAACATGTGATGGTGTCTCTGCGGCTTCTGTTTTGCATGTTTTACATATTTCCCATAAGGGATGGGGGCAATGCTCTAGAATCACTGCGTTGAGAAACACGTGATGGTGTCTCCGTAGTGTTGGATGTTGATCTCCATGAGGTCAATCATCCTCATTTCTCACAGTCTTCCACTAATAATAATAATAATAATCTTTATTTATATAGCGCCAACATATTCCGCAGCGCTTTACAGTTTAACAGTTTCAAAACACAAGTCATAAGTAACAACGTTAACAATACAATAATTGAAGCAAAATAAGACGAAATGAGGTGACCCTGCTCGTGAGAGCTTACAATCTACAATGAGGTGGGGGAGATACAAAGTACAGGTGTGTATTTACAATTGTGTATTTACAATGAAGGTCCAGCCATCTTGAGGGAGTGAAGGATGGATGGAGATAGTGAATGGGCTACACAAGCACACTTACACAGAGAATTACTTTGATCAGTGAACGCGATAGGCCTCTCTGAACAAGTGTGTTTTGAGGGAGCGCCTAAAACTATGCAAATTGTGGATAGTCCTGATTTCTTGGGGTAGAGCATTCCAGAGGATAGGAGCGGCACGGGAGAAGTCTTGGAGTCGGGAGTGGGAGGTACGGATTAGTGCAGAGGTTAGTCAAAAGTCGTTTGCTGAGTGCAGCGATCGGCTAGGCCGATAGACAGAAATGAGGGAAGAAATGTAAGGGGGTGCTGCACAGTGGAGAGCTTTGTGGGTGAGAACAAGTACTTTGAATTGGATCCTATAATGAATGGGCAGCCAATGTAAGCACTGGCGAAGAGCGGATGCGTCCGAGTACCGACTAGCCAGATGGACGATCCTGGCCGCTGCATTAAGTATGGACTGGAGGGGGGATAGTAGAGTGACGGGGAGGCCAATTAATAGAGCATTGCAGTAATCCTAGGCATTGCGCCTACTAGCCAGTTTCCTACTCCACACTGATGAGGGGCAAATACCCCCAAACAGCTGTCTGTGGATGGATACCATGTTTTGGCATAGGTGGTTTCCTTCATTGGAGACTGCCCTTCCCGTGGTTGTTCCTTCCCGTTGAAAGACCTGGCTAGTCATTGCTTGCATTGAGAAACATGTGGTGGTGTCTCTGCGGCTTCTGTTTTGCATGTTTTACATATTTCCCATAAGGGATGGGGGCAATGCTCTAGAATCACTGCGTTGAGAAACACGTGATGGTGTCTCCGCAGTGTTGGATGTTGATCTCCATGAGGTCAATCATCCTCATTTCTCACAGTCTTCCACTAGGCATTGCTCCTACTAGCCAGTTTCCTACTCCACACTGATGAGGGGCAAATACCTCAAAACAGCTATCTGTGGATGGATACCATGTTTTGGCTTAGGTGGTTTCCTTCATTGGAGACTGCCCTTCCCGTGGTTGTTCCTTCCCGGTGAAAGACCTGGCTAGTCATTGCTTGCGTTGAGAAACATGTGATGGTGTCTCCGCGGCTTCTGTTTTGCATGTTTTACATATTTCCCATAAGGGATGGGGGCAATGCTCTAGAATCACTGCGTTGAGAAACACGTGATGGTGTCTCCGCAGTGTTGGATGTTGATCTCCATGAGGTCAATCATCCTCATTTCTCACACTCTTCTAACCCATGTCCTCTTTTCTCTTTTACTCCTCATGTTCCGTACTGATCTTCCTCTCTATGGAGAGTCAGGCTTTCAGTCTATGTTGCTCTCTCTCTTTTCCTTTCCCGTGCCAGCAGACCCAGATCACTGGGACCTGCTGCAGCACTTCCATCCATCTATCCCTCTCTCCGGGGATCTTCTTCTCTCTCCTTCCTCAGCAACTCACTGACTGACTCCAAACTCTTCCCTCTCTTTGTAATGTAAACTAACTCCACCCACCTCCCGGCACGTTTCGTGTTCCAAGCTGGGAGCCACCAATGGGTGCTTTGCTATACTCCAAGCAGGGAGCCGCCGAAGGTGCTTTGCTACACTACTTTGTGCTGTGGGGTGCAGGTGTTGGAGTGTGGTCATGTGTCTCCACCTTACCTGGATGGTGGGGTACGACACCTCAGGAGGAGGTGCAGTACCTCTGTGGCGACTGAGCCTCAGGGGCGCCACAATTGACCTTCATGGGGCATATAATTTGCTGCAGGTGAAGGAGGCAATGAAAGGAACACAGCCTTTACAACCCAGGAAGGTCATTTTGAGTGTCTGAGAGAAGGCTGATAGTGCAATAAGAGACTGCGCTGCTGTGGTAGAATTCAAGATATCTTTATTGCCAACGCGTTTCCTGAGCCAGTCCCAGCTCACTTCATCAGGGCATGTTACAGAAGATCATTGCAGGGGTATATATACATAAAAAAAAAAAAAAGGGGAGGCGCCAAGGATAGTGGGGTGACACCTCAGCATGGACACTGTCACCCCACTATTCTTGGCGCCTCCCCTTTTTTAAATTTTTTTATGTATATATACCCCTGCAATGATCTTCTGTAACATGCCCTGATGAAGTGAGCTGGGACTGGCTCAGGAAACGCGTTGGCAATAAAGATATCTTGAATTCTACCACAGCAGCGCAGTCTCTTATTGCACTACCAGCCTTCTCTTTGTACCAAGTCCTTGGACCTCGTGCAGACTGCTGCAGCTGTTTTATGCGATTATAGGTGTTGTGACTCTCACAACCCTATCAGGTGAGCCTAACACTTGCTGTGCACTCATCTACTTTCCATACAGACATACGCATTGGAAGCGCCCTGTCTCCCCCTTTTATTTTGAGTGTCTGGTGATGCCTTTTGGCCTTACAAATGCGTTGGCATTTTTAAAAAAAATCATTAATGACATTCTGAGGCCGTTGATCGGTAGGTGTGTTATTGTTTATTTGGATGATATTTTGATCTATTCCTCTGATCTAGAGTCGCATTGGTAGAGAGCCTGCGAAGTTCTACAGATTTTGAGCGAACACACACTCTTTGCTAAATTGGAGAAGTGCGAGTTTGCAGTACAGAAAATGAGTTTTTTGTGGTACGTTGTCTCCAGTGAGGGGTTTGAGAGGGACCCAGTGAAGGTTCAGGCAGTACTGGAGTGGCCTATGCCTGATTGTTTAAAGTCGGTTCATATGCAAATTGCCTCCTCAGAGAGGAAGAGGACTTGAACTCTATAGCGCCACCTGTTGGTAGTAGCGAACCTACAAGTCACAATCGACCCTTTAACGAGTCTTGTAATATGACTTAGGATAAAAGTCGGTTCAAAGATTTTTAGGGTTTGCTATCTATTATAGAAAATTCATAAAGAATTTTTCTGTTATCGCTAAACCTATAACTGATCTCACCAAAAAGGATTCTAATACTGTCCAATGGTCCACTGAGAAGGTAAAGGCTTTTGAGCATCTCAAGGAGAGATTTAGCTCCAGACAGATGAGACCAATCCGTTTCTGGTAGAGGTTGATGCCTCATCAAATGGGCAAGTTCTCCAAAAAATATGACATAGTTGTCATGGGAGATTTCAACTATCCAGACATTTGTTGGGAATCTCTCTCAGGCAAAACTAACAGGTCAAGGAAATTCTTATCCTCTCTTGCTGACAACTTTATCTTCCAAAAGGTAGGGGAGAAAACAAGGGGAACTGCTACCTTGGATCTAATCCTTATAAACAGGGAGGAAATGGTTGAGGAGGTAAAAGTGGCTGGGACCCTAGGAGGTAGCGACCATGCTATTTTAGAATTTTGGATAACTAGAGGAGGAAGACCTGTGAAGACTCAGACGTCAAGGTTAGATTTCAGAAAGGCAGATTTTAAGGGATTCAGAAAGAGAATTGGAGGGATCCAATGGCTGGATATCCTTAAAGACAAAAATGTCCAGGAAGGATGGGAAATCTTGAAAAATGAAATTCTCAAAGCACAATTGTTAACAATTCCGAAAAGAGGGAAGAATAGGAAGCATTTAAGGAAGCCAGGATGGATGAACACAGAACTTAAGCACATGCTAAAAAGGAAGAAAAAAATGTTTATAAAATGGAAAGAGGGAGGCATATCTAAAGAAGAATATAATGCTGTCTGCAGAACCTGCAGGGCACAAATCAGATTAGGTAAAGCTGACAGTGAATTGAGGCTTGCAAGAGATGTCAAAAGCAATAATAAAGGATTTTGGGGATATGTCAAAAGTAAAAGAAAAGTCAAAGATGCTATAGGATTTTTACAGGATGAAAATGATGAAATGGTAAGACAGGATATTGAGAAGGCCGAACTTTTAAATTCCTATTTTGCATGTGTTTTCTCTCAGAAAGGAAATGTAACATCAACTGTTCTTCACTGTCCTACTAAGGGAATAGAAGAATCCAGGATAGCTATAAACAGAAAGATAGTGAGGAAACACTTAGCTAACCTAAATGAATTCAAGTCTCCAGGTCCAGATGAATTACACCCCAGAGTACTGAAGGAGATAGCACAAGAAATTTTTGAACCCCTCTCCATAATCTTTGAAAATTCTTGGAGAACAGGAGAAGTCCCAGAAGACTGGAGAAGAGCAAATGTTGTTCCTATCTTCAAAAAGGGGAAGAAGGTGGACCCAGGCAACTATAGGCCGGTGAGTCTGACTTCTATACCAGGAAAGATCTTTGAACAAATTATTAAACAACATGTATGTCAGTACCTGGATAAGAATGAAGTGATTAAACAGAGTCAGCATGGGTTTGTAACTAATAAGTCATGTCAGACTAACTTAATTTCCTTCTATGACGGAATCACTGATTGGGTGGATCAAGGAAATGCTGTAGATATAGTATATCTTGACTTCAGCAAAGCATTTGACAAAGTATCTCATACAATCCTTATTGAAAAAATGACTAAGTATGGAATGGACAAGGCAACTGTTAGGTGGATTCATAACTAGCTTAGTGATCGGACCCAAAGAGTGGTCGTAAATGGCTGCACATCCAGTTGGAAGAATGTCTCAAGTGGGGTACCACAGGGCTCTGTCCTGGGCCCTGTATTGTTCAACATCTTTATCAACGATTTAGATGAAGGAATTGAGGGTAAACTGATTAAATTTGCTGATGACACAAAGCTAGGAGGGATAGCTAATACTAGAGAAGAGAGAGAGAGGATTCAAAAAGATATAAATAAACTGGAGAAGTGGGCAGCAACTAACAGAATGGTTTTTAACAGGGAACAATGCAAAGTACTATATCTGGGCAATAAAAATGAAAAAAGCATATACAGAATGGGAGGAATAGGGCTAAGCAACAGCACATGTGAAAAAGACTTGGGTATACTAATAGATCACAGACTGAATATGAGTCAACAGTGTGATGCAGCAGCAAAAAAGGCAAATGCAATTCTAGGATGTATTAACAGAAACATACAGTCTAGATCACGTGAAGTCATTATTTCCCTCTACTCCTCTTTGGTCAGACCTCATCTGGAATATTGTGTCCAGTTTTGGGCACCACATTTTAAAAAAGACATCAACAAACTGGAGCAAGTTTAGAAAAGAGCGACCAGAATGGTGACCGGTCTGCAAACCCTGTCTTATGAGGAAAGGTTGCAGGATTTGGGAATGTTTAGTTTGCAAAAGAGAAGACTGAGAGGAGACTTAATAGCTGTCTACAAATATCTAAAGGGCTGTCACATTGTAGAAGGATCAACTTTATTCTCATTTGCACAAGGAAAGACTAGAAGCAATGGGATGAAACTGAATGGGAGGAGACACAGATTAGATATTAGAAAAAACTTTTTGACAGAGTGATCAATGAGTGGAACAGGCTGCCACGAGAAGTGGTGAGTTCTCCTTCAATGGAAGTCTTCAAACAGAGGCTGGACAGACATCTGACTGGGATGATTTAGCGAATCCTGCTTTGAGCAGGGGTTTGGACCAAATGGCCCAGAAGGTCCCTTCCAACTCTACGATTCTATGATTAGGGGTGGGGGCAGTTCTGTCCCAGGAGGGAGAGGATGTGGTGCATCCCTGTGCTTTCTTTTCTAAAAATTTTTTGGAGACTGAGCTCATCTATGATGTTGGGAACCCAGAGTTGCTGGTTATTAGACTCGTGTTTGAGCATTGGTGACATTTTTTGGAGGGGGCAAGACATCCAATACAGGTTTTTACTGATCATAAGAATCTGATATATCTGGATGCTGCTAAATGTTTGAATGCCGGTCAAGCTAGGTGGGCAGTTTTTTGCCCTGTTCCATTTCTCTGTAACATATATCCCTGGTACAAAGAATGTTAAAGCGGATGCTTTGTCTTGTAGTTTCTCTCTTTTGCAGAGACATGTGGTGGTGGCAGCATTGGGTTCTGAATTGGAGAATAGCATCCTAGAGGCCCAGAATGCTTCACCAACAAACACTCCGTATGGTAAATTATTTGTGCCTAGAGAGTTGAGGAGAGCTTTGTTTGCTGAATGTCATAAGTCTCGGTTGAAAGGTCATCAAGGGATTTCAGAAACTAGAAAGTCGATCGGTCGAAGTTTCTGGTGGCCAAGGTGGCAAACAGAAATCACCAAGTGGGTGTGTCAGTGTAGTGTGTGCACTAGGTCAAAGGCTCCACATGCCCCGGCTGCAGGATTGCTGTGCCCTTTGGAGGTTCCTAGCTCGCCATGGATGTATCTTCCTATGGACTTTATCACCGATCTACCGGTCTCTGAGGGCTCTTCTGTCATCTGGGTTGTTGTGGACCGGTTTAGTAAGATGTGTCATCTGGCCCCGTTCAATAAAGTAACCTGCGCCAAGACTCTAGCTAAGGCATTTGTGAAAGAGATTATCAAGCTCCATGGTGTTCCCATGAACATTGTTTCTGATAGAGGACCACAGTTTGTGGCTCGCTTTTGGCATGCATTTTTTGACAGATTAAAGGTTCATTTGTCATTTTTGTCAGGTTATCATCCGGAGTCCAATGTACAGACCGAAAGGAAGAACCAGGACGTCAAGCAGTTGTTTGCAGTTGGGGACATGGTCTGGTTGTCCTCTGGGAATCTGCGTTTGAAGATCCCTTTTAAAAAATTGGGGCCTAAGTTTGTAGGACCCTTCAAAGTGGTTCAGGTTGTCAACTCGGCAGCGGAGAGATTAGACATCCCCTTGTCCTGGAGAATTAATTCAGTTTTTCATGTATCTTTACAGAAGAAGTTTGACACGCCAGATATGGAGGCGATGCCGACTGTTCCTCCAGTTGATGAGGACGGCGAGTTTGAGATTTCACGCATTTTAGATTCCAGGTTGCAGTATCTCGTGTCCTGGAAGGGTTTCGTTCCCGAGGATAATTCCTGAGTGAAAGCTGAGGACGTCTCGGCCGCAAGGCTGATTAAGGTTTTTCAAAGGAGATTTCCGAATAAGGCTCGGCCTAGAGGATCCTTGTAAAAGGGGTGGTAATGTTATAATCTATTTTGTTTTGACCATGTGCCATCTTGCTGTGGTTTTCTGGCTGCTGGTCTTTTTCCCCTGGTGCTGGGTTTGCCTGAGGTTAGGTGATTGTATCACCCTTTATTACCCAGCACCTGCCTCTCAATCCTTCCTGTACAACAGTGTTAATCTGCTAGAGTTCTGGCTAGGAGCTTTGATGGCGTTTTGTGTTTGATGTCATGCAGTTCTGGGATCTCTAGTTCAGCCTGCTTTGTTTTTTTGGTTTTCCTTTCGTTTCTGCATCTTCCTCTATTTTCCTACTAGGAGGTTACCTGTTTTTGTTCCCTGTCCCTAGTTCATTTCAGGGATACCCTTCCTCTTACCTTTAGGTCTTCGTTTGAGTTTAGCCTAGTAAACTTCGGTGGGTCTATTCACAAGAAATAGGTCGCCCACTCCATCGTAGGGCTTCAGCCTAGTCCTAGTGCAGGGTCAGCTTCTCCCCTTCTGTCCTAGTCCTGAGTTGCAGATCTGTAACAATTATCATGAAGGAACTCTTCGGGGATTCCTCTAATTTATGTCATATGGACATTTTGATGCAATTGCACAGTGTAGAATACAGGATAAATGTGATCCAAAATGCTATGTAATATGTTCCCAATAAAAGCTTCTTCAACTCAATCTACAAAAAAATCAAGTCCTCACTCTCGTCCGTCATGTGACAGTGGAAATATAGGGGGTTTCCATGTTGCTGGTAGCACAAAGACTCTGAAAAAGCACCATGGCTTCTCATCCCACAAAAGAAATCCAGCAAATTTTGCCCTCCCCAGTCCAAATGCAACCTCCTGTCTGAGCCTCAGTATGGCTAAACCACATATAGTATTCACATGTTTGGCATTTCTGTAGTGATGAGAGCACACTTAATTTTGTGGGTGCATGTCTCCAGAAGCGTGAGCTGGGCATAATGTACTGGGCACTACAACATACTGGCCATAACAACGTACTGGGCACTGTAATGTACATGCACTACAATGGCAGATTTGCAATTTTCACTAGCAACATCCATTGCTGCTCATTTCTAGAAACACCCATTGAGACAAAATTAACACTACACCTGTAGATATATTCCCAGAGGAGTGTAATTTCTAACTTGAGGGGTTATTCTGCTCTTTTGGCAGTTAGGGGCTCTGCATGTGAATTCTGCAAACTATTCTTCGATAATTTGTTCTCCAAGAATCAAATAGCATTCCGTCCCTGCCGTGTCTCGCTGTGTGACTAAGCAGTACTGTACAGCCACGAATGGAGTATTTCCATGTTCAGCAGAAATAGTGTGACAAATTTTAGTACCATTTTTATGATTTCCCCTTGTGAAAATGTAAAATATGAAGAAACATCAACATATTTGTTGTAAAAATGTAATTATTTTTTCTTTACTTTCCACTGGTATACAATTCTGTGACACACCCTTGATGTCAATATGATCACTGCACCCCCTAGATGAATTCACTGAGAGGTTTAATTTGTAAAATGAGGTTACTTATGGGAGAGTTCTGCTGTTCTGGCACCTCAGGGGCTCTTCTACTGGGTCATGACACCCACAAACCATAACTGAAAAATCTGCACTCTAATATGACACTACTTCCCTTCTGAGCTTGCCACTGTGCCTGAAAAGTATTTCCCGATTACATACAGGGCATTGGTGCACAAAGGAGAAATTGCACTACAAACTGTGCTGTCCACTTTTTACTTTTAGCCATTCTAAAAATGTTGGAATATGTTTGGTGCAACAACTCCATTCCTGTCTGAGTGTTTAGTTGCTAGATTTGTATGCTGTTTAAAAAGCTAAAAAAGCTAAAAAAAAAAACTCGGTAGGACTGCCACCAATTCCTTGTTAGATATAAGCCTGGTCTGTTAACGGGATCATATCGGGCTAGAAACAAGCCCCGATAGCATGAGAAGTTAAACTGAGAAACATACTTGTGGACTCATGGATCGAGATAAAAGAGCAACCTATCGTTAAGTTATATATTTAATCACCTTAAGGGCAGACTAGACAATACGCTATATACACGATAGCTGCACATATGCAATGGTCAGATATGCAAATAAAGAAAGTGGTATGACAAAAGATATAAGCAGAATATATGTCAGTTATCGGGTGATATTTGATCATGGGTGCGCTGGGCAACAGGGGACATGGGCTGCCAGCTATCTCCTTGGTCCCTTCTCAGCACTTTACTTGATGCAGCCCCCACTTTCAAAGTAGACTGAATGCATCACAGAGAGAAAGACCACATGGCCGTACACTATCCTTTATCCCGTTTGGGTCACTCCCCTCCTGCCCTCTGGGCTGAACCTAAATGGCCTCCCCTTGCCTCTGCAGTTGCAAACTCCAAAACCTATGAAAGATCATAATTTCTTTCTGGACGGTCCTATGGTGGCGGTTCTGGTGCCATGAGATCCAGCTGGGCCCCTGCTACATATTAAGACCAAACACAGCTTTGCTATCTGGTTTATACTAGCTGTTCTATATATCTCAATACCCCTGGGTGCTAGAACAGGTCGAGACCCAGCCCAGCGTTCGCCATGTTCTCTTGATCTCGAAAATAAATGCGATGTGTGGCCAGGACATATAGTAAGTCAATATTCTCCTTATGAAATCATAGCTGACTCAACAAAGCAGTTAGACCCCATGGTTTGGATCCACATGGCAAGCAAGCTTTTTGTTCTGCTCTGAGCTCTCTCAAGGTGTGAGATCTGTCACTCATAGCCTTTGAGGCTTCAGCCCCCCTGCTGAGCTAGCTGCACACTGAAGGGAGTCTTATAATCCCATTCCCCATAGGATGCAAACAATTGGCATAAAATTATATCTCCAATATTCTTCCCACCATATATAACAACAAAATGAACATGTACAATAAAAACAGAGCAAGACAAGTACACTAAAACACAAAGTTTGCGTACAATTAAAATCAGCTCACATAGATAAAATTAATAAAAACATGAAAAACTCGTCTCAAGAAACAAAGAAATTGATTTAATTTATCTAAGTCATTTTTAATTGAACACAATAACATTTATATTTTAATGTATTTGCATTGTATTGTTTGTCTTATAAGGTATGGTTACACTGTCTGCTTCACATTCAGACACATTTATTTTTCCGTAAGTTCTGTTTGCTTAATGGTTAGTCTGTTTCTTTTGCTTTCTATTTTGTTTTTCTCTTTTTTTTCTACCTTTCTCTATGATCATGTTCACACGTTCAGTATTTGGTCAGTATTTTGCATCAGTATTTGTTGTAAGTTATCACTGTTTTGGCTACCAATAATGAAAAAATGGCACCAAAGATGGTGCTCTGAATAACATTTTATTGAGTAATAATAAAAACACATGTATAGACAGAGAGGTGTAAATCCAAACAAAGAGGGACTAAAAAAGCCACATGGTGACCCATTAAAGGGATGTACAGCCCTATTTATTATCTAAACTTATCTCAAAGTGCAGAACACATAAATATAGACAATCAATGTGTCTTAAATATTTCATAAGACCTGGGTAAATAGCAACAGAAATAACAATAAGGAATGTGCAAAACAGACAAGCTGGACCTGCTTAAATATAACAAAACCGCTATGAAAGCATGTCTAGCAAAAAAGTGCAGGACTTTCCATCGTCCAATGACCCCTAATGAAAACCGCTAGTACTACAAAGGCCCTGCACAATCTAGTCACCGCTTATAATATGAATGGGCAATCATTCCTAAAATGGGCACGTGGAATCCCCATGCATCCCTCTGCCCCAACGCACGTTTCCTTGCTGCTTCTTCTGGTGGTGTGTCAGGGCAGAGGGCGTACTGGTTTAAATAGTGTGCATCAACATAGTGATTGGACGAGGTTAGCAATGCCATGGCGCATGCTCCGTTTTTCTATGGTCCTAGTTGTGCAAGCGCAGTGTGGGCTAATGTACAGACCAAGTGGAGTTTGAACGGCCCATGCGCAAGCCAGTCAGACCTGCGTCATAAAAAAGGGAAGTGCTGAAGTCAGTCATATGTTCCCGATCACCGGGTCATCTAAAAGTTGACGTAAGTAGCAGGAGAACACTGTAGATCGCCGTTTGCTGAGTTTGATCCGATACTAAATATTAGACATTTCTCCACAATTTTGCATGGACTACTTGGTCCACTAAAAACAGGGATGGTCTGGAACTCTAATTCAGCCTTGGCATTAGAAATCACAAAGGCCCATACTCTTCCCATCCACAAGCTCCAGATGGGGATACATCTATATATATGAGGCATCGTGATTACTCGCTAATCCCTCCCCCTGCAAGTAGCTCTGCCCCCACCACATCACCACACATAATCCCGCCCCCCACCCCATTACCGCACACAATCTTGCCCCCCCCACCACATCACCACACATAATCCTGCCCCCCACCACATCACCACACACAATCCCGGCCCCCCACCACATCACCACACATAATCCTGCCCCCCCACCACATCACCACACATAATCCCGGCCCCCACCCCATTACCGCACACAATCTTGCCCCCCCACCACATCACCACACACAATCCTGCCCCCCACCACATCACCACACACAATCCCGGCCCCCCCACCACATCACCACACACAATCCCGGCCCCCCCACCACATCACCACACATAATCCTGCCCCCCCGCCACATCACCACACACAATCCTGCCCCCCACCACATTACCACACACAATCCTGCCCCCCACCACATCACCACACACAATCCTGCCCCCCCACCACATCAAAACACACAATCCCACCCCCCACCACATCACCACACACAATCCTGCCCCCCCACCACATCACCACACACAATCCCGCCCCCCACCACATCACCACACATAATCCTGCCCCCCACCACATCACCACACATAATCCCGCCCCCCACCACATCACCACACATAATCCCGCCCCCCACCACATTACCACACACAATCCCACCCCCAACACATTAACACACATAATCCCACCCCCCACCACATTACTGCTCATAATCCCGCCCCCCACCACATTATCGCTCATAATCCTGCCACCCACCACATTACCGCTCATAATTCTGCCCCCACCACATTACCACACACAATCCCGACCCCCCCACCACATCACCACACATAATCCTGCCCCCCCACCACATCACCACACATAATCCTGCCCCCTCAGCACATCACCACACACAATCCTGCCCCCCACCACATCACCACACACAATCCCACCCCCAACACATTAACACACATAATCCCACCCCCCACCACATTACTGCTCATAATCCCACCCCCACCACATTATCGCTCATAATCCTGCCACCCACCACATTACCACTCATAATTCCACCCCCACCACATTACCACACACAATCCCGCCCCCCACCACATCACCACACATAATCCCGCCCTCTCACCACATCACCACACATAATCCCACCCCCCCACCACATTACCACACATAATCCCACCCCCCACCACATTACCACACATAATCCCACCCCCCACCACATTACCACACATAATCCCACCCCCCACCATATTGGTGCTCATAATCCCGCCCCCCACCACATTACCACACATAATCCCGCCCCCCCACCACATTGCTGCTCATAATCCCGCCCCCCACCACATTACCACACATAAAAATTGCTGCTCATAATCCCGCCCCCCCACCACATTACCACACATAATTTTAACTCAATTTATGTTTCGTTATGAAATTTGTTTAGATGCTGGAATGAATAAAAAACGCACATCTTACTGAATCCAGTTTGTTTTTGATTTTACACTGTGAATAAAATGTATCATTAGTATTATTCAGATTTTTAATGATTATTATTGTTATTAACTTCATTTTAATTTAATTTACCACCTGCGTAAGTGCTATTGAATGTTGTCATTATTTTAGTTTAATCACCAGCAGCGTTAATTAGATAGCAATGAACGTGCCGAGCGTTAGCTGGCTGGAAACAGCTAGTTACTAATAGTACCCTGGATGGAAATCAAGATTTACTACAAGACCAATATTTCTAATAATACCAATAGTATTGTGATAGAAGGTTAAATAATTATAATATCAAAAGAATAATTTTGCCAATATTATGGACAAATACCATCAAACCATAACCAAATATTACCTCATATACAGTATTGATAATACCACCATTCTGTTAAAGAGGTTTTAGGGTAAAGTCCATGTAACTTTAGACTTCTGAATTCTCATAGCGCACACCGTGAGGATTCTCTGGTATCGGCATTGGGAGCGGCCATCATGTGACAGTTTTTTACACGTCCAGCCACATACCGACTAATTGTACTCGACTTTGCTGATTTCAATTGTATTGAGCGAGGCCAGGCACGTCTAGTTAGCACTAGTGATGAGCGAGTATACTTGTTGCTCAGGTTTTCCCGAGCATGCTCGGGTGTCCTCCGAGTATTTTGGCGTGCTCGGAGATTTCGCTTTCGTCGTCTTATCTGCATGATTTGCCACTTGTAGACAGGCTGAATACATGTGGGAATTCCCTAACACACAGGCATTCCACACATGTATTCAGGCTGGCCAGCAGTCGCAAATCATGCAGTTAAGACGATGAAAACTAAATCTCAGAGCACGCCAAAATACTCGGAGACCACCAGAGCATGCTCGGGAAAACCCGTGCAACGAGTATACTCACCCATCACTAGTCAGCACATGACCGCATGTATTCAAATCTCATTCTTGTGGTCATATGATCAGGGGCATAACTACAGTAGGTGCAAGGGTTGCAATCGCACCCAGGCCCTGGAGCCTAGGGGGCCCCAAAAGTCCCTTATAATAATGATCCTGTGCCTCTTTATAGTAATAAAAATATCCCCTGTGCTTTCTTATATTAATAATAATATTATATAATAATAATACCTTCTTGCTTCCCCCAAAAATGATAACGATCCCCCCCATTATGCCTCCTTATAATAATGACCAGGGGAAGAGTCTTGAGGAGATCATTTGCATATTCCCAGTGCCTTCTGGGATAAGTGAAGAGTCTCCGCGAGCTCAACGATCACTGGGTTTTGGCCGTTGCAGCTGAAAAGAGGAAATCGGAAAACCGCGCGCCTGTCGGCACACGAATTTTGGCTCATCTTTCATTGTTTTTAAGAAATCTCAATATGGAAGAGGCCAGGAGCCATTTGGTGAGCTGCATTTCTTGCTACATGTTCACAGACTTACCAGTGGAAAAGCCAAACTTCACATGCCACAAATGCAAGCTTGTGTCCCTGTTGGAGGAAAAGTTGCAAAATCTCGAAGAGAGGTTAGCTACGTTGAAGATCATTAAGGAAGGTGAAGAGTTCTTGGACAGAGCAGAATTATCTCTTCATGTTACAGAAAGAGAAGAAATTCGAAGTGCACCTGAAGAAACAGAGGAATGGAGACATGTGACCCAGAGAAGCAGGAGGATCAGGAGGCAGTCAGCACCCATACTGCTCAGGAACCAGTACCAGGCTCTCATGCAGGAGAACGATGAAGAAATACATCAGGATAAGACTTTGCCCACAAACAGCAACCTTGTACGCCTTCAGAGTCCTCCTGGATGGAGAAAGAAAAATGTTGTGAAGAAGAAACGGAGAGAGGTGGTCATGGGGGATTCCCTGTTGAGAGGAACAGAGGCCGCTATCTGCAGACCGGATATAACTTCAAGAGAAATGTGCTGTCTTCCAGGTGCAAAAATTAAAGATGTGTCTGACAGGATATCAGGACTCTTCAGACCTACAGATGACTACCCATTCCTGCTACTACATGTGGGGACAAATGACACCGCAAGAAATGACCTGGAAACCATCTGCAGAGACTTTGAAGACTTAGGCAAGAAAGTGAAAGAACTGGGAGCGCAGGTGGTCTTCTCTTCCATCCTCCCAGTGGATGGCCATGGAACAAGGAGGTGGAATAAGATTCTGCAGGTGAACAACTGGCTACGTCGATGGAGCCGTCAGCAAAGATTTGGATTTCTGGATCACGGAGTGAATTACTTATACGATGGACTACTTGCTAGAGATGGGGTGCACCTTATGAAGACTGGAAAACATGTATTTGGAAGTCACCTTGCTACACTTGTAAGGAGAGCTTTAAACTAGAACAACATGGGAAGGGAAGCAAAAGACCAGAAAAAGCCATACACCTGACAAATGCTATTGAGAACTCTGCTATTAGAAGTGGAAAGGAAGAACAAAGACGAAATAATCTAATTAATAAAAATATTGGAGAAAGAGAAACCAATCACAAACTAAAATGTTTCTATACTAATGCACAAAGCATGGGCAACAAACAAGGAGAATTGGAACTACTAACACAGGAAAAGAAATATGACGTCATTGGAATCACTGAGACTTGGTGGGACAATACACATGATTGGAATACAAGACTAGAAGGATACAACTTATTTGCAAGAAACAGACTTGATAAACGAGGAGGAGGTGTCGCATTGTATGTTAGAAACGCGTATATCTGCACAGAGATTGAAGCTTCAGAGACTGGGAGTTCTGTGGAAACTGTTTGGGTAAGAATACAAGGACAGAACAATGGAAAGGACACCATTGTAGGCATTTACTACAGGCCGCCTGTGCAAGCTGAAGATATGGATGAACTCTTTATGCATCAAATGGCCAAGTTCTCCAAAAAATATGACATAGTTGTCATGGGAGATTTCAACTATCCAGACATTTGTTGGGAATCTCTCTCAGGCAAAACTAACAGGTCAAGGAAATTCTTATCCTCTCTTGCTGACAACTTTATCTTCCAAAAGGTAGGGGAGAAAACAAGGGGAACTGCTACCTTGGATCTAATCCTTATAAACAGGGAGGAAATGGTTGAGGAGGTAAAAGTGGCTGGGACCCTAGGAGGTAGCGATCATGCTATTTTAGAATTTTGGATAACTAGAGGAGGAAGACCTGTGAAGACTCAGACGTCAAGGTTAGATTTCAGAAAGGCAGATTTTAAGGGATTCAGAAAGAGAATTGGAGGGATCCAATGGCTGGATATCCTTAAAGACAAAAATGTCCAGGAAGGATGGGAAATCTTGAAAAATGAAATTCTCAAAGCACAATTGTTAACAATTCCGAAAAGAGGGAAGAATAGGAAGCATTTAAGGAAGCCAGGATGGATGAACACAGAACTTAAGCACATGCTAAAAAGGAAGAAAAAAATGTTTATAAAATGGAAAGAGGGAGGCATATCTAAAGAAGAATATAATGCTGTCTGCAGAACCTGCAGGGCACAAATCAGATTAGGTAAAGCTGACAGTGAATTGAGGCTTGCAAGAGATGTCAAAAGCAATAATAAAGGATTTTGGGGATATGTCAAAAGTAAAAGAAAAGTCAAAGATGCTATAGGATTTTTACAGGATGAAAATGATGAAATGGTAAGACAGGATATTGAGAAGGCCGAACTTTTAAATTCCTATTTTGCATGTGTTTTCTCTCAGAAAGGAAATGTAACATCAACTGTTCTTCACTGTCCTACTAAGGGAATAGAAGAATCCAGGATATCTATAAACAGAAAGATAGTGAGGAAACACTTAGCTAACCTAAATGAATTCAAGTCTCCAGGTCCAGATGAATTACACCCCAGAGTACTGAAGGAGATAGCACAAGAAATTTTTGAACCCCTCTCCATAATCTTTGAAAATTCTTGGAGAACAGGAGAAGTCCCAGAAGACTGGAGAAGAGCAAATGTTGTTCCTATCTTCAAAAAGGGGAAGAAGGTGGACCCAGGCAACTATAGGCCGGTGAGTCTGACTTCTATGCCAGGAAAGATCTTTGAACAAATTATTAAACAACATGTATGTCAGTACCTGGATAAGAATGAAGTGATTAAACAGAGTCAGCATGGGTTTGTAACTAATAAGTCATGTCAGACTAACTTAATTTCCTTCTATGACGGAATCACTGATTGGGTGGATCAAGGAAATGCTGTAGATATAGTATATCTTGACTTCAGCAAAGCATTTGACAAAGTCTCTCATACAATCCTTATTGAAAAAATGACTAAGTATGGAATGGACAAGGCAACTGTTAGGTGGATTCATAACTGGCTTAGTGATCGGACCCAAAGAGTGGTCGTAAATGGCTGCACATCCAGTTGGAAGAATGTCTCAAGTGGGGTACCACAGGGCTCTGTCCTGGGCCCTGTATTGTTCAACATCTTTATCAACGATTTAGATGAAGGAATTGAGGGTAAACTGATTAAATTTGCTGATGACACAAAGCTAGGAGGGATAGCTAATACTAGAGAAGAGAGAGAGGATTCAAAAAGATTTAAATAAACTGGAGAAGTGGGCAGCAACTAACAGAATGGTTCTTAACAGGGAGAAATGCAAAGTACTATATCTGGGCAATAAAAATGAAAAAAGCATATACAGAATGGGAGGAACAGGGCTAAGTGACAGCACATGTGAAAAAGACTTGGGTATACTAATAGATCACAGACTGAATATGAGTCAACAGTGTGATGCAGCAGCAAAAAAGGCAAATGCAATTCTAGGATGTATTAACAGAAGCATACAGTCTAGATCACGTGAAGTCATTATTTCCCTCTACTCTTCTTTGGTCAGACCTCATCTGGAATATTGTGTCCAGTTTTGGGCACCACATTTTAAAAAAGACATCAACAAACTGGAGCAAGTTCAGAAAAGAGTGACCAGAATGGTGACCGGTCTGCAAACCCTGTCTTATGAGGAAAGGTTGCAGGATTTGGGAATGTTTAGTTTGCAAAAGAGAAGACTGAGAGGAGACTTAATAGCTGTCTACAAATATCTAAAGGGCTGTCACATTGTAGAAGGATCAACTTTATTCTCATTTGCACAGGGAAAGACTAGAAGCAATGGGATGAAACTGAATGAGAGGAGACACAGATTAGATATTAGAAAAAACTTTTTGACAGTTAGAGTGATCAAAGAGTGGAACAGGCTGCCACGAGAAGTGGTGAGTTCTCCTTCAATGGAAGTCTTCAAACAGAGGCTGGACAGACATCTGACTGGGATGATTTAGTGAATCCTGCTTTGAGCAGGGGGTTGGACCAGATGGCCCAGGAGGTCCCTTCCAACTCTACGATTCTATGATTCTATGACCCACAGTGCCTGTTTATTTTAGTAATGCTCCTGAGCAGGGACGTACAGAGACATAACAAGTGCACCATAGAAAAAGTCTTGAGAGCATATCTCCCAACTTTTTAAGAAACAGAAATAATAATAATAATCCTTATTTTTATATAGCGCTAACATATTCCGCAGTGCTTTACAGTTTGCACACATTATCATCACTGTCCCCGATGGGGCTCACAATCTAGATTAGAAAAGGACGTGTATTGCAGCACTTAGACAGTTATTTGGTCCATACTGAAGCCCCTAAGTGGTCTCACTCACTATGATACCCCTCTCATGATCCTCGTAGAGTATTATACCCCCTAAAAGTATGATTGCCTCAAAACCTTACACAAAATATAATGCCTAACAGCACCTCACACAGTAACATTGTCACCCCAACCTCCCATACAGTATGGTATCCACCACATCCCCCAATATACAGTATGAGAGGCCCAACAGACCCCCCCATAGAGTGTGGTGTGCACCTAAAGTGTGATGTCCACCAAAGCCTCCATACAGTATGATGGACCCACAACCCTTCATAAAAGTATTATATCTCCCATAATCATCCCACGCAGTGTGATGGTCACCACAGCCCTCAACATATTATAATGTAGTCCATAAACCTCCACACAGTGTTGTGCCCACTACAGCCAACCCATACAGTATGATGTCCAGCCCAACTGCCCTACACAGTACGATGGTCCCCCTACAGTCAACCCACAAAGTATGATAGATCCCCCATACAAAATGTAGATCCCCATCGCCCTGATACTTTATGACTGTCCCCCCCACAGTTCCCTATATACAGTGCAGTGCAAATTAATTGGGACAAAGCATTTTTTAAGTAAAATCGTAAGTTGGCTACCAGTCAGTGATTCAAACCAGTTTTGAATCACTGACTGGTAACCAACTTACGATTTTACTTAAAAAAATGCTTTGTCCCAATTAATTTGCACAGCACTGTAGTATGATGGTCCACTTCATAACCCCCCATATAGCATGATGATCCCTCCAACAGCCCCATATATTGTATGACGGTCCCCCCAAACACCCTCATATAGTATGATGGTCTACCCCACAGCTCCTTATATATAATGATGTTACACCTCACAGCCCCAATATAGAATGATGGTATCCCCAACATCCCCCAATGTAGTATGATTGTTCACCTCCTCGCTCCCTTTATAGTATGACAGTCCACCTCACAGTTCCCATATAGTATGATGGTACTTCCAGCAAACCCTTATGAAGTATCATAGTCCCCCCAACAGTACACTATATAGTATGGGGGTCCAACCCACAGCCCTTTTCATACTATGTGTCATGAGCTCAGTGCAGGTTTTGACCTGCACACCTGGGGTTAATGATTGTGGCCTCTTTCTGGTTCTGGGAGAGCTTCTTAAACCCCTGGGAAGCTCCAATCCCTGCCAGTTATACTTTTGCCTTTGGCCGAGTGTGCTGACCTCTGTGTGCCTGTGCCTGTTCGTTGTTATAGCTTGTTTATATGGTTCTGACCCGGTTCTGTTTCCTGTTGTGAGTTTGCCTGTTGATTCTGTACTGTGCTATCCTCTCTGTGTATGACTCATTGCCTGTGATCTGACTACTCTCTGCTCGCCCCTCTTGTACCTTGCAGCTATCTCTGTGTATGACTCATTGGCTATGTCCTGACTATTCTCCCTGTCTATGCCCCTTGGTAACTTTGTCTCGCAGTTACCCTGCTAGGAATTATCTTGCAGCTCCTAGCTCTCTGGAGTTTAGGCCACGTCCTCAGCAGTCACGTGCTTCAGGTCCTGCGGCTCTGAAGTACGCATCTACTCGGCTGCTGCCCGCTCCACAGGTATCTTTGAGCACAGTTCGCTTTACTCAGGAAATGCGCACTGGCTCAGTGAGCAAGTTCAGTGCGGTGTTTCTGACACTATGATGGTCCAACTCACAGCGCCCTATATAGTGTGATGGTACCCCAAAGCCCCCCAAAAATAAATAAAACTCTCTATTCATCTAATCCAAATCCTCATCTCCTCTTCTATCCATTATTGCAGTGGAAGTTGGCAGCGCGATGCAGTGACAACATTGTGCTGCCGACATCCCCTGCTTGGCGCTGGCCTCCAGAGGCGGCAGAAATAAGTTACTCTGGTGGCCTACTGGTATAAGTGACTGAGCCAGTGACTTTGTGCTCCATAACAACTGTTAACAGCATGGGCGTCTTGAGGTCACCAATTTTGTTAACAACATAGCAGACAAGGAGGCCCACGACCAGACAGGCACTTCTGGCATTTGCCAGAATTGCCAGATGGCCAGTTTGGCCCTGGCTAAAAATCACTGAGTACATGTGAAAATCCATATAGACTGTATGAGGGCTAACCGTGAAAAGAATGGATGGCACTTGTACATGAAAAACTGACGTGTGAATGAGGCCTTAGACAACTCTGCTGTCACCAGACTTTTAATGTACTGTATAACTTTTCAGTTTTTTCAGGGTTCCGTGTACAATTGATCAAGTATATTGAAGAAATTCAAAGTACATATTATGCATCTGTCATAACTTAATCTCAATACTTTTGCTCATTGTCCTGCTTTTTGACTAATTATTTATTATTTAGGCTTACCCGTTACCACTAATAGCAACATGTCATGAAAAAGACATGAAACATGCTCCTGTAAAGATTAGTCACAGGAAGTATTATATGGATAGGAAAACATCCCTGTTATTCTAGAATTTTATGTTTCTAGGAAAGAGAATATGATTTATGCATGATATTTTGCTGTTTTAGTAGATTATCTGGAACATGTCAGCTCAGCTTTATACCTTTGAATGTTTCATGATTTCATGTTGAGCTTATGAAGTTAGTTTAAATACTGAAATGGTAATCTCTTGGTGTAGGAAAAAGCATAAATCCACATTTTCTCATCCTGTAATGTTAGTCTGAGATATTCTTATTCCTTAGTTTAACCCCTTACTGTCATATGGCGTACAGTTACATCGTATGCCAGATTGTTCACTTCGATATGGGCTCAGAAACTGGCAGATGATGGCTCCACCTGCGGCTGTTAACCTGTTAAATGCCGCTGTCAATCTCTGACAGCACCATTTACCGTGTGGCGGCAGGTGGGTGCATCATTCCATGTGTCCATTGGTGTAAATAAAGAAATAAAGAAAAACTGTACACTTTTTTTGTAATTTCGCCACATTTGGAATTTGCTTTCCACTCTCCAGTACATAACATGATAAAATTAATTGTGTCATTCAAAAACACAACTCGTCCACATAAGTACTCATATTGCTATGTTGATGTAAAAATGTAAAAATTATTGCTTTTGGAGAAAGAAGAGGAAAACACGAAAATTCAAAACAGGAAAATAGTCAAGTCAGGAAGGGGTTAAAGAGGTTGTCCACTACTTTTACGTTTATGAGCTATCCTTAGGATGGGTCATCAATGTCTGATCGGCCGGGGTTCGACACATGGCATCCTGCCTATCAGGTATTATCGGATGTTATCGGTGTTACTTGCCAAGCTGCTCAGTCTACTTGTAGTGGCTGCCGCAGGGTAATACATATCCATCTATCCACCTCCTATTGATTTGAATAGGAGGAGGATGTGCAGTACCAAGCCCTGGCCACTACAAGTAAACGGCCAGCTCGGCAAGTGAGTACTTCCGTCCAGTGGCCGCTGCCACTGATAATAGCTTATAGGCGCGAGTGCTGGGTGTCTTGGCTGATCAGATATTGATACAAGTGATCAGCCTGCAAAAATGATAGTTCCATAGTGAGACAAAGGAAACAAGTAAAAAAAGTAAAAAAAAATTTTTTTCAATAATTGTAAAAATACTTATTAAAAAAAATAAAAAGATATTGTATCTATAAATAAATAGTTGTATGAAAAAAAAACAATAAAAGTACACATATTATCGCCGCGTCTGGAATGGCCCAACCTATAAAACTGTCACACTGGTTAACCCATTTAGTGAACACTATAAAAAAAATAAAAAACAAGGCAAGCAACAATGCTTTATCATCATACCACCAAACGAAAAGAGGAATAAAACGCGAAAAAGAAGAATATAAATAAACATGGTACCAATGAAAATGTCATCTTGTCCCACAAAAAACAAACCACTATACAGCTCCATCAGCTGAAAAATAAAATAAGTTATAGCTCTCAGAATAAAGCGATGCAAAAATAATTGTTTTTTCTATAAAACAGTTTTTATTGTGAAAAGCGCCAAAACATAAAAAAGATATATATGTGGTATCACTGTAATCATACCGACCTGAAGAATAAAACTGCTTCATCAATTTTAGCACATATGGAACGACATAATAATAAAAAAAAATCCTGAACTGATGGTTATTTTTCATTCAACCTCCCAAAAGCCGTAATAGAAAGTGATCAAAAAATGTCATGTGTCTGAAAATGGTACCAATAAAAATATCAACTTTTCCCATAAAAAACAAGCCATTTACATGACTCAGTTGGCCAAAATATGGAAAATTATAGCTCTCAAAATATGATGATGCAGAAACTATTTTTTGCAATAAAAAGCAGCCAAACATAAAAACTCAATATAAATTTGGTATTGCTGTAATAATACCGACCCAAAGAATAAAGTTGCCTAATCACTTATAACGCAAGAGGAACGGTGTAAAAAATAAATAAAACCAATTCTTCACCTGCTGTTTATTTTTTCATTCTGCCTCCCAAAGATCGCAGTAAGGTTATTCGCACATTTATCCTGCGCTCTGAGCTCAGCGCTTGCCCCTGGGTTTCAGTGTAAATCTCAGAAATATGTGATTCAGTCGGAACATCTGGCGGAAGATTCCCTAGATGGAGGCACTGTGGATGCCATAGGACATGTGATCTGGCGGTGTCCGTCTTTTTAGGATAGCATAAAAGTACAGTCAGCCACAGTTTTGTACACTTCTGAAAAGAAGGACAACACTGAACAGAGGCCAGATGGAGTCCAGAGTAATCCTGTTGCCTTATTATAGTGAATGTATCCCTCGGGGGGGTTTCATTTGAATCACGTCAATCAGAGATTTAGATGGAAACCCCAAAGTATGTAATCAGCGTAGACCACAGTATAAATGTGATCCCAAACATTATATAAAATGTTCCCAAAAAAACCTTCAACTAAATCCACAAAAAAAAGCAAGTCCCCACTCAGGTCTGTCATCTGTTATCGGAAATTTAGGTGGCTTCCACGTTACTGGCAGTACAATGGCTCTAGAAAAGCGAAATGGCTCCTCAGTCGCCAAAAGAAATTCAGCAAATTGCACGCTCCCAAATGAAAATGCTCCCCTAATTTCTGAGCCCCACGGTGTACCTAAACCAAACATAGCGTCCACATGTTTGGCATATCTAAAGCAAAGAGAGCCCGCCTAACTTGCAGGTTCATGTCTCCAGAAGCATGGGCTGGGCATAATGTACTGGTGACTGCAATGTACTGGTGACTGCAGAGTACTGGTCACTACAACATACTGGTCACTACAACAGCAGTTTGTAATTTTCACCTGGCAACATTCATTGCTGCTTGTTTCTGGAAAACACCCATGGAGTCACTACACCTGTAGATAAATTCCCCAAGTGGTATAATTTCCAAAATGGGGTCACTTGAGGGGAAATTATTCTCTTCTAGCAATTAGGGGCTCTGAATATGGAGTCCGCAAACTGCTCTAGGAAAATGTGCTCTCCATGAGGCAAATAGCGCTCTGCTTCTCCGGAGTCTCTCCATATGGCTAAGTAGTACTGTACAGCCACACATGGGGTATTGCCATGTTCAGTAGAAATTGTGGGACAAATTATGGTGCCATTTATATTCACTTCTTGTGAGCAAATGTAAAATCTGGGGCTAAAACAAAATTTTGGTGCTAAAAATGTAGGTATTTTTTCTTCATAGTCCAATGGTATAAAATTCTGTGACACACCTGTGGTGTCAATATAATCACTGCATTCCTATATGAATGTTTGTAAAATGAGATCACTTATGAGGAGTTTTGCGGTTCTGGCACCTTATGGACTCTCCCAGTACCCAGTAGGTCACAGCACATGCAAACCATAACAGTAAAATCTGGCACTCCTTGCCTTCTGAGTTTTGCACTGTGTCTGAAAAATATTTCCCAAATACTTGTATTGTATTGGTGCAGTTGGGAAAAAAATGGACCTAGTCCTTAGAAAAATTAAAAACTTGGGGCTAGTGGTAAAAATGTAAATTTTTATTTCTTCATGGCTCAATGGTATAAAATTATGTGAGCCACATGTGTCAATATGATCACTGCCTCCCTTGATTAATTCATTGAGGAGCGTAGTTTGTAAAATGAGTTCACATATAAGGGGCTTCTGCTATTCTGGCACCTCAGGGGCTCTGCCAATTTGACATGGCACACTCAAACCATTCCAGCAAAATCTGAACTCCAATATGGTGCCTCTTCCCTTCTGAGCTTTGCACTGTGCCTCAAAAGTAGCTTTCCCCCATATGTTGGGTATTGGCATACTCAGGAGAAATTGCAAAATGTGATTTTTTTATTTTCACAGCTCAACTTTATAAACTTCTGTGAAGCACCTGGGGGTTCAAGGTGCTCACTAGATGTCTAAATGCATTCCTTCAGGGGACTAGTTTCCAACATGGGGTCACTTGTGGGAGATTTTCACTGTTTAGACAAATCAGAGGCTCTACAAACGCGACATGGTGTCGGCCAATTGTTCCAGCAAATTTTGCATTCAAAAAGTCAAATGGCGCTCCTTCCCTTCCTAGCTCTGCCTACTGCCCATTCAGTGGTTTTCTCCTTCATTTGGGGTATCTGCATGCTCAGGAGAAATTACACAACAAATTTTGGGTCCATTTTTTCCTGTTACTCTTGACAAAATAAAAAAAATTGTATCTGAAGTAAATTTTTTGTGAAAAAAAAGTTAAAGGTTTATTTTTTTTCCACATTCCAAAAATTCCTGTGAATCATCTGAAGGGTTAATAAACTTGCTTAATGTGATTTTGAACACCTTGAGGGGTGCAGTTTTTAGAATGGTGTCACTTTTGGGTATTTTCTGCCATATAGACCCTTGAAAGTGACTTCACATGTAATGTGTTACCCCCAAAAAAAAGGGATTGTAATTTTTTTGGGAAAAATGAAAAATCGCTGGTCACATTTTAACCCTTATAACTTCCTAATAAAAAAAAAATTGGTTCCAAAATTGTGCTGATGTAATGCAGACATGTGGGAAATGTTATTTACCATTGTGGCCAAAAGTATTGACACCCCTGCAATTTTGTCAAATAATACTCAGTTTCTTCCTGAAAATTATTGCAAACACAAATTCTTTGTTATTATTATCTTCATTTAATCTGTCTTAAATGAAAAAACACAAAAAGGATTGTCCTAAAGCCAAATTGGTTATAAATCCACACCAAACATAAAAAAGAGGGTGGACAAAAGTATTGGCACTGTTCGAAAAATCATGTGATGCTTCTCTAATTTGTGTAATTAACAGCACCTGTAACTTACCTGTGGCACCTAACAGGTGTTTGCAATAACTAAATCACACTTGCAGCCAGTTGACATGGATTAAAGTTGACTCAACCTCTGTCCTGTGTCCTTGTGTGTACCACATTGAGCATGGAGAAAAGAAAGAAGACCAAAGAACTGTCTGAGGACTTGAGAACCCAAATTGTGAGGAAGCATGAGCAATCTCAAGGCTACAAGTCCATCTACAAAGACCTGAATGTTCCTGTGTCTACCGTGCGCAGTGTCATCAAGAAGTTTAAAGCCCATGGCACTGTGGCTAACCTCCCTAGATGTGGACGGAAAAGAAAAATTGACGAGAGATTTCAACGCAAGATTGTGCGGATGTTGGATAAAGAACCTCAACTAACATCCAAACAAGTTCAAGCTGCCCTGCAGTCTGAGGGTACAACAGTGTGAACCCATACTATCTGTCGGCATCTGAATGAAAAGGGACTGTATGGTAGGAGACCTAGGAAGACCCCACTTCTTACCCCGAGACACAAAAAAGCCAGGCTGGAGTTTGCCAAAACTTACCTGAAAAAGCCTAAAACGTTTTGGAAGAATGCTCTCTGGTCAGATGAGACAAAAGTAGAGCTTTTTGGGCAAAGGCATCAACATAGAGTTTACAGAAGAAAAAAAGAGGCATTCAAAGAAAAGAACACGGTCCCTACAGTCAAACATGGCGGAGGTTCCCTGATGTTTTGGGGTTGCTTTGCTGCCTCTGGCACTGGACTGCTTGACCGTGTGCATGGCATTATGAAGTCTGAAGACTACCAACAAATTTTACAGCATAATGTAGGGCCCAGTGTGAGAAAGCTTGGTCTCCCTCAGAGGTCATGGGTCTTCCAGCAGGACAATGACCCAAAACACACTTCAAAAAGCACTAGAAAATGGTTTGAGAGAAAGCACTGGAGACTTCTAAGGTGGCCAGCAATGAGTCCAGACCTGAATCCCATAGAACACCTGTGGAGAGATCTAAAAATGGCAGTTTGGAGAAGGCACCACTCTAATATCAGGGACCTGGAGCAGTTTGCCAAAGAAGAATGGTCTAAAATTCCAGCAGAGCATTGTTAGAAACTCAATGATGGTTACCGGAAGCGGTTGGTCGCAGTTATTTTGGCTATAGGTTGTGCAACCAAGTATTAGGCTGAGGGTGCCAATACTTTTGTCTGGCCCATTTTTGGAGTTTTGTGTGAAATGATCAATGTTTTGCTTTTTGCTTCATTCTCTTTTGTGTTTTTTCATTTAAGACAAATTAAATGAAGATAATAACACCAAAGAATTTGTGATTGCAATCATTTTCAGGAAGAAACTGAATATTATCTGACAGAATTGCAGGGGTGTCAATACTTTTGGCCACAACTGTATGTAGTATGTATGTTGTATGTATGTTGTATGTTTGTAGTAAGTATGTATGTTGTATGTATGTAGTATGTATGTATGTTGTATGAATGTAGTATATATGTAGTATGTACTTATGACTTGTGTTTTGAAACTGTTAAACTGTAAAGCGCTGCGGAATATGTTGGTGCTATATAAATAAAGATTATTATTATTATTATTATTATGGCGTCGGCGAAAACTCGCGAGATTTCGCCGACGCCATTTCGTCCACGCCGGCGACATGTTCTTCCGGCGACTCCATCTTGAGTATAGCGGGATATCACGATACTCAAGATGGCGTCGCCGCAAGAACATGTCGCCGGCGTGGACAACGTCTGGATCCAGGATGGCGCCGGCGGAAGATGTCGGGGATCGTGGAGCAGCGGCGATGACGGCGTGAGTATGAGAGACGGAGTGAGAGAAGGGGTCGTATGTGGAGTGAAAGAGTGAGTGGAGATGGTGAAAGGTGAGAGGAGTGTGTGTGTTGAGGGTTAACATGGCAAGAGGTGTGATGCTATAATCTAGTGTAGTATAAATGTAGTATGTATGTATTATGTAGTATGTATGCTGTCTGAATGTAGTATAAATGTAGTATGTATGTAGTATGTATGCTGTATGAATGTAGTACATATGTAGTATATATGTAGTATGTAGTATGTATGTAGTATAAATGTAGTATGTATGTATTATGTAGTATGTATGTTGTATGAATGTAGTATATATGAAGTATGCATGTAGTGTGTAGTATGTATGTATGTTGTGTTTTTTTTTTTTTTTACATTCATCACATTAGCCGGATGATGGGACTACTAATGTCCCATCATTGGCTAATGTGTCAATCACTGTCATTGTAGCAGGAGTCCCATCGGACGATGCCTGCAGACACACACAACCCCGGCAGGCCCGCACAGACCCCCGGCAGGCCCGCACAGACCCCCGGCAGGCCCGCACAGACCCCCGGCAGGCCCGCACAGACCCCCGGCAGGCCCGCACAGACCCCCGGCAGGCCCGCACAGACCCCCGGCAGGCCCGCACAGACCCCCGGCAGGCCCGCACAGACCTCCGGCAGGCCCGCACAGACCGCGCATCGTGATGACATCATTTCAGCAGCCAATCACAGCCATGCCATTAGTTAACATGGCTAACACAACTGGCTCATTGCATTATGGGAACTTACGATTCCGGTGTTCGATATTGTAAAAATATTGGAACTCGGTATCGGAACTCCGATACAGCGATTATCGGCCGATACCCGATATTTGCAGTATGGGAATGCTCAACACTAGTGATGTTAGTTACTGAAATTGCTTCTGGGAAGACTGAGCTGTATCTTAGTGATAACTTGTTCTGAGAATTATGCTGAAAGCTGGTTTGTAATTTTTATTCATGGTAGTGAAATTGATTCCAATGCTGTGAAAGATGGAGCACAGTGATGATGCATTTTGAGATTGCTGCCGATGCTAGGAAAACTGGCTTGCAATTGAGTGATAAGTTCTGAGACTTCAGCTGACCATAATAAGCTGAATTGTAGCTCTGATAAAACTTATTGAAATTGCTTCCAATGCTAAGATACCAGGGTTGTAATATAGTGATGATACATTTTGAGTTTGCCGCTGAGGCTAGGAAAGTTGGTTTGCAAACCACCGATGAAACTGCTCCTGACAATGGAACAATGGAGCTGTAATTCAGTGATGCAATTCTAAGATTTCTGTCATTTTCCCCAATATTTCAATGTCTAACTATGTAATGTTTATTTAGTCTTATCAAAAGAGTAAGAGAGTTGTTATGCTGTCAGTCATTCCAATTCTCCACCTACAGCAAGTTCCATTTAGGCCTTTCACCTATGATCACTGCTAGAAAAGACCAACATTTTATATATAATTTATAATTACATAGCACTGCTTAAATTGAAAATATAAACAGCTAAATGTCTAAATCAATGATTTCCTGAAAGGGGATTAATCACCACATTTGACCTATCAGAACTATTAAAGTGGGCATACAAGTTATAGACTGCTGAGGAGAGTGATACCTGTATGCCTCATATCAGAAGCCTTGTGTTATTAAGAAATTATAGATCACAGATCAATTAAGTGATTAATCAATTCACAGTAACAGTGACTCTGCAGGTCCAGCCCCTCCCTATCATTTGAATTTTTGTATTATTATTCATCTCCTGGAATTGTCAGTCACATGTTCCCAGCACGTCACTAGTATACTACACTCTAATTTATGTCTTCATAGCCCTAACTGTAATGATTAGATTCAGGGAGAGAGAAGAGGAGGTGAAGTTTCCACAATCAGTGATGGTTTGGGGAGCCATGTCATCTACTGGTGTAAGTCCACTGTGCTTTATCAAGACCAAAGTCACCGCAGCCGTCTACCAGGAAATTTTAGAGCACTTCATGCTTCCCTCTGCCGACAAGCTTTTTGGAGATGGAAATTTCATTCTCCAGCTGAACTTGGCACCTGTCCACACTGCCAAAAGTAAACCACAGAACAAAGGAAAAAATCCTCCAATATTTGAGAAAGAAACAAAAACAGGCAGAGATGCTTACTTGTATAGACAGGCCTCAATACAAATGCACTATCAGGGTGCAGCAGATCCAAGTAAAATGGCAACTGCACAGGTGCAATTGTACCTAATGAAACAGCCAGCCTACAATCAGGGATTGGCCGTGTGGCACACCAGTGCAAAAAAAAAAATCCGCATGTGGCAGTGTTCACACAGGGAATGCAGAGCTTCTGGTTCACAGCCTCTTAGTAACACCATATAGGGGGGCTGCCCAGTGCTAACTATAATGCATCCTGTGTGAACAGAGGCCACAGTTTACAGAACCATTTGGGCCCAACTGCACCCTGAAAAGATATAAAGTGCACAAAAACATATCTATATATGTAAGGTATTGGTTAATATTATGGCCATAATACGGAAGCTGGCAAAATGCGTCAAAGTTCCTTACACTTGCCAGTCCTACTCTAACATGAAAACCACAGAACAGATGAAAAAATCCTTCAATTTTTTTTTTGCACGGGTGTGCCACACGGCCAATCCCTGATTGTAGGCTGGCTGTTTCATTAGGTATTATTGCACCTGTGCAGTTGCCATTTTACTTGGGTCCGCTGCACCCTGATAGTGCATTTGTATTGAGGCCTGTCTATACAGGTAAGCATCTCTGCCTGTTTTTATTTTTTCACACTGCCAAAAGTACCAATATCAGGTTTAAAAACAACAGTATCACTGTGCTTGATTGGCCAGCAAACTCACCTGACCTAGAGAATCTATGGGGTATTGTAAAGAGGAAGATGAGAGACACCAGGCCCCACAATGCAGACGAGCTGAAGGATGCTATCAGAGCAACCTGGGCTTCCATAACACCTCAGCAGTACCACAGGCTGATTGCGTCCATGCCACGCCACATTGATGCAGGAATTGATGCAAAAGGAGCCCCAACCAAGTATTAAGTGCATTTACTGAACAAACATTTCAGTAGGCCAACATTTCAGATTTTAAAGTACATTTTTCAAGCTGATGTTATAAAGTATTATAATTTACTGAGATAATGAGTTTTGGGTTTTCATTGGCTGTTTGCCATAATCAACATTAACAGAAATAATCACTTGAAATTGATCACTCTGTTTGTAATGACTCTAATACATGAGTTTCACTTTTTGTATTGAGGAACTGAAATAAATTAACTTTTTGATGATATTCTAATTTTGTGAGATGCACCTGTATAACCCCTTTAAGTCTATTTATATCCATCTTGGATTCTTTCTAATAAATTTCCTATGAGGAGCAATTTATTTTTGTTCTTATTATTTCTACAATTGGAATATTATTAATTATATGAGGTGCATGACATGAATGTACTTCCAAAATAGAATTCCATCCAGTTAAGGTGCCGTGGATAATGGTGAACTTATCGCCTCTTCCCTCTCCCTGATTCCAAGTATTTTAAGTGTTTTTCTGGCACTCTCAGACTGGATTGAAATATAGCATTGCACTAAAACTCACACCAATGGATTCCACAGACATGAATAGTGAACACTGTCCTACAGACTTGTTCACTGTGTGCATGGCCCACGTGTTTGTATTTGTTTGTATGCACAGCGATGTCAGTAGATTGGACAAATTTCCCTTTATTTTTAATAGAACTAATAACATGGCATCTGGCACAACAAAAAACCCTACAGATGACAATCTAGAATCCCTAATGAAACAAATAGAAATTAAAAAATCCCCAAAAAATAAATTATGAAGGGATTCAACCTCATTGAAATCTTACATCTCAAGGGATAGGATCCCCAGAGGATTGCATATTCCTAAAAATGCAACCTTTTTGTATACAGATATGTTTTCGAATGACTGGAACCATGAATGCCATAAAACTTATGGAACGCATAGTAGAATATGAAGAAACTTAAATAAATTAAATCAAAGGGGACATCAAAAACATACAATACTCATTAAATGTGTACACTAATGCAGGAGAATATGCAAAATTTAATAAAAAATGTGTAAAAATCTCCAACGATTGGAGGATACTACTGTATTTCTGATAGTAAAAAACTGAAATTTGAAAGAGACATTAACCCCTTAAGGAAGCCACTTTGTAGGTTAATGACCAGGCCTTAATTTTGAAATCTGACCACAGTCACTTTATGTGGTTGTAATTCTGGAATGCTTCAACATATCCCACTGATTTTGAGATGGTTTTTCATGACATATTATACTTATAGGTAATCTTCCGCCGGTGGTTCTGTCTGAATCACGTATTTCAGAGATTTATTTGGATGCCCCAATGCAAGTACTCAGCATAGAGCGCAGGAGAAATGTGCGCCAAGCCTTACTGCGATCTTTGGGAGGCAGAATGAACAAATCCATAGCAGGGAAAGAATTGGTTTTATTTTTTACATCGTTCCTCGTACAGTGTAAGTGATTAGGGAACTTTATTCTTCGAGTCGGTGCAATTACAGCAATTACAGATTTATATCCTTTTTTTATGTCACACACTAAAAGACGCTTTTTTGCAAGAAGAAGTTTTTGCATCGCCATATTTTGAGAGCTATAATTTTTCCATATTTCGGCCGACAGAGTCATGTGAGGGCTTTTTTTTTGCGGTACAAGCTGACGTTTTTATTGGTACCATTTTCGGGCACATGACATTTTTTGATCACTTTCTATTCCAATTTTTGTGGAGGCAGAATGAACAAAAACCAGTAATTCAGGAATTGTATTTTTTTTTCTCCGTTCTGCATGTAGTAAAATTGGTAAGGCAGTTTTATTCTTCGGGTCACTACGATTACAGCGATGCCACATTTATATTTTTTTTATGTTTTGGCACTTTTACATAAAAACTTTTATAGAAAAAAAATAATTATTTTAGCATTGCTTTATACTGAGAGCGATAACTTTTTCATTTTTTCGCTAAGGCTGTATGGTGGCTTGTTTGTGCGGGCCAAGATGGCATTTTCAGTGATATTTTTATTTACATTCATCTTTTTTATCACTTTTTCCAAACGGTATGATGATAAAGCACAATTTGCTACTTTTTTGTGTTTTTTTAACGGCGTTCACTCAAGAGGTTAACTAGTGTGACATTTAAGAGATCGGATTTTTACAGACGCAGTGATACCAAACATGTGTACTTTTTTTGTTTATTTAATTTTTTTGCAAAAAATGTTTATTAGTGGATTTTTGTATTATTATTATTATTATTATTATTATTATTATTATTATTATTTTGTAATATTTTTTTTAAAAAATGTTTTTTTTTCTTTCTTATTCCCTTTATGGGATTTTCACTTTTTTCACTTTGAAGGTATAATGCATTGCTGTGAGCATAGTCTCAGAGGCTGTCCGTAGCTTGATGTCCCGGGGTTCATCATGACAACCCCGTGTCACCATTGCAACGATCGTGCACCACGATAACGTCACAAGAACGCCGATCTGAAGGCAGAGGGAGCTGCCTCACTCCTGAACGCTGCGATTGCGCTCAATCGCAGCAGTTAGGGGCTTAACAGCCAGGGGCGGCGAGGACATTGCTCCTGGTTGTTAGTGCAAAAGCTCAGCCACTGGCAGTGCTAATATTTCTGCATTTACTGCGTGATCATGCTGTGACTGACCGATCACAGCGATCTGGGTGCGGGGACCAACGTCATGGGTCCTTGCACTCTTTGCCATGCCTCTCAGCTGTCACAGACAGCTGTCGGCACTGAACTGCCACGGCGTGTTTACACGCAGTGATAGTTTAAATGCATGAAGGACACAGTCTGTCCTGGTGTGGGAACTGACACCCGGCCATGATGGACTGTGTCCGTCAATGGACGTTAAGGGGTTAAAGATTATGAATCTAGCCAAGTATAGCGATAGAAAAAGTATAAATCAAAAGCTACAATTCTAAAACAAAGAACTTCTAATAGATATCAGGGGCACTGAGGGGGACGGAGGGTCAGTTTCACAAACTCGAATATCTCGATGGGTTCCTCTTATTAAAACTCATCTGAAGATCTATAGGACAGATCTAATAAAACTAAATCTCCCAGCAGTCATCAGAACCAGGCAAAAAATGACATAGATGGGCGGGCAGAAAGCATAAACTCAAGAGGATATTACCTACGGAATAAGAACAGATATTTACCTGCCCTGTCTGGAATTTGTCAATTTTTATCTTCTAAACAGCAAAAATATCACTACCATCAAAAGACATGAGTTATTCCCCCAAGAAAGACTTTGATATCTTTAACACCCTGTTAGATGTTAATAAACTAGCGAGAAATTTAGCGCTAAAATGTCATTTTTTAAATACAGATGAGACAGCTGAAGTAATCTCACAGGACATAATGGAGGATAGTATGGAAGGATTAACAACGAATTATAACTTCACTTTTCATTCAGAGATCCAGAACACCTTTCATCCCGCAGAGATTTAGAATCAGAGTCATTGGAAGCGGTCAACTCTTTAAACCGGAATTTTACTATAGTTGCAATTATAAAAAAATACCTTCCAATACTGAATCAGAACAAATTACTAGCAGATATTTTAATAAATTGAAATATCTGATTTTTGGCCAAAAAGCATCTTCATTAGGTTCTGTACTCTCACCTAGTTTTTATCAAGAAAGAGGCAAAAATAATAAAAAATGCAGTGCAGCCTGGCTTTCATATATTTTTTAGGTGTGAACATGTGCCATGCAAAGCTTGCAATTATGTTAACAAAACAGGACAACAATTTACTATACAAACATTTGTCCAATTGTAATTCAGTAGAGTTAATATATCTGATA
This sequence comes from Dendrobates tinctorius, assembly GCF_039654945.1. Classification (NCBI taxonomy): domain Eukaryota; kingdom Metazoa; phylum Chordata; class Amphibia; order Anura; family Dendrobatidae; genus Dendrobates; species Dendrobates tinctorius. The sequence goes on from NW_027361698.1 coordinate 37,018,867, forward strand.
TGATGCATAGATTGTGAAATACAATACGGGGGGTGTACATCTAGCCCCCTTAAAAAACGCATTAGGAGACATCTTTCATATGTGATTAACCCCACAGTTGTAAATATATCTGCGGTTTCAAGACATTTCTCACAAATACACAAAAGACACACTAAATCTTTTACACAGATGCGAACATATTAATCAAGCATGCCCAAGATACTCGGATAACACCCGAACAAGCTTGGATAGCACATTATCAGAGCACGTTCGCTCATCACTACTGATTGACAGTTATTCTATGAGAGACATAAATAAACCTTCAAAGCCCAGGCCCGAAAAAGTCACTTATTAACCCCTTAACGACCGCCAATACGCCTTTTAACGGTGGCAGTTAAGGGTACTTATGCCTCAGCGCTGCTTTTCTCTGGGGTCATGGCTACCGAGGATAGCTGAAACCACAGAGAACATGATTTAGGTCAGTTTTTACTGACCTTCGTGTTGCGATTTCCCATTTAATTTCTCTCTCCTCTGATGTGTGATCACATCAGAGGAGAGAGAAAAGGGGTTCCTGATTCTCCCTGGTACTTCCGGTGTCCCTGCATCCCCCTTGAAGTGCCCCTGTCACCGGTGTTTTCTTCCAGGAAGAAAATGGCGGGCGCATGCGCAGTGCACCCGCTGATATCTGCCGGCCGGCACCCGGCAACAATAGGAATTTTTTCCTTTTGGTTCATTTTGCTCACTGTGTAGACTATCACAGTGATAAAAAAATAGTAAATCAAACCCCCTTTTATCACCCCCTTAGTTAAGTAAAAATAAAATAAAAAATGCATTTCCATTTTTCCATTAGGGTTAGAATTGGGCTAAAGTTAGGGTTGGGCTAAAGTTAGGGTTGGGCTAGGGTTAGGGATGGGTTAAAGTTAGGGTTGGTCTAAAGTTAGGGTTTGGGCTAGGGTTAGGGTTGGGTTAAAGTTAGGGTTGGGCTAAAGTAATGGTTGTAGTTATGGTTGGGATTACTGTTAGGGTTGGGATTAGGGTTAGGGGTGTGTTAGGGTTAGATTTGTGGTTAGGGTTGGGATTAGAGTTAGGGGTGTGTTGAGGATAGGGTTGTGGGTAGGGTTATGGTTAGGATTGGGATTAGGGTTAGGGGTGTGTTGAGGTTAGGGTTGGAGTTATAATTGGTGGGTTCCACTGTTTAGGTACATCAGGGGTCTGCAAACGTGACATGGCACCACCATTGATTCCAGACAATTTTGCGTTCAAAAAGTCAAACGGTGCTCCCTCCCTTCTGAGCTTGCCATGCGCCCAAACAGTGGCTTTCCCCACATATGGGGTATTTGCGTACTCAGGAGAAATTGCACTATAAATTTTGTGGTGCATTTTCTCCTGATATCCTTGTGAAAATAAAAAAATTGGTTCCAAAGTAAATGTTTTGTGAAAAAGTAAAATGTTCATTTTTTACTTCCACATTGCTTTAGTTCTCGTCAAGCACCTGAAGGGTTAATAAACTTCTTGAATGTGGTTTTGCGCATCATGAGGGGTGCAGTTTTTAGAATGGTGTCACTTTGGGGTATTTTCTGTTATATTGACCCCCCCAAACTCACTTCAAATGTGAGGTGGTCCCTAAAAAATCTTTTTGTAAATTTTGTTGGACAAATGAGAAATCACTTGCCAAATTTTAACCCTTATAACTTCCTAACAAAAAAACTTATGTTTCCAAAATTGTGCTTATGTAAAGTTGACAAGTGGGAAATGTTATTTATTAATTATTTTGCATGACGTCACTCTCTGATTTAAGGGTATAAAAGTTAAAATTTAAAAATTGCTAAATTTTCACATTTTTTGCCAAATTTCCATTTTTTCATAAATAAACACAAATAATATAGACTTTTTTTTACCACTAACATGAAGTACAATATGTCACGAAAACACAGTCTCAGAATCAGTGAGATACATTGATGCATTCTAGAGCTATAACCTCATAAAGTGACAGAGGTCAGAATTGTAAAATTTGGCTTGGTCATTAAATACCAAATTGGCTCTGTAACTAAGGGGTTAAAAGCTTCAATATACAAAACAAGAGGTTTTTTTTAGAGATTTTGCCAAATACTGTTGATATCTGCAATTTTATACATTATGCACCAATTTATAAAATATTCTCTACTACAACAATATTTAAGCACCATATCAGTATTAGTTCAACAGTATTAGTCTGAAAGAATTCTGAGCAGATCATACTACAGGGTGGGTCATTTATATGGATACACCTAAATAAAATGGGAATGGTGACAGTTTTCCTGCCTAGGGTGTCTTGCATTGAAATCTGCTGCAAAGACCCGGGTACTGTGTTCACCAGACATCAACACAATTTCTATCTGCTCCTCACGTGTTAACTTCTGCAACATGTCAATGGCTGTAAACAAAGAGAAACTTGTAAATAACTCATGAAAGAATAAAGTTACATTAAAACCAAGCACACCATTGTTTTTCTTGTGAAGTTCTCAATAGGTTTGATATGTCACATGACCCTCTTCCCAATGAAAAAAATGGCTGACTTCAAAATTGCCGCCATGGTCACCATCCATCTTGAAAAGTTCCCCCCCTCCCATATACTATTGTGCTACAAACAGGAAGCTGATATCATCAACCATGCCCATATTATTTAGGTGTATCCATATAAATGGCCCACCCTGTATATTTCTGTGAATCACATCATTTGTTATATGACTACTAGCTGAAGAGCCCGGCGCTGCCCGGGCATAGTAACTAACTGTGGTTAGTTATAGAAAATTATAATTATCCTCCATCCCATAGTCCCGTGCCCATATACCCATCATACATATCCATGATCCCATAGGCCCGTGCCCATATACCCATCATACATATCCTCCATCCCAAAGTCGAGTGCCCATATACCCATCACACATCCTCCATCCCATAGTCCCATGCCCATATACCCATCATACATATTCTCCATCCCATAGTCCCATGCCCATATACCCATCATACATATTCTCCATCCCATAGTCCCATGCCCATATACCCATCATACATATTTGCCATCCCATAGTCGAGTGCCCATATACCCATCACACATCCTTCATCTCATAGTCCCTTGCCCATATACCCGTCATACATATCCTCCATCCCATAGTCCAGTGCCCATATACCCATCACACATCCTCCATCCCATAGTCCCATTCCCATATACCCATCATACATGTCCTGTGCCCATATACATATCCTCCATCCCATAGTGCCGTTCCCATATACCCATCATACATATCCTCCATCCCATAGTCCGGTGCCCATATACTCATCACACTTCCTCCATCTCATAGTCAACCATTATGACATCATAATGAGTGGCGGCGGGGCTTGCAACCTTTGATGACATCACTGTCGCCATGGCAACCATTGTAACATCATAATGAGGGGCAGGGCTTGTCGCGCACGCACTGCTTCCTCAGTATGCAAATAGGGGCATTGTGACATCACAATGAGGGGCGGGGCTTGACGCGCACACACTTTTTCCCCCAGTATGTAGAGAGGGGCAAAATTGTTTGGTGAATTGGAACGCGCGGGGTTAAAATTTCGCCTCACAACATAGCTTAGGACGCTCTCGGGGTCCAGACGTGTGACTGTGCCAAATTTTGTGGCTGTAGTTGCGACGGTGCGGATGCCTATCCCGGACATACAAACAAACATACACACACACACACATACACACATACATACACACTTTGAGCTTTATATATTAGATTAGATTTAGTTAAACCCCATCAATCTAACTCAAGCAAACTGTTATAAAAATGAAATATGCACAAAATTTCAATTTAGACAATATCAACTCCAGCTACTCCAGTTACACAAGGACTTTTGAGCATAATAACTATAATCGTTATTAAATCAGTGTGACATGTACAAATAAGATCAGACATTGCATAATAACAAACTAATTAGAAATTTACACAACAGGTCACTTCTCACTAGAGCTTACAATCTACAACAATTAATGAAACAGACATTATACAAAAGGTAATGCTACAACTTTACCCGAGATGTGTATCAAGGAGACAAAAAAGAAGTATATAAAAATATTTTTGAATAAAAAGTAATTTTTATTTCACAGCAAAATATTAACCCCTTAATCACCGCCAATACTCCTTTTAACTGCGGTAGTTAAGGTGTATAGCGCCCCCCAGACTCGTATTTTCTCCAGGGTCTCGGCTGCCAGGGGTAGCTGAGACCCTAGAGAACATGATTCGGGTTGGTCTTTACCGACCCCGCTTTTGCGATTGCCGTTATTAACTGTATAACGGCAACCACAAAAAAAGCCGCAATTTTGTATTTACTTTCTCTCTCCTCTGATGTGGTTAGAGGAGAGAGAAATAGGGTCCCCGATCCCCCCCGGTACCTCCCGGTGGTCCTCAGACCCTCCTGCATCCTCCGGTGGGTGCCGCCATCTTCTTCCTGGAAGAAAATGGTGAGCGCATGCTCAGTACGCCCGCCAAATCTGCCAGCCGGCAGATTCTATTCATGCATTGAACTTACATTTTGATCACTGTGATAAACCCTATCACAGTGATCAAAATAGAAAAAATAGTAAATAACCCCTCCCTTTATCACCCCCTTAGTTAGGGTAATATAATGAAATAAAGAAAACATATTTATTTTCATTTTTCCATTAGGGTTGGAATTAGGGTTAGGGTTGGAATTGGGGTTAGGATTTGTGTTAGGGTTGGGATTAGGGTTAGGGATTAAGATTAAAGTTAGGGTTAGGATCAGGGTTAGGGTTGGGATTGGGATTATTATTAGGGGTGTGTTGGGGTTAGGGTTGGAGCTATAATTGAGGGGTTTCCACTATTTAGGCACATCAGGGGGTCTCCAAACGCGACATGGTGCCACCATGGATTCCAGCCAATTTTGCATTCAAAAAGTAAAATGGTGCTCCCTCCCTTCCGAGCCCAGACATGTGCCCAAACAGTGGTTTACCCCAACATATGGGGCATCAGCGTACTCAGCACAAATTGCACACCAACATCTATATAAGCTCCTTGGGGGTCTAGTTTGCAAAATGGGGTCACTTGTGGCAGGATTCTACTGTTTAGACACATCAGGGGCTCTGCAAACGCAACATGACACCCGCATAACATTCCATCAAAGTCTGCATTCCAAAACGGTGCTTCTTCCCTTCTGAGTTCTCCCATGTGCCCAAACAGTGGTCCCCCCCACATATGGGATATCAGTATACTCAAGACAAATTGCACAGCAACTTTTGTGGTCCAATATCTCCTGTTACCTTTGTGAAAATAAAAAATTGCAGGCTAAAAAATGATTTTTGAGGAAAAAAATGATTTTTTTATGATTTTTTATTTTCACGGCTCTGCGTTATAAACTTCTGTGAAGCACTTGGGGGTTCAAAGTGGTCACCACTAGTGTTGAGCTTTCCGATACCGCAAGTATCGGGTATCGGCCGATATTTGCCGTATCGGAATTCCGATACCGAGTACCGATACTTTTTTCGTATCGGATACCGGAATCGGAAGTCCAAAATGCAATGAGCCACTTTTGTGGCTCTGATTGGCTGCCGAAATGACGTCATCATGATGCTCTGTCTGTGCGCATCATGATGCGCCGTCAGTTCGGGCCTTCGGGGGGATGTGCTGACTGTCCGGGGGTCTGTACCGGCCTGCCGGTGGTCTGTGCAGGCTCTGGTGGTCTGTGCCGGCCTGCCGGTGGTCTGTGCAGGCTCCGGTCGTCTGTGGCGGCCTGCCGGGGGGCTGTGCCGGCCTGCCGGTGGTCTGTACAGGCTCCGGGGGTCTGTGCCGGCCTGCCGGTGGTCTGTGCAGGCTCCGGTGGTCTGTGCCGGCCTGCCGGGGGGCTGTGCCGGCCTGCCGGTGGTCTGTGCAGGCTCCGGTGGTCTGTGCCGGCCTGCCGGGGGGCTGTGCCGGCCTGCCGGTGGTCTGTGCAGGCTCCGGGGGTCTGTGCAGGCATCGTCCGATGGGACTACAAGTCCCATCGGGTGATGCCTGCTACCATGACAGTGATTGACACATTAGCCAATGATGGGACAGTAGTAGTCCCATCATCCGGCTAATGTGTTGAATGTAAAAAAAAAAAAAATTTACATGCTACATACATGCTACATACATGCTACATACATACAACATGCATACTACATATATACTACATGTAACATACATACTACATACATGCTACATACATACTACATACATAATACATATATACTACATGCATGCAACATACATACAACATATATACTACATGCATGCAACATGCATACTACATATATACTATATATACTACATGTAACATACATACTACATATATACTACATGCTACATACATGCAACATACACACTACATGCTACATACATGCAACATACTACATGCATACTACATACATACTACATACATGCTACATACATACTACATACATGCTACATACATGCTACATACATACACTACATGCATGCAACATACTTACTACATATATACCACATGCATGCAACATGCATACTACATATATACTTCATATATACTACATGCATGCAACATACATATATACTACATACAATACATACATATAGACATACAGTACATATAACATAGAGTACATACTCACCGTCACTTGTCACTTTGATCCCCGAAGCCATTGTCGCCTGAGGAATAAATATCAAAATAAAAAAACACCAATATACTTACCCCGATCCGCAGAAGTCCACGAGGGTCCCACGTCCATCTTGCGTGGAGAACAGCAGCATCAGCTGATGCTACCGTTCTCTACCAGCTCCAGGAATACAATGACGGAAGGTAGGTATCCTTCCGCACTGTATTCCTCCACCACTGTAAAAAAAAAGTCCCTAGTCTCACTTTATGCCATTGCTGCGTGGGAATTTCCCACGCAGCAATGGCATAAAGTGAGACTAGGGACTTTTTTTTTTTTTTAAAGTGGTGGAGGAATACAGTGCGGAAGGATACCTACCTTCCGTCATTGTATTCCTGGAGCTGGTAGAGAACGGTAGCATCAGCTGATGCTGCTGTTCTCCATGCAAGATGGACGTGGGACCCTCGTGGACTTCTGTGGATCGGGGTAAGTATATTGGTGTTTTTTTATTTTGATATTTATTCCTCAGGCGACAATGGCTTCGGGGATCAAAGTGACAAGTGACGGTGAGTATGTACTCTATGTTATATGTACTGTATGTCTATATGTATGTATTGTATGTAGTATATATGTATGTTGCATGCATGTAGTATATATGCAGTATATATGTAGTATGCATGTTGCATGCATGTGGTATATATGTAGTATGTATGTTGCATGCATGTAGTGTATGTATGTAGTATGTATGTAGCATGTATGTAGTATGTATGTAGTATGTATGTTACATGTAGTATATATAGTATATATGTAGTATGCATGTTGCATGCATGTAGTATATATGTTGTATGTATGTTGCATGCATGTAGTATATATGTATGTAGTATGTATGTAGCATATATGTAGCATGTATGTAGTATGCATGTTGCATGCAGTATATATGTAGTATGTATGTTACATGTAGTATATATAGTATATATATAGTATGCATGTTGCATGCATGTAGTATATATGTTGTATGTATGTTGCATGCATGTAGTATACATGTATTATGTATGTAGTATGTATGTAGCATGCATGTAGTATGTAGCATGTATGTAGTATGTAGCATGTATGTAGTATGTATGTTACATGTAGTATATATGTAGTATGCATGTTGTATGTATGTAGCATGTATGTAGCATGTAAATTTTTTCTTTTTTTTTTTTTTTTACATTCAACACATTAGCCGGATGATGGGACTACTACTGTCCCATCATTGGCTAATGTGTCAATCACTGTCATGGTAGCAGGCATCGCCCGATGGGACTTGTAGTCCCATCGGACGATGCCTGCACAGACTACCGGAGCCTGCACAGACCACCGGCAGGCCGGCACAGCCCCCCGGCAGGCCGGCACAGACCACCGGAGCCTGCACAGACCACCGGCAGGCCGGCACAGCCCCCCGGCAGGCCGGCACAGACCACCGGAGCCTGCACAGACCCCCCGGCAGGCCGGCACAGCCCCCCGGCAGGCCGGCACAGACCACCGGAGCCTACACAGACCCCCCGGCAGGCCAGCACAGCCCCCCGGCAGGCCGGCACAGACCGCCGGAGCCTGCACAGACCGCCGGAGCCTGCACAGACCCCCCGGCAGGCCGGCATAGCCCCCCGGCAGGCCGGCACAGACCACCGGAGCCTGCACAGACCCCCCGGCAGGCCGGCACAGCCCCCCGGCAGGCCCGTACAGACCCCAGAGAGGCTGTACAAGGCAAAAATAGGGTTTTTCTTATTCCGATACCGGAAGTTCCATAGATTTGAATAGGACTTCCGGTATCGGAATCGGCGATACCCGATATTTTTTTTAGATTGGCCGATACCATCCGATCCGATACTTTTAAGTATCGGATGGTATCACTCAACACTAGTCACCACACATCTACATAATCTACTTGGGGGTTTATTTCCCAAAATGGGGTCACTTGTGGGGGGTTTCTACTGTTTAGACACATCAGGGACTCGGCAAATGCAACATGACGCCGGCAGAACATTCAATTAAAGTCTGCATTTTAAAATGGTGCTCCTTCCCTTCCGAACTCTCTCATGTGCCCAAACAGTGATTCCCCCCCATATGGGGAATCAGCGTACTCAGGACAAATTGAACAACAACTTTTGAGGTCCAATATCTCCTGTTACCCTTGGGAAAATATAAAAATAGCGGGCTAAAAAAATCATTTTTTGAAGAAAAAAATGATTTTTTAGTTTCACGGCTCTGTTATAAACTTCTGTGAAGCACTTGAGGGTTCAAAGTGCTCACCACACATCTAGGTAAGCTCCTTGTGGGGTCTAGTTTCCAAAATGATGTCACTTGTGGGTTTTTTTTTTACTGTCTAGGCACATCAGGGGCTCTCCAAACTCTACATGGCGTCCAATCTCAATTCCAGCCAATTCTGCATTGAAAAAGTCAAACGGTGCTCCTTCCGTTCCAAGCCCTGCTGTGCGCCCAAACAGTGGTTTACCCCCACTGGGAGTATTGGCGTATTAAGGAGAAATTGCACAACAAATTGTATTATTCATTTTCTCTTTTTACACTTGTGAAAAAAAAATTGGCTCTGAAGTAAAATGTTTGTAAAAAAAGTTTAGGATTGCTACCTCCAATAGGTGGCACTAGAGTTCTAGTCCTCTTCCTCTCTGAAGAGACAATTTGCATAATTAGCATATTTCCCAGAGGAGCATTGCGGCTTTAAGTCTCCTCACCTCGACATGCTTAGCATGTCATTCTCCGCAAGGAGAAATGATACTTCTTGGATATCGGTCAGACGCCTCTCTCACAGCCAAATCAGATCTCCCACTTTGCACTGATGAGGGGCAGTACCCCGAAACACAGTGTCTGCAAATGGAGTTTCTGGTTTGGCTTCTATCCTAAGTCATGTAACTAGGCTCGTTAAAGGGTCAACATTGACTTTTAGGATTGCTACCTCCAATAGGTGGCACTAGAGTTCTAGTCCTCTTCCTCTCTGAAGAGACAATTTGCATAATTATGTAAAAAAAGTTAAATGTTAATTTTTTCCTTCCACATTGCTTCAGTTCCTGCGAAGCATATCAAGGGTTAATAAACTTCTTGAATGTGGTTTTGAGTACCTTGAGGGGTGTAGTTTTTAGAATGGTGTCGCTTTTGGGTATTTTCTGTCATATTGACCTCTCAAAGTGACTTCAAATGTAATGTGGTCCCAAAAAAAAAAATGGTGTTGTAAAAATGAGAAATCGCTGGTCAACTTTTAACCCTCATAACTTCCTAACAAAAAAATATTTGGATTCCCAAAAATTGAGCTGATGTAAAGCAGACATGTGGGAAATGTTATTTGTTAAGTATTTTTTGTGACATAACTGCAAAATTTGTAAAATTTTTGCCATATTTCCGTTTTTTTCATAAATTAATGAAAGTCATATCAAAGATATTATACCACTGCCATGAAGTAAAATATGTCACGAAAAAACTTTCTCAGAATCAGCGGGATCCATTAAAGCATTCCAGAGTTAAACCTCATAAAGTGACACTGGTCAGAATTGTAAAAATTGGCCTGGTAGTTAAGTGCTCCGTCACTAAGGGGTTAAAACAATTACTTAAAAAAGACATTTAATATAGAAAGGTGCAGGAAAAAGAAGGGAATAAGTACAAACATTGCGCAAAGTGTTTCCAAGCAGCTCAGAATAATGGATGATATATATTTAATGAAAAATTGGATGGGGAGATTTTAACCATTTTTTGCTGCTATCATTAGCATGCTTAATGTTGTGGTCACTCCCTATCCCTCAAAATATGCAAGTGGATTTTATCTGACAAGTATGGCATTTAGGGACTCACTTTTTAGCCTATTAAGACCCTTGGTTGTAAGGTGCATAAAGTATCACAAAGAAGTAAATCATGTCAAAGTTCCAAATATCATCATTAATTATACCTGTCAGAGCTGAGCTGCTGTTGCACAAGTTGGAATCCCTCTGCCCCAACGCATGTTTTGCTCTGCTTCTTCACCACAACATTAAACATGCTGATGCTAGCAGCAAAAAATGGTTTCTATTTTAAAGAGGTATTTTTTTAAGTAATTGTTTTAATATTTTGTTGTGAAATTAAAAATACTTTTTATTAAAAAATATTTTTTATATACTTCTTTTTTGTCATCTTGATGATACACATCTAGGGTTTGTAGCATTATTTTTGATTTGAGAAGGATCATTTGACAGATTACAGAGACAAAGAAAACCCTATTTTAAGGGTCACCAATCTAACCCAAGGAGAGGTGTGAAACCGGATACGTAAAATTAAAATAGATAAATCTCCAGGTCCGGATGGCATACACCCACGAGTAATAAGAGAACTAAGTAATGTAATAGACAAGCCATTATTTCTTATATTTAGGGACTCTATAGCGATGGGGTCTGTCCACAGGACTGGCGCATAGCAAATGTGGTACTTATATTTAAAAAGGGTTCTAAAAGTGAACCTGGAAATTAGGAAATTATAGGCCAGTAAGTCTCTATTGTTGGTAAAATACTTGAAGGGTTTCTGAGGGATGTTATTCTGGATTATCTCAATGAGAATAACTGTTTAACACCATATCAGCACGGTTTTATGAGGAATCGCTTCTGTCAAGCCAAACTAATCAGTTTTTATGAAGAGGTAAGCTATAGACTGGACCAAGGTGAGTCATTGGGAGTGGTATATCTTGATTTTTCCAAAGCGTTTAATACCGTGCCACACAAGAGTATGGTACACAAAATAAGAATGCTGGGTCTGGGGGAAAATGTGTGTAAATGGGTAAGTAACTGGCTTAGTGATAGAAAACAGAGGGTGGTTATAAATGGTATATTCTCTAATTGGGTGGCTGTGGCCAATGGGGTACCGCAGAGGTCAGTGTTGGGACCTATTCTCTTCAACATACAGTGTCTTGCGAAAGTATTCGGCTCCCTGGAACTTTTCAACCTTTTCCCACATATTATGCTTCAAATATAAGATACCAAATGTAAATTTTTGGTGAAGAATCAACAAGTGGGACACAATTGTGAAGTTGAATGAAATTTATTGGTTACTTTAAATTTTTGTGGAAATTGAAAAACTGAAAAGTGGGGAGTGCAATATTATTTGCCCCCTTTACTTTCAGTGCAGCAGACTCACTCCAGAAGTTCATAGTGGATTTCTGAATTATCCAATGTTGTCCTAAATGACTAATGATGATAAATATAATCCACCTGTGTGTAATCAAGTCTCCGTATAAATGCACCTGCTCTGTGATAGACTCAGTGTTCTGTTTGAAACACAGAGAGCATCATGAAGACCAAGGAACACAACATTCAGGTCTGTGATACTGTTGTGGAGAAGTTTAAACCCGGATTTTTTATACAAAATGATTTCAAAGCCTTAAACATCCCAAGGAGCACTGTGCAAGCGATCATATTGAAATGGAAGGAGTATCATACCACTGCAAATCTACCAAGACCCGGCCGTCCCTCTAAACTTTCATCTCAAACAAGGAGAAGACTGATCAGACATGCAGCCAAGAACTGCAGAGATCTACAGCTGAGGTGGGACAGTCTGTCCATAGGACAACAATCAGTCGTACACTGCACAAATCTGGCCTTTATGGAAGAGTGGCAAGAACAAAGCCATTTCTCAAAGATATCCATAAAAATTGTCATTTTAAAGTTTGCAACAAGCCACCTGGGAGACACATCAAACATGTGGAAGAAGGTACTCTGGTCAGATGAAACCAAAATCGAACTTTTTGGCAACAATGCCAAACGATATGTTTGGCGTAAAGGCAACACAGCTCATCACCCTGAACACACCATCCCCACTGTCAAACATGGTGGTGGCAGCATCATGGTTTGGGCCTGCTTTTCTTCAGCAGGGACAGGAAAGATGGTTAAAATTGATCGGAAGATGGATGGAGCCAAATACAGGACCATTCTTGAAGAAAACCTGTTGGAGTCTGCAAAAGACCCGAGACTGGGACGGAGGTTTGTCTTCCAACAAGACAATGATCCCAAACATAAAGCAAAATCTACAATGGAATGGTTCACAAATAAACTTATCCAGGTGTTAAAATGGCCAAGTCAAAGTCCAGACCTGAATCCAATTGAGAATCTGTGGAAAGAGCTGAAAACTGCTGTTCACAAACGATCTCCATCAAACCTCACTGAGCTCGAGCTGTTTGCCAAGGAAGAGTGGGCAAGAATTTCAGTCTCTTGATGTACAAAACTGATAGAAACATACCCCAAGCGACTTGCAGCTGTAATCGCAGCAAAAGGTGGTGCAACAAAGTATTACGTTAAAGGTGTTAGGGTCGGCGGAACGCACCAGTTATAAATAATAGGGGTGCGTTCGCCGCCCGGGGTCCACCGTGCGGTAGATGGCAAGACCGCTGCTGGACAATGGCAGGTACGCTAGAAGTGCGATACAGCACTCGGGTAAACGTCACTCAAGAGCCTGAAGGTGGACTCTGTATAGTCACAGAGATGCCTGAACATAAAGTAGAAGTGAAGGCTGAACCTGTTAGCTGCACAGGTCAGCCAGCATGTGGCGTCGCAGCCGCGAACACCAAAGGCTGCTGCTACTGCAGCGTGGCCGTAACTGAAGCCGCTAAGCGACGGTGCCGGAGGAGCCGGACACCGACGGACGCTAGTGTAGGCGCGGTAAGCACAGTGGCGTGTAGTTTGCCACAACCTGGCACTGACTAAGCCAACACTCTGTCACCATTCATATTATCAGAGGGAAGGGGTTTCTTAATAAGTCAGTCACCAGTCCATGCATCCATCACCATACACACATAGCATTCTTAGTCTACACTAGCGCATGGCCGAGCCGCCATGCGGGCTTTTTATAGCCATGCGCTTCCGGAACCTTCCAGTACCCTGGGAAGGACCAATCAGATCCGACACAGGACCTGAACATGTGACCCCTGCTCTCCACTGAGAGGTCACCTTGCGGGCATGCCCAGTAGCACGGCATGAGGACTTAGCCTCTGGAGCGGTTCCCTGCAGAGCAGGTTGCGCTACCATTGCTGCACCAGAGGTGGCAGCAACATCCAGGCTGTGAGAGCAAGTCTGAGCAGCGGTCGGAGGAGAATGGGAGACCGCCGGATGTCTGGCTCTGGATTCCTGCTGTGCAGTGTCAGGAATCCGACGCCTAACAAAAGGGGCTGAATAATATTGCACACCCCACTTTTCAGTTTTTGACTTTCCACAAAAATTTAAAATAACCAATAAATTTCATTCAACTTCGCAATTGTGTCCCACTTGTTGCTGATTCTTCACCAAAAATTTACATTTGGTATCTTTATGTTTGAAGCATGATATGTGGGAAAAAGTTGAAGAGTTCTGGGGGATGAATACTTTCGCAAGGCACTGTATTTATTAATGATCTGGCAGAAGTAAAATATCAATATTTTCAGATGATGCAAAACTATGTAAAGCAGTCAATACTAGAGATGAGCGACTTTGCCTTTTTTCGGGTCGAGTTAGGTTTCAGGAAACCCGACTTTCACAAAAGTTGGGTCGAACGCAATCGGTTGATTATCGTGAAAAGTCGAAGGCCGACTGAAACACGAAACCCAATGCAAGTCAATGGGGAAGAAAAGTCGGCAGTGAGTGGAGGACAGGAAACACACCTACAGTGCCCATTTTAATGCCAAAAACATCAGTTCTTATTACTTAAGCTTGTCAACCTTAATTTACTTTATAATAATAGTTAGGCATTGAAAACTGGGGGTTATTTGGCTAAAGTTGTGGTGGGGTAGGGCTGGTTCCAGATTTTCGTGGGCCCAGGGCCAAAGAGTGTCACTGGGCTCCTTTAACACATGCCACAATTCATGATCCTTTGATACGGCAGAGAAATAGCGGTATAGTACAATGAAAAATACTTCACTTCTTACATCACATGACTGATACCCATTTTAAATTCTCCAATAGCTCCAAAAACGGACAGTATATTACTCCATACAGTATTATGGCCACCGCATAGTGCGCCATACAGAGTAATGAGGCCTACATATTTCTCCATACAGAATCATTGGTCCCATATAATGTTCCATACAGTATATAATGAGCTCCACATAATACTACAGTATATGTTGGTCCCCATGGATGAAGCTCCACTGTCTTATGGGCCCAAATAATACTCCATATATAATGGGCCCCATTTCTAATGCTCCAGTGTATAATGGGCCCTGTAAATGCTGCTCCAGTGTCTGATGTCCACCTTTGGAATGTTCCAGTGTATGGTGGGCCCCATATATCATTCTCCAGAGTATAGAGCTCCCCAAAAATTGCTCCCAACCTTTAAAACAATTAAATAAGTCTTCTCGCTAGGGAATCCCTGTACTCTTGGCTCCTCGTCATCCCCATCTTCCATCTCTCTGCACTTGGACTGTTTAGGCAGAGGGCGTACAGACGTGATGTCATCGTGCTCTTTGACCAGAATGTCACTGTCAGGAAACGCGGAAGCCGTCACGGCAGTGGAGCAGGGAGAGGTAAGTATTTCAACTTTGCAAGTGCTGTGATCCTGAGCAAGCAGGGGGGCCCCACTTGTTGGCGACGGCACTGGTACAGGGCCCCTCATAGTACGGCGGTGTGTCTGACGGCGGGTGTGCACCCCCACCGTCAGAGACACTTTTGCGTACTATGATGGGCCCTGTGCCAGTGCCGTCGCCCATGAGTATGCCCCCCCAACCTGCTCAAGGAACCTGCACTTTCATCTGCACCTTCCTCTTTGTCACCGTGTAAGGTGGTATAGTATGCGGGAAAGGGAACCTGAGTTTCATCAGGGTCAGATTCTGGCTGTGTAGAGTGCGAGGGGAATGTAGTGGTCTGGGTCAATGTACCAGCAGAATCATCTAGCAGTGGCTGGGCATCACTGCACTTGTGGCGCCCCCAGGAGTACGGTCGCCACAGTGGCATTACCTTCCTCCTAGGGAGTGTGATGTCACACTTGGGAACAATGAAGGATCTCTCTAGCAGTTAAACCAACACACAACACAGTTCCCACTCCAGGCCAGCAGGGAGAGCTCTGAATCTGACTGCTGAGGAGCTGCTCTCTGTGGTCGGGAGGAGGGAAGTTAGGGCAGTCTGTGAAGGGAAGGGGAAGTGTGTGGACGTGAGAAGGGGAGCTGGAGGATGAGCAGAGTTAAGGCTCACTCCTAGCTGGAGCGCATGGTCCGGATTCCGGTCTCTGAGTTTGTAGGGACACTGATGGTCCTGCAGCAGAAACCAGAGGAAGTAGCAGCTGTAAATGCTCTGTTTCCAACTAAGGCTCGGAGGCCCCAGCAGCGACGTGTGTGATCCAGAAGGAAAAGGCTACGGCTGCCTGCCATACGAGAAAGTTCCAAAAGAGAGTCAACAGGGGGAACTTCAGTGAACTCAGTACTGCGAGTACCTCTGATAAGCGCTAGAACGGAGGCCACACTACCTATCTGCAGAGAGAGAATTCCTAATTTGCTTCCAGGCTGACCAATTCCTTCTCCATCTGTACTCTGGGTCCTGGACGGCACTTACCAAGTACAGGTAAAGGAACTGCACGACTGTGTCTGTCATCTTTCTCCTGCACCTGGCGCACAGCTCTGCTACATCCTGCACTGCACACCATCTACTAACTCTCTCATCTGCGCTGCGACTATGGCCCTACCTGTGCAGGGCTTCTACATCTTAGCTGCAGCACAACATCTGTCCCAGAGAAGCGACACTGCAGCGCTGGTCAATCTGATCAGTAACCACAGGTGGCGTCACGTATGATTCACCTATAAACGTTATTCACCCCTTTGCATGGATGCCAAGGGCCACGGACCGGGTCACCACCACCGTGACACATCCCTCTGTGACACCAGCCCGGTACCGATTTAACCCCACTGCCCTGGCTGGCGATCCACACTCCATGTCAGATTCATCTTGGACTGGGGAATTCACAATTTGACTTGATAACCAGGCATGGTATGTGAAAAGAGCTCCATGGAGTAATCTCTAATGTGGCCTGCTGCATCCTTCACTTTTGGTCAGGGTGAAGGACACAAGGAAAGGTGTTGTTCCTGACCAGGAGCCTCCACTGACGACTCAGTGCTTTTATTTTTTGAAACTTCAGAAGAGGAGGCGATAGAACTGGAGGCTGTGTCAGCAATGTAAGCCAAAACTTGTTCCTGAAGCTCCGGCTTTAAAAGCGGCTTACCTACTCCCAGAAAAGGGAGCCTTCGAGGCCTTGTGGAGCCAGATGATGATGCAGGCTCAACACCTCCTGCCTTAGGTGCTATTGTGCCACTATCAGCAGATGCACCACTACCACCACCACATGAGGACCAGCTGGCAACCCACGCCCATGTTCACAGCCTCTTCCACCATACTTCCTCATTTTTGGGAAAATGTACCCAAAATACCACCAGCTATATGGTACTGTAAAACAAGGTACAAGGTGTATATAGTATTGGGGAGAATTTGAATCTCCCTAGAGATTTTAGGAGGCTGAACTACTATCTCAGGCCCACTATAGATTACACCTCAATTTAACAGGCTGAAATTGGCTGGTGTATGAAAAAGTACAAGGTGTATATAGTATTGGGGAGAATTTGAATCTCCCTAGAGATTTTAGGAGGCTGACAATGATGCTCTCACTCCAAGTATGGCAGCAGGCAGCCTAATAAGCAGGACTGCTGCACACAAAAGTGTGGAAAAATGAACGCTTGGTAACTGTGCAGAAAAGAGGAAGAAAAGTATTTTTGCTTTTAAAAAAGCAGTTTGCACAGCAGTATGCAAACAGCAATGCAGCTATCAGGGAGCCTTATAAGGCAGCCTAATAACCAACAGAGTTGATGCACAAAAATATAGCCTCCCCTGTCACTGCACACAAACTGTTGTGTTGTACAGTGGAAATCGCTACCAGCAGAAGCAGTTTTTTTGTTCTTCTTCCCTGCCTAACGCTCTCCTTTATTCAGAATCAGCAGCAGCAACCTCTCCCTATGCTAAGATCAGCAGAAGTAAGATGGCGGTCGGTGTGCACACCCTTTTATAGCCCCTGTGATGCCACTCAAAGGAAGCCAATCACTTGCATGCCCTTCTCAAAGATGGTGGTGACCGCTGCCCATGTCATCGCCTTGCCCACAGTGTGCGTCCTCCATCATTGGCTGAAAAAGGGCGCTGGAAGCATTATTTGAAACGCGACTTTGGCGCTCTGGTCGCCGACCTCATGGCCGACCTCACGCTATGGTCGGGTTTCGTTTCATGAAACCCAACTTTGGTGAAAGTCAGTGACTTATGAATTTGACCGACCCGTTTCGCTCAACTTTAGTAAATACAAGAGAAGATAGTATTCTGCTACAGATGGATCTGGATAAGTTGGAAACTTGGGCCGAAAGGTGGCAGATGAGGTCTAACAATGATAAATGTAAGATTATACACATGGGAAGAAGGAATCAATATCACCATTGCACACAGAATGGGAAACCACTTGGTAAATCTGACATGGAGAAGGACTTAAGGATCCTAGTTAATGATAAACTTACCTGGAGCAGTCGGTGCAAGGCAGCGGCTGCCAATGCAAACAGGATCATGGGGTGCATTAAAAGAGGTCTGGATACACATGATGAGAGCCTTATACTGCCTCTGTACAAATTCCTGGTTAGACTGCACATGGAGTGCTTTGTACAGTTTTGGGCTCCAGTGCTCGGAAAGGCTATAATGGAACTAGAGCAAGTACAAAGGAGGGCAACAAAATTAATAAATGGGATGGGGGAACTACAATACCCAGAGAGATTAGCAAAATTAGGATTATTTAGTCTACAAAAGGATGACTGAGGGGTGAACTAATAACCGTACAAAAGTATGTAAGGGTACAATACAATCATCTCTCCGAGGATCTGTTTATACCAAGGATTGTGACAGTCACAAGGGGGCATTCTCTGCGTCTGATGGAGAGAAGGTTTTTCATCCAACATAGAAGAGGATTCTTTACTGTTAAGGCAGTGAGAATCTGGAATTTCTTGCCTGAGGAAGTGGTGATGGTGAACTCAGTCGAGGGGTTCAAGAGAGGCCTGGATGTCTTCCTTGTGCGTAACAATATTGTATCTTACAGTTATTAGGTCCTTTAGAAAGACATACAGTTGTGGCCAAAAGTATTGACACCCCTGCAATTTTGTCAGATAATACTCAGTTTCTTCCTGAAAATTATTGCAAACACAAATTCTTTGTTATTATTACCTTCATTTAATTTGTCTTAAATGAAAAAAACACAAAAAGAATTGTCCTAAAGCCAAATTGGATATAATGCCACACCAAACATAAAAAAGAGGGTGGACAAAAGTATTGGCACTGTTCGAAAAATCATGTGATGCTTCTCTAATTTGTGTAATTAACAGCACCTGTAACTTACCTGTGGCACCTAACAGGTGTTGGCAATAACTAAATCACACTTGCAGCCAGTTGACATGGATTAAAGTTGACTCAACCTCTGTCCTGTGTCCTTGTGTGTACCACATTGAGCATGGAGAAAAGAAAGAAGACCAAAGAACTGTCTGAGGACTTGAGAAACCAAATTGTGAGGAAGCATGAGCAATCTCAAGGCTACAAGTCCATCTACAAAGACCTGAATGTTCCTGTGTCTACCGTGCGCAGTGTTATCAAGAAGTTTAAAGCCCATGGCACTGTGGCTAACGTCCCTAGATGTGGACGGAAAAGAAAAATTGACAAGAGATTTCATCGCAAGATTGTGTGGATGTTGAATAAAGAACCTCGACTAACATCCAAACAAGTTCAAGCTGCCCTGCAGTCCGAGGGTACAACAGTGTCAACCCGTACTATCCGTCGGCGTCTGAATGAAAAGGGACTGTATGGTAGGAGACCCAGGAAGACCCCACTTCTTACCCCGAGACATAAAAAAGCCAGGCTGGAGTTTGCCAAAACTTACCTGAAAAAGCCTAAAATGTTTTGGAAGAATGTTCTCTGGTCAGATGAAACAAAAGTAGAGCTTTTTGTGCAAAGGCATCAACATAGAGTTACAGGAGAAAAAAAGAGGCATTCAAAGAAAAGAACACGGTCCCTACAGTCAAACATGGCGGAGGTTCCCTGATGTTTTGGGGTTGCTTTGCTGCCTCTGGCACTGGACTGCTTGACCGTGTGCATGGCATTATGAAGTCTGAAGACTACCAACAAATTTTGCAGCATAATGTAGGGCCCAGTGTGAGAAAGCTGGGTCTCCCTCAGAGGTCATGGGTCTTCCAGCAGGACAATGACCCAAAACACACTTCAAAAAGCACTAGAAAATGGTTTGAGAGCAAGCACTGGAGACTTCTAAGGTGGCCAGCAATGAGTCCAGACCTGAATCCCATAGAACACCTGTGGAGAGATCTGAAAATGGCAGTTTGGAGAAGGCACCCTTCTAATATCAGGGACCTGGAGCAGTTTGCCAAAGAAGCATGGTCTAAAATTCCAGCAGAGCATTGTAAGAAACTCATTGATGGTTACCAGAAGCGGTTGGTCGCAGTTATTTTTGCTAAAGGTTGTTCAACCAAGTATTAGGCTGAGGGTGCCAATACTTTTGTCTGGCCCATTTTTGGAGTTTTGTGTGAAATGATCAATGTTTTGCTTTTTGCTGCATTCTGTTTTGTGTTTTTTCATTTAAGACAAATTAAATGAAGATAATACCAAATAATTTGTGATAATACTCAGTTTCTTCTTGAAAATGATTGCAATCTGACAAAATTACTTTTGGCCACAACTGTAGATCTGGGGATTTATTCTGATGGAATATAGACTGAACTGGCTGGACAAATGTCTTTTTTCGGCCTTGCTAACTATGTTGCTATGTTACTTGTGGACTAATTTTGCTAATCAGTTATACAAAAGGTACAATATTCTTGCTTTGCATAATAGTTTAGCCACCTTAAAAAAAAACAAAAAAAACCAACAAAACAGCAGAGTTGATATTAGAAATTCATCTGATTATCTGTTGTAGTGCATTCCTGAGAATTTGTGCAGCATGAGAAAAGTCTTGGAGATTGTGGTGATTTGAATTATGGAGGTTTGCCTTAGATTTTTGGTAGACTATAGTGCATGAGCAAGGTGGTAGACATGATGAAGTAAATGGCACAAAACATTGATTTAATAGAATTTTTGTAGTGATTGGATAGAAAGATTAGCCAAGCTGCTTCATTTGGGGTGGTTGAAAAATGGATTGAAGCGAGAGTTTACTGAGGAAAAACTATTAGTAGTTAGTTCGCACCTCACATACATTAGGTAGCAATTAAAAATAAAAAGTGTGGAAGTAACACAGCACTGCTGAAGAATAGAAAGAATCCAGGTTATTCTATCAAAGTGATTATTTATACTTTTACATGAAACAGCGCTTTGTGTTTTGGCACTGTCCTGGTGGCTTCCCCATGGACTCTTTCTGTTTCCACAGTGCTGTGTTACTCCCACTTTTTTATTTTAAATTATTACTGGATTGAATGGCAGCATCCTGCAGCTGAACTGTTCAGGTGGGAAGAGCAGTGACTGATTCTTAAATGTCGAAACAGAGTTGCGCATGGTAGTTTTAAATCACTTAGAGGGGAGCATACTAAATCTATTATTGTCCATAAGACTTTGTACCCGCTATCCCTTGTTCATAACCCTTACCAAGTTACCGTTCAGTAAAGAATGTGTTTTAGAACCTGGAGTCTGCCTTTGAACTCTAAAACCTATGGTCCTGGCCATATGAAACTATTGGCTACAGGTGGCCTGCACAGGCGCAACACCCTCACAGCACCAACAGCAACACCCAGCCAGGACCTAGTCTTTCATGTAGCTACAGACCGTGCCACGTTACAGAACCATAAGGAGCCCTTGATACAAGGGGAAAATGAAAAGAAGTAGAGCCTGCAAATCTAGACACTAAATATGCAGAAAAACTACCTATTACATCTTTAAATACAAAAATTCCAGAAAACAAGGGGTTAAAAATAGTACTAAAAGTAGAATCAAACAAAAGGTATACTCCAATAAAAATTTGGAAAAAACAAGGAGTACAAAACACCTTCAGTAAAAATATATTATAATTTATTAAATATATTCAAGAATATTATTGCATGATAAAATATTATATAGACAAACTAACATGTAAAAGACATAGGACATTAGGTCTGACACAGTTACATTAATATATGGACCGGGAGAATTGAGATTATATACAATATCATAGTATCAAGGAACAATATCCATACAGTATTACCAAAATATTAGACACAAGGTAAAAAGTGTATCAATACCACTGTGGGTATACTAAAAACAATCAAAACACATTTCCATTGCAACATGTATACCCAAAATGGACCTAAAAATAAAGGTCTAATGCTAAGGAAAAAATTTAACCCAAATAAATTATTATTATTATTATTTATTTATATAGCACCATTGACTCCATGGTGCTGTACATGAGAAGGGGTTACATACAAATTACAGATATCACTTACAGTAAACAAACTAACAATCACAGACTGATACAGAGTGGAGAGAGGACCCTGCCCTTTCAGGCTTACATGCTACAGGATGGTGGGGAAGGAGACAGTAGGTTGGTGGGTTGCAGCAGCTCCGGTGTTGGTTGAGGTGATATCACCAGTAGTGGTGAGAGAGAAGGAGGTAGCGGGGTCATTGCAGGCTGTAGGCTTTCTTGAAGAGGTGGGTTTTCAGGTTCCGTCTGAAGGATCCAAATGTGGTTGATAGTCGGACTTGTTGGGGCAAAGAATTCCAGAGAATAGGGGCTATTCGGGAGAAGTCTTGGAGGCGGTTGGGTGAGGAGCGAATAAGTGTGTAGGAGAGAAGGAGGTCTTGGGAGGACCGGAGATTACGTGAGGGAAGGTATCGGGAGATTACTTCAGAGACATAAGGGGGAGACAGGTTATAGATGGCCTTGTAGGTCAGAATTAGTCATTTGAACTGGATACGCTGAGGGAATGGGAGCCAGTGAAGAGATTTGCAGAGGGGAGAAGCGGAGGAGTAGCGAGGAGAGAGATGAATTAGTCGGGCGGCAGAGTTAAGGAAGGACTGGAGAGGTGCGAGGGTGTTAGCAGGGAGACCACAGAAAATGATGTTGCAGTAGTCGAGACGGGAGATGATGAGGGCATGCACAAGCATTTTAGTAGATTGAGGGTTGAGGAAAGGATGGATTCTGGAAATATTTTTGAGCTGGAGGCGACAGGAGGTTGAAAGAGCTTGGATGTGCGGTTTGAAGGTTGAGTTGGGGCTGCACGGTGTGACCAGTTACTTGGATTTATTTGGGTGTATTTTTTCCTTAGTATTAGACCTTTATTTTTAGGTCCATTTTGGGTATACATGTTGCAATGGAAATGTGTCTTGATTGTTTTTAGTATACCCACAGTGGTATTGATACACTTTTTACCTTGTGTCTAATATTTTGGTAATACTGTATGGATATTGTTCCTTGATACTATGATATTGTATATAATCTCAATTCTCCCGGTCCATATATTAATGTAACTGTGTCGGACCTAATTTTCTATGTCTTTTACATGTTAGTTTGTCTATATAATATTTTATCATGTAATAATATTCATGAATATATTTAATAAATTATAATATACTATGGCACCTTTAGCATAGCTTTCACAATAGTATACAAAATTATATAAAATCACAGTTACAAAAATCTTTACTACTTAAGTGTAACTCAGGACATTCACCTAAAACTTGGGCGGTCTTTTCAGAGTCCTTTCCAAGTGACTTCAGCATTGTTTTGTTGGCGGATGAGCTGACCTAGATGGTCCAATAACTCGAATGTCCTGAAACACAGTAAGCTCAGCTCATTCTGGCTGTATTAGCTGTACAGTATCTTCTGGCAATGGACACCCTTCTCATTTTTGGCCCCTGGAGGAATTATGTCACATTTTGAGTGCCATTTATTCAGGTGGAAAAAATACGTAATATGAATCAGTTGCAGGTGTAAGGCTATGTTCATACTGCATTCTTGTCACACATCAGTGACTCCATTGGAGCTTCCACTTAAAGCTCAGAAAAATTAGATTCGGGCACAACTGCCTAAGGGGCCTTTGACTTTATTGAATCCCTGCGCTCTGTCTGACCTCCTTTTTGGCCATGTTTGCCTTTCTGAGACTGGCATCAAAATTCAGACAGCGTTAAGTGACTTTGCCTACTTCATCAAAGTCAATGGACCCATCAGCTGGCCGGATCACGCTGCTGACATCGTCCAAATCCAGAAGTGCTAGCATTCAGAGTTTCAATTATACTCACGCCTAAAAGATTATTATTATTATTTATTATTATAGCGCCAATTATTCCATAGCGCTTTACATCTGAGGAGGGGTATACATAATACATACAAGTACAGTAATCTTAAACAATAAGTCACGACTGGTCCGGGAGGAGAGAGGACCCTGCCCGCGAGGGCTCATAATCTACAAAAGATACATTATTATATGGCAAAACGAATCAATATCTCCGTCTTTCTATCTATCTATCTATCTCTTTTTTTTCTCTGCCTATACATGTTCAAGGTTGCTACTAATTCATAAATGGAAAGTTTTTGGCATAGCTTTTAGCAAAATAATTGAGAAATGCAATATGATGAAAAACAACCTTGCTTTTCTAGGTTTATATCATATCTTGGTTCATTTCCAGGGAGGAATCTTGAAGGAATCTTACTCCCTCAGGCTGTCTCTCTCTCTCTGTTTCGCTCCTCACAGTGTCTTGTGATGTGTTGCAGTTCATGACCAGTGATCTATGTAAAGAAAAAATAGACTGAATTAACTAGTGCGGATTCAAATATACTCTGGAAAACTAAGATTTTTCTATTGTGAAGAGTAATCAATTCTGCTAAATCTGAATCCTTATGGTGAAAATGTATTTCCCATTTGATTCCATAAAATGTGAAAATGGAAAAATAATTTTGCCTATGAGGCTACAGTTATCGTTAGTACTGTCTAGACAGCAGTTATGGTATTTCAATTTATCGTGTTAATGTTATATTTTTGCTGGGAAAACAATTATATATGAAAATAGAATACACGATAATACACATGCACACAACCAATAAGATTCACATTTAATTCTCATTGTTTTATTTACGGATTTTTTCAGGGACATTTTCCTGTAGGTTAATGCCTTGAATAAAGGTGGCAAAGTTAGTTTTTTTAATAGGATCTGGCAAATAAACTGATGAGTATTTCATGGACAGCAGCGTAAATCTCTTTAGGGTCCTACGCATCCCATAACTGTATACCCGACACCCTGAATTCAGCGTGAGTGTAGTAGGGGGCTCTGACTCTCCATTGACAGATGATTAAAGTAGAAATAGGCATGTTGAATTTCAATACCTAATCTATTCTTTGTACCAATGAACAATGGTTTCACATTAGCGTATTGGTGCGCAGCGTATGATCCGCATAGATCTGCATGCATCATGCGTACATATATTTAACATGTTGTACGCAGGGGACATGCATTTGTATACATTCACATGTGGATGCGTACGTATGCGTCATTTCGAGGTGTGCGGCGAACGCAGCATGTTGCATTTTTTGAGGTGTCAATTATGCGCAGCCATGCGCATGGGGATGATTGAACATTTAGTGCATCAAAACAATGCATTACTGTCTATGGGAATGCATTGTTACCCAAGGACATGCGCATGCATGCGTTCAATACAAATGTGCACTTCAGACTGAACATGTCCAGGAACTGGTTTCAGCCACTCCTAAAACAAAGGGGTGTAAAAGGGGGTGAGGACACAGCAAGTTCATTACTCTCAAGACTCTGGATGTAAGCACAAGACTTTGGATGTAAGTATAGAAGCTTTGAAAATATCTGACTGTCTGTACTCTGTACTAATTTTTTTTTCTGATCCTTGTAGAATGTTTGCTGCTCCCGTCCAGTACTGCCGTCCTGTTGCTGCCTTCCTGGTGCTGCCCTACTGGTGCTGCCTTACTGGTGCTTGTGTAGGGTTCAGAAGGTTCGCAGGATGCAGTGACGAGACACGAGACTGAGTATGGTTTGTGGAATAAACTTTTATAAACTGTAGCCGCTGGGGCTATCTTGAGCAAACCAAAAGCTTTAACAACAACTAGTCCACGCAGGGACTCAACAATCCTGCCAACACTTTCTTATTACAATGCGATTAACCCGGTTTGCCCGGGTGCTGTAGGCCACGTATCACCAAACTAAGGGTCCTTAGCTCCTATATTAAACTTATCCTTCCAGGGGGTCTGTTAGGATCACAAGCGTGGCCGTGTTGAGATCGCTGACGTGGCTGCCTTGACGCCTTGATATTCCGGGACGGAACTGGGCTCGACAGGCCCTGAAGAGACGATACCGGTGGGGCGTAACAGGCCCTGAAGAGGCGAAGCCGGTGGGGCGCAACAGGCCCTGAAGAAACGATGCCGGTGGGGCGCAACAGGCCCTGAAGAAACGATGCCGGTGGGGCGCAACAGGCCCGAAAGAAACGATGCCGGTGGGGCGCAACAGGCCCTGAAGAAACGATGCCGGTGGGGCACAACAGGCCGTGAAGAAACAATGCCGGTGGGGCGCAACAGGCCCTGAAGAAACGATGCCAGTGGGGCGCTGCAGGCATCTCCTTGCGGATCTCGTCCCACCGCGGAGTTATGACGCAGTCTCTAAATATAACCGTTCACTAACCTCTGTCTGAGGGTCCATTAGCAAACCGGACGGGGGCCTCTACTACCGCCTGTAGCGAGGTGGCGCCCCCTGGGGCCGGTGATGACAGGGCCGCAGCTGTGGGAGAAGGCAGGGGGGCAGTGTACTGACCGCTGTAAAGGAATGGTCTGTCGTCGCAGTGGTCGCCTGAGGTAGCCGCCTTGTCACAACAGGGTGGGAAGCAGCGGGAGTGGCTGTATGGGACCGTATGCGGGAATCAGCCACCGGTGCAAGTCTCTCACGTGTCACTAGTCGGTGAGTCCGAAGCTTTCCCTTCACAGGCCCCTGTCGGTCTCTCTACAACACACCGTCTGCTACCTCGGTCCTCTCTGTCTCACACGGCTTCCTGTCTGTTGTCCTGCTCTCTGTCAACTGCCACTTCAGCGCGCCCCCTGCTCCTTTTAAACTTGCCCCGCCCCCTGTTTCCCTGACAACTTCAGTCAAGTCTTTCCTTTTACTGTCCTCCCAGTATCGTTCCCTCAGGAACCCTGATGGCGGTCCCCTGGGTACCTGTCCTTTCACTGTCTGGGAGTCCTCCTCCCCACACTTACGATCCTCCAATTGACTGCCACTTCCCCTGTAACAACTTCCCCAACCACTCCTAGCCTACCCTCACAGCCCGACTCTCCCCAGGTCCACAATATAACTTCCTCCCGCAGACCCCGAAAGTAAATCCCATTATTTTTCTTTTTCTTTATTTATTTGTTAAATTTCAAATTGTTTTCATTTTTGTTATTAAAAATTCTTTTGTTTCACAATACCTGTTTCCCTGTGTTTTCTTTATCTCTCTATTTAAACGTGTGTATTGTTGAGTGAAGTATTAATGGGAGTAAGAGCCATGTCTCACATAACAAGATCATTAGCGAGATCGCTGGAAAGTCACTGATTTTGTAACGCAACAGCGATCTCGCTACGTGTGACACATAGCAGTGACTGTCCCCCCCCGCTGGATATCGCTGATGGTGCTCGAATGTCCCAGGCCATTTTTTGATCGTTGGCATCCCGCTGGCCAGCATGCATCGCTGTGTTTGACGCCGACGAGCGACCTCATTGGTGACGCAGAACTCATGGACGCAGGCGTAAGCCGTCCGAATAGCTGCTGTGTGACAAGGTCCCAACGACCACAGAGGTCGTTATACGGATCGCCGCATCATTGCTGCGTCGTTGAGTAGATCTGCCTGTTTGATAGCTTACTGGTGATCATGTAGCGATGCACCAGCGATCCTTACCAGGTTGTATCGTTGTCGAGTTCGCTGGTGCGTCACTTAGTGTAACAGTACCCTTACAGTCAAGGTGTTAGTATTAAAGTCAGCAAACAGTGCAGGTACATAACATTACAGTAAGAAAAAAAGAAAAAAGATAGCACACACCAACATAACTAATGTAATGGGGTATACAATATAATATATACTGCCAACAAAGGGGTTAATAATAACCCCATACCATACATGGTGTTATGGACTAAGTAGAGACCATTTGTCAAACAAATATATGCAAGGGGGAGGAAGAAAGAAAAACTTCCTGACAACAAACAGGTCAATAAATAAAATTGCTTTATTTAGGATACAGGGCAAGGAGCAATACCAATAAAAATATGTATAAGTTGGTAGCTTGTCATGGAAAGAGATACCAAAAGTCCTCACATATCAATCAAGCATAACCCAAATGGGAAGGACAAAAGGAAAAAACACAAAAATGTTATACCAACCACACAAAGTGTAAAGTGGGAACATAGCCCACTCAGTGTAGCGGTAATACCGTCATGATATATGGCACAGAGTCCAGCCATCTTGAGGGAATGGGGATAGATAAAGGCTGCATGAGTTAGTCACCAGCCAGTATGTGTTGGGCTTTTGGTGCGGTGGAGTCTGATGGAGAGTTAGGCACACGTTGAGGATTTTGATGCGTTTCCGCTGCGTTTTTGGACATGCGGAATTGCATTAAATCCGCAGTGTAGTGCACCACCAATGTTAATCTATGGGAAATTGAGAATTGGTGTGCACATGCTGCAGAAAAATACGAGCGGATTTGCAGTGTTTTATTTTCCACATCATGTCAATTCTGTTTGCGGATCTGCAATGTTTCTGCACCCTTTGACTTCCATTGAGTCAGGCAAATCCGCAGCAAAATCACAGGTTTAAAAAGATCTGTGGTTTAGCTGTGGAGTTGCATGTGAGAAACACTGCAGATCAGGAGGAGGAAGAGTGTATGGGCAGACTGTGGGCGGAGACTATGTGTGTGCGGAGAAGATGTGCATGTCTGTGTACGGGTGTCTGTGTATGTGTGTGTGCCTGTGTGTGCGGGTCTGTATGTAGGCAGGCATCATCTGATGGTGTAGGGAGGTTGAACTGACGGATAGATCTGCCTGTAGGAAGAGGCAGAGGGGCAGCGCAGTGTAGGTACAAAAGCACTGAGATAAAGAGAAAGGGGTGCTGTGTTGTAGTTTGACCATTAGAGGGCAGTGGGGAGCATAGGAGTTTGACTGTGTAACTGCTATAGGTCAAAGAAACTGTCAGGTGATAGTGGGCGGAGCAACCAGGACTGGGAGTATAAGAGGTTGAGGGAAGGTTCTGGAAAGTCTAGTCAGCCAGGGGAGCTCATTAGTAAGGAGGCTCTGCTGTAGAGAGAGAGATGGTAGAAAGGCTCCACAGAGGAACTGACAGTTGAGACGGTCACGGGGGGTGGCCCAAAGGACAGTAGCCACAGACGTAGACGGTTTGAGGGTACCAAGCGGACAGCATACTTGGAATGGTGAAGTGCTGTGGAGGATAGGCCTAGGACAGCCACAGTGAGAAGAGCCACAAAGGACGCCATGACGATGTAAATAAGAAGTGAAGGTACCCAGGTCTGTGAATAAAAGAAGTATGAAATTCCTGTGGTGAATTGCGGTGGTCATCAGTGAGGCGGCCAATAAAGACGGACCTGTTGAATACAACCCTTGTCTCAGTCTCGTGTCTGTCGGCAGCAAGAAGTGGGTCACCCCCCCATCCCTGTTGGTTACACTCTCTCACCTATCCTACAATGGGACTACTAGTCCCATGTGGCTATGCCTGCTGCATTGACAGCTAGCCAATGATGGGACAGTAGTAGTCCCATCATCCGGCTACTGTGTTCAAGTGTAAAAAAAACACATACACACGTATAGTACATACTCACCATACAGCTAATCCCCGACGCCCTCGATCACCTGTAAAAAAAAAACAAAATAATAAAGCATTAGTACACTCCCTGTTCTTACGTAATCCATGTAATGATGATTGTCCCACCATGATCTCCTGTGGAGGGCTGTGTCACATCAGCAGATGTGACCGCTCTCCAGGGGCCTCTGGTGATACAATGACGGCAGGTATCCTACCGAAGTGGATCACTCTGCCTTCAGAGGTCAATGTAGTTCAGGCTGTCACTTGCGGCATCGCTGTGTGAGAAAATTCTCACGCAGCAGTGCCATAAAAGTGAGAATATGAACTCCAGTGAACCCTAAGTGATAACACTACAGAAGCCATTGTCTCCTGTCAGTGTGTTACTGGAGGCCCTGTAGAGAGGTCACATCTCCTGGTGTGACTGATCTACAGGGGAGTTTGTCATGTGACTCTCGTTATTTCATGTATTACGTCGGAACGGGGAGTATACTGTTGGTTTACTATTCTTTTTTTTTACAGGTGATCCAGGGTGTCGCAGGAATTAGGAGTAATAATAAAGATGGGAAACTGTGTTTAGTGTTTTATTTCATTAAAATACTTTATTCTGGCTGTGTGTTTATTTAAACCTATACCAACTATAGGATTAGTAATGGATAGGTATCTTATTGACACCTCTCCACTACTAAGCCAGGCTTGACATCACCATACAATACAAAGGTGACATCAACCCCACAAATATTGCCCTATATGCCACCGCTATCTGGCAGTGGGAAGAGAGAGGCTAAGTGCTGGAATTGGCGCATCTTAGAGATCTTAGAGATGCATCATTTCTGGGATGGCTGTGAACTGGTGATTGTAGCCAAGGGCGGGGCAATATCCATAGCCCCTTCCTAGGCTATTAACATCAGCCCGAAGCTGTCTGAATAGCCTTTTCTGGCTATTAATTATAGGGGACCCCATGTTGTTTTTTTTGGGGGGATCCACCTATTTTAATAGCCAGTAAAGGCTAAATATGCAGCTTCTGGCTGATATTCATAGCCTGGGAAGATCCATGGGTATTAATCCCTTCCTAGGCTATAAACATTGGCCACCAGTTGCTGGCTTTCCCTCTCTGGTGCAGAAAACTGCACGGGAGCCCATTTTTTTTAAAATTAAACAGATATTGTGTTTAAGGCCGGGGTCACACTTTTGAAAAATTCACACGAGTCTTGCACCTCAATTCCCGGCCCTGCGCTGGCACTCGGGACCAGAGTGTGCAGCTGCATGTATTTCTATGTAGCTGAACGCTCCGGTCCGAGTGCCAGTGCGAGACTCATGCGAGTTTCTAGCAAATGTGACTCCGGCCTAAAGCAGATTTATAGATATATCTAGAAATAAAAAGCAAAAAGCAGCTCAAAAATTGCAATAGAGTGCAAGAGCCTTCCAGGCGTGTACCAAACCTTTTCAATAGATCCAGGAAAATTTCAGTTCAGGAAATTTTGGTCCCAAGTGTAGACTTGAAAAAGGTCCACACTTGGGACCGAAATGTCGCAATGGGCCAATAAACTGCACATATTTTTTTCATCTATTGGTGTGCTGCCTTCATTTTCCCTGCATCTATAGATCTATCTCTAGATACAGCTATAGCTAGATAGATAGATATATCTTTAGATAGGTAGATAGATAGATAGGTAGGTAGATAGATAGATCTATAGATAGATAGATCTATAGATCTATCTATCTGTGTGTGTAAACATTATTCTTCAATAGAGTATGTATCTTTAATTAGCTTACAAAAATTCATACAAATCCGCATGAAAATCCGCGTAAAAAACGTGTGGATTTTTACGTGCGTTTTCTGCCAAGAGATGCAGAATCTGCGCAAAAAAATTTCACAGGCAAAACCGCAACGGGTGCACATACCCTTATGTTCATTATGTTCAGAGAATGTTAATGGGCTATATATATATATATATATATATATATATATATATATATATATATATATAAATATATATATATAATTGCAGAATTATTAGGCAAGTTGTATTTGAGAGATTCTTTTTATTATTGAATAACACCTATGTTCTCAATCAACCCAAAAGACTCATAGATATCAAAGCTTAATATTTTTGGAAGTTGGAGTGTTTTTTTTTTAATTTGCCTATCTTAGGAGGATATCTGTTTGTGCAGGTAACTATTACTGTGCATAATTATTAGGCAACTTAATAAAAACTAAATATATACCCATCTCATAGTAACATAGTAAGGTCGAAAAATGACATTAGTCCATCCAGTTCAGCCTATAAAATTCTGTCAGAATATATCCCCAGATCTACATCCTTCTAAAGAACCTAACAATAACTGTAAGATACAATATTGTTACGCTCCAGGAAGACATCCAGGCCTCTCTTGAACTCTTCGACTGAGTTTGCCATCACCACCTCCTCAGGCAGGGAATTCCAGATTCTCACTGCCCTAATCTTCTCACTTGTTTATTTTCACCAGGTAAACCAATATAACAACACAAAATGTAGAAATAAACATTTCTGACATTCAAAAACAAAACTAAAAAAAATCAGTGACCAATATAGCCACCTTTCTTTATGAAGACACTCAAAAGCCTTCTATCCTTAGATTCTGTCAGTTGCTTGACCTGTTTACGATCAACATTGCGTGCCGCAGCCACCACAGCCTCCCAGTGTTAGGAGTCAGATTTCTGCCTCTCCTTTGCTGAAATCTAGAGCCTCACATTCTGCAGTCTCCTGCTCTTCATCTGTTGCAGAGGAGATGGCCCTGCGGCAACTGTCTCCAGAGGCTAAGTCCTTTACTCCTGCATCTGAGCATGCTCATGGGACAAACTCCCATTGGAGTTCAGGAGTCAGGTGTTCAGGTCCTGTGTCTGATCCCATTGGCTCCTCTTGGAGACCTGGAGATTTCCGGAAGGCCCTGTTCGCTATAAAAAGCGCGCATGGCTGTTCCGCCATGCGCTACTATAGTCATGCTTGCTGCTGTATGTTTGTTGATGGATGCATGGACTGGTGAATGACTCATTTGAAACCCTCATTCCTTGGATATTACGTCTGTGTGAGTGTTTGAGTTATTGCC
This sequence comes from Dendrobates tinctorius, assembly GCF_039654945.1. Classification (NCBI taxonomy): domain Eukaryota; kingdom Metazoa; phylum Chordata; class Amphibia; order Anura; family Dendrobatidae; genus Dendrobates; species Dendrobates tinctorius. Next base: position 37,051,371 of record NW_027361698.1, read on the forward strand.
AGTATCAGCGCCAGCGCTATTGCTCTATTGCCTCAGCAGCTAGGCGTCAGCATTGCGCCTGCTAGTTAGCAGTGTCTTTGCAGCGGCTCTGTCTTTGCCGCGCTGCAGTTGCAGCTCTTCGTGCGTTCGCGGTTGCGACGCTCTACACCCTATCTTTGTCGGTAGGTCTAGACGGAATAAGTACCGCCATCTAGTGCTACTCCTGTGACCAGCTACCGCGGGTGCAGCACTGTAGTTCTGTGTCCATAACAGATTCAGCGTTTAGTGTCTATTATTGTTTCTAGGACTCTGTGAGTTTAGCAGAGTCTGTGCAGTGCACATTGGGTGCAGTTAACCCTGTGCACACTACAGCCAGATTGCTCTGCCATCACCTATCAGCAGTTATTACATCTTCTGCACGGTGGACCCCGAGTGGCGAAGGCACTTTATTTATATTTTTATTTAGTGTCTTCCACCACGCCTAACACCCAGACACTGTTTGGAGAGGTGTACTGCTTTCCCACCCTGTAGATCTCACATTTTATGAGGGACCACAGGTTCTCTATGGAGTTCAGATCAGGTGAACAAGGGGGCCATGTCATTATTGTTTCTTCGTTTACACCTTTACTGGGCAGCCACACTGTGGAGTATTTGGATGCATGTAATGGAGCATTGTCCTGCATGAAAATCATCTTTTTCTTGAACGATACTGACTTCTTCCTGTACCACTGCTTGAAGAAGGTGTCTTCCAGAAACTTCCAGTAGGTCTGGGAGTTGAGCTTCACTCCATCCTCAACCCGAAAAGGTACCACAAGTTCATCTTTGATGATACCAGCCCATACCAGTACCCCACCTCCACCTTGCTTGCATCTGAGTCGGAGTGAAGCTCTCTGCCCTTTACTGATCCAGCTTCGGGCCCATCCTTCTGGTCAATCCAGAGTCGCTCTCATTTCATCAGTCCATAAAACCTTAGAAAAATCAGTCTTAAGATATTTCTTGGCCCAATCTTGATGTTTTATCTTATGTTTCTTGTTGAAAGGTGGTAGTTTTTCAGCCTTCCTTACCTTGGCCATGTCCCTAGGTATGGCACACCTTGAGCTTTTTGATACTCCAGTAACGTTGCAGCTCTGAAATATAGCAAAACTGGTGGCAAATGGCATCTTGGCAGCTTCACGCTTGATTTTCCTCAATTAATGGGCAGTTATTTTGCGCCTTTTTTTTATCAACACGCTTCTTGCGACCCTGTTGGATATTTGCCATGAAACGCTTGATTGTTCGGTGGTCACGCTTCAAAAGTTTGGCAATGTCCAGACTGCTGCATCCCTCTGCATGACATCTCACAATTTTTGACTTTTCAGAGTCCGTCAAATCTCTCTTTTCACCCATTTTGCCAAAGAAAAGGAAGTTGCCTAATAATTAAGCACACCTTATATAGGGTTTTGATGTCATTAGACCAGACCCCTCCTCATTACAGAGATGCAAATCACCTGATTTGCATAATTGGCAGTTGGCTTTCAAGCCTATAGAGCTTGGAGTAGGACAACATGTATAAAAAGGATGATGTGATCAAAATACTCATTTGCCTAATAATTCTGCACACAGTGCATATTGTGACATAGCGATCACTAGCAGGTTGGGGTGCACTTGTTTGGCAGTGATATAACATGCAGGAGGAATCTATTTTTCTTAAAAGTTCACCTGGGTTTATTGCTCCATATCCCCAGCAGCACAAACACAAAGTAAAACAGCCTTTAGATCCAGAAAAACAAAATAACAATGTCCATAAACAGGGCTTGGCTCAGTCAGGCGTGTGAATCATAGAATCATAGAATCATAGAGTTGGAAGGGACCTCCTGGGCCATCTGGTCCAACCCCCTGCTCAAAGCAGGATTCGCTAAATCATCCCAGTTAGGTGTCTGTCCAGCCTCTGTTTGAAGACTTCCATTGAAGGAGAACTCACCACTATAGAATCATAGAATCGTAGAGTTGGAAGGGACCTCCTGGGTGTGGGCACACAGTCTGTGTCAAGTCCAGCATGCAGGCTCTATAGCCTAAACACAGTTTCTCACTGACCCCGGCCAGAATAGCACAGATCCCTGTGCATTACCTGTTGGTGTTGGCCGCACAGGTCCCCTGATGCCTCTAATCCTCAGAGGTTTCCCACAAATATTTTTCACTGACCCCGGTCAGTATCACTCACAGTTGTCAGTCCGCCCACTTCAGAAGTATCTCACATACCACTCTGTAGTGTCCAGCCTGGACACAGGGAGATCTGTCCACTCTGACAGACTCTCACACACTCACTGCCTTGTGCTAAACACACCTCCATTACATAGCTTGTAACCACACCCACAGGTGAGGTATGGATCACATGGGCTGGTCACATGGTCATGATGACCTCACTGCAGGTCCTCAAACACCTGCAGGTCCTGAAGGAAAACAAGGGTACAGTGAGAACCCTCACCCAGGGGTGAGGTAATATGGGTAGCCAGACCCTCCCATCTCTCATAGCTACCCGCATCCCAGACCCAGGTGCACTAAAAAATGACATATTAGTGCTCACATGCACTAAAGACAAAATACTCCGAGTTGCATCGCAGGGAACATCCATCCCTGTGACATATACCTCCCATTAACTACGCAACCACCAGTCACACCACATATTCCCCCCTCTGTTCAAACCCGTGGGGTTGAACACTTGTCCTAAACCGAGGACCTCGAGACAGGGCACCCATATTATGCTGCCCTACCCGTTGAAAGGGCCTTCCCAGTTGGTTTTGAGCATCAGCTCCTGAGACATAGTCCGTCTCTGTCACCATATCCCTGTCTGTGAACAATGTTCTATCAGACTTTGTCGCCTCATGTTTCAGCGTCAAAAATCTTCCCCGCCCCCATCGGTCAGTATGTAGGCATAATTCCCTTGCACCCAGACATCCTGTCTGGTCTGAGTCTTTGTCATTTCATCCACTACAGGGTCTCCCGCTTTGGTCACTCAGCCCTGAGCTAACTGAGGCATCACTGCTTCTACCTCTTCCATCAGGCCACCTTCTGTTATGTCTCTCCTGGCACTTCTCCTATCGTCTTTATTGCCTGGAGAGCAGTCCTTCCATCTGTCCCTATGTCCTCTATTAGCTCCAGCTTGAGGACTTCCAGTCTTAAGTGAACCTCTTCCCCTCTCTATACCGTGAGTTGAAGGTGGCAGCTTTCTTCTTCCCATTTCCTGCAGCTCTCTGTTGATCTGCACCCTATCAAATCTTAGCTGCTCTACTTCTTTCAGGTAGGCCAGGAGCATCCGGATATTCCCAAGGCTCTCCATGGATCCGACAACGAGGAATGGAACCATCCCATCTTCATCCATGTCCTAGGCTTCGTCATCAGCCGGAATCCTCACTCTCATCACACTGGACCTATTCACCATCTCCTGCATCACTTTCCCAAGTCTTCCGATGACCCTCCTCACAGCCCTTGTGGGCACTTGAATAATGTCTTCTGCAATGCCCCACTGACTTTGAACTTTCCTCGCACGCTCTAGACGTGGAGCAGCTTCCTTATTCCTCAACAGGATCATCTGCTTCCCTGTGACTTATACCTCCCATTAACCACGTGACCAGTATATATATATATATATATATATATATATATATACTGTGTATATATATATATATAAACAACGACAAAGCAAAGTCCAGCAATAACGTGAGCAATCCAGGATGCTGTTAAAAATTTTTTTCTTTTTATTCATAAATCCATTGAAATGCAATGGTCCAAGCAGTTCAAAACAGCAATAACGCAGGAAAGTCGTGCAGATAGGACTACGCGTTTCAGCGGTAGAACCCGCCTACTTCACGGACCGTGCATTTCAATGGATTTATGAATAAAAAGAAAAAAATTTTTAACAGCATCCTGGATTGCTCACGTTATTGCTGGACTTTGCTTTGTCGTTGTTTACATTTGTATGGATGGACTCCTACATCCAGATCCGGGCACAACGGAGTTAACCAGGTCAGCTGAGGTTCCAGGTGGTTCACAGGAGTGAGCTGGTCTACATTGTTGGATATATATATATATATATATATATATATATATATATATATAAAGGACTTTGAATAGGGAGCGTGATAGGCTGCTCTAAGCAGATGTGTTTTTAAGGAGCCCCTAAAACTGTATAAGTTGTGGTTAGTCCTGATTTCTTAGTGTGGATGCTAGTCAAAAGTCTCTTGCAGAGCATAACGAGTGGGTAGGCCGATAAACAGAAATAAGGGAGGAGCTGTAAGGGGGCACTGTGGAGAGCTTTGTGGGTGAGAACAACCAGTTTAAATTGGATCCTATAGTGAATAGGCAGCCATTGTAATGACTTGCATAGAGTAGAGGTGTCCGAGTACTGATTAGCCAGATAGACAACCCTGGCTGCTGCATTAAGGATGGACTGGAGAAAGGAAAGTTGAGTGAGAGGAAGGCCAATTAATAGAGCATTACAGTAGTCAAGGCAGGAGTGGATCAGGGCAACAGAGAGGGTTTTTGCTGTTTCCATGGTGAGAAAGGGGCAGATTCTAGAGATGTTTTTTAGGTGCAAGAGACAAGAGCTGGCAAGTGATTGTATATGAGAGGTGAAGGAAAGATTGGTGTCAAGCATAACACCCAGACAGCGCTCCTGCTGCGTAGGCATTATTGTAGTGCCACCTACGGAGAGAGAGAGGCGACAGTTTTAAGGAGTTCAGTAGACGGCGGGAGCAGAAGTTCAGATTTGGAAACGTTGAGTTTCAGATAGAGAGCGGACATGATGTTGGAGACTGTGGACAGACAGTCACTAATGCACTTGAAATTTTTTTCACATTTTCCAGTATACTATAAGGTAAAATGAGTGGTGTTGTTCAAAAGTAAACTCTGTCCTGCAAAAAAAAGCCCTCATATGACTATAATGACGGCAAAATAAAAAAGTTATGGCTCTTAGATGAAGGGAAGGAAAAAACGAAATCTAAAAAATGGAAAATCGCAATGTCATGAAGGGGTTAAATGAGCTGAGGCCAATGTGTTTATAGAATAACCAGAACAAATTTTTATTTCTAGGAAGTAAGCAATACATGTTCCGTTCTGAATAACAAGGAGAATTTGACATCCGTGACAAAATACACAAAAAAATCGCACAACTTTTTGTAGTAAACAGCAAATATCGCGGTAATTGTGTGTATAAAAAGTAAGTTACAATATGTTTGCTTAATAACTGTAATTTTATAAATAGGAAAACATCTCTAAGATATTTTCAACCTTAAATCTAAAAATGTATCTATGGTTTCATTGTACTTTACTCAAGTACACATGGTTATACTTCTTCATTCATGGTGCATGGAATGAAATAAGTTAATTGTCCTCTACAGATCACTGCCATAAGCTAATGAACCATGAAACATTTTGGATTCGTTTGCTTAAAAATCTGTTCCTACCGGTGTAAACTGCGAACATAATTTTAGATTCCTTTACTGAAATGTCTAAAAAATGTTATATATTTGACCTATATAAGGTTTGTATACTTGCTTTCTCAGTCACAAGAACACAATTCCTGTGACTAGTTGTGATTGCCCTGCTTTTTTCTTGCAGTGGTTTTTTTTTTTTAGAAATTGAAATAAAAAGTTAAGTAATTATACATCCCTGTGCATGGATTCTGGGATAAGTTTGGTTCCTTAACATTGCAAACAGTTGATCTCTTCTTCATTCTGTAAGAGTCCAAGTCCAACTCTTGTACTCATTTTAAATTCACACCAGGGATCTCAAACATAATACAACATGATCCACAACATCCCTTCTAATCGGTGTATTCTAGTTCAAAGGCTGCAGCCACACTATCAGTATTTGTTCAGTATTTTTTCTCAGCATTTGTAAGCCAAAACCAGGTGAGGAACAATCAGAGGACATGGTATAATAGAAACAAGTGCACCAATTCTGCTTGTTTGACTCACTCTGGGTTTTGGCTTACAAATACTGATGTGAAATACTGACTAAATACTGATAGTGTGGCCGTAGCCAAAGAGATTTACTTAGCTAAATATGCCAGAATTCTTGCTTAATTTGCACGAAAATTTTACATGCCTTTTTCCAATTTAATCAGCAATGGCTTGAGATGTAACACTGTTTCAAAAATTCTGCCAAAATTTTGTTGAACATTTCTGGAGCAATATAAGTCAACTAATAGGTAGTGTAAAGTTTGCCCAGAGTCTAAAAATCTATCAAACCAGCGATGCCGACAACGATACGACCTGGTAAGGATCGCTGGTACATCGCTACATGGTCGCTAGTAAGCTGCAAAAACAGCAAATCTGCTCAACGACGCAGTAACGATACAGCAATCCGTATAACGACCTCGGCAGTCATTGGTACCTTGTCACACAGCAGCGATTCTGACGACTCAGACCTCGATAGATGTGAGTTCTAAGTTGCCAACGAGGTCGCTCACCGTTATTATGGTGTCAAACACAGCGATGCATGCTGGCCAGTGGGACACCAACAATCAAAAATGTCCCAGGACATTCGAGCACGATCAGCTATATCGCAGCGGGGGCCCGGTCGCCGCTATGTGTCACACGTAACGAGATCACTGGCGAGGTCACTGTTGCATCACAAAATCTGTGACGTTTCTGCGATCTCGCTAATGATCTCGCTATGTGTGAAGTACCCCTAAGACTGACTTATTTAACATTTGCCCTGGCTGAAAGTTAGACAATTTTAGTAAATCTCCATGAATATTTCCAAATTCACGTAGCTTATAGCACTTTCATTGAAAACAACTTAGAAAAATCTCAGTTGAACTTACCGTACTTAAAACAAGTAATTCAGTGCTTGCTCCCACATGGTGTAGGTATAATCAGTGTATTAAAGGGTCATTTTTTTTGTTTTTAAAACAATAACTGGGATGGGATAGAAAGTCAGCAATTAACTACAGGGATACAAAGTGTTAATGGTTGTTTGGATTTGGTAAAAGTGAATATGAAGATAATATTTCTTTGTTCTCCAATAATTTGCAGGACAATCAATGGCAGTGTTTTCTTGCATGATGATGTGTCCTCAGGCAATCCCACAATGGGTACGTCACAGGTAAAGAGATAAGGCAATGAAATAAAACAATTTTAATACACAGTTAGGCTATTTTCACATGTTAAGTAGTAATCCATTAGAAAAGATCCAGCAGCAACCAGATAGCAAAAAAGTTGTGCAGACACAACTTTGTAGTCTGTTTTTCGAAAACTGATCTCTATTAGATCCTTTCTGTTAATTCTGGCAGTCGGTACAGAGGGTCTTACAGGCCAGGGATGTTGGTAATGTTTCAAAAATGATGCTGATGTAAAGTAGACATGTGGCAAATGTTATTTATTAATTATTAGTTCAAAGTTAAAAAAATTGCAAATTTTTGAAAACTTTCATCAGATTTATAATTTTTTTTAAAATAAATAAATGCAAAATATTATTAACCTCCATCTACTACTAACATGAAGTACAATGTGTCATGAAAAAACAAACTCAGAATCACTGGGATATGTTGAAGAATTCCAGAGGTATTACACACTAGTCAGAGTTGAAAAATTTGGCCTTACCATGAAGGTACAAATCAGGATTTGGAGGTAAAGGGTTAACGAGGTGGTGGTCATTTTGCTCTGGCTCCAATTTTCAAAGATCCTGTCACATCGAAAATGCAGTCCAATCTGCAGGAAGCACGCTATAGCGCACGAGGAGCTGGGCAGACTGAGATATAGTTGTGTGGGGAAAGATTTCACATTTCTTGTACTTTTTACAGTTACATCTCAGCTCATTTTAACCCCTTCATGACCGGAGGTATTTTCTTTTTTGCATTTTCGGTTTTTCCTCCCCTTCTTCCCAGAGCCATAAATTTTTTTTATTTTTTGTTAATATGGTCATGTGAAGGTTTGTTTTTTGCACTTTTGAGCAACATCATTGGTTTTAACATACCGTGTACTGGAAAACTGGAAAAAATTTCAAGTGCGATGAAATTGCAAAAAAAAGTGCAAATCCATGGTTGTTTTTTGTTTTGTTTTTTTTTTACCATGTTTACTAAATGCAAAAACTGACCTACCATTATGTTTCTCCAGGTCATTATGAGTTCATAGACACCAAACACGTCTAGGTTATTTTTTATTTAATCCAAAGAAAGAAGCAAAGCATCGGCACTGTTATATCGCCAATTAATTCCTCGCAATAAAACACACTAAACGCTTTTATGCCCTGAGAACGGGTGCTCTATCTCTGAAGCAGTCAATTTCAGAATCCAAGCAAAGAAAAATAAGGATGGCACTCACCGTTCATAAAATCCACCTTTATTGCATGTATAAAATCTTCTCCTACACGCGACCCATGGAAATGCAGCTGCGTGAAACGGCCGTCGTCCTCTTACCATGCACATTGCTCCCCTGCCGAAGATTTTATACATGCAATAAAGGTGGATTTTATGAAAGGTGAGTGCCATCCTTATTTTTCTTTGCTTGGATTCTTTTTTATTTAAGTGGTGAAAAAAAATCTAAACTTTGGTAAAAAAAAATGGCTCCATTTTCCGAGACCTACAGCATCTCCATTTTTCGTGATCTGGGGCTGGTTGTGTGCTGACCACTCATCTGATTGGAAATCTAAGAACAGTCAAAAATTAAAATGGATAAAGTATAAGTTATAATGAATCTTTATAGCATAAAACTGTATCTCAATTTGTTCTGCTCCTCTCGCTTTATAGCATACTGCCTGCATTGACTGATGTTTCCCTGGGACAGGTTCCCTTTGAGGTATACTAAAATAATTTTTATCTATGGTCAAAGCACCATATAATGCACTATGACTAATTGTTTTTCTGCCCCTGGGAATATATAATAATATACAGCATTTAATGCCTTTTTTGCCATCAGTATGAACCATCGAGTTGTAAGTGCACTATACACAACCTGCAGAATGGAAGTTATTTAAAAACAAAAGACGTTAAACCAGTCAGAGTTTGACAAAAATCTCGAAAATCTATGTGTGAATTTTTTGAAATTCTTTTTATTCCAATCAATGTTATTAATTTTGTTTTATGTTATTTAGTATTTTATATCTCTGATTAGAGCAGAAAAATCTAAAACTTTTTTTTGCTTTGGTTTATTCCCAGAAATGAAGATCTAGCATATTCAACACTATATCATTAGATTTCCAACTGTGGAATGTTTTTTCACGACAAACCGTACAAAAATAAAAAAAATTCTCTGCATTGACAAAGACCCCAGTTATAATGTTCTGCAGCTGCATTCTTTTTTATCAGTTGTTCCATAAAAGTGCAACAAAATGGAAATCTGTGCATCCTTGTCCAGCTGTCCTGACATCTAGGAACTGTACAAATGTGATTTTCTTCAATAATTCGCTAGTAACATCTGCTGTAAAACTTGCTGACAGCCAGATGTTGAGGTTTATAATCACAGACAGTGGAACGGGGCTACACATCCTGTAGTTTAAGCACTCCACTAACCAAGCATGACTTGTATGTTCATCAATTACTCATCTATTCATAGTTGTTCCTCTTTTTGTTGTTGAACTGGCCTTGTTTTTCGCATTCCGGAGCTCAGACTGGCTGGGAACATTTATGTGTACACCTGCTCATTACATGCTATGGTCTCAATCTGTTTCGGACTTATTACTCATGGAATGGTTATAACAGTTTACTTAATATAATTGGTAGTTCTTTTATCTGAATTTCTCGTTAGAGAATTCTCATCTAACAAAAATATCACATTATTGCAGATGTTCGTGTGTTTTGGAATTACTCAGGACAACCATTATCTGAACGCTGGAGATTGGCAATCAGCTTAAGATTGCTGAAAGTTGGCCTGGTTCTCATTTTCCGTCATACAACTGAAGGAAAATGTACGCTTGGAACATTTTCTCTGGTTAAATTGTAGTTTTTTTCGTTTTGTTATAGCTCACTTCTCTGCCTCCCTTCTTTAGCAATGATACGTCGAGCATGCCCACAACACCCACCCATAGAAGATAAAGAGGTTGTCAGAAATGTAAACAAATTAAACTCATTAATTTATTTTTAGGAATTTTGTGCCAAACATCCTATTTGATATTGCACTGCGATGGAAAATATGGTGACCTGAGCGAGCCCTTTCTGGGTTGACAAATAACCAATGACTGGAGGAAGTTTGCCCTCTGGCTAAATTTATGACCCAAGCCATGTGTCATGTGTGAGACAGAAATAATGAAGAGGGCTGTCTAAGCAATTGAGCTCAGCCCAACAGGCATCCTACTTCATGTACGCCACTAGTCATATGCCAACTGACTAGTAGGGAACTGATTCTGAAATAGGATGATCAGCACACATTTGATGAATAAATTATATTTATCATATTGGATAGCTCATTCTGTCTTAGATTTCTCATGTCTTGATGGCTGCTGTAAAGCAAATCTACAAAAATGCTGCTCAGAGCGCGTATTATAAGCTGATTAAAAAAAACATTCCTTTAAATTGACAGAAGGCACTTTTTTTAACACCCACGCTATATCTCCTCTACATTTGGGCTGTGCTGGGGTCATATTGAGCTCCTCTAATGATGGCAACTTAAAAGTGCCAACAACAAGCAGAAGTCAGAAAATATTTGGCTAGTCTGCGTAAGGGGCTCCATTGAAGGGCAGATAAAGTAATCATTTAGTTATTTATAGCCCACAGATTTATGTTCTTGACAGAAGGCTATATTATTGCAAGTAAGGCACAGTATGGGTAGAAGGTCTAGCACACCAAATTTAGAGGTCTAGAAATTCAATCCCTAGGCCCAGGTGTGTGTCAATGAATCTTAAATAAGTCTAGGGAGATGATGTCATGGATCATACCGGGCAACTTGCAAATCCCGACATGGAGCACAACAGAGGGTATTGGGCTCAGAAGGCAGCAAAGCCCCGAATACCTAGGGCAGGTGTGTAACTTGTATTCATCTACTACCCTGGTCTTTTACAAATTCTAGTGTTAGCTCTGTCTCATGACTTGTCTCTTGTGCATTAACCCCTTAACGAGGTTAATGACCAGGCCTTAATTTTGAAATCAGACCACTGTCAATTTATGTGCTTATAACTCTGGAACGCTTCAAGGGATCCCACTGATTCTGACACTGTTGTATCGTGACTTATTGTACTTCATGATAGTGGTAAAATTTCTACGATATAACTTGCGCTTATTTATGAAATAATGGAAATATTGCGAACATTTTTTAAATTTTGCAATTTTCAAAATTGTAACTTTTATGCCTTTAAATCAGAGAGATATGTCGCAAAAATTAGTTAATAAATAACATTTCCCACATGTCTACTTTACATCAGCACAATTTTGAAACCAAAATTTTTTTTTGTTAGGAAGTTATAAGGGTTAAGAGTTGACCAGCGATTTCTCATTTTTACAACAAAATTTATGAAACCATTTTTTTTACTGACCAAATCACATTTGAAGTCACTTTGAGGGGTCTATATGACAGAAAATATCCAAAAGTGACACCATTCTAAAAACTACACCCCTCAAGATGTTAAAAACCACATTTAAGAAGGTTATTAACCCTTTAGGTACTTCACAAGAATTGAAAAAATGTGGAAGGAAGAAATGAACATTTAACTTTTTTTCCCCCCAATTTTTTTATTTTGTCAAGGGTTTCAGGAGAAAATGAATCACAATATTTGTTGTGCAATTTCTCCTGAGTACACTGATACCCCATGTGTGGAGGAAGACCAGTCTTTAGATGCACTGCAGTGGTCAGAAGGGAAGGAGCATCATTTGAAATTTTGAATGTCAAATTGGCTGAAATCGAGAGTGGACGCCATGTCGCGTTTGGAAAGGCCCTGATGTACCTAAACAGTGGAAACCCTCCATAAGTGACCCCATTTTGGAAACTAGACACCCCAAGGAACTTATATAAATTTGTGGTGAGCACTTTGAACCCCCAAGGGCTTCACAGAAGGTTATAACATAGAGCCATAAAATTAAAAAATCATATTTTTCCACAAAAATGATCTTTTCATCCCCAATTTTTATTTTCCCAAGGGTAACATGACCCCAAAAGTTATTGTGCAAATTATCCTGAGTATGCTGATACCCAATATGTGGGTGTAAACCACTATGTAGGCACATGGCAGAGCTCGGAAGGGAAGCAGCGCCATTTGACTTTTTTGTCTGGAATTGAGATCGGACACCATGTGGCATTTGGAGAGCCACTGATGTGCCTAAACAGTGGAAACCCCCCCACAAGTGACCCCATTTTGGAAGCTAGACCCTCCAAGGAACTTATCTACATGTGTGGTGAGAGCTCTAAACCCTCAGAGGCTTCACAGAAGTTTATAACATAGAGCCGTAAAATTAAAAAATAATATTTTTTCCACAAAAATGATCTTTTCATCCCCAATTTTTATTTTCCCAAGGGTAAAAGGACACCAAAAGTTGTTGCACAATTTGTCCTGAGTACGCAGATACCCCATTTGTGGGGGTAAACCACTGTGTGGGTGCATGGCAGAGCTCAGAAGGGAAGGAGCGCCGTTTGACTTTTTCAACGCAAGATTGGCTGGCATTGAGATCGGACGCCATGTCACGTTTGGAGAGACCCCGATTTGCCTAAACAGTGGAAACCCTCCACAAGTGACACCACTTTGGAAACTAGAACCCCTCACGGAGCTTATCTAGATGTGTGGTGGGCACTTTGAACCCCCAAGTGCTTCACAGAAGTTTATAGCGTAGAGCCGTGAAAATAAAACAATCATATTTTTTTCCACAAAAATAATCTTTTTTCCCACAAATTTTTATTTTCACAAGGGTAACAGGAGAAATAGGACCCCAAAAGTTGTTGTGCAATTTGTCCTGAGTACGCTGATACCCCATATGTGGGGGGGAACCACTGTGATCGGCAGTATGTAGTATGTATGTAGCATGTATGTTGTATGAATGTAGTATGTATGTATGTTGTATGAATGTAGTATATATGAAGTATGTATGTAGTATGTAGTATGCATGTTGTATGAATGTAGTATACATGTAGTATGTATGTAGTATGTATGTATGTATGTTGCATGAATGTAGTATATATGTAGTATGTATGTAGTATGTATGTATGTTGCATGAATGTAGTACATATGTAGTATATGTAGTATACATGTAGTATGAATGTAGTATATATGTAGTATGTATGTATTACATAGTATGTATGTATGTTGTATGAATGTAGTATATATGTAGTATGTATGTATTACATTGTATGTATGTATGTTGTATGAATGTAGTATATATGTAGTATGTATGTATTACATAGTATGTATGTACGTATTTTGTATGAATGTAGTATATATGTAGTATGTATGTAGTACAGTGGGGAAAAAAAGTATTTAGTCAGTCAACAATAGTGCAAGTTCCACCACTTAAAAAGATGAGAGGCGTCTGTAATTTACATCATAGGTAGACCTCAACTATGGGAGACAAACTGAGAAAAAAAAATCCAGAAAATCACATTGTCTGTTTTTTTTTCATTTTATTTGCATATTATGGTGGAAAATAAGTATTTGGTCAGAAACAAGCAATCAAGATTTCTGGCTCTCACAGACCTGTAACTTATTCTTTAAGAGTCTCCTCTTTCCTCCACTCATTACCTGTAGTAATGGCACCTGTTTAAACTTGTTATCAGTATAAAAAGACACCTGTGCACACCCTCAAACAGTCTGACTCCAAACTCCACTATGGTGAAGACCAAAGAACTGTCAAAGGACACCAGAAACAAAATTGTAGCCCTGCACCAGGCTGGGAAGACTGAATCTGCAATAGCCAACCAGCTTGGAGTGAAGAAATCAACTGTGGGAGCAATAATTAGAAAATGGAAGACATACAAGACCACTGATAATCTCCCTCGATCTGGTGCTCCACGCAAAATCCCACCCCGTGGGGTCAGAATGATCACAAGAACGGTGAGCAAAAATCCCAGAACCACGCGGGGGGACCTAGTGAATGAACTGCAGAGAGCTGGGACCAATGTAACAAGGCCTACCATAAGTAACACACTACGCCACCATGGACTCAGATCCTGCAGTGCCAGACGTGTCCCACTGCTTAAGCCTGTACATGTCCGGGCCCGTCTGAAGTTTGCTAGAGAGCATTTGGATGATCCAGAGGAGTTTTGGGAGAATGTCCTATGGTCTGATGAAACCAAACTGGAACTGTTTGGTAGAAACACAACTTGTCGTGTTTGGAGGAAAAAGAATACTGAGTTGCATCCATCAAACACCATACCTACTGTAAAGCATGGTGGTGGAAACATCATGCTTTGGGGCTGTTTCTCTGCAAAGGGGCCAGGACGACTGATCCGGGTACATGAAAGAATGAATGGGGCCATGTATCGTGAGATTTTGAGTGCAAACCTCCTTCCATCAGCAAGGGCATTGAAGATGAAACGTGGCTGGGTCTTTCAACATGACAATGATCCAAAGCACACCGCCAGGGCAATGAAGGAGTGGCTTCGTAAGAAGCATTTCAAGGTCCTGGAGTGGCCTAGCCAGTCTCCAGATCTCAACCCTATAGAAAACCTTTGGAGGGAGTTGAAAGTCTGTGTTGCCAAGCAAAAAAGCCAAAAACATCACTGCTCTAGAGGAGATCTGCATGGAGGAATGGGCCAACATACTAACAACAGTGTGTGGCAACCTTGTGAAGACTTACAGAAAACGTTTGACCTCTGTCATTGCCAACAAAGGATATATCACAAAGTATTGAGATGAAATTTTGTTTCTGACCAAATACTTATTTTCCACCATAATATGCAAATAAAATGAAAAAAAAACAGACAATGTGATTTTCTGGATTTTTTTTTCTCAGTTTGTCTCCCATAGTTGAGGTCTACCTATAATGTAAATTACAGACGCCTCTCATCTTTTTAAGTGGTGGAACTTGCACTATTGCTGACTGACTAAATACTTTTTTTCCCCACTGTATGTATGTATGTTGTAGGAATGTAGTATATATGTAGTATGTATGTAGTATGTATGTATGTTGTATGAATGTGGTATATATGAAGTATGTATGTAGTATGTTGTATGAATGTTGTATATATGTAGTATGTATGTAGTATGTATGTAGTATGTATGTTTTTTTTTTTTTTTTACATTCAACACATTAGCCGGATGATGGGACTTCTACTGTGCCATCATTGGCTAATGTGTCAATCACTGTCATTGTAGCAGGCATAGCCCGATAAATGAGGTATCGCTGTAATCGTAGTGACCGAAGAATAAAGCTGCCATACTAATTTTACCACATGTGGAATGGAGGAAAAAAGAAAAAAAAATTCCTGAAATTTTTAGTTTTTGTTCATTCTGCCTTCACAAAAATCGGAATAGAAAGCGATCAAAAAACGATATGTGCCAGAAAATGATACCAATAAAAACGTCAGCTCGTCCCGCAAAAAACAAGTCTACACATGACTCTGTCGGTGGGAATATGGAAAAATTATAGCTCTCCAAATACGGAGATGCAAAAATTTCTTTAAAAAAATTCTTACAAAAAAAGTGTTTTTTAGTGTGTGACAGAAGTTAAACACGAAAAAAGGATATAAACCTGGTATTGCTGTAATCATACCGACTCGAGAAAGAAAGTCACCATATCACTAATACCATATGAGGAACGGCGTAAAAAATAAAACCAATTCTGCACCTTTTGATGATTTGTGCATTCTGCCTCCCAAGGATCACAGTAAGACCTGCCGGGGGTCTGTACGGGCCTGCCGGGGGTCTGTGCTGGCCTGCCGGGGGTTGTTTGTGTGTGCAGGCATCGTCCGATGGGACTACAAGTCCCATCGGGCTATGCCTGCTACAATGACAGTGATTGACACATTAGCCAATGATGGGACAGTAGTAGTCCCATCATCCGGTTAATGTGTTGAATGTAAAAAAAAAAAAACATACATACTACATACATACTGTGCAACATTCATACAACATACATACTACATACATACTTCATATATAGCACATTCATGCAACATACATACATACTACATTCACACAACATACATACATACTACATTCATACAACATACATACATACTACATACATACTACATTCATATAACATACATACTACATACATACTACATATATACTACATTCATACAACATACATACATACATACATACTACATACATACTTCATATATACTACATTCATACAACATACATACATACTACATACATACTACATATATACTATATTGTATGAATGTAGTATATATGTAGTATGTATTATGTAGTATGTATGTATGTATGCTGTATGAATGTGGTATATATGTAGTATGTATGTATGTATGTATGTTGTATGAATGTTGTATATATGAAGTATGTATGTAGTATGTAGTACGTATGTATGTTGTATGAATGTTGTATATATGTAGTATGTATGTAGCATGTATGTTTTTTTTTTTTTCACATTCAACACATTAGCCGGATGATGGGACTACTACTGTCCCATCATTGGCTAATGTGTCAATCACTGTCATTGTAGCAGGCATCGCCCGATGGGACTTGTAGTCCCATCGGACGATGCCTGCACACACACAACCCCCGGCAGCCCGCACAGACCCCCGGCAGGCCCGTACAGACCCCCGGCAGGCCCGCACAGACCCCTGGCAGCCCACACAGACCCCCGGCAGGCCCACACAGACCCCTGGCAGGCCCGTACAGACCCCCGACAGCCTGCACAGACCCCCGGCAGGCCCTCACAGACCCTCGGCAGCCCGCACAGACCCCCGGCAGGCCTGCACAGACCCTCGGCAGCCCACACAGACCCCTGGCAGGCCCGTACAGACCCCCGGAAGCCCGCACAGACACCCCGGCAGGCCCGCATGATGATGATACCGCTTGGAAAAAGTTTAATTTGCTACTTTTTTGTGTTTTTTTTACGGCGTTCACTGAAGGGGTTAACTAGGGTGACGCTTTTATAGATGAGATTTTTACGGATGCAGCGATACCAAACGTGAATTTTTTTGTTTATTTTTTTGCATAAAAAATGTGTATTTTTAGGGGATTTTTTAAATTATTTTTTATTAATTTTTTCTTTACATATTTTTTAAAAAATGTTTTTTTTTACCTTGTCCCTTCATGGGACATTCACTTTCACTTTAGGTATAATACATTACAATGCTCCAGCATTGTAATGCATTATACCTATGCTGAAAGCTGCTGACACCATGCTGTGAGCATGGTCTCAACAGTTTTCTGTAGCTGGATGACCCGGAGGTTGTCATGACACCTCCGGGTCATCATGGTACAGGTCGGGCCCCGCGATTACATCGCGAAGACGCTGACCTGAGGAAGAGGGAGCCCCCTACCCTCTGCCCCCCCCGAATGCTGCAATCACGCTTGATCGCAGCACTCAGGGGGTTAACAGCCTGGGGGGGCGGGGGCGCTGCTTCTAGCTGTCAGTGCAGAAGCTCAGCCACTAGCGGCGCTGAGCTCCTGCACTAAGATCGGGTAGGAGATACAGAAATTTCAGCCTCTCCTGCTCGAATGCTGTTGTGTTTGGTCGGTCAGATTGATTGACCAATCACAGCGCTTGGGGTGCAGTGACCGACTGCAAGGGTCCCTGCACCCTTTGCCATGCCTCTCAGCTGTCATAGACAGCTGTCGGCACTGAACTGATCTACCTGGTTGATCCTGCCAGTAGCATATGCTTGTCTCAAAGATTAAGCCATGCACGTGTAAGGCTGGTTTCACACTTGCGTTTTTTTGCGCTGTTTTTTAGCGCAAAAAAAGCATGCTTTTTTTCCCTATCTTTTACATGGGTGCTCATACACATGCGTTTGTACACGTTTCTATGCACATGCGTCTTTTTTGTAGTGTGCGCTTGGGCGCATAAAATGCATTCTGTTGCATTTTTTGTGCGTCCGACTTGCCCCCAAAAAACGCATGCACGCGCAAAGCGATTTTTTACACCCAAACACCCATTATAGTCTATGGGTGCGCATGGTAATGCGCACGTATGCGCCAAAAAAACGCACCCAAACCTGCAAAAACACACATAAATGCGTTTTTATGTGCGTTTGCACTGCGCACGGTGCGCAGCGCAAAAAAAATGCAAGTGTGAAAGTAGCCTAAGTACACACGGATGGTACAGTGAAACTGCGAATGGCTCATTAAATCATTTATGGTTCCTTTGATCGCTCAAGTTTTTTTTCTGATGCACATAAAATAAAGGATCTGTTAAAATCTCTACAATTTGAGTGCCAAGCTGTTGCAAATTCTATGTGAACCTTAAGTAAATTATCTCCTTGTATCAATATGTTCACCAAGCTGGGCTGTCCTCTCTTTCTGTGTCAGTGGCTTAGTCTGCATCCTGTTGAAGATTTCATATATCAGCAGAATTATCAGTATTCAAACATTATAGAAGAATTAACTGTTTTACGTGGATCTTACTGTACAGTAAGCATTATGTCTTCATCATCAAAATGGAGGATTACAGGAAAAAACTAATACAAGACTGAGATGTCATAGAGTAAAATGTAACGAACTTCACATTTGTCAACAAACTGTAGCATTTTACACAGCACCATCTGCTTTCTGCTCAATATAGTCTCTTCCGCATAAGCCTGCAGCTGTTGTATACTCCAACAACAATGTCAGTGATAGATCCCGGGTACATCTAGGGAATACAATGTTATTGACTTGATCAAAAATAGTATCATGAATTTTATCTTCCAATTGGTACTGGAATATCTAATATTACAACAATATTATAGAAATTGGAACATTAACAGTTTCTGTAGCCATTGTTGGCATATGAGTGTAAATACTTATGTCCCAAAAAAAATTGAGAGAAGTATTCAAGGAGTGATACTTTTATTGGCTAACCAGAGAAATTATATTTGCAAGCTTTCAAGGCTCAGAAGGCCCCTTCATCAGGCAATTACTGAGACAATCTCAGTACCGGGTCACTAAAAGGTCACCCAACCTGCAGGTACAGGGGGCTTTGTGCCTCACCCCGGTCTGCGATCTGCCCCCCCCACCGACTGCCAGCAGCAGCCTGCCACCGCAGTCATGATCTGCTCCCCCTGCCTTCCCTGCGCTCCCCCACCCAGCTTCCAATCAGGACAAATTGGACAACTTTTGGGGTCAAATTTCTCCTGTTACCCTTGTGAAAATAAAAAATTGCGGGATGAAAAATCATTCTTTGAGGGAAAAAAAAGTTTGTGTTTTTTTCACGGCTCTGCGTTATAAACTTATGTGAAGCACTTGGGGGTTCAAAGTGCTCACCACACCTCTAGATAAGTTCCTTGGGGGTCTAGTTTCCAAAATGGGGTCACTTGTGGGGAATTTCTACTGTTTAGGTGCATCAGGAGCTCTGCAAAACCTAACATGACGCCCGCAGACCATTCCATCAAGTCGGCATTTCAAAACATTACTACTTCCCTTCCAAGCCCCGATGTGTGCCCAAACTGTGCTTCCCCTCCACATATTGGGTACCAGCATACTCAGGACAAACTGGACAACAACCCTTAGGGTCCAATGTATCCTGTTACCCTGGTGAAAAAAAATTGGGGGCTAAAAATCATTTTTTGAGGAAAAAAAATGATTTTTTATTTTCACGGTTCTGCATTATAAACTTCTGTGAAGCACTTGGGGTTTCAAAGTGCTCACCACACATCTAGATAAGTTCCCTGGGGAGTCTAGTTTGCAAAAAGGGGTCATTTGTGGGGGGTTTCTGCTGTTTAGGCACATCAGGGGCTCTGCAAACGCAACATGATGCCCGCAGAACGTTCCATCAAAGTCTGCATTTCAAAATGGCGCTCCTTCCCTTCCGAGCTCTCCCATGCATCCAAATAGTGGTTCCCCCAACATATGGGGTATTGGTGTACTCAGGACAAATTGCACAACAACTTTTGTGGCCAAATTTCTCATGTTAACCTTGTGAAAATAAAAAATAGCGAGCTGAAAAATCATTTTTGAGGAAAAAAAATGATTTTTTATTTTCACTGCTCTGCGTTATAAACTTCTGTGAAGGTTTAAAGTGCTCACTACACATCTAGATAAGTTCCTTAAGGGGTCTAATTTCCAAAATGATGTCACTTGTGGAGGTTTTTCACTGTTTAGGCACACAGGGGCTCTCCAAACGCGACATGGTGTCCAATAATGATTAGAGCTAATTTTCCGTTCAAAAAGTTAAATGGCGCTCCTTCCCTTCCAGGCCCTGCCGTGCGCCCAAACAGTGGTTTATGACTACATATGAGGTATCGGTGTACTCAGGAGAAACTGCCCAGCAAATTTTTGTTGGAAAAACTAAAATTTACTTCCTTTAGTTCCTGTGAAGCACCTGTAGGGTTAATAATCTTCTTGAATGTAGTTTTGAGTAGCTTGAGGGGTGCAGTTTTTAGAATGGTGTAACTTTTGTGTATTTTCTGCCATATAGACCCCTCAAAGTGACTTCAAATGTGAGGTGGTCCCTAAAAAAATGGTTTTGTAAATTTTGTTGTAAAAATGAGAAATCGCTGGTCAACTTTTAACCCTTATAACTTTCTAACAAAAAAAATTTGTTTCCAAAATTGTGCTGATGTAACGTAGACATGTTGGAAATGTTATTTAGAAACTATTTTGTGTCACATAACTCTCTGGTTTAACAGAATAAAAATTAAAAATTTGAAAATTGTGACATTTTCGAAATTTTTGCCAAATTTCTGATTTCTTCACAAATAAATGAAAAAATTATTGACCTAAATTTACCACTAACATGAAGCCCAATATATCACGAAAAAACAATCTCAAAATCACTAGGATCCGTTGAAGTGTTCCTGAGTTATTACCTCATAAAGGGACACTGGTCAGAATTGCAAAAAATTGCCAGGTCATTAAGGCCAAAATAGGCTTGGTCATGAAGGTTGTTAAAGACAGGCCCAAATCATAGATAATTCTATTCAACTATAAGAAATTCTCATTTCATTTTTTTTATTTCAGTAGTTTTACGCACACTATGAATTACTTTTGGCTACACTTATGGTAAAAATATCTGTTACATTAGGTTTTACATCTTTTGTGGTTGAATATTTTATCTATGATGACTCCCCTATAATGAGTTTTTACTTTCCTTTGAATTCCATTCATTAAAAGAATGCCTTATTGAGGAAATTGTACACAGTCTGATGGTTTCCCCGATTCTGGGGTTAATTACAGCATTCTCCAGCATATTCACATAAAATATATACTTAGGAAGTGAATGCGGAGGTTTTTCGCTGCGTACAATCGGCTGTACCGATGGGCAGGGCAGTATACATGCATGCTTGATGAGTTAAAATATCAGTACATTGCCTTTTTGGGAATGGGCATGCGTAATCTGTGCCTCTGAGTCCCAGTGCGGTCCACAGACCGGATGTTCTCAGTCCCTTAGCAAGCACTTCCTGCCTGGGACAGGAAGTGCTCTTCCATGACGTGCGCTATAAAGATAGAAGGGTAAGCAGCTTGTTCAGCAGCAATTTCCTATAGCGACATGGCAGTACAGAATCCCCGATAACTCCCCTGGTGAGTTAACCACGAAACGTGTCGGGAGAAGGGAGGTGAAAAGGACTTATGGATCTGACGCCGGTCATTTATTGGGTGAGATCCTTCATTTTTTCACTGATGTCACAGTGACTCTCAGTTTGAGAGAGGGGTTGTATGGGTATTAAAGGACTTAATCATGGGATTGGTAATACGCCATGTTTATGCAAGCTCCTAAGAAAACCCTCCCCATGTTCTTTGTGTCGCTCAAATCTATGTTGTTAATTATGCTGCTGTTAGTTTTATGATCAATGAAATGTTGTTTATCAGGAGGGACTGTACCCCCAACAACTGATTGTTATTTTATGAGGGACTGAACCCCAATATAATTCTTGGTCATTGATTGAGTGAGAGCATTAATACTGTATAGAAAATTCACTATTTGCCTAACACAGTAGTGAGCATGACAATGCTTTCATAGGCACTAACCACCTTACAAATACGCTGACTGTGACTGTTTGGGGGTCAAGTAGCAAGGCTATTGAATGTAAGGTTAGGTATTCATTAGGTGCCTGATCTAACTGCACACTTTGATCTATTTGTATTTCTGCTTGGGATTTGCAGAACCTCAGTTACCTGCCATTGTGGTTAGACATGCAGTAATTGTGGGCAGTATTTATGTTGTTTGTCTGTCTGTTGTTGCACGTGCACTTTTATTAATAAATAGGTTTGAACAATTCTTGAATAAAGTATATTAGTTTTATTACAATTTTGTATCTCCAACATGCTTATATCCTACACTAATTTGATGGCCAGAAATTTGAACATCAGCTTTGTGAGTCAGCACCATTTTTTGGTCTTTTATAGTATTACTCAGACTTAGCTATCATATCACTCATGCTCCTCTATGATCCAATCTTTATAGTCTTTGGCAAACTTCAGCCTAGCTCTCCTTTGCTTCTCATTGATGAAAGGCTTTTTTCCAGTTTTACATGGCTTGAGCCCTGCCTCTAGGAGTCTGTTGTGAACTGTTCTTGCCATGCACTTCACTCCAGCTGCCATTCCATTTGTAGGTCACTTGATGTCATCCTGCGGTTGCTGAGTGACATTCAAATAAGATGACGGTCATCCCGGTCAGTGGAGAGTCGTTTTTGCCTCCTGACGAAGAAGCGCAACGTGCGTTGGGGTGACGGGGACGCCTGTGTGACTAGTGCAGATCATGTAAGTGCCCATTGGAGTTTTTCTTCTTATTGGATCATGCCTATTCAGTTTGTTTGATGAAATTAATATTGCCTACATAGGTAGTCTATGCTATACTGGTGGCACGTCCCTATAAATAATAATGTTCTAATTGAAGCAATATAATATGCTAGATGGTGGCCCGATTCTAATTCATCGGGTATTCTAGAACCTACCATGGAAACCTTCAAAAAGAACTTGAAGACCTACCTCTTCCGACAAGCCTACAACTTACAGTAACCACCGATCCATCAAACCGCTGCATGACCAGCTCTACCCTCGCCTACTGTATCCTCACCCATCCCGTTGTAGATTGTGAGCCCTCGCGGGCAGGGTCCTCTCTCATCCTGTACCAGTCGTGACTTGTATTGTTTAAGATTACTGTATTTGTATGTATTATGTATACCCCTCCTCACATGTAAAGCACCATGGAATAAATGGCGCTATAATAATAAATAATAATAATAACAATATGGCCAGCGGGAGACTGACGTTCAGAAGATGGTCCAGGACGATCCACCACGATTGGTGATCTCACAGCGGGGGATGGTCGCTGCTGCCATCTCACAGCATTTCCGCAACTCCCGCTGCGGGAAAAAAGCATGCAAATTCGCATGCGTTTTCCCATGGAAAACATGCGCTTTTCACGCGATTTTCGCGTGCGGAATTCAAGCGCATTCCAAGCGATTTGAAGAATTGCTTGGAATGTGATTGACAGGTTGATCACACTTGTCAAGCATAGTGTTTGACAAGACAATTGTGATCAACTTTTTACTATTGATGCTGCCTATGTAGCATCAATAGTAAAAGATAGAATGCAAAAAATAATAAAAAAAATAAAAAAAAGGTTATTCTCACCTTCCGACGGTCCCCGATATCCTCTCCACGCTCCCGGCATCTTCCGGTCCCAGTAATGCTTAGCGCGATGAACCGTAGATGATGTCACTCTCGCGAGAGAGTGACGTCATCAGCGGTCTTTTCACGCAAAGCATTACTGGGACTGGAAGATGCCAGGAGCGTGGTGACAGGAGGGAAAGAGTCCGGGGGCTGTCGGAAGGTGAGTATATCAATATTTTTTATTTTAATTCTATTTTTTACAGGTTTATGGTACCCAGGGCCTGGAGGAGAATCTCCTCTCCTCCAGACCCTGGGTACCATCTGCACATTGAGCGGCAACCGTCGGGAGATCAGTGGCTAGGGCCGCAGATCTCCCGATGGTAGGGGTGGCATGCGTTGTTCAAATTCCACGCCAATTCGCAGCCACGACCAATCAGCAATGCGGGATTTCCATTACAAACAGACAGACAGAATTAGACGATTATATAGTAAATACTGTTTTTCCTGGATTAGAAACCACATTAATATTTATTTTGTTTTGGGCAACATGTAATATGGCTCCCTGTTTGTGTAGGAGGAAGGGCCCCCACCGAGTGTCCGGCCCAGAACCAAGGGGACCGTCATCTAAGTTCCTAGGGAGCCTATTTCCGGGAAGCAGAGTTAGGGGACGGACCGCGGAGACTGACATAATGGTTGGGGGCGGAGTCTATATAAAAGGGGCGGAGCATGCCAGTCAGAGTGAGTCAGCAGAACGGGAGAGAAGGAGCAGGAGACCGTGGGAGCACCAGGGAGCGAGAGCCACGAGCAGAAACCAGAGAGGAGGACAGCGACGGGAGGGAGGCTCATGGTGGACTGCAGAGAGATGGCGCCGAGCCGACCGACAGAAGACCACTGCTTCACTCCAACCCGTGGCCGCTCCCGCCTCACTCCAGCTCACGGCTGCGGCCTGCCCGCAGTTACCCATGACCGCTGCTGCCTCACCCCAGCTCGTGGCTGCGGTCTGCCCGCAGTCACCCGCGGCCACTGCTGCCTCACTCCAGCTCGTAGCTGCGGCCTGCCTGCTGCTGCACATAGCCACTGCCACTCCACTCCCGATCGCGGCTGCGGCTTGTCCATTGCCGCTCATAGCCACCACCGCCTCGCTCCAGTCCGTGGCAAGGACCAGGCTGTCGCCCACCACAGGTCCCCAAGTGCAGCTGTTGGCTTCGCTAGGGGCCTACCAACTGCCACTCAGCCCCACCGCTGCCTGCCCCCATACAGGGGCTGCGGCCTTGACTATCCCACCCCCAGGCTGTGTCCCGCTGCTTCTGCCGGGGGACATCCCGCCGAAGAACCTTTCTAGGGCCTGTTGTGCCCTTGCTTCGGGTACGCCCGAAGATTGCACCAGATCCTCAGTAGCTGGGCCCAGCGGTTGTGATGCCGAAGCACTATCGTCCAGGATGCCGAGGGACGTCAGGCATTTCTTGCTACATGTTCACAGACTTACCAGTGGAAAAGCCAAACTTCACATGCCACAAATGCAAGCTTGTGACCCTGTTGGAGGAAAAGTTGCAAAATCTCGAAGAGAGGTTAGCTATGTTGAAGATCATTAAGGAAGGTGAAGAGTTCTTGGACAGAGCAGAATTATCTCTTCATGTTACAGAAAGAGAAGACATTCGAAGTGCACCTGAAGAAACAGAGGAATGGAGATATGTGACCCAGAGAAGCAGGAGGATCAGGAGGCAGTCAGCACCCATACTGCTCAGAAACCAGTACCAGGCTCTCACGCAGGAAAACGATGAAGAAATACATCAGGATAAGACTTTGCCAACAAACAGCAACCTTGTATGCCTTCAGAGTCCTCCTGGATGGAGAAAGAAAAATGTTGTGAAGAAGAAACGGAGAGTGGTGGTCATGGGGGATTCCCTGTTGAGAGGAACAGAGGCCGCTATCTGCAGACCGGATATAACTTCAAGAGAAATGTGCTGTCTTCCAGGTGCAAAAATTAAAGATGTGTCTGACAGGATATCAGGACTCTTCAGACCTACAGATGACTACCCATTCCTGCTACTACATGTGGGGACAAATGACACCGCAAGAAACGACCTGGAAACCATCTGCAGAGACTTTGAAGACTTAGGCAAGAAAGTGAAAGAACTGGGAGCGCAGGTGGTCTTCTCTTCCATCCTCCCAGTGGATGGCCATGGAACAAGGAGGTGGAATAAGATTCTGCAGGTGAACAACAGGCTACGTCGATGGTGCCGTCAGCAACGATTTGGAATTCTGGATCACGGAGTGAACTACTTATACGATGGACTACTTGCTAGAGATGGGGTGCACCTTACGAAGACTGGAAAGCATGTATTTGGAAGTCGCCTTGCTACACTTGTAAGGAGAGCTTTAAACTAGAACAACATGGGAAGGGAAGCAAAAGACCAGAAAATGCCAAACACCTGACAAATGCTATTGAGAGCTCTGCTATTAGAAGTGGAAAGGAAGAACAAAGACGAAAGAATCTAATTAATAAAAATATTGGAGAAAGAGAAACCTATCACAAACTAAAATGTTTCTATACTAATGCACAAAGCATGGGCAACAAACAAGGAGAATTGGAACTACTAACACAGGAAAAGAAATATGATGTCATTGGAATCACTGAAACTTGGTGGGACAATACACATGATTGGAATACAAGACTAGAAGGATACAACTTATTTGCAAGAAACAGACTTGATAAACGAGGAGGGGGTGTCGCATTGTATGTTAGAAACGCGTATATCTGCACAGAGATTGAAGCTTCAGAGACTGGGAGTTCTGTGGAAACTGTTTGGGTAAGAATAGGAAATGGGAGGAAATGGTTGATGAGGTAAAAGTGGCTGGGACTCTAGGAGGTAGCGACCATGCTATTTTAGAATTTTGGATAACTAGAGGCGGAAGACCTGTGAAGACTCAGACGTCAAGGTTAGATTTCAGAAAGGCAGATTTTAAGGGATTCAGAAAGAGAATTGGAGGGATCCAATGGCTGGATATCCTTAAAGACAAAAATGTCCAGGAAGGATGGGAAATCTTGAAAAATGAAATTCTCAAAGCACAGTTGTTAACAATTCCGAAAAGAGGGAAGAATAGGAAGCATTTAAGGAAACCAGGATGGATGAACACAGAACTTAAGCACATGCTAAAAAGGAAGAAAAAAATGTTTATAAAATGGAAAGAGGGAGGCATATCTAAAGAAGAATATAATGCTGTCTGCAGAACCTGCAGGGCACAAATCAGATTACTAAAGCTGAAAATGAATTGAGGCTTGCAAGAGATGTCAAAAGCAATAATAAAGGATTTTGGGGATATGTCAAAAGTAAAAGAAAAGTCAAAGATGCTATAGGATTTTTACAGGATGAAAATGATGAAATGGTAAGACAGGATGTTGAGAAGGCTGAACTTTTAAATTCCTATTTTGCATCTGTTTTCTCTCAGAAAGGAAATGTAACATCAACTGTTATTCACTGTCCTATTAAGGGAATAGAAGAATCCAGGATATCTATAAACAGAAAGATAGTGAGGAAACACTTAGCTAACCTAAATGAATTCAAGTCTCCAGGTCCAGATGAATTACACCCCAGAGTACTGAAGGAGATAGCAGAAGAAATTTTGAACTCCTCTCCATAATCTTTGAAAATTCTTGGAGAACAGGAGAAGTGCCAGAAGACTGGAGAAGAGCAAATGTTGCTCCTATCTTCAAAAAGGGGAAGAAGGTGGACCCAGGCAACTATAGGCCGGTGAGTCTGACTTCTATACCAGGAAAGATCTTTGAACAAATTATTAAACAACATGTAAGTCAATACCTGGATAAGAATGAAGTGATTAACAGAGTCAGCATGGGTTTGTAACTAATAAGTCATGTCAGACTAATTTAATTTCCTTCTATGACGGTATTACTGATTGGGTGGATCAAGGAAATGCTGTAGATATAGTATATCTTGACTTCAGCAAAGCATTTGACAAAGTCTCTCATACAATCCTTATTGAAAAAATGACTAAGTGTGGAATGGACAAGGCAACTGTTAGGTGGATTCATAACTGGCTTAGTGATCGGACCCAAAGAGTGGTCGTAAATGGCTGCACATCCAGTTGGAAGAATGTCTCAAGTGGGGTACCACAGGGCTCTGTCCTGGGCCCTGTATTGTTCAACATCTTTATCAACGATTTAGATGAAGGAATTGAGGGTAAACTGATTAAATTTGCTGATGACACAAAGCTAGGAGGGATAGCTAATGCTAGAGAAGAGAGAGAGGATTCAAAAAGATATAAATAAACTGGAGAAGTGGGCAGCAACTAACAGAATGATTTTTAACAGGGAGAAATGCAAAGTACATCTGGGCAATAAAAATGAAAAAAGCATATATAGAATGGGAGGAATAGGGTTAAGTGACAGCACATGTGAAAAAGACTTGGGTATACTAATAGATCACAGACTGAATATGAGTCAACAGTGTGATGCAGCAGCAAAAAAGGCAAATGCAATTCTAGGATGTATTAACAGAAGCATACAGTCTAGATCACGTGAAGTCATTATTTCCCTCTACTCCTCTTTGGTCAGACCTCATCTGGAATATTGTGTCCAGTTTTGGGCACCACATTTTAAAAAAGACATCAACAAACTGGAGCAAGTTCAGAAAAGAGCGACCAGAATGGTGACCGGTCTGCAAACCCTGTCTTATGAGGAAAGGTTGCAGGATTTGGGAATGTTTAGTTTGCAAAAGAGGAGACTGAGAGGAGACTTAATAGCTGTCTACAAATACTTAAAGGGCTGTCACATTGTAGAAGGATCAACTTTATTCTCATTTGCACAAGGAAAGACTAGAAGCAATGGGATGAAACTGAATGGGAGGAGACACAGATTAGATATTAGAAAAAACTTTTTGACAGTTAGAGTGATCAATGAGTGGAACAGGCTGCCACGAGAAGTGGTGAGTTCTCCTTCAATGGAAGTCTTCAAACAGAGGCTGGACAGACATCTGACTGGGATGATTTAGCGAATCCTGCTTTGAGCAGGGGGTTGGACCAGATGGCCCAGGAGGTCCCTTCCAACTCTACGATTCTATGATTCTAGGACGGATAAGTGACACCACATAATTAAGGACCTGTAGGTGGCCATACCGCGGCCCTATAGTGACCGGCCTTTGCCGGAGTAGTCGTGTTCTTATAACCAGTGTTTGTACTGAGTCCCTGCAGGGACAATTTCTGTTATTTTGTGTAGTTGCTTAGGATAGCCCTAGCGGCATCAATCCATAAAAGTTATTACTAAAAGTATAATCTGTCTCGCGCCTTGTCACTGCAACCCTCGTACCTGCCATGACCACATTTGGACAGCAGTATCCTTGTTATTATACATTTCTGACAATATCCATTTTCTGCATTGGTTGGTGTATAATAAAATTTGTATTATTGGCAGTTTAAACTGTGTTTTGGTGTGGTGGATTTATCTTGATGGTAGCTTTTGCCGCATTACTGTTTTTGGGATCTTTTTTGTGTTGTTAATCCCTGCCTAGAAACTGTATTCTGCCACTATCTCTGCCCCTGCAACTGTCCCTCTCTTGGCTCAATGCAGATGGGCGGCATGGTGGCTCAGTGATTAGCAGTGCAGCCTTGCAGCGCTGGGGTCCAGGATTCAAATCCCACCAAGGACAACATCTGCAAGGAGTTTGCAAGCTCTCCCAGAGTTTGCGTGGGTTTCCTCTGGTACTCTGGTTTCCTCCCACATTCCAAAAACATACTGATAGGGAATTTAGATTGTGAGCCCCGTTGAGGACAGTGCCAATCATGCCTGTAAAATGCTGAGGAATTAATGGCACTATATAAATGAGCAAAATAAAATAAAAAATAAATGTATTTGACGCAAAGCAAACATACAAAAGCAAAGATTTAGCCAGCACCAACGCTTAAGGTCTCTGATTTGTTCAACTGTGCACACACAGCACTGGACAAGAACTCTCTCCCTCTAAAAAGAACTATCCTTGACCTGTGCAATGGTGTTAGGGAGCCAAGTGCAGCAGTGCCTGTTCTTTTATAACTTATGATGTCACACAGCCAGCCAATCACAGTAATGCCACTACCAAGATGGCTATGGCATTACAGTGACTGCCGGCAATATCCGCATGCTTATTGGCTGTGTAATAGGCACCAATCATGTGAGGTGGGGATTTGAGTTTCAAATTCGAGCACCGGCTAATGCTCGCCAAGTGCCGAGCACATCCGAGCACCCAAATACTCGAGTGATATCCGAGTATCACGAGCACGTTCGCTCATCCCAAATCTTTAGACCAACCAAATATGTAAATCTAATGTGATCTCCCATTGCTTGCATTTTTATCTAAACTAACACCTGTTATAGTAATTCGCTTATCATTTTTATGGCTACAAGGTGCAATTTCACTTATAGGGAAGCTGTTGTTAGAAAATGATCTATTGTTTAAATAAGGTTTTTGTGTTGTACGTTTTTTTAAGTTGGCAAAGTTTTGTTTTTTTCATATCACAATCCTTATTTTTTTAAAATAGCAATTTTCACACAGACCACTGGCACTTTTTTACACTCTTACATACTGTTATTTCAGGAACAGTTTTCAGCAGACTCCCTATCATCAGTGGCAGATTACAATGACAAGTACAGGCCCCGTCACAATAAGCGACTTACCAGCGATCCCGACACCGATATGAAGGTGTCAGGATCGCTAGTAAGTCGCTATGTGATCGCTGGTGAGCTGTCACACAGACAGCTTCACCAGCGATCAACACAGCGATGCCGAGCGCCCGGCATCGCTGGCTATCGCTGTAGAAAATAGATTAAAAATAAAAAATATAGTTATTCTCACCTTCCAACGTCCCGTTCAGCCATCCTGCCTCTCTCCACGCTCCGGTCCCAGTGAGCCTTTGCACGAATGACCGCGAGATGTCACGGTCTCGAGGGATAACAAAGTCTCGCGGTCATTCATGCAAAGGATCACTGGGACCGGAGCGTTGAGAGAGGCCGGATGGCTGAACGGGACATCGAAAGGTGAGAATCACTATATTTTTTATTTTTTTTATTATTTTTTTACACCTGATCGCTGGTCTCCCGCTGTCACACACAGCGATGCGTGCTGGTCAGCGGGAGACCAGCGACCAAAGAAATGTCCAGAGGTTTCTTGCAGCGATCAGCGATACCGGCAGGGGGGCCGCTCGCTGATCGCTGTCACACACAGCGATCTCAAAAGTTGTGACTCAGCAGCGATCTCGCTACCGAGATCGCTTAGTGAGACGGGGCCTTAACAGTCCTATACACAGCTGATAACACAGTGTCCACCAATCATGATAGATGATGTCACAGATGACTCTGCTACCCACTCAGTTCACAATGACATTTGCTTATGTTGATTAGATGTTTCTGTACAAAAGATAGGGTCATGGTTTGACCACTGTGGCTAATGTACACTGATGAGCAAAAGGGTAGCAATGTTTAGTAGATGCTCCATATCTCACCATCTACTACAGCATCAAATAGGAGACTACCATCACTGTATAGACAATGATCTTGGACATCTCATACATAAACTTGACTTGTAACTATTTATCATGTGATTAGTTAAGCAGATTATTGTCTTGTCACTGCATTGTTACTGTTTTGCGCCTAAAAATCTAAATTTAAATTTTTAGTATTTTGTCAGTATTTTGTAACTCCTCCTTTGGCTTTCAACATTACCTAACTCCTTGTGGGCATGCTCTTGATCAGATTCAAACATGTCTCAATCAAAATCTAATCACAGATCTCTTCTTCACGCTCCCAAAGTTGGTACATACTGATTGACTCAATTGGATATGTATACAGCTTTTTCTTCAACTCTATCCACAAGTGTTCAATTGAGTTGAGGTCTGGGGACTGTGGGGAACAATCCAGCACCTCTACTTCATTGCCATTGAACCATCTACAGTATTTGCCAATCTCGACGTATGCTTAGGGTTGTTATCCTGCTGGAACACTATGTTGTCCTTTTCAGTGTACAAAGTAACTTGTCTTGTAGGATACTCACATTTAGCTGAGCATTGAGACCACCATCGATCCTGGTCCAGCATCTAACACCTTTGGCTGTTAAACAACCCCTTTTCATCAGGCTTCCTACACCGAACTTAACAGTGACAGTTTCACTTTCCGTTATCCACTTTTACCCTAGTTTCTTCCAGACTCATTTGCACCTATAAATGCCTAGTCTATTGACTTTCATCTTACCACTGCAAATTACCCATTTACAATCTTACACTGTTCACTTTGCGTGCGTTTTTGCAAACTCGAGCTGACGCGCTTTACAACAATGTTGAAGTCGAGGCTTCTTCACCTTTTTTCGAGCCACCATTCCAGACTTGTGTAACGTGCATTGCACGGTGCCTGCATGGATGTCTGTGATTTCACAATTATGAAGTCTATGAGCCACCTCCACTGCCATATTTTTCGCACCAGAACTTAAAGACCTTGTGATGAGCCAACTAGTTGACTTCGATATTTTGCCTGCCTGTACATCCATCTCTTTGCTTTTGAATGGATGGATGGACTTAAATTCATATTCTTCCAACTGTCTTTTTTAGTACATAGATATTATTTTCTTTTTATGGAACATACTCTTTAATATAACATGAAAACGCACATGCTATATCACCCTGCTGATATAGAATCACGGCATTTCACCAGATTTATTTTTAATAGGATTCAGAGATATGTTCTGTTACGCAGTTAGAAAAAAAAGATCTTCAACTTTCCCTGGCCTCAGGTTCCCCAAACACTTTAAACTCTGCTTTAATGCACAATAAACTTGCACGCACACCAAGCCCTGTTCTCCATGTTAATGTGACGAAGTGATGCAAAATCTGCTGCTCGGCCTGTCGGAACTTGATAGTTCTGTAAACAGAGAGCGCCTGTTGCCATAACACCAGGAAAAATAATATGAGATCCTGCTTATAAATGAAACGGAAGCCTGAAGGAATGGGAGCAATTCACAATGACTAGAAGATATTTCACCAAGTCATTTTTCATGAATAAACTAGAGCATCAGACACATGTGAGATATCAGTTTGTAGTGTTCTGATTTGCAGTATATATTTAAGCTAAGGTTACACGGCGACACTAATTCTCTAAAGCATTGTTCGAGAAAACATTGGAGCAACTTGTCTGCGACCTGCTGTCGCGCAACTATTTTACAGTTGTGATCTTCCTGTAAATAACACAGCTAAATTGTAGATAACATGCGAACAAGTTGCATTGCTGGAAGTGACTGTCATTGAGGATTATTCCAACTATGTTACATATGGCCAGTGACAGAAAATCCAACACATTTGCAAACCCTTGTAACTTTGTGTCACAGTATGTCACAGCTCACTACAGGAAATCATTGCAGCCAATGTTGCAATGTGTCGCAACACATGTCGCAGTGTAGCCCTAATCTAGGAGCAACCTGTTGTCTTTACATGCTATAATAGGCAATGACAAATAGAATTATTTTTTAGTGCAATATTCTACTATCTTCTTCACACACTTTTGAATTTCCAGAGCTTGGAACTGGACCAATGAAGTCATCCACATTTGTTTGAGTAACTCATGTATATGTATATACTGTATATACATACACACTGCTCAAAAATATAAAGGGAACACTTAAACAACACAATGTAACTCCAAGTCAATCACACTTCTGTGAAATCAACCTGTCCAGTTGTGAAGCAATACTGATTGTGAATCAATTTCTTCTGCTGTTGTGAAAATGGAACGAACAACAGGAAGAAATTATAGGCAATTAGCAAGATAACCCCTATAAAGGAGTGGTTCAGAAGGTGATGAACACAAAACATTTCTCTGTTCTCATCCTTTTTGACTGTTGCTCTGGTCACTTTTGCATTTTGTCCTTGCTCTCACTCCTAGAGGTACAGTAGCAACCCACATAAGTTGCTCAGGTTGTGCAGCTCCTCCAGGATGGCACATCAATATTAGCTGTGGGAAGAAGGATTGCTGTGTCTGTGAGCATAGTGTCCAGAGCATGGAGCAGATGCCAGGAGACAGGCCAATACACCAGGAGACATGAAGGGGCAGTAGGAGGGCAACAACCCAGCAACAGGACCTCTACCACCTCCTTTGTGCAAGTAGGAACAGGAGGAGCAGTGCCAACCCCCTGCAAAATTACCTCCTTGTTTGCCTCGGCTGCAGGGGTTTGTGGACTAGGGGCTCAGCAGAAGGTATTGGAGACCAACCGCTGCCACCAGAAGACGGACCATCGTTTAAAGGACCCCATCTGTGGACATCTTCCCGGCCGTTGCCGGTGCTACAACCCTTGCGGGATCATCTGCGGAGGAGGAACATAAAGGACAAGATATGTTTGACAATTGGACTGCTGCTATCCTGCATGTTGTGCTCTTGTTTTTTTCTTGCATTAACTCTTTAACCATTTATCTCCCTGCGAGGAGCTTATACTCTGTTAAATTAAATTGTTAAATTTATTAAACCTTGTTGTCATGAAAAGGGGACCTTTGGCCAGCACACAGCTATCACATGTGCAGGGGGGCTTTTCTTACCTATCCCGCCGCTGCCAACAATCTGATGAAAAACAGCAAACAAGGCTATTGAGCTTTCAATTTCCCGCAGGGGCTTATTTTAGTTATCCCACTGCTTTTAACAATATGTCACGAACTGCAGGGATTTATGTATATCCCACTTTCTTGTTCCACTTTGGAACTTGCAGCTCTCCGGCACCCCCTTCAGGTCAGTCAGGGAACTGCATCTAGGGTATTTGGTCGCCGGATGGGCCGCTTCACTGTGGACTGGCTATCAGGTGTGCTGCAGCGAAGGAATTATAAATGCTCTGGCCACCGCCAGACAATAGCTTATAAAACCCGTTCCGTCACTGCCAGCGTTACCCACCTAACCGAGAACACACTTCGCTGCCACCAGCTCCGATTACTCTATTAATATTTCCAAATTAATAAAGGGGTACGAAGCCAACCTAAATTAGTAGCGTAATGGCAGGCGCGGAACTGCATAAGGAGCGCACGTCTGACTGTGGAGCCCATCTAACAAACAACAATAAAATACTGCTAGTGCCCAGTACCCCCCTCACACCAATCCCCTTAGTGATGCACTAATTGGGATGCCCCTGCCGGCCAATAGTTCTTAAAGGGGAAGGGTCCTGCGGCCACACCTTCATTGGTTAAAGCCAGGTGTCCGTGCCATTAACTTCCTCTTTCCCTCCCGGCGGACTCCTGGAAGCTATTGTGCTATTGTCCAGCAGCATGTCCAACGTTTGGTTTGAGGCCCTGCGGCAGAGAGCAGCACAGGAAGGTCAGCACTGGACCCGAGATTTTATTAGTAGCATTAGCGCTCACCTCCCTGGGCTCTCTGCTGTCCCTCTCCTCGCACCTGCCCCTGCCACAGCAGCGCAGCCTGCCTCCCCGGGGGCACTCACCACAGTACTCCCCCTGGGCTCACCAGTGGCCCCGCATGTAGCCCCAGCCTGGCATTTAGCAGCTCCAGCCCGGCGCCGGTGCCTTCCTCCCCTGATCAGGTCCCTATCCCTCGCATCTCCACCTCCATGGCGTTCACTCACCTGGGCAATCCGGTCCAGGCCCCCTCTCCCGAGCTGTTCCCATCTCGGCTGCATGAAGCCGACCCCCGGCGCAGACTGCGGTGCGGGATGGTTCTGCCCCAGACGGGAAGCCGGTCTAGGCGGCACCCCTGGCATCCGGAGCGCTTGCAGGTCGGGGATGCGACCTCCTCCACACCACGTGCTCCCCGGAGGCAGGCCGGGAAGTGTCAGTCCCGGGTTCCTGCTGGCTCTGCCCACTGCCCAGCATCATACAGCCAAGCCCCGCCCACTCCAGTCCATCACTTCCGGTCCCCGGAGAGGCAGCATCGGAGATGTCCTGGCCAGGTCTCCACACTACCCCTGGCAGGTGAAGCCTCTACGCCTGCTCACGGGTACAGAGGGACCTGCAGGACACACAATACAGCAGCTGGTGAGCGCCCTGTTCGGTTCAATCGGAAAAAAAACCAGGGGAAGAGTCTTGATGAAATCATTTGCATATTCCCAGTGCCTTCTGGGATAAGTGAAGAGTCTCCGCGAGCTCAACGATCACTGGGTTTTGGCCGTTGCAGCTGAAAAGAGGAAATCGGAAAACCAGGGGAAGAGTCTTGAGGAGATCATTTGCATATTCCCAGTGCCTTCTGTGATAAGTGAAGAGTCTCCGCGAGCTCAACGATCACTGGGTTTTGGCCGTTGCAGCTGAAAAGAGGAAATCGGAAAAATCTCAAGATGGAAGAGGCCAGTAGCCATTTGGTGAGCTGCATTTCTTGCTACATGTTCACAGATTTACCAGTGGAAAAGCCAAACTTCACATGCCACAAATGCAAGCTTGTGTCCCTGTTGGAGGAAAAGTTGCAAAATCTCAAAGAGAGGTTAGCTACGTTGAAGATCATTAAGGAAGGTGAAGAGTTCTTGGACAGAGCAGAATTATCTCTTCATGTTACAGAAAGAGAAGAAATTCGAAGTGCACCTGAAGAAACAGAGGAATGGAGACATGTGACCCAGAGAAGCAGGAGGATCAGGAAGCAGTCAGCACCCATACTGCTCAGAAACCAGTACCAGGCTCTCACGCAGGAAAACGATGAAGAAATACATCAGGATAAGACTTTGCCAACAAACAGCAACCTTGTACGCCTTCAGAGTCCTCCTGGATGGAGAAAGAAAAATGTTGTGAAGAAGAAACGGAGAGTGGTGGTCATGGGGGATTCCCTGTTGAGAGGAACAGAGGCCGCTATCTGCAGACCGGATATAACTTCAAGAGAAATGTGCTGTCTTCCAGGTGCAAAAATTAAAGATGTGTCTGACAGGATATCAGGACTCTTCAGACCTACAGATGACTACCCATTCCTGCTACTACATGTGGGGACAAATGACACCGCAAGAAACGACCTGGAAACCATCTGCAGAGACTTTGAAGACTTAGGCAAGAAAGTGAAAGAACTGGGAGCGCAGGTGGTCTTCTCTTCCATCCTCCCAGTGGATGGCCATGGAACAAGGAGGTGGAATAAGATTCTGCAGGTGAACAACTGGCTACGTCGATGGTGCCGTCAGCAACGATTTGGATTTCTGGATCACGGAGTGAACTACTTATACGATGGACTACTTGCTAGAGATGGGGTGCACCTTACGAAGACTGGAAAGCATGTATTTGGAAGTCGCCTTGCTACTCTTGTAAGGAGAGCTTTAAACTAGAACAACATGGGAAGGGAAGCAAAAGACCAGAAAAAGCCATACACCTGACAAATGCTATTGAGAACTCTGCTATTAGAAGTGGAAAGGAAGAACAAAGACGAAAGAATCTAATTAATAAAAATATTGGAGAAAGAGAAACCAATCACAAACTAAAGTGTTTCTATACTAATGCACAAAGCATGGGCAACAAACAAGGAGAATTGGAACTATTAACACAGGAAAAGAAATATGATGTCATTGGAATCACTGAATCTTGGTGGGACAATACACATGATTGGAATACAAGACTAGAAGGATACAACTTATTTGCAAGAAACAGACTTGATAAACGAGGAGGAGGTGTCGCATTGTATGTTAGAAACGCGTATATCTGCACATAGATTGAAGCTTCAGAGACTGGGAGTTCTGTGGAAACTGTTTGGGTAAGAATACAAGGACAGAACAATGGAAAGGACACCATTGTAGGCATTTACTACAGGCCGCCTGTGCAAGCTGAAGATATGGATGAACTCTTTATGCATCAAATGGCCAAGTTCTCGAAAAAATATGACATAGTTGTCATGGGAGATTTCAACTATCCAGACATTTGTTGGGAATCTCTCTCAGGCAAAACTAACAGGTCAAGGAGATTCTTATCCTCTCTTGCTGACAACTTTATCTTCCAAAAGGTAAGGGAGAAAACAAGGGGAACTGCTACCTTGGATCTAATCCTTATAAACAGGGAGGAAATGGTTGAGGAGGTAAAAGTGGCTGGGACCCTAGGAGGTAGCGACCATGCTATTTTAGAATTTTGGATAACTAGAGGCGGAAGACCTGTGAAGACTCAGACATCAAGGTTAGATTTCAGAAAGGCAGATTTTAAGGGATTCAGAAAGAGAATTGGAGGGATCCAATGGCTGGATATCCTTAAAGACAAAAATGTCCAGGAAGGATGGGAAATCTTGAAAAATGAAATTCTCAAAGCACAGTTGTTAACAATTCCGAAAAGAGGGAAGAATAGGAAGCATTTAAGGAAGCCAGGATGGATGAACACAGAACTTAAGCACATGCTAAAATGGAAAGAGGGAGGCATATCTAAAGAAGAATATAATGCTGTCTGCAGAACCTGCAGGGCACAAATCAGATTACTAAAGCTGAAAATGAATTGAGGCTTGCAAGAGATGTCAAAAGCAATAATAAAGGATTTTGGGGATATGTCAAAAGTAAAAGAAAAGTCAAAGATGCTATAGGATTTTTACAGGATGAAAATGATGACATGGTAAGACAGGATGTTGAGAAGGCTGAACTTTTAAATTCCTATTTTGCATCTGTTTTCTCTCAGAAAGGAAATGTAACATCAACTGTTATTCACTGTCCTATTAAGGGAATAGAAAAATCCAGGATATCTATAAACAGAAAGATAGTGAGGAAACACTTAGCTAACCTAAATGAATTCAAGTCTCCAGGTCCAGATGAATTACACCCCAGAGTACTGAAGGAGATAGCAGAAGAAATTTTTGAACAGCTCTCCATAATCTTTGAAAATTCTTGGAGAACAGGAGAAGTGCCAGAAGACTGGAGAAGAGCAAATGTTGTTCCTATCTTCAAAAAGGGGAAGAAGGTGGACCCAGGCAACTATAGGCCGGTGAGTCTGACTTCTATACCAGGAAAGATCTTTGAACAAATTATTAAACAACATGTATGTCAATACCTGGATAAGAATGAAGTGATTAAACAGAGTCAGCATGGGTTTGTAACTAATAAGTCATGTCAGACTAACTTAATTTCCTTCTATGACGGTATCACTGATTGGGTGGATCAAGGAAATGCTGTAGATATAGTATATCTTGACTTCAGCAAAGCATTTGACAAAGTCTCTCATACAATCCTTATTGAAAAAATGACTAAGTATGGAATGGACAAGGCAACTGTTAGGTGGATTCATAACTGGCTTAGTGATCGGACCCAAAGAGTGGACGTAAATGGCTGCACATCCAGTTGGAGGAATGTCTCAAGTGGGGTACCACAGGGCTCTGTCCTGGGCCCTGTATTGTTCAACATCTTTATCAATGATTTAGATGAAGGAATTGAGGGTAAACTGATCAAATTTGCTGATGACACAAAGCTAGGAGGGATAGCTAATACTAGAGAAGAGAGAGAGAGGATTCAAAAAGATTTAAATAAACTGGAGAAGTGGGCAGCAACTAACAGAATGGTTTTTAACAGGGAGAAATGCAAAGTACTACATCTGGGCAATAAAAATGAAAAAAGCATATATAGAATGGGAGGAATAGGGCTAAGTGACAGCACATGTGAAAAAGACTTGGGTATACTAATAGATCACAGACTGAATATGAGTCAACAGTGTGATGCAGCAGCAAAAAAGGCAAATGCAATTCTAGGATGTATTAACAGAAGCATACAGTCTAGATCACGTGAAGTCATTATTTCCCTCTACTCCTCTTTGGTCAGACCTCATCTGGAATATTGTGTCCAGTTTTGGGCACCACATTTTAAAAAAGACATCAACAAACTGGAGCAAGTTCAGAAAAGAGCGACCAGAATGGTGACCGGTCTGCAAACCCTGTCTTATGAGGAAAGGTTGCAGGATTTGGGAATGTTTAGTTTGCAAAAGAGAAGACTGAGAGGAGACTTAATAGCTGCCTACAAATATCTAAAGGGCTGTCACATTGTAGAAGGATCAACTTTATTCTCATTTGCACAAGGAAAGACAAGGACCGATCAGAGCGCTTCACAGCTGCAAAATGCAGATTACTGTGACATATCACTAATGGCACCAAGCACACTGATATTTACACCTCCCCCGCAGCCCAAGTACCTAATAAAGATGTCCCATTATCCCCTGCCCTAACATACCCCTGCAATAGAATGAGAATTTTAACCCTATAACCACGCCCTTACTAAGCAGCAGGTCGGGACCCACTACGGCCACTAACCCCCCGCCCGCAACTGATATAACCCGCTCCGAGACACAACATAGTAACGGCGGACGCAGGCATAGATGCCACACGTCCCTTCAATCTACCTCCAGCAGCCCCCGTCACCATTCCCGCTACCCCTCTAAACTCCCCTTCCGTTACCGATGACGCAGACGCAGCTCGCATAGGAGCAGCCGCAGATAGTGGGCCTCAGAATGGCTTTCATCAGCCACATCCGAATGGTCCGACACATCCCAGTCCCAGAGGGCCGATATCGGGTATGCGGCAAACGCACTAAGTCACGCGCACCCTCCAGGGCTATTAGCCGGGGAGAATCATCCCCCATGGCTTCCAGCCACACCAGCTGCCATGCAGTTGCACAAGACAGAGCCATAATTCCACCATCACATGGTTGTAATCAGGATCGAGCGCACGACAGTCCATTATGCGCTCCATCGTTGGCTATCAACCAGCAGTACGCTTCTCAAGCTTCCTTGGTTTCCAGACAACACATCGGCCAGTCCACCGCTATGTGCCAGATTTTCTCTTTCCTGTGACATCACCCCGTCAACATCAGCAGGAGCCGGGGTTCCTCCAGGATCGGTGATCACTCCTCCAGAATCACGCAGCGGTGAGTGTTCAAAAACTGGCGGGGAACTATTACACTACCCATTGTGAGACCATATGCAGGTGCCCTGGGTTCCTTCTGCATTGCAATGCTAGACCTCATGTGCCTAATGTGTGTCAGCAATTCCTGGATGATGAAGGCATTGATGTTATGAACTGACTTGCCTGTTCCCCAGACCTGAATCCACTCGAGAACATCTGGGACATCATGTTTCGTTCCATCCACCACTTTGCGCCACAGACTGTCCAGGAGTTGACTGATGCTTTAATTCAGGTCAGGGAGGAGATCCCTCAGGAGAACATCCACCACTTCATCACAACCATGCCCAGGCACTGTAGGGAGGTCATATAGGCATGTGGAGGCCACGCACACTATTATGCACTATTTCCTTGTCTTGAGGAATTTCCCCTGAGGTTGGATCAGCCTGTAATTTGATTTTCCACTTTTATTTTGAGTATCATTCCAAATCCAGACATCCATGGGATATTAATTTTGATTTACTTTGATCATTTTTATGTTTTATTGTTCTCAACATATTTCATTATGTAATGAATAAAGATTTTCAATTGGAATATTTCATTCAGTAAAATCTAGAATGTGGTATTTTAGTGTTCCCTTTTAGTTTTTGAGCAGTGTATATATCCTTCACTGGATTTTATTTTCTATTGCCTTTTTTGTTATGTAGATTGATGGTTCAAGGGTTTAAAGTGGTTTCCCATGAACAAAGTAATTTGTTCATGGGAATAAACGTTTGTTCAACAATTGGATGTGTTTTAAAAAAATGTTCCGTGCTGAGATAATCTTATAATTGTGCTCCTGCTGTATACTGTGCAATGGCTTTGTCTGACCATGCACAGAAAACATGGTTTGATCATACCACAACTCCAGGGCAGGTGAGAAAGCAAAAGATTATACAAACAGGACAGCAAGTGATTGCAGCTGATTCTTTTTATGAGGCAACACCTTTCCTACCTGCTTATAAATAACGTTTTACCTCAAAGAAAGAATCAGCTGTAATGTCTGAATACTTATTTGCTTACTC
This sequence comes from Dendrobates tinctorius, assembly GCF_039654945.1. Classification (NCBI taxonomy): domain Eukaryota; kingdom Metazoa; phylum Chordata; class Amphibia; order Anura; family Dendrobatidae; genus Dendrobates; species Dendrobates tinctorius. The sequence goes on from NW_027361698.1 coordinate 37,092,762, forward strand.
CCCTGCCCAGGAGCTGTGGTATGAGTCTACCATTACACAGTACATAGCAGGGGCACATTTATAAGATTATCTCAGATTATCTCAGCACAGGAACATTTTTTTGAAACACATCCAATTGTCAAAATAATTATTATTCCAAGATCTGTTGAATGAAATGAAGTTTGTGACACAACCCCTTTAAGTTATTATGTGTTCTACAGCCATGGTGCCTGATGAACTTAAACCTCCATAACATACAACCTGACAGTGGAGAAGCTGCCGACAAGACTATCTCCATCTCTCCTTTTCCTCCTATAGACTAGGCTACTAGCATGAAATGTAAGGAACAAATAAGACCACATGGTGGTGAAAGCATGCTGATGTAGGAGGAGGATATGTATCAGATATACTGTACATTAAGCAACGGAAAGCCACCAAATTATAACTTCCACCAGATCTCTTTAGTAAAGTGCCCCATCATACATTGTCAGGATTAGAGATGAGCAAACTTTTCAAGGTTCGGTTTCGCCGAACATACCTCCAGTTGCCAAACGGTTCGCCAAACTCATCCAAACCCCATTATATTCAAAACCAAACGCATAGACAACACCTTAAGGGGTGACAAAAAGCTTCCCAAACAGCTAAAATTAGTTGCAGACACCAAGAAAAGTGGCATCAATTGACCCATAGTAGAAATTTGCAAATGGTCCAGCAGCAGTCAGCCATGGGCCATGCATTAGGTTTCAGGCATTGGCCCAGCATTTAAAGCTTGGAATTGAAGTTTTAATGAGGACATGGAGGTTAAGCGAGTGGTGAAAGCCTTCTTAGCTGGGAGACCTCACACATCATGCAACACCTCTAATTATTTTTTTTTATTCCATCCACACTCAGATGGCAACAAACATCAGTTTTATAGACTATTATTGATAGAAAAATGTAGACAGGCAGTTGACTGATCAATTGACCCACAGTAGAACCTGTTATAATGGCACACAAGAAGTCAGCTAAGAGCCATGCCTGAGGTATCAGGCTCTGGCCCAGCATTTACAGCTTGGAACTGAAGTTTTAATGAGGACCTGGTGGATAAGGGAGTCATTTAAGCCTTCTTAGCTGGGAGACCTCACACCTCATAGTTACATAGGTACATACCGTATATACTCGTGCATAAGCTGAGTTTTTCAGCCCCTTTTTTATGCTGAAAATGACCCTTTCGGCTTATATACGAGTCATACACATGAAAGTCGGTGAGGGAGGGGTAGCAGGAGACATGATACTCATCCTCCCGGCGTCTGCATATCCAGCTCTGCTACATCTCGGTCTCGGCTGTCTGCATCTCCCTTCCTGTGTTCTTCCCATAGGGGTGGAGCCGCATATTCATGACTTTAATGAGCGGTACCATGTGACTGCACAGGAAGAACACAGGAAGGGAGATGCTGACAGCCGTGACTGAGATGTAGCAGAGCCGGATATGCAGACGCCGGGAGGGTGAGTAGAACTGGGGGAGGGTGAGCCAGCCATGCCATATTCACCACTCAGTCTCCCGGATCCTGCAGAGAGCCAGCAATGCTGAGGAGCAGCGGGCAGCTGATGAGAGGTGAGTATGTCATTTTTTTTTTTAAAAGCAGCAGCAGCATTATATGGGGCATATATATTAACATGGAGCATGTTATGGCCCACCAATAACCTTTGTGCAGCATTATTATATGGGGCATATATATTAACATGGAGCATGTTATGGGCCACCAATAACCTTTATGCAGCATTATTATATTTGGGTAAATATATTAACATGGAGCATGTTATGGGCCACCAATAACATTCATGCAGCATTATAATATGGGGCATATATATTAATATGGAGCATGTTATGGGCCACCATTAACCTTTGTGCAGCATTACATGGGGCGTATTTTAATATGGAGAATCTTATGGGGCCATCATTAACCTTTCTGCAGCATTATATGGGGTATATATTAATATGGAGCATCTTATGAGGCCACCATTAACCTTTGTGCATTATATTGGGCGTATTTTAATATGGATCATCTTATGGGGCCACCAGTTTACTTTTATTAGTATCTATTTTTATTTTTGAAATTTACCAGTAGCTGCTGCATTTCCCACCCTAGGCTTATACTCGAGTCAATAAGTTTTCCCATTTTTTTGTGGCAAAATTTGGGGGGGTCGGCTTATACACAGGTTGGCTTATACACGAATATATATGGTAGGTTGAAAAAAGTCCTAGGTCCTTCAAGTTCAACCTTTCTCCGCCAATTGTACATTTTGTCACTAATTTTACTATAACCAGCAATGTTATGTGTATCAAGTGTGATGCAGTGACCCCTGTGACAGCTAGGGGGTGCTGTATGGGTCATGCATGCAGGCATTCCTTCATTGTAATAGGGAAAATGGTGACCAGCAGGGTTGTAAATAGCCGAGATGTATCACAAGGGTGGGTGCCTTGTGATGGAAGCTGAAACATGTATGGATCAGCAGAGGTACTGCTGAGGGTTTGCTGCAGTGTATTGGGAAAGCTTCCAGGTGACTTGGTGAGATGTGTGGGACCAGTCACCTACAAACCCACCTAGGGGCGTGGGTCTGAACGCCCAGGATAATGCCTGTGTGTGTATGGCTATGTGTGAAATAGACCTTTAGTGAGGTCATAACCATGTTATCCATACCTCACCTGTGGGTGTGGTTATGGACCATATATGGTGCCTGAGGTCTGGTCACATGGGGGAGAGAGTGTGTACCTGGATGGTTCAGGGTGGAAGGTCCTGTAGAGTCTAGATGTTGGAAGGTGTGCTACCTTCCTGAATAGCACCTGCTGCGACCTTGGACCTGGTGAGGCCAGTGTGTTGGGAGACCCAAGGAGTAGGGTCGGATCCCTGAACAGCACCCGGACAGGCCATGTGTGTTTGCAGAGTCAGTGATGGCACTGCATTGGGGGAGCTACTGTCCATCTGTGGATCTGGACTGTCAGGTGGCCTGGTGAGTAAGACGTTATCAGGGACAATGATCCCAGTTCGGCAGCTTCCCTGGGAAAGAGAGGATTGACAAAGAGTTGGCATCTGGAGCCAGAGCTCCTGCGAGGTAACCCCGGACATGGGGATATGACTGTTGGTGCATGTTGTGTTCTATGAACAGTAATGAACTGTACGGCGTGCAGTCGCCCACGGTAACTCGACAGTGAGGAGGTCCAGCGTGTTTAGGGACTGCAAGGAAAAGCCATATGTTGAAATGTTATGAACTATGTGTAAGCCTGTGAAGTATAACATGGCTTACGGTGCGGTTTATGATGCCATAATAAACTGCATTGGACTGTTTTAACGGAAAGTGTTCCTGTGTGACGTGAATGCGCTGCAAAGCGAGTGTTCCCCAACACTATCAATAAGCGCTACCTTACACAAGGAAATCATCCAGCCCTTTTTTAAAACCTGTTATAGTGTCTGCCATTACTACCTCTTGTGGCAGGGCATTCCACATTCTGACTGTTCATACTGTAAAGACCCCTTTCCTGTTTAGTTTTCTCCTTTCTTCCACCCATAATGAGTGCCCCCTAGTCCTCAATATGGTCTTTGGAAGGAATGAGTCATGTGCCAGTGAATTGTACTGGCCACACATATACAGCTCTGGCAAAAATTAAGAGAGCACTGCACAGTTTTATAAAAATCAGCTACTCTACATGTCTGACAGCCATTCCATTGCAGTGTCAGTTGAGTTCCAGCCAGAGTACACCTCATTCTACTTAATGTGCTTCTGATTAGGTAATCACCTGAACCAAATCTTATTTAATGAAGGAATGTATAAAAAAAAACCCTGCTGTGGTGTTCACAATCATCTTGCAATAGGACAAGCTGAATGGCAAAACAAGTGCTAGTAATATCCCAAAAGTAATAGGAATTAAAAAAATAACTTTTATCCATGCCAAGGGAGTTGAAAAGAAAAGTCTTGATTGAGGAAAAGAAGGGCTCAATTCTGGCTTTACTAGTAGATGGATACAGTGAGCATCATGTTGCCTCCATCCTTAAAATTTCTAAGACGGTAGTACATTACAATAAGGTCAAGAAGCAGACATTAGGGACAACAAAGCTACAGACCGGCAGAGGACGAAAAGACTCTCCACTGACTGGGATGACCATCATCTTATTCGAATGTCACTCAGCAACCACAGGATGACATCAAGTGACCTACAAAAGGAATGGCAAATGGCAGCTGGGGTGAAGTGCACGGCAAGAACAGTTCATAATAGGCTCCTAGAGACAGGTCTCAAGTCATGTAAAGCTAGAAAAAAGCCTTTCATCAGTGGGAAACAAAGGAGAGCCAGGCTGAAGTTTGCCAAAGACCATAAGGATTGGACCATAGAGGACTGGAGTAAGGTAACCTTCTCTGATGAGTCTAATTTTCAGCTCTGCACAACACCTGGGCTTCTAATGGTTAGATGGAGACCTGGAGAGGCATACAAGCCACAATGTCTTGCACCCACTGTGAAATTTGCTGGAGGATCGGTGATGATCTGGGGATGCTTCAGCAAAGCTGGAATTGGGCCGGTTAATCTTTGCGAAGGACGTATGAATCAAGCCCCATACAAGGTTATCTTGGAAAAACAGTTGATTCCTTCTGCTCAGGAAATGTTCCCCAACTCTGGAGATCAAAGATGAAGAGTTCTACACCAATAGCAAGGTGGTACTGGGATACATCTGCAACGAAACGTGACGCTTCTATGTCTACGTCAGCAATGGTGTACTGAGGATAAGAGGATCCACCTGCCCTAACCAGTGGCACTATGTAACCTACTCACCACAATCCTGCAGACAATGCAACTAGAATCATTGCACCAAGTCATCTTAAGGATACTACATGGTTCACTGGCCATGCCTCCTTGAATCGTCCGATACCTCACATCAGCAGACCTGATAAATTCGAACTAGTGGATCCAGATACCGATGAAGAACTTTGTCCACGAGCATCTGCTCTACATACAGTGATTTCAGGTCATCACCTCGAATCTCATTGGTTCAGCAGGTTTTCAACCAGAAAGTCACTTGTTCGTGCCATCGCTTGTCTACTTCATGTGGCCCAGTCCTACAAGTCAGCATTACCTTCAAGCCAGAGACCTTGTAAAGGTTGGCAACACTGCAAGCATGTGTTTATCACTCCCAATCTGGAAAGAGATAAAGGTTACAGTACTTCGTGTTGTGCAAAGGGAAACCTGCAACAGAGAAATAGACAACCTCAGCAAGGGACAACCCATTCCTAAAGACAGCATGCTGAAGAAGCTCAATCCGATTGTCAACCAAGACGGGCTGCTGAGAGTAGGTGGCCATCTTCAAGAAGCTGAGGTAGAAGTTTCAGAAAAACACCAGGTGATAATTCCTGGACATCATCACGTTACAACCCTGCTCATTCAGCAGCATCATGACTTAGTGAGACACCAAGGCTGTTTGTTTACTGAAGGGAATCTACGGGCGGCTGGACTATGGATAGTTGGAGGAAAAAGAAGCGTGAGCAAACTCATCTTTAACTGCGTTACATGTCGCAAACTCCGTGGCATGTTCCAAAATCCAAAGATGGTCAATCTTCCACCTGACAGACTAAATACTGAATCTTCCTTCACCAACATTGGACTAGATGTATTCAGTCCTTGTTCTGTGGCTACTTGACGCACTAGGAAGTTCCATACTGAAGCAAAGTGTTGGGCAGTTCTATTCACCAGTCTGTCCATCAGAGCTGTTCATATCGAAGTAATTGAATCTATGGACACCTCGAGTTTTATAAATGCACTTTGATGCTTCATCGCTATCAGAGGCCCTGTGAAGCATATTCGTTCTGGGCGAGGTACAAATTTCATTGGAGCGGCAAGAGAACTCCAAATCCCTTCCAATTTAGACATTGCTAATGTTGAAACGTACCTAGGCGAGCAAGGATGCACCTGGAATTTCAATCTCCCATGCTCTTCGCACATGGGAGGTGCTTGGGAAAGAATGATAGTCTAGTATTTTGCGTGCTATCCCTATCTTCTTACAAGAGAAGACCAGACTCACACACTCACACTCACTCATTTAACTATGTTCTTGGCCAAGGTCTCAGTCATCATGAATGCCAGGCTGCTGACAGTACTTTCCAGCAATTCTGGAGACCCAACAGTCCTTACTCCTGTTATGTTACTCACACAGAAAATCGGTGTCCCGAGAGCACCACCCGGAGAATTCAATGATAAGGACCTCTACAGGCGACAATGGAGGCAAGTTCAAAGCGTGTTCAATGTCTTTTGGGACAGATGGAGAAAGCAGTATGTCTCCACTCTGCAAACCAAGACAAAATGGCAGAAAGACCACTTTGTTATTTTCCCCATAGAAACCAAATTGTGGCATCTGTTGATTCATGAGCAGCAAACTAAAATTCATTGTGCAGTTACAGCCTTTAGAGGTCATTAGTTACCCATTTATCTTGTTTCTGTATACAAGAGAGAATGTCTCCTTAAGGAATAGTGTGTTATGCATAGTACTGCCCCCTTAGTTTCCCCAGGCAGGAAGAGATATGTACACATCTCTCCTGGGCTTTTCTTAGTGATACACTAGTGTCCTGGCTTTCTCTTCGCTTCATTCTCTCCTCCTGATCAGCAGATTCCAATGAGACTCTAATGCATTTATGTGTTTGTGTTAGACAGCCTCCATGTAGTCTCTGTATCTCTTAGTTCAGTTAATGCTTTACACTGCTTACAGATAGGTTGCATTTCTGTATAGAGCAGGATAGTGTTGTAGCATGTACTTGCTATAGCTGTGTTGTAATGTTACTGTGCAGCCTCTGTAATGTTAGTTACTGATGTAATTGCACTCTGTATCATGCTGTTGTCTCTGTTATCTGCCAGGAGATAACACTATTTATTTCCTTGTAGTTTTTACCTGTTATCATCCACCATTGTTGTTCACTGTTCATCATCTCAATAAATATAGACTTAAGAATCCATACAGTCTGTTTACTGGAAAGTGGATGAAGGGTTTAGCCGTAAGTTGGAATCCACACAGCATCATACGTGGAGGAAGGCAGAACACACTAATAGTTTTTCAAGCAAATATACTGGCAAAGAGCTCACAAAGACTCTCAGGTATCTTTTGAGTCTTTCCATTTACTGCTCGGCATCTACCATCTAATATATTGTTGTATACTCGCTTAAGTTAAAAAAATGCTTGCTTCACTTTATAAGACTGCTCATTTGTCTCACGTGTCTCCATGTAGCATAAGTATCACTGCAGCAAAAGTATCGTGAAGATGCAGTTATTACAATGGCAGTTAGTCACGGCAGGAGTCAGGACCTCACACTATGTACCTGTCTCTTTTGGTCTTTTGGGTATGTCTGCTGAGTAAGCACTTTTTATTACTTGTATCTAGCTTTTCAATTCACCCTCCTACTCCTTCACCATGTTTACATCTCCCAATCCTGGACCCCCACAGCTCATAACCCCCATTACTACCCCTTCCTACCGCTCCCTATCTAATAAAAACTACCGCAGTCTTTCCAGCTTAAAACCCATGCCATTGACACCCAACCCCCTGCTCCCTCTCTCTGGAGCACTTTGGAATGCCCGCTCCATCTGCAATAAGCTTCATGTGATTCATGACCTCTTTCTCTCTTGCAATCTTGTCTTTCTCGGCCTCACAGAAACCTGGCTGACACCCTCTGACACCGTCTCCCCTGCCACGCTGTGTTACGGCGGCCTCCACTTCACCCACACTCCTCGCTCTGGCAACAGACATGATGGAGGAGTGGGCCTTCTCCTTTCTTCCAACTGCACCTTCAACCCAATCCTACCTCTTCCCTCCCTAATCCTCCCCTCTTTTGAAGTCCACTCTATCCGCATCTACTCTCCCTCCAACCTCCAAGTGGCCGTCATATTTGGGCACCACATTTTAAAAAAGACATCAACAAACTGGAGCAAGTTCAGAAAAGAGCGACCAGAATGGTGACCGGTCTGCAAACCCTGTCTTATGAGGAAAGGTTGCAGGATTTGGGAATGTTTAGTTTGCAAAAGAGAAGACTGAGAGGAGACTTAATAGCTGTCTACAAATATCTAAAGGGCTGTCACATTGTAGAAGGATCAACTTTATTCTCATTTGCACAAGGAAAGACTAGAAGCAATGGGATGAAACTGAATGGGAGGAGACACAGATTAGATATTAGAAAAAACTTTTTGACAGTTAGAGTGATCAATGAGTGGAACAGGCTGCCACGAGAAGTGGTGAGTTCTCCTTCAATGGAAGTCTTCAAACAGAGGCTGGACAGACATCTGACTGGGATGATTTAGCGAATCCTGCTTTGAGCAGGGGGTTGGACCAGATGGCCCAGGAGGTCCCTTCCAACTCTACGATTCTATGATTCTATGATTCTATATACCGACCTCTAGGCCCGACCACTGCCTTCATTGACCAATTCTCTACCTGACTTCTTCACTTTCTTTCAACTAACATCCCCACTATCATCATGAGTGACATCAACATTCCCACCGATACCCTTCAGTCAGCAGCCTCCAAACTCCTGTCCCTTACTTCATCCTTTGGACATACTCAGTGGACCTGGTCTTCACCCACCTCTGCTCTCTTTCTAACTTCTCCTCCTCCCCTCTCCCTCTATCTGACCACCATCTACTTACTTTCTCATCCCCGTCCTCCTCTCCTGGCACCCATGTCCAGCAACATGCGTACCCCCGCAGAAACCTTGCACCCCTAGACACCCACGCGCTCTCTGACTCTATTCTACCACTGGCATCCATATCCTCACTCCAAGACACAGACAGTGCCACTGCTTTCCACAATGCCACTCTCGCATCAGCTATTGACATGGTTGCCCCGCTCATTCATGGCAGAATGTGACGTACCAACAGACAACCCTGGCACAATAACACCACTAAAAAGCTCCAGCAAGTGCCCAGGGCTGCAGAGTGGCGTTGGAAGAAAACAAATTCGCAAGACGACTTCACTGCTTTCAAACAGGCAACACTCGCTTTCAAATCTGCCCTCACCTCTGCTAAACAGACCTTCTTCACAATCCTCGTATCTTCCCTATCCTACAATCCCAAACAGTAATTCAAAACTTTCAACTCCCTCCTCCGCCCACCACTGCCCCCTCCAACCTCCCTCATCTCTGCTGAGGACTTTGCCACACACTTCAAAATAAGATCAACCAAACAAGGCAAGTCTTCATTGTTCAACCACCACAACCCCTTTGTATACCAGACCAATGCCCAAACCCCATAACCTCCCTCTCCAACATCACTGAAGGGGAGCTTAATCGCCTCTTCTCCAAATCGCACCTCACAACCTGTGCACTTGACCCCATCCCATCCCACCTCCTCCCCAACCTCACCGCCACACTTATCCCATCCCTAACCCACCTCTTCAACCTATCGCTAACGTCCGGTACCTTCCCTTCTGCTTTTAAACATGCCACAATCACGCCTATCCTTAAAAAGCCAACCCTCGACCCAACCGCTATGTCCAGCTATCGCCCAATATCACTGCTCCCATTCCCTTCCAAACTCCTGGAGCTGCACGTCCACGCTGAACTTTCCTCCCACCTCTCATTTAACTTGCTCTTTGACAATCTACAATCTGGCTTCCACCCCCATCACTCCACTGAGACAGCCCTGACCAAAATTACTAACGACCTACTTACAGCCAAAGCAAACGGACAATACTCTATACTCCTGCATCTAGACCTGTCCTCTGCAATCGACACAGTTGACCACTGCCTCCTACTACAGATCCTCAAACCGCGCATTCAGCGTCTCCCACTCGCACACTACCTCCTCATCCCACCCTCTCTCTGTTGGAGTTCCCCAAGACTCTGTTCTAGGACCCCTACTCTTCTCAATTTATACCCTTGGCCTGGGTCAACTCATAAAGTCCCGTGGATTCCAGTACCACCTGTCAGGAACACCACACTGCACTTGCTCACTGAGCCAGTGCACGTGTCCTGAGTACAAAAACAGTGCTCAAAGATACCTGTGGAGAGGGCAGCAGCAGTGATGATGCATGCTCCAGGACCTGAAGCACGTGACTGCTGGGGGCGTGGCCTAAGCTCCACAGAGCTAGGAGCTGCAGAGAAACTCCTAGAAAGATAACTACAGGACAATGTTACCAAGGGGCATATTCAGAGACATAAACCAGATCAAGCCAGGTCAAAGCACGAGATAGCAGGACAGTACCAAAGGGTTAGACAGAGCGAATAGTCAGGACGTAGCAATAGATCAGAAAACCAGAACAGGCAATGGATGGTACAATAGGGACAAACTGCAATGGAGTAACAATAGCCAAGCCAGGAGGTCAGAACCGGAGAAGACAATAGTACCAAAATGAGAGACGGAGTACAGAGTAAAGGAACAGGCCGGGTCATACACGGGAATCAAACAAGCAATGAAGGATACACGCATACCAGGGGGGTCGGTCAGACACACAGCCAGAATAACAGTATAGCTGACAGAGAATGCTAGTCTGGAGTGAGTATAAATACCCCTCCCAGATCCAAAGAGAGGCCGGCAAAAGTTAACCCTGTGAGAACAGGACATTAACCATGTCCTAACCATGACAGTACCCCCCTCTTAATTGGGGGCCACTGGGTATCAGGGTATCTGGCATGAAAAACTCGCACCAGTCGATCAGCGTGCACCTAACTGGCCGGAACCCATGACCGATCCTCCACGGAATATCCCCTCCAATGAATAAGGTACTGAAGTCTCCGGCGCACCCACTGTGAATCAATGATGCACCCTACCTCGTACTCCAGTTGACCTTCTACCAACACTGGTGGAGCCACGGATGAGGGATCTTCTCTAACTGTCCCCACAGGTTTTAATAGGGACCTGTGGAAGATGTTAAATATTTTGAAGGAGGTGGGCAACTGTAATCTGTATGCCACCGGGTTGATCACTTCTACAATCTTGTATGGGCCAATAAATTTTGGGCCCAACTTCGTAGAGGGTATTTTAAGTTTGATGTTACGGATGGACAACCAGACTTTTACCCCCACTGTTAATGCAGGACCCAACCCCCTCCTCCTGTCTGCAAAATGTTTATACTTCTTCTGGGCTTTGGAGATGTTCCCCTGCACCTCCCTCCAGAGGGTTTTTAACTGTTGTACCATCCCCTTGGCACCAGGGCAATTCGAATCCATATGGGAAAATTCCCCAAACTGCGGAACAAACCCATAATTGACCTTAAAGGCAGACTTTCCGGTAGACAGATTAATACGACAGTTGAATGCAAATTCTGAAATGGGCAATACCTCACACCAGTCTTCCTGTCTGGAGGAGGCCAGCATCCCAGAATCTGCTCCAACGACTGGTTGGTGCATTCAGTCTGTCCATTGGATTCCGGGTGATAGGCAGAGGAGAATGACAATGTGACCCCCAACTTCATACAAAACGCTCTCCAAAACCTGGCCACAAATTGCACACCCCTGTCCGACACCACGTTCACGGGCACTCCATACACTCGAACAATGTGCTGTATAAACAAGCGGGCCAAGGTTTCAGCAGATGGTAATGCAGGTAATGGCACAAAGTGAGCTTGCTTAGAAAATCTATCAACCACTACCCATACCACTGAGTTGCCCTTTGGAAGATGGAAGATTAGTGATAAAGTCCATGGACAGGTGTGTCCATGGTTTATCCGGAATTGGCAAAGGCATCAATTCCCCGGCCGGCCAGACCTGAGAGCTTTTAGACACAAGAATTTACAAACCTTTTTATATCAGTACCCATAGAGGGCCACCAAAAACCCCCTAGCTACTGCCCCCTGGGTAGCTGCAATACCGGGGTGTGCACTTAACACAGAATTATGAAATTCTTGAAGGAGTGTGAGACGGAATTGTTCGGGTACAAACAATTTACCTGTGGGTTTATTTCTGGGAGCTTGTGCTTGTGCTTCCAGAATCTCTCTCTGTAACTCAGAGGAGATTTTAGCTACAACCACTCCCGGTTGAAGAATGGAGGAAGGAGGTTCTGGAGGGGACACAGAATCAAAACTTCGGGATAAGGCATCTGCCTTTACATTTTTAGACCCTGGTCGGAACGTGATGGTAAAATGAAATCAAGAAAAAAAAAGTGACCACCGAGCCTGTCTGGGGGTCAATCTCTTAGCAGACTCAATATAGGCCAGGTTTTTATGATCAGTGATGACCGTAATGGGATGAGCGGCCCCCTCCAAAAAATGCCTCCATTCTTCGAAGGCCAATTTAATCGCTAACAATTCCCTGTTACCGACATCATAGTTTCTCTTGGCCGAAGAGAACTTCTTAGAGAAAAAGGCACAGGGTTTGAGGTTAGTCAGGGTAGAGGGGCCCTGTGACAATACTGCCCCCACCCCCACCTCCGAAGCGTCGACCTCGACGATAAAAGCCCTTGACGAATCAGGTTGTACCAACACAGGGGCTGTGGTAAAACACTCCTTTAGTGTAAGGAAGGAATTTTTTGCGGCCACGGACCAATTTTTTACATCTGCCCCTTTAAGAGTGAGGTCCGTCAAGGGTTTCACCACCTGCGAGAACCCTTTAATGAACTTCCTATAATAATTAGCGAAGCCCAGAAATCGCTGCAACCCCTTCAGGTCATGAGACTGCTCCCAATCGGTAATGGCCTGAACCTTCCCTGGATCCATGCGGAATCCCTCCCTGGACACAATTACACCCAGAAAAGACAGTTCTTGCATAAAAAATGAGCACTTCTCCAACTTAGCATACAAATGGTTCTCCCGGAGTCTCATAAGAACCGTACGTAAATGGTGTAAGTGTGGATGACTGTCCTCAGAGTATATCAAGATGTCATCCAAGTAGATGACTACATAACGCCCAATCAAGTCAGAAAAAACAACATTAATGAAGTTCTGAAAAACAGCAGGAGCATTAGTGAGGCCGAAGGGCATAACCAGGTTTTCAAACAGCCCCTCAGTTGTCAGGAACGCTGTTTTCCATTCGTTCCCCTCCCGGATCCTTATAAGGTTATAAGCCCCTTGTTGATCGAGCTTAGAAAACCATTTGGCCCCCGTGAGTTAGTTGCATAGATCAGGAATCAATGGGGCAGAGTACGTGTTCTTAACAGTAATTTTGTTCAGTTCCCGAAAGTCGAGGCACGGTCGCAACCCACCATCTTTTTTCTTTACAAAGAAAAACCCCACTGCCACGGGTGAGACCGAGGGCCGAATATGCCCCTTGTGAAAGCTCTCTTTGATGTACTCTTTCATAGCTTGGCGCTCAGGCCCGGACAAATTAAACAAACGAGCCTTGAGTAATTTGGCTCCAGGTACTAAATCGATAGCACAATCAAATGGTCTATGTGGTGGGAGCGCCTCATCCTCGCTTTCGGAAAATACATCTTCAAAGTCTCTCAGGTACTCCGGAATACCCTCCAGACCGACAGACGGCACAGATACAGATCTTATCGGATTGACAAAAGGAACCGGGTTACAACACAGACCATTATCATTACATCCCCATCGGATGATCTCCCCCTTCACCCAATCAATGAGAGGATTGTGGCGTTGAAACCAGGGCATTCCCAATACCAGTCCTGCAGGCAGATAATTCATAATAAAACAACTTAACTTTTCCACATGAGTGGAACCCATTTTCATAGAAATAACTTCAGACATAAAGCAAATTCCATCCCGGGTAAGAGGGGATGAATCAATAGCCACAATTTTAACAGGGTCTTTTAACCTGACTGTCCCTATCTTATTAAGAGTCACAACTTGGGCATCACAGACAACAAAGGCGGTAGTCATAACAGGACCGCCAGCAAGTTCCAATTCAACCTGGAGCACCATCTTTGTACATGAGAAAAAATGTACCTGGGAGCCTGGACAACCTCCTCGATTGTTGCCCAGACTCAGTCGTTTCTCTGATGGTTTCTCTGAAGAAGGGCAGGAGGGGCAATTCCTTTTCCAATGTCCAGAGGCTCCACAGTAAAAGCATATTAGGTTGTCTCTACGGTGCCTTCGCTCTTTCTCCTTAACTGAGACTGACCCAACCTCCATGGGCTCAGATACAGGTGCAGTGTCACACAATTTGGGGTATAAGGGAGACTCTTGTTGCATCATTCCTCTAGCACGGAGTCTCCGGTCTATATGGACTGCCTGCATCATGGCATCCTCCAGGGTATCAGGGGGAGGATGTAATGCCAGAGCGTCCTGCAGACGGTCAGACTGGCCCCTGCGGAACAACCCCCTCAGGGCGGCGTCATTCCAGGATACTTCGGTGGTCCAACGTCTAAACTCTGAGCAGAACCATTCAGCAGAGTGGCTCCCCTGTGTTACACGCATCACCATATCCTTTGCCAGACACACTCTATCAGGCTCATCATAAATGTGCCCCAGAGCCTCAAAGAACATTCACAGACATACGTTCAGGAGCAGAGGAAGAGAGAGAGAAAGCCCACGCCTGTGGAGCCCCCCGAAGTAGAGAAATGACAACCCCCACCCTCTGTAACTCATCTCCGGAGGTGCGGGGCCTCAGAGAAAAAAAGCTTGCATCCTCCTCTGAACGACCTGAACTCCCTTTTATCCCCTGAGAAAGGGTCTGGCAATTTGACTGGAGATTCAGGGGATGCCAATGACACATCCCTATCCCCATCACTAGAAGCCCCTGCAGTGACAGCCAACTGCACAGTATCCACCAACTGTTGCTGGGTATGAGCCATCGTGCGCTGTTCCACATTACACTGTGTTCCAAATTATTATGCAAAAAATATTTCCTCATATTGTCTCTAAATTACCTATATGAATTGCAGTCATTGTTATTTTCCAGTCATCTACTATTCTAGTATAATTGCAATGCTTTTGAACAAACTGCCCATGAAAACAGTATATTTTTTAAAATAATAAACACTCAAAATGCATGTTCCAAATTATTATGCACAGCAGAGTTTTCAACCTTTTTATTTTTAAAAAAAATGGTCAATTGTGAAATTATAAGCATTATCAGCTTATTACAAAATGAAATCAAACAGTTTTCAAGTCAAAACTTTATTCTAGGTGATGGTACATTTGCACATAGGACCCCTTGTTCGAAAGAAGCTTCTGAACTCTCTCGTCCATTGAATTTGTCAGTTTTTGGATGGTTTGTGCTTCAATTGTTTTGCATGTGGACAGAATACCCTCCCAGAGCTGTTGCTTAGATGTGAACTGCCTCCCGCCATCATAGACACTCCTTTTGATGATGCTCCAGAGGTTCTCAATGGGGTTGAGGTCAGGGGAAGATGGTGGCCACACCATAAGTTTGTCCTCCGATAGCAGCCAGAGATGCAGATGTGATATTTGCAGCATGAGACGGTGCATTATCATGCATGAAAATGATCTTGCTGCGGAAAGCACTGTTCTTCCTCTTGAACCATGGCAGGAAGTGCTGTTTTAGAAACTCCACATAGATTATGGAGTTCATCTTTACCCCTTCAGGGATCCTAAAGGGGCCGACAATCTCTCTCCCTATGATTCCAGCCCAAAACATTACTCCACCTCCTCCTTGTTGGCGCCTTAGCTGTGTTTTCATGGGGTGTCCATCAACCAGCCATCCTTCACTCCATCCATCTGGACCATTGAGCGTTGCATGGCACTCATCGGTGAACAAAACAGTTTGGAAGTCAGTCTTCATGTATCGTTTGGCCCACTGGAGCCGTTTCTGCTTGTGTGCAGTGGATAGAGGTGGTCAACAGGATGGCTTACGCACAGCTGCAACCCTCTGAAGGACCCTGCATCTTGTTGTTTGGGGGACGTTGGAGGCACCAGCAGCTTCAAAAACTTGTCTGCTGCTATGACAAGGCATTTTTGCAGCTACTCTTTTAACCTGATGCAATTGCCTGTTGGAAAGAGTCCTCAATTTTTCCTTTTCAGCATGCACACGTGTGTGCTGGGAATCAGCTACATACTTCTTGATTGTGCGATGATCACGATGAAGTGTCTTGGCAATGTTGGTCATGCTGTGACCTAAATACTCCACAATTTGTTGCTTCTCAGCAGCCGACACATCCTTTTTCTTTCCCATTTTGGCAAAAAATGTAGGCTGCTTAATAATGTGGAACAGCCTTCTTAAGTAGTCTTGCCTTTATTTGGACACACCTGCCAAACTCATTTGCACAGGTATCTGCAATTGCTTTCAGTGATATAAAGAGCCCTGACACACATCACCATCAATGAGTTTAAATGACAAACAAAAAAATTATAACCTTATCACTCCTAAACTCTTTTTGCATAATAATTTGGAACACAGTTTAAGTTTGTGGAACATTTGGGTCAGGTGCTTGACCTGATCAGCCAAAGCTTGTATGGGATCCATGAGGATAACACACTTTTCTTTTTTTTCTTCAGAGAAAAAAAAAATACTGAAATAGTCAGCTATAATGTCAGGAACACTGCACTGCACTTGCTTACTGAGCCAGTGCACGTGTCCTGAGTACAGGAACAGTGCTCAAAGATACCTGTGGAGCGGGCAGCAGCGGTGACGATGCATGCTCCATGACCTGAAGCATGTGACTGCTGGGGGCATGGCCTAAGCTCCACAGAGTTAGAAGCTGCAGGGAAACTCCTAGAAAGGTAACTACAGGACAATGTTACCAAGGGGCATAGACAGAGACAGAAACCAGATCAAGCCGGGTCAAAGCACGAGATAGCAGGACAGTACCAAAGGTTTAGACAGAGCGAATAGTCAGGACCAGAGATGAGCGACTTTGCCTTTTTTTGGGTCAAGTCGGGTTTCATGAAACCCGACTTTCTCAAAAGTCAGGTCGAACGAAATCGGCCAATTATCGTGAAAAGTCGAAGGCCGACTGAAACATGAAACCCAATGCAAGTCAATGGGGAAGAAAAGTCGGCAGTGAGTGGAGGACAGGAAACACACCTACAGTGCCCATTTTAATGCCAAAAACATCAGTTCTTATTACTTAAGCTTGTCAACCTTAATTTACTTTATAATAATAGTTATGCATTGAAAACTGGGGGTTATTTGGCTAAAGTTGTGGGGGGGGTAGGGCTGGCTCCAGATTTTCGTGGGCCCAGGGCCAAAGAGTGTCAATGGGCTCCTTTAACACATGCCACAATTCATGATCCTCTCATACGGCAGAGAAATAGTGGTATAGTACAATGAAAAATACTTCACTTCTTACATCTCATGACTGATATCCATTTTAAATTCTCCAATAGCTCCAAAAACGGACAGTATATTACTCCATTCAGTATTATGGCCACCGCATAGTGCGCTATACAGAGTAATGAGGCCCACATATTTCTCCATACAGAATCATTGGTCCCATATAATGTTTGAAACAGTATATGATGAGCTCCACATAATGCTACAGTATATGTTGGTCCCCATGGATGAAGCTCCACTGTTATATGGGCCCAAATAATGCCCCATACATAATGGGCCCCATTTCTAATGCTCTAGTGTATAATGTGCACTGTAAATGCTGCTCCAGTGTCTGATGTCCACCTTTGGAATGCTCCAGTGTATGGTGGGCCTCATATATCATTCTCCAGAGTACAGTGCTCCCCAAAAATAGCTGTCCCAATATTGAAAGCAATTAAATAAATTTCCTCGCTAGGGAATCCCTGTACTAGTCTGGACTCCTCGTCATCCCCATCTTCCATCTCACTGCACTTGGACTGTTTAGGCAGGGGGGCGTACAGACGTGATGTCATCGCGCTTTCTTACCAGAATGTCACTGTCAGGAAATGCGGAAGATGGAGCAGGGAGAGGTAAGTATTTCAACTTTGCACGTGCTGTGATCCTGAGCAAGCAGGGGGGCCCACTCGTTGGCAACGGCACTGGCACAGGGCCCCTCATAGTATGCCGGTGTGTCTGACGGCGGGTGTGCACCTCCACCGTCAGAGACACTTGATTGTACTATGAGGGACCTTGTGTCAGTGCCATTGCCAAACAGTGTGCCCACCCACCTGTCCAGGACAACGGCACTCGCACGGGTGCATGCGCCAGGTGGTGACCCCGGCCCTGTGGGGGGAGGCAGCCCAGTTAGGGAGGTGGAAAAATTGGCATATGTTGATGTTGGACATTCAGCAGCTGCAAATGGAGTAATTGGAGAAGTCAGCGGAAGAAGAGGACAAAAGCAAGCCATTTTTCTGGCAACCTACATGTCAGCAGGGGAGGGTGGGACAAAATCCTTTGAAACCCATGCATGGTTCATTTTAATGAAGATTAGATCATCAACATTTTGGGTCGACAGACGGGTCCTTTTTTCTATCAGGATTGATCCAGCAGCACTGAAGACTCGTTCAGATAACACACTAGCAGCAGGGCAAACGAGCTCCTGTAAGGCATATTGTGCCAATTCAGGCCAGGTGTCAAGTTTACTGGCCCAATGGTCAAAGGGGAATGACTGGTGAGGGAGAACATCGATATGGGAGTAGTTTGTTACCATAGTTGACAACTGCTGTCTCCTGTCACTTTCGATCGATGCAGTATTACCAGTCGTGTGAGCAGTACTTGAAAAATCAGTCCACAACATGGTCATGAAACCCCTGTGTCCAACGTCACTTCGGCTGTGTGCACCACGAACACCTCTTTCATGTTGCCCCCTACGGCTTGTTGGAAAACATCACTGCTGCTGTGTGCTGGGAATGCCTCAAACAAACAGTTTACCAGAGTTGCTTGTTTGTTAGCCAATATTAGCTCTAGGTTCTCCTGTGGCATGATGTTTTGGAATTTGCCTTTATAGCGTGGATCCAGGATGCTGGCCAACCAGTAGTCGTCATTGTTCATCATTTTGGCAATGCGGGGGTCCCTTTTTAGGATCTGCAAGGCATAATCAGACATGTGGGCCAATGTTCCAGGTGTCAATGATGCACTGCGAGTGCTGGGTGGAGGAGCACTTTCTGGCAAATCCACATCCCTCCAGTCACGTACAAACCATGTACCTGACCTTGCCACGCCAACATTTTTTCTTGCCCCCTGAGAAGCATCTTCCTCCCCAAAATAATCATCCCCATCATCCTCCTCCTCTTCCTCTTCTTCCTCCACCTCGTCCATGAGACTTCCCTGAGCAGACAATGGCTGACTGTCATCAAGGCTTCCCTCCTCCTCTTCCTCCTCGGCTACAGACACCTGCTCCTTAATGTGCATCAAAGTTTGCATGAGCAGACGCATAAGTGGGATGCTCATGCTTATGATGGCGTCGTCTGCGCTTACCAGCTGTGCGCAATCCTCAAAACACTGAAGGACTTTACAGAGGTCTTTCAGCTTCGACCACTGCACACCAGACAACTCCATGTCTGCCTGCAAACTGCCTGCCCGTGTATCCTCCCACAAATGAATTACAGCCTGCCTCTGTTCGCACAGCCTCTCAACCATGTGCAGGGTGGAGTTCCACCTTGTTGCAATGTCGATAATCAGGCGGTGCTTGGGAAGGTGGAGCAATCGCTGCAGCTTCTACATACGACTGGAGTGTACGGGCGACCGGCGGATGTGCGAGCACAGTCTTCGCACCTTATGGATCAGGGGTGTAAACTCCGGATAATTATTGAGGAAGCACTGCACCACCAGGTTCAAGGTGTGAGCCAGGCAAGGTATGTGTCTGAGTTTTGAAAGGGCTATGGCTGCCACAAAATTCCGGCCGTTATCACTAACTACCTTGCCTGCCTCAAGATGTAGACTGCCCAGCCATGACTCAGTTTGTTGCTGCAAGTAGTTGGCCAGTACCTCCGCGGTGTGTCTTTTGTCGCCAAAACACATCATCTTCAACACAGCCTGCTGACGCTTACCACTAGATGTTCGATAGTGGGACACCTCGTGTGCAACACTGGCAACTGCGGATGGCGTGTTCGTGCGACTGCGCTCTGTAGATGAGCTTTCGCTTCTGGAGGAAGAGGAGGGTCAAATGCCTACAGCCAACTGTTTTGTATACCGTGGGCTAGGCAGCACTGTCCCACTGCCGCTGTCCCCTGTGGACCATGCATCCACCACATTAACCCAGTGCGCATTGATGGACACGTACTGGCCCTGGCCATGCCTACTGGACCATGCATCTGTTGTGAGGTGCACCTTTCCACTTACTGATTGCTTGAGTGCATGGACAATGCGGTCTTTCACATGCACGTGGAGGGCTGGGATGGCTTTTCGCGAAAAGAAGTGCCGACTGGGTAGGTCATAGCGTGGTACTGCGTAGGCCATGAGCTTGTGGAAAGCTTTGCTTTCAACCAACCAGTAGGGCATCATCTCCAACTAGATTAGTTTGGCAATGTGGGCGTTTAAAGCTAGTGTACGCGGATGAGAGGATGAGTACTTTCTTGTCCTACTCAGAGTCTCTGGTAGGGTGAGCTGGACTTGAGAACTGCATATGGTGGAACTAGCGGTGGGCATGGCGGACTGAGAGAGGGTTGGTGATGGTGATGGTGTTGGTGGTGTTGCTGATGACATAGATTCAGTCTTTCGTAGCAATAACATTGTGATTCCATGACTTCTTTGCCCTTGCGACGACACCTCGACATTTGCTGCTGGTGGTGTGCTAACAGGTAGGCTTACAGTGGGGGAAGCGATGTAGCGTTGCTGACTACCTTCATTCGGAGCAGGTGCACATGTGGTACGTGAGATTTGGTAGTCCGTCCACGCTTGCAAGTGCATGGTGGTTAAATGTCTAAGCATGCAACTGGTATTCAAATTTCTCAGATTATTCCCTCGACTAAAGGTCTTTGCACACTTCTTACAGATAACTTTTGCCTGATCATTAGGATTTTGTTCAAAAAAGTGCCACACTGCACTCTTCCTACTATGGAAGACATTTTGAGACCTTGCACGCTGTGCTAATTTGACCGTCTGGCCAAGCTGTCCTGCAACTCCTTTGGTTTTTGTAACACGTTTTTGGACTGCTACGGTCCTGCCAGATAACAGCTGTTGCGATGTCGTTGCCTGCTGCAGATCCTCCTCCTCCTCTTCTGAGCTATTGCAGCGGCACCCTCTTCCCCCAATGGATGCCAATCTGGGTCAACAACTGGGTCATCCATCACCTCCTCTTCAATTTCATGTGCACCTTCCTCTGTGTCACCGTGTAAGGTGGTATAGTATGCGGGAAGGGGCACCTGAGTATCATCAGGGTCTGATTCTGCCTCAGTACACTGCGAGGACAATGTAGTGCTCTGAGTGAATGTACAAGCAGAAAAATCTAGCAGTGGCTGTGCATCAGTGCACTACATGTCAGATTCATCTTGGACTGGGGAATTCTCGATTTGACTTGCTAACCCAGGCATGGTATGTGAAAAGAGCTCCATGGAGTAATTGGTAGTGTGGCCTGCCACATCCTTCACTTTTGGTAGGGGTGAAGGACACAAGGAAAGGTGTTGTTCCTGACCAGGAGCCTCCAATAATGACTCAGTGCTTTTATTTTTTTAAACTTCAGAAGAGGAGGCGAGAGAGCTGGAGGCTGTGTCAGCAATGTAAGCTAAAACATGTTCCTGAAGCTCCGGCTTTAAAAGTGGTTTACCTACTCCCAGAAAAGAGAGCCTTCGAGGCCTTGTGGAGCCAGACGATGACGCAGGCTTAACACCTCCTGCCTTAGGTGCTATTGTGCTTTTGCCACTACCAACAGATGCAACACCACCACCACCACCATCGGGACCAGCTGGCAACCCCCGCCCACTTCCATGGCGTCTTCCACCATACTTGCTCATTTTTGTGAAAATGTACCCAAAATACCACCATACGGTATATGGTACTGTAAAACAAGGTAAAAGGTGTATCTACTATTGGTGAGAATTTGAATCTCACTAGAGATTTGAGAACACTGAACTATTGTCTCAGGCCGAGTAGAGATTACACCTCAATGTAACAGGCTGAAATTGGATGGTGAAGACAAGGTGGAGGGTGTCTATAGGATTGGTGAGAATTTGAATCTCACTATAGATTTGAGGATGCTGAACTATTGTCTCACACCCAGTAGAGATTACACCTCAATGTAATAGGCTGAAATTGGATGGTGAATGACAAGGTGTAGGGTGTCTATAGGATTGGTGAGAATTAGAATCTCACTATAGATTTGAGGACGCAGAACTATTGTCTCTGGCCCAGTAGAGATTACACCTCAATTTAACAGGCTGAAATTGGATGGTGTATGACAAGGTGGAGGGTGTCTATAGAATTACGCTGACAATGATGCTCTCAGTCCAAGTATGGACGCAGGCAGCCTAATAAGCAGGACTGCTGCACAGTGCACACACAAAAGGGTGGAAAAATGAACCCTTGGTAACTGTGCAGAAAAGAGGAAGAAAAGTATTTTTGCTTTTAAAAAAGCAGTTTGCACAGCAGTGTGCAAACAGCAATGCAGCTATCAGGGAGCCTTGTAAGGCAGCCTAATAACCAACAGAGCTGATGCACAAAAATAGAGCCTCCCCTGTCACTGCACACAAATTGTTGTGTTGTAAGTGGCAATCGCTAACAGCAGAAGCAGTTTTTTGGTTCTTCTTCCCTGCCTAACGCTCTTCCTACAGAATCAGCAGCAGCAGCTCTCCCTATGCTAAGATCGGCATAAGTAAGATGGCGGTCGGCGTTCACGCCCTTTTATAGCCCCTGTGATGCCACACAAAGCCAGCCAATCACTTGCATGCTCTTCTCAAAGATGGTGGTGACTGATGCCTATGTCATCACGTTGCCCACAGTGTGCGTCCTCCATCATTGGCTGAAAAATGGCGCTGGAAACATCTTTTGAAACGCGACTTTGGCACTCTGGTCGCCGACCTCGTGGCCGACCTCATGCTATGGTCGGGTTTCGTTTCATGAAACCCGACTTCAGCGAAAGTCGGCGACTTTTGAATATGACCGACCCGTTTCGCTCAACTCTAGTCAGGACGTAGCAATAGATCAGAAAACCTGAACGGGCAATGGATTGTACAATAGGGACAAACTGCAACGGAGTAACAATAGCCAAGCCAGGAGGTCAGAACCGGAGAAAGCAATAGTACCAAAACGAGAGACGGAGTACAGAGTGAGGGAACAGGCCAGGTCATACACGAGAATCAAACAAGCAATACAGAATATACGCACACCAGGGGGGTCGGTCAGACACACAGCCAGAATAACAGTATAGCTGACAGAGAATGCTAGTCTGGAGTGAGTATAAATACCCCTCCCAGATCCAAAGAGAGGCCAGCAAAAGTTAACCCTGTGAGAACAGGACATTAACCATGTCCTAACCATGACACCACCTTTATGCTGACAACACTCAGATCTACCTCTGTGGCCCAGACGTCACCTCTCTGCTGTCCAGAATCCCGGAGTGTCTATCAACCATATCCTCCTTCTTCTCCTCTCGCTTCCTCAAGCTTAATGTGGACAAATCCGAACTCATCATCTTTCCTCCATCTCACAGATCTTCCTTACCTGACCTATCTATCACAATTAATGACATCACGGTTTCCCCAGTACCGGAAGTCCGCTGCCTCGGAGTAACCCTTGACTCTGCCCTGTTCTTCAAACCACACATCCAAGCTCTTTCTACCTCCTGTTGCCTCCAGCTCAAAAATATTTCCAGAATCCGTCCTTTCCTCAACCCTCAATCTACTAAAATGCTTGTGCATGCCCTCATCATCTCCCGCCTTGACTACTGCAACATCCTTTTCTGTGGTCTCCCTGCTAACACCCTCGCACCACTCCAGTCCATCCTTAACTCTGCTGCCTGACTAATCCATCTCTCTCCTCGCTACTCCTCCGCTTCTCCCCTCTGCAAATCTCATCACTGGCTTCCATTCCCTCAGCGTATCCAGTTCAAATTACTAATACTGACCTACAACGCCATCTATAACCTGTCTCCCCCATATGTCTCTGAACTAATCTTCCGATACCCTCCCTCACGTAATCTCCGATCCTCCCAAGACCTCCTTCTCTCCTCCACACTTATTCGCTACTCACCCAACTGCCTCCAAGACTTCTCCCGAATAGCCCCCATCCTCTGGAATTCTTTGCCCCAACATGTCCGACTATCAACCACATTCAGATCCTTCAGACGGAACCTGAAAACCCACCTCTTTAAGAAAGCCTACAGCCTGCAATGACCCCACTACCTCCTCACCATTACTGGAGATATCACCTCAACCAATACCGGAACTGCTGCAACCCCCCAACCTAAAGGGCAGGGTCCTCTCCCCTCTGTATGAGTCTGTCATTGTAAGTTTGTTTACTGTAAGTGATATCTGTAATTTGTATGTAACCCCTTCTTATGTACAGCACCATGGAATCAATGGTGCTATATAAATAAATAAATAAATAATAATAATAATAATAATAATAATCATGTGTTCAAACGACTGCTCTGTTATGTATTGATTGTCCATTTTGAAGTCCTGGGTTGCCATAGCTTTATGCAATATTACACACAACTGAATTCTCCATAAAAATATATGATTTCATTAATCACATAATATAAAGTCAGTTAACATACACATGTGGTCAAAATTGTTGGTACCCCTCATTTAATGACAGAAAAACTCACAATGGTCACAGAAATAACTTGAATCTGACAAAAGTAATAATTAGTGATGAGCGAGTATACTCGTTGCTCAGGTTTTCCCGATCACGCTAGGGTGACCTCTGAGTATTTTGGCGTGCTCGGAGATTTATTTTTTGTCGAAGTAGCTGCATGATTTACGGCTAATAGACAGCCTGAATACATGTGAGGATTCCCTAAGAAACAGGCATTCTTCACATGTATTCAGCCTGTCCAGCAGCCTCAAATCATGCAGCTGCGTCGACACAAACTGAATCTCCAACCACGCCAAAATACTCGGAGGTCACCCTAGCGTGATCGGGAAAACCCGAGTAATGTGCATACTCGCTCATCACTATTAATATTACATAAAAAAATCTATGAAAATGAACAAATGAAAGTCAGACATAGCTTTTCAACCATGCTTCCACAGAATTAAAAAAAAAACCTCATGAAATAGGGCTGGACTGAAATGATGGTACCCTTAACTATTTTGTTGCACAACCTTTTGAGGCAATCACTGCAATCAAACGATTCCTGTAGCTGTCAGTGAGACTTCTGCAACTCTCGACAGGTATTTTGGCCCACTCATCAAGAGCAAACTGCTGCAGTTGCCTCGTGTTTGAATGTTGCCTTTTCCACATGGCTTGTTTCAGCTCTTTCCAATGATGCTGAAAAGGATTTATGTCAGGGCTCATAGAAGGTCACTACAGTATAGTCCACTGTTTTCCTCTTAGCCATTCTTGGGTGTTTTTGGCTGTGTGTTTTAGATCACTATCCTGCTGCAAAACCCATGACCTGAGACTGAGACCAAGCTTTCTGACACTGGGCAACATATTTCTCTCTGGAATCCCTTGATAGTCTTGAGTTTTCATTGTACCCTGCACAGATTCTAGACACCCTGTGCCAGATGCAGTAAAGCAGCCCCAGAACATAACAGAGCCTCCTCCATGTTTCACAATAGGGACAGTGTTCTTTTCTTGATATGCTTAATTTTTCCATCTGTTAACACAGAGCTGATGTGCCTTGCCAAAAGCTCAATTTTTGTCTTATCTGTCCATAAGACATTCTCCCAGAAGCTTTGTGGCTTGTCAACATGTAGTTTGGCTAATTCCAGTCTGGCTTTTTTATGATTTTTTTTCAACAATTGTATCCTCCTTGGTTGTCTCTCATGAAGTCCACCTTGTAAAAATTGGAAAGATTTATGAATGGTATCTGTGCTGCTGTATAAAATCTGATCAACACAATTTATGACTAAAGATGATGGTTTATTCACTCAACGCATTTCAAAGTCAGAAGGACTTCTTCAGGAGTAGGCAGCTCCTGAAGAAGAAGTAACGGTCACAGTCTGTCTAGATAGATAGACAGATCTATACATAGATAGATCTATAGATAGATAGATGATCTGTCTATCTATCTGTCTATCTATGGATCTATCTATAGATATATCTAATCTATCTATCTATCTATGTATGTAAACATTATTCTTCAATGGAGTATGTGAAAGAAAAGGTTGGACAAATAAATGACATCACAATTCTTTTTTTTGTTAAATAATATATCTTTATTTATCTTACAAAAACGCATATGTGGCGCCCCCAGGAGTATGGTCGCCACAATGGCATTGCCTTCCTCCAGGGAGGGTGATGTCATGCTTGGAAGCAAGGAAGGGTCTCTCTGACAGTTAATCATTTACATGCAACACGCTCCCACTCCAGGCCAGCAGAGGAAGCTCTGAACCAGGATTGGGGGAGGAGCGCGCTCTGAGGGCCAGGAGGGGAAATAGTTAGTTAGTGTGAGGAGGGCAATGTGTGTAGACGTGTGGAGAGAAGCTGGAGGTTGAGCTGAAGACAGAGAGCTCCCTCCTTGTGATAGCGCATGATCTGGAGCCTGGCCTCTACGGTTGTATGGATACTGAAGGTCCTGCAACAGAAACCAGAGGAGTAGGAAGCTGTAAATGCTCTACTCCCACCTAAGACTTGGAGGTATAACATCATAGCTGCACTACACCATCAGTCCCAGAGGATCTGCATGCAGCGTCGGCTTAACATCTCCCTTGCCGAACACCACAGGTGGTGTCACGAATCACTTATAAACTTTATTCCCAACTCTACCCCTTTCTCATTGGCGCCCAGGGCCACGGACCGGGTCACCGCTGCTGTGACATTCCCCCCTGAGAGACCGGCCCGGTACCGAGTACCCCATAGCCCTGGGAGGGCGACCCACATAGAAATCCGCATGAAAAACGCTTAAAAAACGCATAAACCGCATTAAAAAATGCAGATTTTTAACTGTGTTTTCTGCCCAGAGATGCAGAATCAGAAAATTCCACAGGCAAATCCGCAATGTGTGCACATACCCTTATAGTGACTAGTTCTAATAAAGCTGCCGGGCTATGACTTATATTGTGGGCTCACTCACACAAGTGTATACATCGAATAGCACTCGGACTAATGTTATTGAATGGGGCAATGCTGATGCCCCATTTTTTTCACTGGCAGAATCTGTAAGGACTTTGTATGTTGTAAAAAAAAGGGGAGAAGCCAGCGCTGCTTGTGGTCAGAATGCAATACATAAAGTGCATATGCACATATTAATTTCTAACTGCATTTCAAAATGAGACATTTAGCAAAAAATTGATCAATCATTTGAGCCACCCCGCCACACCAAGGCAATCTCATATGGGGCAGTCCTACTCTACGTTTTTTATATTCGCTGTGCCATTGCGGCCTCCTAAATGTATTAAAAGCAAGACCATATTGAATTGTCCACCTGTGTCTGGGCCTGTGTCACCTGTGTCACCCTTCATCTGTGGTGCTGGTCAGGCAGTGTGGGGGTTAAACCTGAAATGTCCTTGTCCGGACCTGGTCAACCTTTATCTGCACTTGCCTTTTCTGGCTCCATGGAAGTGATTCAGAAATGCTTCAGGTACAGTTTACATTTAATATGGTCTTGCTTTTAATACATTTAGGAGACCGTAATGGCACAGCGAATATAAAAAACGTAGAGTAGGACTGCCCCATATGAGAATGCCTTGGAGTGGCGGCGGGGTGGCTTAATATATTGATCAATTTTTTGCTAAATATCTCATTTTAACATACAGTTAGAAATCAATATGTGCATATATACTTTATGTATTGCGTTCTGACCACAAGCAGCGCTGGCTTCTCCCCTTTTTTTATTTGACTTTGTATTTTCTCCCCATGTTTGTGTGAGTTTCCTCCAGGTACTCCATTTCCCTCCCACACTCGCAATACATACTGCTAGGGAATCTAGATTGTGAGCCTCAATGGGGACAGTGATGATAATGTCTGTAAAATGATGTTTAATTAATGATGCTATATTAGCAATGCATAATAAATGTACTAGAATGATAGCAGTTGCTATAGTATATCTAAATATGTACTAAACTCAGTTTATATAGCCAGATAACCCTAGTATCCTTCCATGGACCCTGAGATGTCTGCTCATACTAGGTATAAGGATACAGGAAATTACCTGGGATGGGATCAAGGGAGATTTCCCATTAGTGTCTCCCATTTAACAGTGTAAAACAATCTCTGATCTCTGTCATTAGATGAAGACAGCTTTTTCTTCTAATTGGAGGGCCAAATATGCAGTGTCCACTCTATCAGTGGGAAGCATATGCTTGTCCTAATGCAGCAATTGCCAGCATCTAGGCCTCAGCATTTTTATCCTGCTTCCTCAACCAGTTAAAAGTCTGTATGATCTTATCCAGTGATGGTATTTTGCCAGGAAATGCCATGCCATTAAGACTTAAAATCCGACCTCTGAGGCTCTCACTGATTCTGAGAATAAAAGGACCACAGCTCTTTTACTTTTAACACCTTCCTGTCATAGCCAATTTTCATCTTCTCGACCAGGCCTGACTTCTCTAATTGGACATACATCACTTTATTTGGTAATTAGAGATGGGCAAATAAATATGAATGGAATTTAATTATATTCGATTTTTAAAAATTTGCACTCGTCAGAATACTCACATTTTGTAATTTGCTTTCCCGCAGATTCCAAAAATTGCCCGCCCTTGCCATTCTTTATTATATAATTTTTCTTTATATGCGATTCTTGATTGCATTTGATTCCACTTTTGTGCTATAATGAAAAGGCTGCATGCTTTTTAGTTGCCCCCTTTTTCACTTAATTATCAGGATTCCCAAATGGTGACCTCTGGGATACCCACTTACTATAAAGTGGTTGCAGTTTGTTTGCCAAAAACTGTCTCAAAACAATTGATGAATTTCCCCCTGGAGTTCTTCACAAAACTTTTATCGTGAATAATAAATCCCTAACAATAATAATAATAACAACAATAACAATAATTATTTTTATTTCTATAGCGCCAACATATTCTGCAGCACATTTTAGAGGGGACTTGTACAGACAATAAAAGACATTGCAGCATAATAATAATCACATAAATCAACAGATGCCAAGAGAAGTGAGTGCCCTGCTCACAAGCTTACAATCTGTGAGGAAATAGGGGAGACATAAAAGGTGGATGGCAACAATTGCTTTCATTGTTCTGACCAGTCATAATGTAAGAAATCGGATGTTCATGTAATGATGCATGAACCGGTTATGAGCCAGTATATGTAAAAGTGCAGACACAGATGGCTATTAAATGCATAAAGCGTGTGAGAACATGGTACAAGGAACCTGGTTATGGTGAAAATTTTGAATGGGCAACATAGGGATAGTTAGATTAATGTGTCGAGACGGTAGGCCAATCTGAAGAAATGCGTTTTTAGGGCAGGCTTAAAACTGTGGGTATTAGAGATTAATCGAATTATCCTGGGTAGTGCATGCCAAAGAATTGGTACAACACGTGAGAAGTCTTGGAAATGAGAGAGGGGGGTTCTGATTATTGAGGATGTTAACCTCAGGTCATTAGCAGAACGGAAGGCACGGGTAGGGTTGTAGACTGAGACTAGGGAGGAGATGTAGGGTGGTGCTGAGCCATGGAGAGCTTTGTGGGTGAGAGTAATAAGTTTGTTCTGGATTCTGGAGTGGATGGGTAACCAGTGTAATGACTTGCACAAGGTAGAAGCATCTGTGTAACGATTGGCGAGGAACATGATCCTGGCTGCTGCATTCAGGATGGATTGGAGGGGGGGAGAGCTTGGTAAGAGGGAGACCGATTAGAAGAGAGTTACAATAGTCCAGACGAGAATGAATAAGAGAAACAGTAAGAGTTTTTGCAGAGTCCAAAGTAAGAAAAGGTTGAATTATTGAAATGTTTTTGAGGTGCAAATAACAAGAGTGAGCCAGTGATCGTATGTTGGGGGGCAAAGGAAAGCTCTGATTCAAATACACCCTTACTATTTAATTTCTGTTTTAAATATTTCAAATTAAAATTTTCAGCTACCTCAGAAAATGACTGCATAAAAATGCATTTAAAAAGATACTTGTCCACTTTATAAGACTTTATGAATAATTACTCAATGACTCCCAGAGCACAGCTGTTCAAGAATGATCAACTCTTCACCTCAAACCCGTGAACCTCTAATGCTTGTGCTCACCTTTGGGAGTATTTATTTTTGCCCTTTTAGAGACCACTGAAATATAGTTCTAAAGTTACATTAAGCTGATTACAATCCCTTAGTAACCTTAACGCTTACATGTGTTTTTATATTACTCCCATGTTGTCATTTTTCCTTATTGTACAGCTGGAGATGCTGGTTTTTGTTCACAAACATCTTTGTGACCCAATCCTAAGAAATCCAAACATTAAATGTGTGACTATGAGAAATCACACCTGTATATATGCATATGTGTACTGTAAAAAAACATTAGGAAGGTTTGGGAAATGCTGCATAGTAAGAATGTTTTTAAAAAAAAAAAAATAAACAGAAGTATTCATCAATTAGTAAAATGCAAAGAGAATGAAATAAAAGAAAAATCTACATCAAAACAATATTTGTTGTTACCCCCTTTGCCTTCAAAGCACCATCAATTTTTCTTGATATATGTCACAAGAGCACTATTCGTGGTCACATGTCAGCTCTAAAAATGGGTGTCAAGAAAAGACATTCTTTACCAGATTTCAGGGGTTGGCCTGGAATTCATCCTTTCAGCCCTATAAAGGGATCTGGACTTACACAGGGTCCCCTGGGCTGGGGCCACAGAGTTGGCTGCTGATCAGTGGTGCAAGATGGGAGGAAGAAGAGTCAGGCAGCCATGTCAGAAACAGGAAGTATGTGTAGGTACAAAATCATCAGGCAGGAGACTAGTCAGTAAAAAAGTCAACGTCAAAATCCAGAATATCTAGTAAGACACAGTAGCTCAAATATATTCAAGAGCTTGTTAGGATATAACTGACAGTTGGAACTGATTTTTTCGGGTTTAAGTAGCAAACAACAGCCTGATCAATTGATCACTTGTACAGAAACACTGCAATATTTAGTTATTACAGTTACTGTAAAATTACAATTCTACTGTATTGCTTTCATTGGTCGTACAAACATGCAAAAAAGATGTCTTCCAGTAGGTCCCCGCTTGTACAACAACACCCAGTAATCATTTTGTGGGGGGAGGGATTGAAGGTTGATGAAAAGGACACACCATGTCTAACAAATTCTGTCATGGAGGGCAAAGGCATCTAAGTAGTTTAACTGATGTGATAATATAATAGAAACATACCATTTGGGGATTATTATAATCTTTCTCATTGTAGAAAAAAAATTTTTTTCAAGTTAACTGATTGAGTAAATTTTTTGTTCCATTGTATTATACTTACTTCGCTAAACTACTGCGGCAAGTCCATGAAAAATGTAAATTGAGAGCATTTGAAAAAAAAACTTACAAAATTTACATGAGCTATAAGCAAAGGGGGTAAATTCACAGTAAACGTCTGCAGAATCAAATGACATGTTATGGATTTACAATCTGCGAACCATACTACATAAAACAGTTGGCCTGAATAAAGCTTGCAGCCCTTTTTTTGCTCCTTTGAACATGCGCTGCAGTATTCGTTTTCCCGAAATGAGATTCATAGGCTAGAATATTACGCTTAAGACATTGGTGAAACGTCTACTTGCATTCCGGTTTTGTATATCGTGAGATTACTGTACATGTGCTGCTGATTTCTAATAGTGGTGAATCAGCCAAAAAAGAGAAAAAATTCCCTCCTGATCGCATGTAGTAATCAATGTTGCTATTGTTTTTCATGGATAGTTCACATTTCCATGTTTCTTTTCAGATCGATTTCTGCAAAAATAACCAAGAAATGTCCTTTTTTTATCTGAATCAAGGATCAAAGTCACCCATTTAAATCAATGGGTGCATAAAGAAAAACACAATCATGTAATTAGTGTTTATTCTTTAATGTTTGAGGTGAATCTGTCACCTAATCTGAGAGCAGCATAATGTAGACACAGCAATGTGTCACTTACTGGGCTGCTTGCTGTAGTTTTGATAAAATCAGCAGAAGATTAACATTAGAGGTCAAGTTGGCCTGCTTCCATGCTTCTAAATAGGCAAGCATATTTATGAGCTGTGCATAACGACACCCCTCCATTTATTAGCAGCTTTCTGTGTACATGGTGCATGGACAGAAAGCTGCCAATCAGGGATGCGGGTGGGGTAATACAGAGTTTCACACTCAGAGAACTCGTAGATCTGCAGCAGATAAAACACTGATTTTCTCAAAACTGCAGCAAGTAGACAATAAATAACACATCAATGGAATCAGGGTCACTCTCTACCCATACATCATTTTGCTCTCAGATGAGGTAGCAAAAAAGGAGTGACAGATGGACGAAACCGAATAGTAAAATCTGTACACCTACTGTTCGGGCATGGACACCGAACATGGACTTCACCAGGATGTCTGTGTTACTGTTCAGTTTCGACCTCCTGAGTATCCAGTATTTTCCACCCTGTCATGTGCGTGACAGCATGGCAAACACTGCATCTGATCGGCAGTAAAATTATTACAGATGGTCAGACAGCCGTCGTTCTTACGCTGTCAAATGACATCATGAGCCCGCAGCTATGATCAGAGGTAAAAAGTTTACCTCTGGTCATTGGCGTCAGCTGATGGGACTACTGCTTCCATAAGCCTACACCTGCTGCTGCTAATACCAGTGAGAACAAGCGGCGGCGGCTGATGGGAGTATTCATCTGCCAGCGCCTGTGCTCTAAATAAATAATTAAAGAAAAACAAGCAGCGTGGTTTCCCTTATGTTTTTGATAACCAGCCAGGCAAAACTCACAGCTGGGGTCTACAACCCTCAGTTGTCAGCTTAAGCAAAGCTGGTTCTCAAGAATACAGGGGTCCCCACTCTGATTTTTTTTATTAATTAAATAATTTTAAAATACAGCGTGGTGTCCCCCCATTTTTGACAACAGGCCAAGCTAAAGCAGACAGTTGGGGGCTGGTATTCTCAGGCTCGTACTAATCCGTGATGATATCACCTGACAATACAAAGGTGACATCAACCCCACAAAATGAACCTCACTTGCAGCCACCACAGGGCACGTGGGAAGACCGGGGAAAAGTGCTAGAATTGGTGCATCTAATATCTAATATCTGTATTCTTGAGAACCAGCTTTGCCGAAGTTAACAGTTGAGGTTTGCAGACCCCAGTTGTGAGTTGTGCCTGGCTGGTTGCCTGTGCCTCTTTTGGGTGGCTGCGGGCTACTATTTTTAGCCTGAGGGGGGCAATGTTTATGACACGTTACTACCCTGAGAAAATGATCCACCAGCTGTCTGCTTTAGCTAGGTTGGTTTTAAAAAATGGGAGGACCCACACCATTTTTTATGTATTTATTTAAATCATTTAAAAAAATCAGAGTGAGGACCCCTGTATTCTTGATAACCAACCTTGCTAATGCTGACAGCTGAAGATTGCAGCCCCCAGCTGTTAGTTTTGCCTGACTGGTTATCAAAAATACAGGGGAACCCACACTGTCTTTTTTTAAATTAGTTATTTAGAGTGCAGGCACCGGCTGATGAATACTCCAATCAGCCGCCACCTGCTGTTGCTGCTATTAGCGGTAGCAGGTGTAGGTTGATGTGAGCAGTAGTCCCATCAACTGATGCCAGTGACCAGAGGTAAACTTTTTACCTCCGATCACAGCTGTGAACTCACGCTGTCATTTGACAGAGTGGGAACCACGGCTGTCTGACCGGCGATAATGATTTTACCACCTATCAGAAGCAGTGTTTGACCCACTGACATGACAGCGTGGCAAACACTAGATGTTTAGGTCACCCATTCAAGTGGATCAGCTTTGTGTCCGGGTACTGTTCTGGAACCCGAAACTAAACTTTCTTTTAAATGTTTGGCCAAACCCACCGGACTTGAACATCCAGGGGTCCGCAATGCTCTAATGACAAATTCCCTTTAATGGGAAGGAAAAGCTTGTAATTTTTATTTTTGCAGAAAAATGGATGCCACACTGAGGGTAAAAATGGCGACTTGGGTCAAAAATAGCTGAAAATAAGACCCAGCAGACTGATAACAAATAGTCCATTTATTCTCTTATGAAAAACAAAACAAAAAGCATAAAATTCAGTGAGGCCTTAGAGTTCCTATGGTTAAAAAGGCTTGTCGCCTTCTTTAAAGAGAACCCGACAGGTAATACATGCTGCCCAATACACTGTTCAATAAGCAGCAAAACTACCAAAATAAAATAATAATAAAAAACAAAACAACCCAAGTTTTGATATTGATGTAGTTTCTTTGTATAAAAACACACAAAAACAATTTACCAGATTTCTCAATAGTCCTTAAAGGAGAAATTGTATTTGTTGCCCCTTGGTACCAATGAAATTGCATCACTCATTTTACCACAGCAGTGATAAGTCGTAATAGAATGCGGGAGTCCGCCTCCAGTAGGTGTATGTGTCCAAAAATGATGTATGTCAAAGTGCACGTTCGCTCTGTCTGCACCATTATTGTCACTCTCGGACAAAGGTAAGTCCGGCGGACGATACAGCATATAAATAAAATGGAATGGAAAAAGGAGAAAAGGCCCTAACGGTAGGGAATGGGGGATGGGACACCTCCTGAAAC
Source organism: Dendrobates tinctorius (assembly GCF_039654945.1). Lineage (NCBI taxonomy): Eukaryota > Metazoa > Chordata > Amphibia > Anura > Dendrobatidae > Dendrobates > Dendrobates tinctorius. The sequence goes on from NW_027361698.1 coordinate 37,127,251, forward strand.
CAACATATGCCTGACTCTAAGCACCACCTTACACCCTATGCAGGTCCTTGCCTTCATTGCAGTCACGCGCCTAGCCTCTAATTGTCACCTATATGTACACTCGTTAGTGCACTGGCTGGCAAGGATGCTAGCATCACCATTGCAGATGGTAACATACAGGGAAAGAGACAAATGGGGACAGACTAAAAGAAAATCACTCAGCTTAGGCTCTGCTGCTAAGCTCCACAGCAGCAGAGTGAATAGCACCAGGATAGCAGAACTCCCACAGCAGCAACACCACTGTCACATGCAAACCACACACCTAGTTGTCTTTATAGAACAAAAACTCTATAACCAATGATCAGCTGATGGGTCATGTGACTATTTAAAGGGAGCCTAAAAGACAACTTCCAGCAAGAGACTGACATTAACTCTTGCTGAACCAAAGGGAAAAAAACAACATATAAATTTCAGCAGACTCAGAGCGGCCACGAATCCATTAATGATTCGAGACAATCATAGTCAATGGCCCTGTCAGTGCATACATCTGAATCCCGTTGTGTGGGGGCTCAGACATAAACCCCAACTGGCGCTAATAAACAGGTGCCAAAACACAATATGAAAACACCCTTACAAAACGATAACAGATGGCTCAGTGTATATTGCTTACTGTGGTTTGCCTTTGGCAGCTAACTCTGATCTCGGATTAGTTGGCAGTGGCAACAAAGATCATTTTTATTTTAGAGAATTTTGATAAATAAGACCCAATGTTGTTTTACCATTCTAGCTAAATAAAAGTGTATTGTATGCAAATGCATGTAAATAGCAGGCAGCTTGTGCACCATCCACTATGCAAACAAGTGCGCCGAGCGAAACACGGAGCCAGCCACATATACAATTGTAAATGGACTAAGTTCAACATTCGTCAAAACTTAAGTTATGATAATAGCAAAGAGCATTGCTGGAATATTTTTTTTCTCATTTGCATATTATTAATATATTTAGATTTTCTATGGAGACATTTTATGAAGCGATCAAGGAAAGCTAATAAAGAAATTTACCCTGGGCTTTTGAAAGACATGGCTATTCTGCAAGTGAATCTAAAACAAAACTACAGACTACTTCATCCTCAGCAGGTTAATGATGAACCTTCTCCAAATATTTGCAAACTGTCCTCCATCCTGGTTACAAGGATCAACAAGTGACAAAACCTTAGGTTTCATAGAAGTAAAATATTAACTAGAAGCATTCTCAAAAACACAGGACTCTCTCATTCACAAATCTAAAGCATTAAACAGCACTTTTTATCTCAGAAAACTACAGGAGGTTGGATTTTCTTTACTTAAATGTATGTAATTTGGGTAAAAAAAATGCAGTTGATATTAATTTAAAACGTTGCGCCTATTGACTTTTAACCCCTTAACCCCAGAGGTATTTTCATTTTTGCATTTTCCCTTCTTTCCAGAGCCATAATTTCTTTATTTTTCCATCAATAAGGCCGTGTGAAGGCTTGTTTTTTTCAGGACAAGTTGTACTTTTGAACAACACCATTGGTTTTACCATGTCGTGTACTAGACAACAGGCAAAAAAAAAATCCAAGTGCGGTGAAATTGCAAAAAAAGTGCAATCCCACACTTGTTTGTCTTTTTTACTAGGTTCACTAAATGTTAAAACTGACCTGACAATATGATTCTCCAGTTCATTACGAGTTCATGGACACCAAAAATGTCTAGGTTCTTTTTTATCTAAGTGGTGAAAAAAAATTCCAAACTTTAAAAAAAAAAAAAAATTGCGCCATTTTCTGAGAGCCGTAGCGTCTCTATTTTTTGTGATCTCATGTTGGGTGAGGGCTTATTTTTTGAGTGCAGATCTGACATTTTTAATGATACCATTTTGGTGCAGATATGATCTTTTTATCACCCATTATTGCATTTTAATGCAATGTCGTGGCAACCAAACAAACGTAATTCTGGCATTTTGACTTTCTTGCTACGCCGTTTAGCGATCAGGTTAATCCTTTTCTTATTGATAGATTGGGCGATTCTGAATGTGGCAATGCCAAAGATGTGTATGTTTGATTTTTTTTTTTTATTGTTTTATTTTGAATAGGGCGAAAGGGGGGTGATTTGAATGTTTATGTTTTTTTTAATTTTTTAATATTTTTAGAAACATTTTTTTTACTTTTAGCATGCTTCAATAGACTTCAATAGTCTCCATGGGAGACTAGAAGCTGCCATAGCCTGATCGGCTCAGTTACGTATAGGCCATGATCACATTATTATTATTATTATTATTTATTGTTATAGCGCCATTTATTCCATGGCGCTTTACATGTGAGGAGGGGTATACATAAAAACAAGTACAATAATCTTAAACAATACAAGTCATAACTGGTACAGGAGGAGAGAGGACCCTGCCCGCGAGGGCTCACAATCTTCAAGGGATGGGTGATAATACAGTAGGCGAGGGTAGAGCTGGTCGTGCAGCGGTTTGGTCGATCGGTGGTTACTGCAGGTTATAGGCCTGTCGGAAGAGGTGGGTCTTCAGGCTCTTTTTGAAGGTTTCGATGGTAGGTGAGAGTCTGATATGTTGTGGTAGAGAGTTCCAGAGTAGGGGTGATGCGTGAGAGAAATCTTGTATGCGATTGTGGGAAGAGGAGATAAGAGGGGAGTAGAGAAGGAGATCTTGTGAGGATCGGAGGTTGCGTGCAGGAAAGTACCGGGAGACGAGGTCACAGATGTATGGAGGAGACAAGTTGTGGATGGCTTTGTATGTCATGGTTAGGGTTTTGTAATGGAGTCTCTGGGCAATTGGGAGCCAGTGAAGGGATTGACAGAGGGGAGAAGCTGGGGAATAGCGGGGGGACAGGTGGATTAGTCGGGCAGCAGAGTTTAGAATAGATTGGAGGGGTGCGAGAGTGTTTGAGGGGAGGCCACAGAGCATGAGGTTGCAGTAGTCAAGGCGAGAGATGATGAGGGCATGGACTAGGGTTTTTGCAGATTCTTGGGTGAGGAATGAACGGATGCGTGAAATATTTTTGAGTTGAAGTCGGCAGGAAGTGGAAAGGGTTTGGATATGTGGTTTGAAGGAGAGATCAAGGATTACTCCGAGGCAGCGAGCTTGTGGGACTGGGGAGAGTGGGCAGTCATTTACTGTAATTGATAGGTTCGTAGGGGGGGTCACGTGAGATGGGGAAAGATGATGAATTCTGTTTTGTCCATGTTGAGTTTCAGATATCTAGTGGAGAAGAAGGATGAAATAGTGGACAGACATTGAGGGATTCTGGTTAGTAGGGAGGTGATATCTGGTCCAGAGATGTAGATCTGTGTGTCATCAGCATAAAGATGATACTGAAAGCCATGAGATTCTATGAGCTGTCCCAGGCCAAAGGTGTAGATGGAGAACAGCAGGGGCCCAAGGACTGAACCTTGTGGGACTCTGACAGATAGGGGGCGAGGTGAGGAGGTGATGTGTGAGTGGGAGACGCTGAATGTCCGGTCTGTTAGGTATGATGAGATCCAGGAGAGGGCCAAGTCTGTGATGCCGAGGGATGAGAGGGTCTGTAATAATAGGGAATGGTCCACTGTGTCAAAGGCAGCCGACAGGTCCAGGAGGAGGAGGACAGAGTAGTGTCGCTTGCTCTTGGCAGTTAAGAGGTCATTGGTGACCTTAGTAAGGGCAGTTTCAGTGGAGTGGTGTGACCGGAAGCCAGATTGTAAGCGGTCGAAGAGGGAGCAAGAAGAGAGATGGGAGGACAGTTCAAGGTAGACGTGTTGTTCCAGTAGCTTGGAGGCGTATGGGAGAAGTGATATAGGGCGATAGCTAGATACAGAGGATGGGTCAAGAGAGGGCTTTTTGAGGATAGGTGTGATGGAGGCATGTTTAAAGCTTGAGGGGAAAACACCAGTTGTTAGTGATAGGTTGAAGAGATGGGTTAGGGTTGGGATGAAGACTGTGCCTATATGTAGCTGAATTACTCACTTCCTATGAGCGCTGACCACTGGGCGGCGCTCACAGCAAACCGACAGTGACAACCATAGATGTCTCTAGGAGACCTCTGGTTGTCAAGCCAACACACTGGTAACCCACAATCACGTGACAGAGGTAACCAGTGGGTGGATTTCCGACGCAATTTCCGAAACGAGTTAATAGCTGCGGACGGATCGTGATTCCACCCGCGGCTTTTCCTGGCACTTGTCAGCTGACATGTGCTGGGAAAGATGTGGGCTCACCGCCGGAACCCACATCAAAGGAAGGGAGTCCAACATCAGCGTAAATGTATGCCTGATGTCGGAAAGGGGTTAATGCTGTTTGCTTCCGTGCTCATTTCTGGCTGTAGAATTAGATAAACTAAGAACCTATCAGTGAACTACTTCTGTTGAGGAGTTTGTTTTTCTATTACTGAGCTCCTCTCAGCTAATTTATTACCACAAACCACATCAAAGTAGAGCTGGTTTTGTGAAAGTCTTCTTTAAATTGAGAAATGCTTAATAAAAGACAGACAAAAGAGTTACAAACTCACTCTCAAAAGTAGCTCACTGATGGATTATCAGATAAATTATTCTGCAATCAGCAAAAGTCAGTGCCACACAGTGGCAATAGAAAGTAAATGGTGTACATTTTTTTGTGAAACTCAATTGCAAAAATTATTTACTGTTAAATATACATACATTAAAGTAAATACAATCCCTGAAGGTGTCCATATTACCTGTTACCTGTTTTCGACCATGAGAGCAAAATTTACTATAATGTATTCCAATGTGTATGTAACACAGCAAGGTTTGAAGGGTTGTTTACTGCTTTTTAAAATCCATTCTGAAATACTGGAACCATGAGTAAGACCTTCTAGGTCGAAACGCGTTGGTTGGAGACCACCAGAGACCCCATCTGCCTGTATGTCCTTATCCATACTTTTTTCTGTCCGATTTTAATAATTTATAATAAATGATGAATTTTTAACTGAAGTCCAGCGCTGGAGATTCCATCCTTTATTCTGAAATACTGTAATCCTCACTGTAAAATAAAAATACCAGATACTCACCTCGCGCAGCTGTGCAATTTTAAGTACTACTATATATACTCGTGTATGAGCAGAGTTTTTCAGCAAGTTTTTTGTGCTGAAAACAAATTATGTTGATGTGTACCCTGTAGGGTTTTTTTGCTGAAAATGCCTCCCTCCGCTTATACACAAGTCATGGTCCCAGAAAGACAGCAGGGGAGGGGGAGTGGCAGAGCAGCGGGTCACAGAGGCAGGAGCAAGTGGTTGTGGCTGTAACTGTGCCTGGAGTGAATATTCATTACCTTAATGAGCGGGGCCACGTGATCGCTCGGCAGGAAGAGCTGCTGGCAATGGAACAAGATGCAGCGAGGGCGCGCAAGGAAGATAAATAGGATTTTTTTATAGGAACCATGCATACAAGGACAGGGATGGGGGAGCAATACATACAAGGTCAGGGTCGGTGGAGCCATGCATACAAGGACAGGGGAGCCATGCATACAAGGACAGGGATGAGGGAGCTATGCATACAAGGACAGGGGAGCCATGCATACAAGGACAGGGACGGGGGAGCCATTCATATAATGACAGGGATGGGGAGCCATGCATACAAGGACAGGGATGGGGAGCCATGCATACAAGGACAGGAATGGTGAGCCATGCATACCAGGATAGGGATGAGGGGACAATGCATACCCTGCTTATACTCGAGTCAATAAGTTTTCCCAGTGTTTCGTGGCAAAACTAGGTGCCTTGGCTTATACTCGGGTTGGCTTATATTCGAGTATATACAGTATTTTTTATTTGATGCTTTGGAGTCTTAGATGCGAGTACAATTGAAGCTATGACCACCGGGTCAGAGCGACGCCAGCAGTGTGATCATGTCATGTGATCACGCTGTTGACGTCACTTGCCCACGCTGCAGAGGCGCACATTGGTGGTAAATGCTCCAGTGGAGGTGAAGACACCGAAGATTACGTGCACGGGGGAGGGTTAATGTGTGTGGAGAGATGCTGATATAAGTGCTATAATAGATGCAGACCTTTTCATTTATGCATTAATATAGCTTATTTTTAATGGAACATAAAACAAGAAAACACCTATAGGCTAGAGCTAGATAACAAGCTGAAAACAAAATACTGCTCCATCATGGCAAAACTTTGTACTAGGTAAAAAGCTGGTAACATATTGTGTCTTACTAGTTATCTGCTAAAAAATAGTTGACTGTAATTTTCTTCTTTGATTGTTATGTCATCATATTTACATAGATTTTTCTTCTTGAGTTCATCACCAGTTATGTTCAAGTTATTTGGAAAAGCCCAAGGAATGATATTGCCTTAAACTACTATGTTATAATGAAGTTTTCCAAGAGTTTATACACTAATTTGAAAAATCTAGTCTCAGAATCTCTTTGCTTCTAAATTTTTAATAGGGTAGCTTAATAACGTACCTAAGAATGGTATTGCTTAATCTGTCCAACTAAAGGGAAAGATATGTTGCAAGTAGGACTGAACAGAATGGGGAATGCCCATATTTAAGATTATTGATTTGGATTGCTTCACTTGAAGCTCCAAATGTTTTGATCACTTGAGAGATTTTATCTACGGATTTGTGAGGATTAGTGACACGTAGAATTATATCATCCGCGAATAAGCCAATGCGATGATCTTTGTTTCCTATTTGAATACCAAATATCTTGGGGGAGTGTTGTGAGTTCATTTTCCCCTTCGTCACTGAGGTCTGGTGAACTCCCTATTCTGGTGAAGGAAGGTAATGAGCCTGATTATCAGGCACCTGAAGCTGATGAGGATGACTGGCTGAGTGGAGTCACGGACTGGATATAAGGCTGCCGACGCCCTTCTGCCCTGCGGGTGTTTTCTCTGTGGACTTCTAGGACACCAGTCTGATTCCTGCTCCTCTAAGCTAAGTTTTTCTTCTTTGCCTGTTTGCATTAGTGTTTTGTTTTTGTTTTCCTTGCTTTTCTGGATTCTGCCATTCCCTGCTGGGGTTAGCTGAATCTCCTTTTGCCTGTAGCTCTGTCTTCAGAATATTCCTGAGTACTGACATAGCTTTTTTGAAGCCTAGCGTCTTCAGGGCCTTTTTCACTGTCAGTCTGTTGGCTCTTATTTTCATAGGGTTTTTCACGGATTTCAGACAGCAGCCTTCCTGTCCTTTTCAATCTAGCTAGATTGGGTCCCGTCTTTGCTCAGTCTATCCTTCTGCCTGTGTTAGTGTTTTCATCTTTCTTCACCGTCATTATATGTTGGGGGCTGCCTATTGCTTTGGGGTCTGCTCTGGGGCAGTTTAGTTTCCCCCTTTCTTTCTTTAGGCCTAGCTATTTCTCCGGCTGTGATCGAAGGGTCTAGGGCATCATAGGAACCCCCCACGGCTACTGCTAGTTGTGTTGATAGGTTCAGGGGTCTGCAATCCGATAGCTGCCAACTTCTCTGGTTTTCTGGACTTAGCTAGCATTTCTGTTTTTTGCCTCCTACGGTGACTCAATCATAACAGAATCACCCGCCATACCGCAGATCCTAGGGTACTCAATAGCAGGAAAGAATTGTGTTTAAAAAAAAAAAAAAAAAAGGTGTGCGTATATTCTTTCCTCTATATCTCTGAGGCCGTAGGGGGAATTTTTTTCTCTCTCAATGGAGATAAAGCAATTGTCTGATCGTGTGGAGCAGCTCGCTGCGGAAGTGCGGGGAATTTCCGCCTACCTTGCTCGTTCGCATGCTGTTGAACCAAAGATCCCTACACCTGATGTATTTTTTGGGGATCAATCTAAATTTTTGAGTTTCAAAAATAATTGTAAATTATTTTTTGCCTTGAAGCCTAACTCGTCAGTGAGCTCCGCGCAGCAGGTTAAAATTGTCATCTCTTTGCTGCGTGGCGATCCCCAGGATTGGGCGTTTTCTTTGAAACCAGATGATGCTATTCTGACTAATGTGAACGCATTCTTTCAAGCTTTGGGGTTGTTGTATGATGAACCTAATGCTATTGATTAGGCTGAAAAGACCCTGTTGGCATTGAACCAGGTCGAGATTCTGCAGAGTTGTACTGTCAAAAGTTCCGAAAGTGGGCGGTCCTTACTACCTGGAATGATAATGCCTTGGCTGCTCTCTTTCGGAAGGGTTTGTCAGAAGCCGTAAAAGATACTATGGTGTGATTTCCTGTTCCCTCTGGTCTTGACGATTCTATGTCATTAGCCATTCAGGTTGATCGACGTTTACGTGAACGCAGGATTGCACGAGAGGTGTTGCCACCGGTTGAACAGATGTCTGAACCTATGCAATGTGATAGAGTTTTGCCTAAGGCGCAACGTCAGGAGTTCAGAAGGTGTAATAAGCTGTGTTTTTTCTGTGGAGATGCCTCGAATATTATTTCTGTTTGTCCTAAACGAGAGAAACGCTTTGCACACACGTTTTCTGTTGGTGGTGTTCAACCTAAGTTTCTTCTGGCAATTACTCTGATCTGCTCCCTGTCCACATTTTCCGCCAAGGCTTTTGTGGATTCGGGAGCAGCGCTAAACCTAATGGACTTGGATTTTGCTAAACGTTGTGGATTTCCGATGACACCTCTGCAGACGCCTATCCCTTTGAGGGGGATTGATGCTACTCCTTTGGCTAAAAATAAACCTCAGTTTTGGACCCAGGTGGTCATGCGGGTCGCCCCAGACCATCAAGAAAATTGCAGATTTTTGGTGTTGCAAGGTCTGCATGATGCCGTTGTTCTGGGGTTTCCCTGGTTGCAAATTCATAATCCAGTTTTGCATTGGAAATCTGTGTCTGTGGTGAGCTGGGGTTGTCGGTGTACCTGTAGTGAGGCTCCGTTTTTTTCCACCTCTCCTCAGTCGCATGATGTTCCTGACTATTTGGCGGACTTTTATGATGTATTTAGTGAGAATGAGTCTGCGTCATTGCCTCCTCATAGGAGTTATGACTGTGCAATTGAACTAAGCCCGGGGTGTAAATTTCCCAAGGGTCGGCTCTTCAATTTATCTGTACCCGAGCACGAGGCTATGTGGTCCTATATTAAGGAGGCGTTGGAGAAGGGTCATATTAGACCATCCTCTTCACCCTTAGGTGCTGTTTTTTTTTGTGGCCAAAAAGGATGGTTCTTTAAGGCCTTGTATTGATTACGTGCCCTCAATAAAATTACTATTAAATATCAGTATCCATTACCCCTGATTTCGGATCTATTCTCTAAAGTTAGAGGTGCTTGCTGGTTTACCAAGCTTGACCTCAGGGGGGCATATAATCTTATCCGCATTAAGCAGGGGGATGAATGGAAGACGGCGTTTAATACTCCGGAGGGACATTTTGAGTACCTGGTGATGCCTTTTGGGCTCACTAATGCCCCTTCTGTCTTCCAGTGCTTCATGAACGATATTTTCCGAGACTTTGTCGATAAATTTTTGATTATCTATCTGGATGATATTTTGATCTTCTCCAAGGATTGGGATTCTCATGTGGAACATATTCGGACTGTGTTCCGGATCTTGAGGGAGAATTCCCTGTATGTCAAAGGATCGAAATGCCTTTTTGGAGTACAGAGGATTTCATTTTTGGGATTTATTTTGTCTCCGTCAACTATTGAAATGGACCCGGCCAAGGTACAGGCTTTTTATGATTGGGTTCAGCCCACTTCTTTGAAGGACCTCCAGAAGTTTTTGGGTTTTGCTAATTTTTATCGGAAATTTATAGCAAAATTTTATAGTATTGCCAAGCCATTGACTGATCTGACTAAGAAGGGTGCTGATGTGTTGAATTGGTCTCCGGAGGCTGTTGCTTCCTTTCAGGAGCTGAAGCGAAGATTTACCTCCGCCCCGGTTTTGCGGCAACCTGATGTCTCACTCCTGTTCCAGGTAGAGGTGGATGCTTCTGAGATTGGTGCAGGAGCTGTTTTGTCCCAAAAGGATCCTGTAACAGCTAAAATGAATCCCTGTGCTTTCTTTTCCCGAAAGTTCTCTCCATCTGAACGTAACTATGATGTGGGGAATCGGGAACTGTTGGCCATGAAATGGGCATTTGAGGAGTGGAGACATTGGTTGGAGGGAGCTAAACATCAAGTTGTGGTCCTCACTGACCACAAGAATTTGATTTATCTAGAGTCGGCTAAACGTTTGAACCCTAGACAAGCTAGGTGGGCCTTGTTTTTTACACGTTTTGATTTTGTGGTCTCTTTTCTTCCTGGAACTAAGAATGTCAAGGCAGACGCCCTCTCTAGGAGTTTCTTTGCTGATTCTCCTGTGGTGACCAAGCCTGCTACCATCTTAGGCGAAGGGGTAGTTCTTTCTGCCATCTCGCCCGATTTGATACTTGCTCTGCAAGAGTTCCAGGAGGACAAACCTGAGCGTTTTCCCAGTGGAAAGTTGTATGTTCCTGACCAGTGGAAGAAGAGAGTGATGTCTGAAGTTCATTGCTCTGCATTGGCTGATCATCAAGGTATTTTTGGTACTAGAGATCTGGTGAGTCACTCTTTTTGGTGGCCCACCTTGTCTCATGATGTCAGGAATTTTGTGCAGTCCTGTGGGACTTGCTCCCGGTCTAAATCTTGTTCTCGTTCTAGTGGGTTGTTGATGCCTTTGCCTGTCCCCAGGAGGCCATGGACCCATATTTCAATGGATTTCATCTCTGATATGCCGGTCTCTCAAAGAATGACTGTTATTTGGGTGATTTGTGATAGGTTCTCTAAGATGGTTCATCTTGTACCACTCCCTAAGTTGCCATCTTCCTCTGAGTTGGTGCCCCTGTTTTTGCAACAGGTGGTTCGCTTGCATGGGATTCCAGAGAACATTGTATCTGACAGAGGAGTTCAGTTTGTGTCTAGATTTTGGAGGACTTTCTGTTCCAAGCTGGGAATTCAGTTGTCCTTCTCCTCTGCTTTTCACACTCAGACCAATGGGCAGACAGAGAGAACAAACCAGACCTTGGAGTCGTATTTGAGATGTTTTATTTCCGCTGATCAGGATGATTGGGTTTCATTTTTGCCCTTGGCCGAATTTGCTTTAAATAATAGAGCTAGTTCTGCCACTTTGATGTCACCTTTTTTTTGTAACTTTGGGTTTCATCCTCGATTTTCTTCAGGGCAGGTGGAGCCTTCTGCCTGCCCAGGTGTTGACACTGTGGTGGAGAGAATGCACCAGATCTGGGACCAAGTGGTGGATAAGTTATCTCTCTCCCAGGAAAAGGCCCAGCGGTTTTCCAATCGACATAGGACCTTTGGTCCCCAGTTTAAGATTGGTGATATGGTGTGGTTATCATCAAAAAATATTGCTATGAAGGTGGCTTCTCCTAAGTTTAAGCCTAAATTTATTGGACCTTACAAGATTTTGGAGATTATTAATCCGGTCTCTTTCCGTTTGGCTCTTCCTGTCACATTTAAAATCCATAATGTGTTCCATAAGTCCTTGTTGAAGAGGTTTGTTGAACCAGTTGTTCCTGGAGTGGCACCTCCGGACCCTGTATTGGTTGAAGGTAACATGGAATATGAGGTAGAGAAAATACTGGATTCCTGTCTGGCTAGACGGAGACTCCAGTATTTGGTTAAGTGGAAGGGTTATGGTCAGGAGGATAATTCCTGGGTCTCTGCCTCTGATATTCATGCCAAAAGATTGGTGCGTGCCTTTCATCGGGCTCACCCTGATCGCCCTGGTGGCGTGGTTGAGGGTTCGGTGACCCCTCCTCAAAGGGGAGGTACTGTTGTGAGTTCATTTTCCCCTTCGTCACTGAGGTCTGGTGAACTCCCTATTCTGGTGAAGGAAGGTAATGAGCCTGATTATCAGGCACCTGAACCTGATGAGGATGACTAGCTGAGTGGAGTCACGGACTGGATATAAGGCTGCCGACGCCCTTCTGCCCTGCGGGTGTTTTCTCTGTGGACTTCTAGGACACCAGTCTGATTCCTGCTCCTCTAAGCTAAGTTTTTCTGCATTGCCTGTTTGCATTAGTGTTTTGTTTTTGTTTTCCTTGCTTTTCTGGATTCTGCCATTCCCTGCTGGGGTGAGCTGAATCTCCTTTTGCCTGTAGCTCTGTCTTCAGAATATTCCTGAGTACTGACATAGCTTTTTTGAAGCCTAGCGTCTTCAGGGCCTTTTTCACTGTCAGTCTGTTGGCTCTTATTTTCATAGGGTTTTTCACGGATTGCAGACAGCAGCCTTCCTGTCCTTTTCTATCTAGACAGATTGGGCCCCGTCTTTGCTCAGTCTATCCTTCTGCCTGTGTTAGTGTTTTCATCTTGCTTCACCGTCATTATATGTAGGGGGCTGCCTATTGCTTTGGGGTCTTCTCTGGGGCAGTTTAGTTTTCCCCTTTCTTTCTTTAGGCCTAGCTATTTCTCCGGCTGTGATCGAGGGGTCTAGGGCATCGTAGGAACCCCCCACGGCTACTGCTAGTTGTGTTGATAGGTTCAGGGGTCTGCAATCTGATAGCTGCCAACTTCTCTGGTTTTCTGGACTTAGCTAGCATTTCTGTTTTTTGCCTCCTACGGTGACTCAATCATAACAGGGGAGGATCAGTTTGTCTGGGCAAAGGCTTCCATCAGTAATGTGAAAATTAAGGGTGATAATTGATACTCTTTTTGTGTCCAATTTATAATGGTGAAAGGAACAGATAATACACCCGATGAATAAATTTGTGCAAAAGGGACTGCATATAATGCCATTATTGATTAAAAAAATTGGGCCAGAAAAATCAAATGCTTTCTCCGCGTCCAAAGTAAGAAGCATAGAAGGCATTCCACAGTGCTCTGCCTCTGAAATGATGTTAATAAAATGGCGGGTACCATCACAAAGTAGCAACATTTTAATTCTCTTAATATTGTTTTTGAATTTTATTTCATTTAGTTTTCTGTTAAAAAACTATTTTACACATTATATTTTATATGATTTTCAGTGGATTGCATTCTGGAGAAAAGGTAAGCAATAAGCTTCTGTTATCTTTCATTACTTTTTATTGAAATGCTAAAGTACAAAGACTTTATATAGTAAATATCTATACTGCACTTGTCTTTGATGTGGACAAAAATATCAGTTATAAAGATTGTAAAACACAAATAAAATGTGCTCATAAAGTTCCAGATGGCAAAACAATAATCAGCAGTCACAATGCATATTAACAAATGAGAAACAAAAAGAGTTGTGGGAGGGTTTATACACCTCCCCAGCAAAATGGATGAAAAAAAATTAAGCATCGAAAAGAAAGAAGCAGCAGATAAGAATTGTGGGCTAGGAATTGTAGTATGGCTCTCCTTGAGCAACCACATGCACATTGCCAGTTATCAGAGAAGTTACAACTGTAGAGAACTTCAAAGTAGGAGTCACCTGGATGTATGCAAGGTCAGAAAGAGACAGGTGTGCTGGAGAGTTTTAGCATCTTATATGTAATGATGAAAGTGTATATATATCTGTTCTCAGTTCCTATTAGCTTACAAGCCAAATGGTCACTACTTTGTTGGGTTCGGGGGAATGGGTTTTAAGGACTGGTGAAAATCTCATGGAAATACTTCATCACATCTCTGAGAAGACCACCAAACTCTAATTTGTTTAGGATAAATGACTACACAGTTTAACTGTATGCTGGTGATTTTGTCTGCTACAGTACCTTGATCTTCCCCACAGTCCCAGGAAAAACATTACGAGGTCATTTTTGCTGATCATAAATATAATTTTGCCCATTTTCTCAGTGTGGAAGGAGCTGGAAAGGGTCATACAGGGACTAAATTACATCAACATTACCATCATCATCATCATCTCACAAATAATTTGGGTGCAGTTTATATATACTTGTAATTTTGTTGGCCTTATTTATTCTAGTCTACAGTAGTTGAATTTAAAATTCAGCTAATTAAATTAAATTGCTATAGATTGCGAGGTAAAATTCATCATAATTTACATCAAAAAGTGTCATTAATTATGTTGAATGCAGTGGGGAAAATAAGTATCTGACACACTGGCAATTTTACAAGTTTCCCACCTACAAAGAGTGGAGAAATCTATAATTTTTATCGTAGGTATACTTCAACTGTGAGATTCAGAATATTAAAAAAAATCCAGAAAATAACATTGTATGATTTTTACATAGTTAATTTTCATTTTAGTGCATGAAAAAAGTATTTGATACAATAGAAAAACAGAACCTAATATTTGGTACAGAAACATTTGCTTGCAATTACAGAAGTCAGATATTTCCTGTAGTTCTTGACCAAATTTGCACATACTACAGCAAGGATTTTTGCCAACTCCTCCATATAGGCCTTCTCCAGATCGTTCAGTTTTCGGGGCTGTCGCTGAGAAACATTGAGTTTCAACTCCCTCCAATGATTTTCTATTGGGTTCAGGACTGGAGACTGGCTAAGCCACTCCAGGACCTTGAAATGCTTCTTACGGAGCCAATCCTTAGTTGTGTTGGTTGTGTGTTTCGGGTCATTGTCATACTGGAAGAACCAGCCATGACCCAACTTCAAAGCTTTTACTGAGGGAAGGAGGCTGTTTGCCAAAGTATTGCGATACATAACCCCATTCATCCTCCCTTCAATACGGTGCAGTCATCCTGTACTCTTTGCAGAATAGCACCCCCAAAGTATGATGTTTCGCCCACCATGCTAAACGGTTGGAACGGTGTTCTTGGGGTTGTATTTATCCTTCTTCTTCCTCCAAACACAGTGAGTGGGGTTGACACCAAAAAGTTCTATTTTGGTCTTATCTGACCACATGAGCTTCTCCCATGCCTCCTCTAGATCATCCAGATTTTCATTATCAAACTTCAAATGGGCCTGAACATGTGCTGGTGGAAGCAGGGAGACCTACCTTGTGTACCCTGCAGGGGTTTATTCTATAATAATATAGTGATACTAACGGTAATGTTTGAGACCGTGGTACCAGCTCTCTTCAAGTCATTGACCAGGCCCTCCTGAGTAGTTCTGGGAAGATTCCTGACCTTTCTCAGAATCATTCTTACCCTACAAAGTGAGATCTTGGATTGAGGCCCAGGCCAATGAGGATTGACAGTCATCTTGAGTTTCTTTCATTTTCTAATAATTGTACCAACAGTTATTGCCTTCTCACCAAAATGTTTGCTTATTGTCCTGTAGCCCATCCCAGCCTTGTGTGTTGTGAGTTCATTTTCCCCTTCATTACTGAGGCCCGAGGAACTCCCTTTTCTGGTTAAGAAAGGTAGTGAGCCTGATTGTCAAACACCTGAGGCTGATGATGAGGACTGGCTGAGTGGAGTTACGGACTGGATATAAGGTTGCCGATGCCCTTCTGCCCTGCGGGTGATTTCTCTGTGGGATCCTTGGAGACCAGTCTGAATTCCTGCTCCTCCAAAGCTAAGTTTGCTGCTCGGCCTTTTGCTTTTGTGCTTTGACTTTGTTTTTGCTTTGTTTTTCTGGATTTCTGCCATTCCCTGCTGGGGTGTGCTGAATTCATTTAGCTCTGTCTTCTGAAAATACCTGAGTGCTGATTCAGTTTTTGAAGCCTAGCTGCTTCAGGGCCTTTTTCATATCAGCTGGTTGGCTTATGTCTTTGATAGGGTTTTGGCAGATTGCAGACAGCAGCCTTCCTGTCCTTTCCTATCTAGGTAGTTTTGGGGCCCCGTCTTTGCTCAGTCTATCTTTCTGTCTGTGTTAGTATTTTCATCTTGCTTCACCGTCATTATATGTTGGGGGCTGCCTATTGCTTTGGGGTTTGCTCTGGGGCAGTTTAGATTTCCCCTTTCTTTCTTTAGGCCTATGTATTTCTCCGGCTGTGATCGAGGGGTCTAGGGCATCGTAGGAACCCCCCACGGCTACTGCTAGTTGTGTTGATAGGTTCAGGGGTCTGCAATCTGATAGTTGCCAACTTCTCTGGTTTTCTGGACTTAGCTTGTATTTCTGCTTTTGCCTCCTACGGTGACTCATTCATAACAGAATCACCCGCCTTACCGCAGATTCTAGGGTACTCAATAGCAGGAAAGAATTGTAAAAAAAAAAAAAGGTGTGCGTATATTCTTTCCCCTATATCTCTGAGGCCGTAGGGGGAATTTTTTTTTTCTCTCAATGGAGATAAAGCAATTGTCTGATCGTGTGGAGCAGCTCGCTGCGGAAGTGCGGGGAATTTCCGCCTACCTTGCTCATTCACATGCTGCTGAACCAAAGATTCCTACACCTGATGTATTTTTTGGGGTTCGGTCTAAATTTTTGAATTTCAAAAATAATTGTAAATTATTTTTTGCCTTGAAGCCTAACTCGTCAGGGAGCTCCGCGCAGCAGGTTAAAATTGTCATCTCTTTGCTGTGTGGCGATCCCCAGGATTGGGCGTTTTCTTTGAAACCAGATGATGCTATTCTGACTAATGTGAACGCATTCTTTCAAGCTTTGGGGTTGTTGTATGATGAACCTAATGCTATTGATTAGGCTGAAAAGACCCTGTTGGCATTGAACCAGGGTCGAGATTCTGCAGAGTTGTACTGTCAAAAGTTCCGAAAGTGGGCGGTCCTTACTACCTGGAATGATAATGCCTTGGCTGCTCTCTTTCGGAAGGGTTTGTCAGAAGCCGTAAAAGATACTATGGTGTGATTTCCTGTTCCCTCTGGTCTTGACGATTCTATGTCATTAGCCATTCAGGTTGATCGGCGTTTACGTGAACGCAGGATTGCACGAGAGGTGTTGCCACCGGTTGAACAGATGTCTGAACCTATGCAATGTGATAGAGTTTTGCCTAAGGCGCAACGTCAGGAGTTCAGAAGGTGTAATAAGCTGTGTTTTTTCTGTGGAGATGCCTCGAATATTATTTCTGTTTGTCCTAAACGAGAGAAACGCTTTGCACACACGTTTTCTGTTGGTGGTGTTCAACCTAAGTTTCTTCTGGCAATTACTCTGATCTGCTCCCTGTCCACATTTTCCGCCAAGGCTTTTGTGGATTCGGGAGCAGCGCTAAACCTAATGGACTTGGATTTTGCTAAACGTTGTGGATTTCCGATGACACCTCTGCAGACGCCTATCCCTTTGAGGGGGATTGATGCTACTCCTTTGGCTAAAAATAAACCTCAGTTTTGGACCCAGGTGGTCATGCGGGTCGCCCCAGACCATCAAGAAAATTGCAGATTTTTGGTGTTGCAAGGTCTGCATGATGCCGTTGTTCTGGGGTTTCCCTGGTTGCAAATTCATAATCCAGTTTTGCATTGGAAATCTGTGTCTGTGGTGAGCTGGGGTTGTCGGTGTACCTGTAGTGAGGCTCCGTTTTTTTCCACCTCTCCTCAGTCGCATGATGTTCCTGACTATTTGGCGGACTTTTATGATGTATTTAGTGAGAATGAGTCTGCGTCATTGCCTCCTCATAGGAGTTATGACTGTGCAATTGAACTAAGCCCGGGGTGTAAATTTCCCAAGGGTCGGCTCTTCAATTTATCTGTACCCGAGCACGAGGCTATGTGGTCCTATATTAAGGAGGCGTTGGAGAAGGGTCATATTAGACCATCCTCTTCACCCTTAGGTGCTGTTTTTTTTTGTGGCCAAAAAGGATGGTTCTTTAAGGCCTTGTATTGATTACGTGCCCTCAATAAAATTACTATTAAATATCAGTATCCATTACCCCTGATTTCGGATCTATTCTCTAAAGTTAGAGGTGCTTGCTGGTTTACCAAGCTTGACCTCAGGGGGGCATATAATCTTATCCGCATTAAGCAGGGGGATGAATGGAAGACGGCGTTTAATACTCCGGAGGGACATTTTGAGTACCTGGTGATGCCTTTTGGGCTCACTAATGCCCCTTCTGTCTTCCAGTGCTTCATGAACGATATTTTCCGAGACTTTGTCGATAAATTTTTGATTATCTATCTGGATGATATTTTGATCTTCTCCAAGGATTGGGATTCTCATGTGGAACATATTCGGACTGTGTTCCGGATCTTGAGGGAGAATTCCCTGTATGTCAAAGGATCGAAATGCCTTTTTGGAGTACAGAGGATTTCATTTTTGGGATTTATTTTGTCTCCGTCAACTATTGAAATGGACCCGGCCAAGGTACAGGCTTTTTATGATTGGGTTCAGCCCACTTCTTTGAAGGACCTCCAGAAGTTTTTGGGTTTTGCTAATTTTTATCGGAAATTTATAGCAAAATTTTATAGTATTGCCAAGCCATTGACTGATCTGACTAAGAAGGGTGCTGATGTGTTGAATTGGTCTCCGGAGGCTGTTGCTTCCTTTCAGGAGCTGAAGCGAAGATTTACCTCCGCCCCGGTTTTGCGGCAACCTGATGTCTCACTCCTGTTCCAGGTAGAGGTGGATGCTTCTGAGATTGGTGCAGGAGCTGTTTTGTCCCAAAAGGATCCTGTAACAGCTAAAATGAATCCCTGTGCTTTCTTTTCCCGAAAGTTCTCTCCATCTGAACGTAACTATGATGTGGGGAATCGGGAACTGTTGGCCATGAAATGGGCATTTGAGGAGTGGAGACATTGGTTGGAGGGAGCTAAACATCAAGTTGTGGTCCTCACTGACCACAAGAATTTGATTTATCTAGAGTCGGCTAAACGTTTGAACCCTAGACAAGCTAGGTGGGCCTTGTTTTTTACACGTTTTGATTTTGTGGTCTCTTTTCTTCCTGGAACTAAGAATGTCAAGGCAGACGCCCTCTCTAGGAGTTTCTTTGCTGATTCTCCTGTGGTGACCAAGCCTGCTACCATCTTAGGCGAAGGGGTAGTTCTTTCTGCCATCTCGCCCGATTTGATACTTGCTCTGCAAGAGTTCCAGGAGGACAAACCTGAGCGTTTTCCCAGTGGAAAGTTGTATGTTCCTGACCAGTGGAAGAAGAGAGTGATGTCTGAAGTTCATTGCTCTGCATTGGCTGATCATCAAGGTATTTTTGGTACTAGAGATCTGGTGAGTCACTCTTTTTGGTGGCCCACCTTGTCTCATGATGTCAGGAATTTTGTGCAGTCCTGTGGGACTTGCTCCCGGTCTAAATCTTGTTCTCGTTCTAGTGGGTTGTTGATGCCTTTGCCTGTCCCCAGGAGGCCATGGACCCATATTTCAATGGATTTCATCTCTGATATGCCGGTCTCTCAAAGAATGACTGTTATTTGGGTGATTTGTGATAGGTTCTCTAAGATGGTTCATCTTGTACCACTCCCTAAGTTGCCATCTTCCTCTGAGTTGGTGCCCCTGTTTTTGCAACAGGTGGTTCGCTTGCATGGGATTCCAGAGAACATTGTATCTGACAGAGGAGTTCAGTTTGTGTCTAGATTTTGGAGGACTTTCTGTTCCAAGCTGGGAATTCAGTTGTCCTTCTCCTCTGCTTTTCACACTCAGACCAATGGGCAGACAGAGAGAACAAACCAGACCTTGGAGTCGTATTTGAGATGTTTTATTTCCGCTGATCAGGATGATTGGGTTTCATTTTTGCCCTTGGCCGAATTTGCTTTAAATAATAGAGCTAGTTCTGCCACTTTGATGTCACCTTTTTTTTGTAACTTTGGGTTTCATCCTCGATTTTCTTCAGGGCAGGTGGAGCCTTCTGCCTGCCCAGGTGTTGACACTGTGGTGGAGAGAATGCACCAGATCTGGGACCAAGTGGTGGATAAGTTATCTCTCTCCCAGGAAAAGGCCCAGCGGTTTTCCAATCGACATAGGACCTTTGGTCCCCAGTTTAAGATTGGTGATATGGTGTGGTTATCATCAAAAAATATTGCTATGAAGGTGGCTTCTCCTAAGTTTAAGCCTAAATTTATTGGACCTTACAAGATTTTGGAGATTATTAATCCGGTCTCTTTCCGTTTGGCTCTTCCTGTCACATTTAAAATCCATAATGTGTTCCATAAGTCCTTGTTGAAGAGGTTTGTTGAACCAGTTGTTCCTGGAGTGGCACCTCCGGACCCTGTATTGGTTGAAGGTAACATGGAATATGAGGTAGAGAAAATACTGGATTCCCGTCTGGCTAGACGGAGACTCCAGTATTTGGTTAAGTGGAAGGGTTATGGTCAGGAGGATAATTCCTGGGTCTCTGCCTCTGATATTCATGCCAAAAGATTGGTGCGTGCCTTTCATCGGGCTCACCCTGATCGCCCTGGTGGCGTGGTTGAGGGTTCGGTGACCCCTCCTCAAAGGGGAGGTACTGTTGTGAGTTCATTTTCCCCTTCGTCACTGAGGTCTGGTGAACTCCCTATTCTGGTGAAGGAAGGTAATGAGCCTGATTATCAGGCACCTGAACCTGATGAGGATGACTAGCTGAGTGGAGTCACGGACTGGATATAAGGCTGCCGACGCCCTTCTGCCCTGCGGGTGTTTTCTCTGTGGACTTCTAGGACACCAGTCTGATTCCTGCTCCTCTAAGCTAAGTTTTTCTGCATTGCCTGTTTGCATTAGTGTTTTGTTTTTGTTTTCCTTGCTTTTCTGGATTCTGCCATTCCCTGCTGGGGTGAGCTGAATCTCCTTTTGCCTGTAGCTCTGTCTTCAGAATATTCCTGAGTACTGACATAGCTTTTTTGAAGCCTAGCGTCTTCAGGGCCTTTTTCACTGTCAGTCTGTTGGCTCTTATTTTCATAGGGTTTTTCACGGATTGCAGACAGCAGCCTTCCTGTCCTTTTCTATCTAGACAGATTGGGCCCCGTCTTTGCTCAGTCTATCCTTCTGCCTGTGTTAGTGTTTTCATCTTGCTTCACCGTCATTATATGTAGGGGGCTGCCTATTGCTTTGGGGTCTTCTCTGGGGCAGTTTAGTTTTCCCCTTTCTTTCTTTAGGCCTAGCTATTTCTCCGGCTGTGATCGAGGGGTCTAGGGCATCGTAGGAACCCCCCACGGCTACTGCTAGTTGTGTTGATAGGTTCAGGGGTCTGCAATCCGATAGCTGCCAACTTCTCTGGTTTTCTGGACTTAGCTAGCATTTCTGTTTTTTGCCTCCTACGGTGACTCAATCATAACAGGGGAGGATCAGTTTGTCTGGGCAAAGGCTTCCATCAGTAATGTGAAAATTAAGGGTGATAATTGATACTCTTTTTGTGTCCAATTTATAATGGTGAAAGGAACAGATAATACACCCGATGAATAAATTTGTGCAAAAGGGACTGCATATAATGCCATTATTGATTAAAAAAATTGGGCCAGAAAAATCAAATGCTTTCTCCGCGTCCAAAGTAAGAAGCATAGAAGGCATTCCACAGTGCTCTGCCTCTGAAATGATGTTAATAAAATGGCGGGTACCATCACAAAGTAGCAACATTTTAATTCTCTTAATATTGTTTTTGAATTTTATTTCATTTAGTTTTCTGTTAAAAAACTATTTTACACATTATATTTTATATGATTTTCAGTGGATTGCATTCTGGAGAAAAGGTAAGCAATAAGCTTCTGTTATCTTTCATTACTTTTTATTGAAATGCTAAAGTACAAAGACTTTATATAGTAAATATCTATACTGCACTTGTCTTTGATGTGGACAAAAATATCAGTTATAAAGATTGTAAAACACAAATAAAATGTGCTCATAAAGTTCCAGATGGCAAAACAATAATCAGCAGTCACAATGCATATTAACAAATGAGAAACAAAAAGAGTTGTGGGAGGGTTTATACACCTCCCCAGCAAAATGGATGAAAAAAAATTAAGCATCGAAAAGAAAGAAGCAGCAGATAAGAATTGTGGGCTAGGAATTGTAGTATGGCTCTCCTTGAGCAACCACATGCACATTGCCAGTTATCAGAGAAGTTACAACTGTAGAGAACTTCAAAGTAGGAGTCACCTGGATGTATGCAAGGTCAGAAAGAGACAGGTGTGCTGGAGAGTTTTAGCATCTTATATGTAATGATGAAAGTGTATATATATCTGTTCTCAGTTCCTATTAGCTTACAAGCCAAATGGTCACTACTTTGTTGGGTTCGGGGGAATGGGTTTTAAGGACTGGTGAAAATCTCATGGAAATACTTCATCACATCTCTGAGAAGACCACCAAACTCTAATTTGTTTAGGATAAATGACTACACAGTTTAACTGTATGCTGGTGATTTTGTCTGCTACAGTACCTTGATCTTCCCCACAGTCCCAGGAAAAACATTACGAGGTCATTTTTGCTGATCATAAATATAATTTTGCCCATTTTCTCAGTGTGGAAGGAGCTGGAAAGGGTCATACAGGGACTAAATTACATCAACATTACCATCATCATCATCATCTCACAAATAATTTGGGTGCAGTTTATATATACTTGTAATTTTGTTGGCCTTATTTATTCTAGTCTACAGTAGTTGAATTTAAAATTCAGCTAATTAAATTAAATTGCTATAGATTGCGAGGTAAAATTCATCATAATTTACATCAAAAAGTGTCATTAATTATGTTGAATGCAGTGGGGAAAATAAGTATCTGACACACTGGCAATTTTACAAGTTTCCCACCTACAAAGAGTGGAGAAATCTATAATTTTTATCGTAGGTATACTTCAACTGTGAGATTCAGAATATTAAAAAAAATCCAGAAAATAACATTGTATGATTTTTACATAGTTAATTTTCATTTTAGTGCATGAAAAAAGTATTTGATACAATAGAAAAACAGAACCTAATATTTGGTACAGAAACATTTGCTTGCAATTACAGAAGTCAGATATTTCCTGTAGTTCTTGACCAAATTTGCACATACTACAGCAAGGATTTTTGCCAACTCCTCCATATAGGCCTTCTCCAGATCGTTCAGTTTTCGGGGCTGTCGCTGAGAAACATTGAGTTTCAACTCCCTCCAATGATTTTCTATTGGGTTCAGGACTGGAGACTGGCTAAGCCACTCCAGGACCTTGAAATGCTTCTTACGGAGCCAATCCTTAGTTGTGTTGGTTGTGTGTTTCGGGTCATTGTCATACTGGAAGAACCAGCCATGACCCAACTTCAAAGCTTTTACTGAGGGAAGGAGGCTGTTTGCCAAAGTATTGCGATACATAACCCCATTCATCCTCCCTTCAATACGGTGCAGTCATCCTGTACTCTTTGCAGAATAGCACCCCCAAAGTATGATGTTTCGCCCACCATGCTAAACGGTTGGAACGGTGTTCTTGGGGTTGTATTTATCCTTCTTCTTCCTCCAAACACAGTGAGTGGGGTTGACACCAAAAAGTTCTATTTTGGTCTTATCTGACCACATGAGCTTCTCCCATGCCTCCTCTAGATCATCCAGATTTTCATTATCAAACTTCAAATGGGCCTGAACATGTGCTGGTGGAAGCAGGGAGACCTACCTTGTGTACCCTGCAGGGGTTTATTCTATAATAATATAGTGATACTAACGGTAATGTTTGAGACCGTGGTACCAGCTCTCTTCAAGTCATTGACCAGGCCCTCCTGAGTAGTTCTGGGAAGATTCCTGACCTTTCTCAGAATCATTCTTACCCTACAAAGTGAGATCTTGGATTGAGGCCCAGGCCAATGAGGATTGACAGTCATCTTGAGTTTCTTTCATTTTCTAATAATTGTACCAACAGTTATTGCCTTCTCACCAAAATGTTTGCTTATTGTCCTGTAGCCCATCCCAGCCTTGTGTGTTGTGAGTTCATTTTCCCCTTCATTACTGAGGCCCGAGGAACTCCCTTTTCTGGTTAAGAAAGGTAGTGAGCCTGATTGTCAAACACCTGAGGCTGATGATGAGGACTGGCTGAGTGGAGTTACGGACTGGATATAAGGTTGCCGATGCCCTTCTGCCCTGCGGGTGATTTCTCTGTGGGATCCTTGGAGACCAGTCTGAATTCCTGCTCCTCCAAAGCTAAGTTTGCTGCTCGGCCTTTTGCTTTTGTGCTTTGACTTTGTTTTTGCTTTGTTTTTCTGGATTTCTGCCATTCCCTGCTGGGGTGTGCTGAATTCATTTAGCTCTGTCTTCTGAAAATACCTGAGTGCTGATTCAGTTTTTGAAGCCTAGCTGCTTCAGGGCCTTTTTCATATCAGCTGGTTGGCTTATGTCTTTGATAGGGTTTTGGCAGATTGCAGACAGCAGCCTTCCTGTCCTTTCCTATCTAGGTAGTTTTGGGGCCCCGTCTTTGCTCAGTCTATCTTTCTGTCTGTGTTAGTATTTTCATCTTGCTTCACCGTCATTATATGTTGGGGGCTGCCTATTGCTTTGGGGTTTGCTCTGGGGCAGTTTAGATTTCCCCTTTCTTTCTTTAGGCCTATGTATTTCTCCGGCTGTGATCGAGGGGTCTAGGGCATCGTAGGAACCCCCCACGGCTACTGCTAGTTGTGTTGATAGGTTCAGGGGTCTGCAATCTGATAGTTGCCAACTTCTCTGGTTTTCTGGACTTAGCTTGTATTTCTGCTTTTGCCTCCTACGGTGACTCATTCATAACAGAATCACCCGCCTTACCGCAGATTCTAGGGTACTCAATAGCAGGAAAGAATTGTAAAAAAAAAAAAAGGTGTGCGTATATTCTTTCCCCTATATCTCTGAGGCCGTAGGGGGAATTTTTTTTTTCTCTCAATGGAGATAAAGCAATTGTCTGATCGTGTGGAGCAGCTCGCTGCGGAAGTGCGGGGAATTTCCGCCTACCTTGCTCATTCACATGCTGCTGAACCAAAGATTCCTACACCTGATGTATTTTTTGGGGTTCGGTCTAAATTTTTGAATTTCAAAAATAATTGTAAATTATTTTTTGCCTTGAAGCCTAACTCGTCAGGGAGCTCCGCGCAGCAGGTTAAAATTGTCATCTCTTTGCTGTGTGGCGATCCCCAGGATTGGGCGTTTTCTTTGAAACCAGATGATGCTATTCTGACTAATGTGAACGCATTCTTTCAAGCTTTGGGGTTGTTGTATGATGAACCTAATGCTATTGATTAGGCTGAAAAGACCCTGTTGGCATTGAACCAGGGTCGAGATTCTGCAGAGTTGTACTGTCAAAAGTTCCGAAAGAGGGCGGTCCTTACTACCTGGAATGATAATGCCTTGGCTGCTCTCTTTCGGAAGGGTTTGTCAGAAGCCGTAAAAGATACTATGGTGTGATTTCCTGTTCCCTCTGGTCTTGACGATTCTATGTCATTAGCCATTCAGGTTGATCGGCGTTTACGTGAATGCAGGATTGCACGAGAGGTGTTGCCACCGGTTGAACAGATGTCTGAACCTATGCAATGTGATAGAGTTTTGCCTAAGGCGCAACGTCAGGAGTTCAGAAGGTGTAATAAGCTGTGTTTTTTCTGTGGAGATGCCTCGAATATTATTTCTGTTTGTCCTAAACGAGAGAAACGCTTTGCACACACGTTTTCTGTTGGTGGTGTTCAACCTAAGTTTCTTCTGGCAATTACTCTGATCTGCTCCCTGTCCACATTTTCCGCCAAGGCTTTTGTGGATTCGGGAGCAGCGCTAAACCTAATGGACTTGGATTTTGCTAAACGTTGTGGATTTCCGATGACACCTCTGCAGACGCCTATCCCTTTGAGGGGGATTGATGCTACTCCTTTGGCTAAAAATAAACCTCAGTTTTGGACCCAGGTGGTCATGCGGGTCGCCCCAGACCATCAAGAAAATTGCAGATTTTTGGTGTTGCAAGGTCTGCATGATGCCGTTGTTCTGGGGTTTCCCTGGTTGCAAATTCATAATCCAGTTTTGCATTGGAAATCTGTGTCTGTGGTGAGCTGGGGTTGTCGGTGTACCTGTAGTGAGGCTCCGTTTTTTTCCACCTCTCCTCAGTCGCATGATGTTCCTGACTATTTGGCGGACTTTTATGATGTATTTAGTGAGAATGAGTCTGCGTCATTGCCTCCTCATAGGAGTTATGACTGTGCAATTGAACTAAGCCCGGGGTGTAAATTTCCCAAGGGTCGGCTCTTCAATTTATCTGTACCCGAGCACGAGGCTATGTGGTCCTATATTAAGGAGGCGTTGGAGAAGGGTCATATTAGACCATCCTCTTCACCCTTAGGTGCTGTTTTTTTTTGTGGCCAAAAAGGATGGTTCTTTAAGGCCTTGTATTGATTACGTGCCCTCAATAAAATTACTATTAAATATCAGTATCCATTACCCCTGATTTCGGATCTATTCTCTAAAGTTAGAGGTGCTTGCTGGTTTACCAAGCTTGACCTCAGGGGGGCATATAATCTTATCCGCATTAAGCAGGGGGATGAATGGAAGACGGCGTTTAATACTCCGGAGGGACATTTTGAGTACCTGGTGATGCCTTTTGGGCTCACTAATGCCCCTTCTGTCTTCCAGTGCTTCATGAACGATATTTTCCGAGACTTTGTCGATAAATTTTTGATTATCTATCTGGATGATATTTTGATCTTCTCCAAGGATTGGGATTCTCATGTGGAACATATTCGGACTGTGTTCCGGATCTTGAGGGAGAATTCCCTGTATGTCAAAGGATCGAAATGCCTTTTTGGAGTACAGAGGATTTCATTTTTGGGATTTATTTTGTCTCCGTCAACTATTGAAATGGACCCGGCCAAGGTACAGGCTTTTTATGATTGGGTTCAGCCCACTTCTTTGAAGGACCTCCAGAAGTTTTTGGGTTTTGCTAATTTTTATCGGAAATTTATAGCAAAATTTTATAGTATTGCCAAGCCATTGACTGATCTGACTAAGAAGGGTGCTGATGTGTTGAATTGGTCTCCGGAGGCTGTTGCTTCCTTTCAGGAGCTGAAGCGAAGATTTACCTCCGCCCCGGTTTTGCGGCAACCTGATGTCTCACTCCTGTTCCAGGTAGAGGTGGATGCTTCTGAGATTGGTGCAGGAGCTGTTTTGTCCCAAAAGGATCCTGTAACAGCTAAAATGAATCCCTGTGCTTTCTTTTCCCGAAAGTTCTCTCCATCTGAACGTAACTATGATGTGGGGAATCGGGAACTGTTGGCCATGAAATGGGCATTTGAGGAGTGGAGACATTGGTTGGAGGGAGCTAAACATCAAGTTGTGGTCCTCACTGACCACAAGAATTTGATTTATCTAGAGTCGGCTAAACGTTTGAACCCTAGACAAGCTAGGTGGGCCTTGTTTTTTACACGTTTTGATTTTGTGGTCTCTTTTCTTCCTGGAACTAAGAATGTCAAGGCAGACGCCCTCTCTAGGAGTTTCTTTGCTGATTCTCCTGTGGTGACCAAGCCTGCTACCATCTTAGGCGAAGGGGTAGTTCTTTCTGCCATCTCGCCCGATTTGATACTTGCTCTGCAAGAGTTCCAGGAGGACAAACCTGAGCGTTTTCCCAGTGGAAAGTTGTATGTTCCTGACCAGTGGAAGAAGAGAGTGATGTCTGAAGTTCATTGCTCTGCATTGGCTGATCATCAAGGTATTTTTGGTACTAGAGATCTGGTGAGTCACTCTTTTTGGTGGCCCACCTTGTCTCATGATGTCAGGAATTTTGTGCAGTCCTGTGGGACTTGCTCCCGGTCTAAATCTTGTTCTCGTTCTAGTGGGTTGTTGATGCCTTTGCCTGTCCCCAGGAGGCCATGGACCCATATTTCAATGGATTTCATCTCTGATATGCCGGTCTCTCAAAGAATGACTGTTATTTGGGTGATTTGTGATAGGTTCTCTAAGATGGTTCATCTTGTACCACTCCCTAAGTTGCCATCTTCCTCTGAGTTGGTGCCCCTGTTTTTGCAACAGGTGGTTCGCTTGCATGGGATTCCAGAGAACATTGTATCTGACAGAGGAGTTCAGTTTGTGTCTAGATTTTGGAGGACTTTCTGTTCCAAGCTGGGAATTCAGTTGTCCTTCTCCTCTGCTTTTCACACTCAGACCAATGGGCAGACAGAGAGAACAAACCAGACCTTGGAGTCGTATTTGAGATGTTTTATTTCCGCTGATCAGGATGATTGGGTTTCATTTTTGCCCTTGGCCGAATTTGCTTTAAATAATAGAGCTAGTTCTGCCACTTTGATGTCACCTTTTTTTTGTAACTTTGGGTTTCATCCTCGATTTTCTTCAGGGCAGGTGGAGCCTTCTGCCTGCCCAGGTGTTGACACTGTGGTGGAGAGAATGCACCAGATCTGGGACCAAGTGGTGGATAAGTTATCTCTCTCCCAGGAAAAGGCCCAGCGGTTTTCCAATCGACATAGGACCTTTGGTCCCCAGTTTAAGATTGGTGATATGGTGTGGTTATCATCAAAAAATATTGCTATGAAGGTGGCTTCTCCTAAGTTTAAGCCTAAATTTATTGGACCTTACAAGATTTTGGAGATTATTAATCCGGTCTCTTTCCGTTTGGCTCTTCCTGTCACATTTAAAATCCATAATGTGTTCCATAAGTCCTTGTTGAAGAGGTTTGTTGAACCAGTTGTTCCTGGAGTGGCACCTCCGGACCCTGTATTGGTTGAAGGTAACATGGAATATGAGGTAGAGAAAATACTGGATTCCCGTCTGGCTAGACGGAGACTCCAGTATTTGGTTAAGTGGAAGGGTTATGGTCAGGAGGATAATTCCTGGGTCTCTGCCTCTGATATTCATGCCAAAAGATTGGTGCGTGCCTTTCATCGGGCTCACCCTGATCGCCCTGGTGGCGTGGTTGAGGGTTCGGTGACCCCTCCTCAAAGGGGAGGTACTGTTGTGAGTTCATTTTCCCCTTCGTCACTGAGGTCTGGTGAACTCCCTATTCTGGTGAAGGAAGGTAATGAGCCTGATTATCAGGCACCTGAACCTGATGAGGATGACTAGCTGAGTGGAGTCACGGACTGGATATAAGGCTGCCGACGCCCTTCTGCCCTGCGGGTGTTTTCTCTGTGGACTTCTAGGACACCAGTCTGATTCCTGCTCCTCTAAGCTAAGTTTTTCTGCATTGCCTGTTTGCATTAGTGTTTTGTTTTTGTTTTCCTTGCTTTTCTGGATTCTGCCATTCCCTGCTGGGGTGAGCTGAATCTCCTTTTGCCTGTAGCTCTGTCTTCAGAATATTCCTGAGTACTGACATAGCTTTTTTGAAGCCTAGCGTCTTCAGGGCCTTTTTCACTGTCAGTCTGTTGGCTCTTATTTTCATAGGGTTTTTCACGGATTGCAGACAGCAGCCTTCCTGTCCTTTTCTATCTAGACAGATTGGGCCCCGTCTTTGCTCAGTCTATCCTTCTGCCTGTGTTAGTGTTTTCATCTTGCTTCACCGTCATTATATGTAGGGGGCTGCCTATTGCTTTGGGGTCTTCTCTGGGGCAGTTTAGTTTTCCCCTTTCTTTCTTTAGGCCTAGCTATTTCTCCGGCTGTGATCGAGGGGTCTAGGGCATCGTAGGAACCCCCCACGGCTACTGCTAGTTGTGTTGATAGGTTCAGGGGTCTGCAATCCGATAGCTGCCAACTTCTCTGGTTTTCTGGACTTAGCTAGCATTTCTGTTTTTTGCCTCCTACGGTGACTCAATCATAACAGGGGAGGATCAGTTTGTCTGGGCAAAGGCTTCCATCAGTAATGTGAAAATTAAGGGTGATAATTGATACTCTTTTTGTGTCCAATTTATAATGGTGAAAGGAACAGATAATACACCCGATGAATAAATTTGTGCAAAAGGGACTGCATATAATGCCATTATTGATTAAAAAAATTGGGCCAGAAAAATCAAATGCTTTCTCCGCGTCCAAAGTAAGAAGCATAGAAGGCATTCCACAGTGCTCTGCCTCTGAAATGATGTTAATAAAATGGCGGGTACCATCACAAAGTAGCAACATTTTAATTCTCTTAATATTGTTTTTGAATTTTATTTCATTTAGTTTTCTGTTAAAAAACTATTTTACACATTATATTTTATATGATTTTCAGTGGATTGCATTCTGGAGAAAAGGTAAGCAATAAGCTTCTGTTATCTTTCATTACTTTTTATTGAAATGCTAAAGTACAAAGACTTTATATAGTAAATATCTATACTGCACTTGTCTTTGATGTGGACAAAAATATCAGTTATAAAGATTGTAAAACACAAATAAAATGTGCTCATAAAGTTCCAGATGGCAAAACAATAATCAGCAGTCACAATGCATATTAACAAATGAGAAACAAAAAGAGTTGTGGGAGGGTTTATACACCTCCCCAGCAAAATGGATGAAAAAAAATTAAGCATCGAAAAGAAAGAAGCAGCAGATAAGAATTGTGGGCTAGGAATTGTAGTATGGCTCTCCTTGAGCAACCACATGCACATTGCCAGTTATCAGAGAAGTTACAACTGTAGAGAACTTCAAAGTAGGAGTCACCTGGATGTATGCAAGGTCAGAAAGAGACAGGTGTGCTGGAGAGTTTTAGCATCTTATATGTAATGATGAAAGTGTATATATATCTGTTCTCAGTTCCTATTAGCTTACAAGCCAAATGGTCACTACTTTGTTGGGTTCGGGGGAATGGGTTTTAAGGACTGGTGAAAATCTCATGGAAATACTTCATCACATCTCTGAGAAGACCACCAAACTCTAATTTGTTTAGGATAAATGACTACACAGTTTAACTGTATGCTGGTGATTTTGTCTGCTACAGTACCTTGATCTTCCCCACAGTCCCAGGAAAAACATTACGAGGTCATTTTTGCTGATCATAAATATAATTTTGCCCATTTTCTCAGTGTGGAAGGAGCTGGAAAGGGTCATACAGGGACTAAATTACATCAACATTACCATCATCATCATCATCTCACAAATAATTTGGGTGCAGTTTATATATACTTGTAATTTTGTTGGCCTTATTTATTCTAGTCTACAGTAGTTGAATTTAAAATTCAGCTAATTAAATTAAATTGCTATAGATTGCGAGGTAAAATTCATCATAATTTACATCAAAAAGTGTCATTAATTATGTTGAATGCAGTGGGGAAAATAAGTATCTGACACACTGGCAATTTTACAAGTTTCCCACCTACAAAGAGTGGAGAAATCTATAATTTTTATCGTAGGTATACTTCAACTGTGAGATTCAGAATATTAAAAAAAATCCAGAAAATAACATTGTATGATTTTTACATAGTTAATTTTCATTTTAGTGCATGAAAAAAGTATTTGATACAATAGAAAAACAGAACCTAATATTTGGTACAGAAACATTTGCTTGCAATTACAGAAGTCAGATATTTCCTGTAGTTCTTGACCAAATTTGCACATACTACAGCAAGGATTTTTGCCAACTCCTCCATATAGGCCTTCTCCAGATCGTTCAGTTTTCGGGGCTGTCGCTGAGAAACATTGAGTTTCAACTCCCTCCAATGATTTTCTATTGGGTTCAGGACTGGAGACTGGCTAAGCCACTCCAGGACCTTGAAATGCTTCTTACGGAGCCAATCCTTAGTTGTGTTGGTTGTGTGTTTCGGGTCATTGTCATACTGGAAGAACCAGCCATGACCCAACTTCAAAGCTTTTACTGAGGGAAGGAGGCTGTTTGCCAAAGTATTGCGATACATAACCCCATTCATCCTCCCTTCAATACGGTGCAGTCATCCTGTACTCTTTGCAGAATAGCACCCCCAAAGTATGATGTTTCGCCCACCATGCTAAACGGTTGGAACGGTGTTCTTGGGGTTGTATTTATCCTTCTTCTTCCTCCAAACACAGTGAGTGGGGTTGACACCAAAAAGTTCTATTTTGGTCTTATCTGACCACATGAGCTTCTCCCATGCCTCCTCTAGATCATCCAGATTTTCATTATCAAACTTCAAATGGGCCTGAACATGTGCTGGTGGAAGCAGGGAGACCTACCTTGTGTACCCTGCAGGGGTTTATTCTATAATAATATAGTGATACTAACGGTAATGTTTGAGACCGTGGTACCAGCTCTCTTCAAGTCATTGACCAGGCCCTCCTGAGTAGTTCTGGGAAGATTCCTGACCTTTCTCAGAATCATTCTTACCCTACAAAGTGAGATCTTGGATTGAGGCCCAGGCCAATGAGGATTGACAGTCATCTTGAGTTTCTTTCATTTTCTAATAATTGTACCAACAGTTATTGCCTTCTCACCAAAATGTTTGCTTATTGTCCTGTAGCCCATCCCAGCCTTGTGTGTTGTGAGTTCATTTTCCCCTTCATTACTGAGGCCCGAGGAACTCCCTTTTCTGGTTAAGAAAGGTAGTGAGCCTGATTGTCAAACACCTGAGGCTGATGATGAGGACTGGCTGAGTGGAGTTACGGACTGGATATAAGGTTGCCGATGCCCTTCTGCCCTGCGGGTGATTTCTCTGTGGGATCCTTGGAGACCAGTCTGAATTCCTGCTCCTCCAAAGCTAAGTTTGCTGCTCGGCCTTTTGCTTTTGTGCTTTGACTTTGTTTTTGCTTTGTTTTTCTGGATTTCTGCCATTCCCTGCTGGGGTGTGCTGAATTCATTTAGCTCTGTCTTCTGAAAATACCTGAGTGCTGATTCAGTTTTTGAAGCCTAGCTGCTTCAGGGCCTTTTTCATATCAGCTGGTTGGCTTATGTCTTTGATAGGGTTTTGGCAGATTGCAGACAGCAGCCTTCCTGTCCTTTCCTATCTAGGTAGTTTTGGGGCCCCGTCTTTGCTCAGTCTATCTTTCTGTCTGTGTTAGTATTTTCATCTTGCTTCACCGTCATTATATGTTGGGGGCTGCCTATTGCTTTGGGGTTTGCTCTGGGGCAGTTTAGATTTCCCCTTTCTTTCTTTAGGCCTATGTATTTCTCCGGCTGTGATCGAGGGGTCTAGGGCATCGTAGGAACCCCCCACGGCTACTGCTAGTTGTGTTGATAGGTTCAGGGGTCTGCAATCTGATAGTTGCCAACTTCTCTGGTTTTCTGGACTTAGCTTGTATTTCTGCTTTTGCCTCCTACGGTGACTCATTCATAACAGAATCACCCGCCTTACCGCAGATTCTAGGGTACTCAATAGCAGGAAAGAATTGTAAAAAAAAAAAAAGGTGTGCGTATATTCTTTCCCCTATATCTCTGAGGCCGTAGGGGGAATTTTTTTTTTCTCTCAATGGAGATAAAGCAATTGTCTGATCGTGTGGAGCAGCTCGCTGCGGAAGTGCGGGGAATTTCCGCCTACCTTGCTCATTCACATGCTGCTGAACCAAAGATTCCTACACCTGATGTATTTTTTGGGGTTCGGTCTAAATTTTTGAATTTCAAAAATAATTGTAAATTATTTTTTGCCTTGAAGCCTAACTCGTCAGGGAGCTCCGCGCAGCAGGTTAAAATTGTCATCTCTTTGCTGTGTGGCGATCCCCAGGATTGGGCTTTTTCTTTGAAACCAGATGATCCTATTCTGACTAATGTGAACGCATTCTTTCAAGCTTTGGGGTTGTTGTATGACGAACCTAATGCCATTGATCAGGCTGAAAAGACCCTGCTGGCATTGAGCCAGGGTCGTGATTCTGCAGAATTGTACTGTCAAAAATTCAGAAAGTGGGCAGTACTTACTACCTGGAATGATAATGCCTTGGCTGCTCTCTTTCGGAAGGGGTTGTCAGAAGCCGTAAAAGATACTATGGTGGGATTTCCTGTTGCCTCTGGTCTTGACGATTCTATGTCATTAGCCATTCAGGTTGATCGGCGTTTGCGCGAACACAAAGCTGCACGAGAGGTGTTGCCACCTGTTGAACAAATGTCTGAACCTATGCAATGTGATAGAGTTTTTTCCAGAGAGCAGCGTCAGGAGTTCAGAAGGTGTAATAAGTTATGTTTTTTCTGTGGAGATGCCTCGCATATTATTTCTGTCCATCCCAAATGAGAGAAACGCTTTGCACACACGTTTTCTGTTGGGGGTGTTCAACCTAAGTTTCTTCTGGCTATTACTCTGATCTGCTCCCTGTCCACATTTTCCGCCAAGGCTTTTGTGGATTCGGGAGCAGCCCTAAACCTAATGGACTTGGATTTTGCTAAACGTTGTGGATTTCCGATGACACCTCTGCAGACGCCTATCCCTTTGAGGGGAATTGATGCTACTCCTTTGGCTAAAAATAAACCCCAGTTTTGGACCCAGGTGGTAATGCGGGTCGCCCCAGACCATCAAGAAAATTGCAGATTTATGGTGTTGCATAATCTGCATGATACTATTGTTCTGGGGTTTCCCTGGTTACAGATTCATAATCCAGTTTTGGATTGGAAATCTGTGTCTGTGGTGAGTTGGGGTTGTCGGTGTGCCCTTAGTGAGGCTCCGGTGTTTTCCACCTCTCCTCAGTCGCATGATGTTCCTGATTGTTTGTCGGACTTTTATGATGTATTTAGTGAGAATGAGTCTGCATCTCTGCCTCCTCATAGGAGTTATGACTGTGCAATTGAACTCAGCCAGGGGTGTAAATTTCCCAAGGGTCGGCTCTTCAATTTATCTGTACCCGAGCACGAGGCTATGCGATCCTATATTAAGGAGGCGTTGGAGAAGGGTCATATTAGACCATCCTCGTCACCCTTAGGTGCCGGTTTTTTTTTTGTAGCCAAAAAGGATGGATCATTAAGACCTTGTATTGATTATCATGCCCTCAACAAAATTACTGTTAAATATCAGTATCCGTTACCCCTGATGTCTGATCTATTCTCCAGAGTTAAAGGTGCTTGCTGGTTTACCAGGCTTGACCTCAGGGGGGCGTATAATCTTATCCGCATTAGGCATGGGGATGAATGGAAGACGGCGTTTAATACTCCGGAGGGACATTTTGAGTACCTGGTGATGCCTTTTGGGCTCACTAATGCCCCTTCTGTCTTCCAGCGCTTCATGAACGATATTTTCCGAGATTTTGTCGATAAATTTTTGATTATCTATCTGGATGATATTTTGATCTTCTCCAAGGATTGGGATTCTCATGTGGAACATATTCGGACTGTGTTCCGGATCTTGATGGAGAATTCCCTGTATGTCAAGGGATCTAAATGCCTTTTTGGAGTACAGAGGATTTCTTTTTTGGGATTTATTTTGTCGCCGTCAACTATTGAAATGGACCCGGCCAAGGTACAGGCCATTCACGATTGGGTTCAGCCCACTTCTTTGAAGGCCCTCCAGAAGTTTTTGGGTTTTGCTAATTTTTATCGGAAATTTATAGCAAAATTTTCTAGTATTGCCAAGCCATTGACTGATTTGACTAAAAAGGGTGCTGATGTGTTGGTCTCCGGAGGCTGTTTCTTCCTTTCAGGAGCTGAAGCGAAGATTCACCTCCGCCCCGGTTTTGCGGCAACCTGATGTCTCACTTCCATTCCAGGTAGAGGTGGATGCTTCTGAGATTGGTGCAGGAGCTGTTTTGTCCCAAAATGATCCTGTAACATCTAAAATGAATCCCTGTGCTTTCTTTTCCCGAAAGTTCTCTCCATCTGAACGTAACTAAGATGTGGGGAATAGGGAACTGTTGGCCATGAAATGGGCAT
Source organism: Dendrobates tinctorius (assembly GCF_039654945.1). Taxonomy (NCBI): domain Eukaryota; kingdom Metazoa; phylum Chordata; class Amphibia; order Anura; family Dendrobatidae; genus Dendrobates; species Dendrobates tinctorius. The sequence goes on from NW_027361698.1 coordinate 37,162,412, forward strand.
TTGAGGAGTGGAGACATTGGTTGGAGGGAGCTAAGCATCAAGTCGTGGTCCTCATTGACCACAAGAATTTGATTTACCTAGAGTCGGCTAAGCGCTTGAACCCTAGACAGGCTAGGTGGGCCTTGTTTTTTACACGTTTTGATTTTGTGGTTTCTTTTCTTCCTGGAACAAAGAATGTCAAGGCAGACGCCCTCTCTAGGAGCTTCCTTGCTGATTCTCCTGTGGTGACCAAGCCTGCTACCATCTTAGGCGAAGGGGTAGTTCTTTCTGCCATCTTGCCCGATTTGAGACGTGCTCTGCAAGAGTTCCAGGAGGACAAACCTAAGCGTTGTCCCAGTGGAAAGTTGTATGTTCCTGACCAGTGGAAGAAGAGAGTGATGTCTGAAGTTCATTGCTCTGCTTTGGCTGGTCATCCAGGTATTTTTGGTACTAGAGATCTGGTGAGTCGGTTTTTTTGGTGGCCCTCCTTGTCTCGTGATGTCAGGAATTTTGTGCAGTCCTGTGGGACGTGCTCCCGGTCTAAATCGTGTTTTCGCTCTAGTGGGTTGCTGATGCCTTTGCCTGTCCCCAAGAGGCCATGGACCCATATTTCAATGGATTTCATCTCTGATATGCCTGTCTCTCAGAGGATGACTGTTATTTGGGTGATTTATGATAGGTTCTCTAAGATGGTTCATCTTGTACCACTCCCTAAGTTGCCGTCTTCCTCTGAATTGGTGCCCCTGTTTTTACAACAGGTGGTTCGTTTGCACGGGATTCCTGAGAACATTGTATCTGACAGAGGAGTCCAGTTTGTGTCTAGATTTTGGAGAACTTTCTGTTCCAGACTGGGAATTCAGTTGTCCTTCTCCTCTGCTTTTCACCCTCAGACCAATGGGCAGACAGAGAGAACAAACCAGACCTTGGAGTCATATTTAAGATGTTTTATTTCTGCTCATCAGGATGATTGGGTTTCATTTTTGCCCTTGGCCGAATTTGCTTTGAATAATAGAGCTAGTTCTGCCACTTTGATGTCACCTTTTTTTTGTAACTTTGGGTTTCATCCTCGATTTTCTTCAGGGCACGTGGAGCCCTCTGCCTGCCCAGGTGTTGACACTGTGGTGGAGAGAATGCACCAGATCTGGTACCAAGTGGTGGATAAGTTATCTCTCTCCCAGGAGAAGGCCCAGCGGTTTTCCAACCGACATAGGACCATTGGTCCCCAGTTTAAGGTTGGTGATATGGTGTGGTTATCATCAAAAAATATTGCTATGAAGGTGGCTTCTCCTAAGTTTAAGCCTAGATTTATTGGACCTTACAAGATTGTGGAGATTATTAATCCGGTCTCTTTTCTTTTGGCTCTTCCTGTCACATTTAAAATCCATAATGTGTTCCATAAATCTTTGTTGAAGAGGTTTGTTGAACCTGTTGTTCCGGGGGTGACACCTCCAGACCCTGTATTGGTTGAAGGTAACATGGAGTATGAGGTAGAGAAAGTACTGGATTCCCGTCTGGCTAGACGGAGACTCCAGTATTTGGTTAAGTGGAAGGGTTATGGTCAGGAGGATAATTCCTGGGTCTCTGCCTCTGATATTCATGCCAAACGATTGGTGCGTGCCTTTCATCGGGCTCACCCTGATCGCCCTGGTGGCGTAGTTGAGGGTTCGGTGACCCCTCCTCAAGGGGGAGGTACTGTTGTGAGTTCATTTTCCCCTTCATTACTGAGGCCCGAGGAACTCCCTTTTCTGGTTAAGAAAGGTAGTGAGCCTGATTGTCAAACACCTGAGGCTGATGATGAGGACTGGCTGAGTGGAGTTACGGACTGGATATAAGGTTGCCGATGCCCTTCTGCCCTGCGGGTGATTTCTCTGTGGGATCCTTGGAGACCAGTCTGAATTCCTGCTCCTCCAAAGCTAAGTTTGCTGCTCGGCCTTTTGCTTTTGTGCTTTGACTTTGTTTTTGCTTTGTTTTTCTGGATTTCTGCCATTCCCTGCTGGGGTGTGCTGAATTCATTTAGCTCTGTCTTCTGAAAATACCTGAGTGCTGATTCAGTTTTTGAAGCCTAGCTGCTTCAGGGCCTTTTTCATATCAGCTGGTTGGCTTATGTCTTTGATAGGGTTTTGGCAGATTGCAGACAGCAGCCTTCCTGTCCTTTCCTATCTAGGTAGTTTTGGGGCCCCGTCTTTGCTCAGTCTATCTTTCTGTCTGTGTTAGTATTTTCATCTTGCTTCACCGTCATTATATGTTGGGGGCTGCCTATTGCTTTGGGGTCTGCTCTGGGGCAGTTTAGATTTCCCCTTTCTTTCTTTAGGCCTATGTATTTCTCCGGCTGTGATCGAGGGGTCTAGGGCATCGTAGGACCCCCCCACGGCTACTGCTAGTTGTGTTGATAGGTTCAGGGGTCTGCAATCTGATAGTTGCCAACTTCTCTGGTTTTCTGGACTTAGCTTGTATTTCTGCTTTTGCCTCCTACGGTGACTCATTCATAACACTTGTGCTTTGCTCCCTCGCGTCCTTAGAAAGCTCTTTGGTCTTGGCCATGGTGGAGAGGTTGGAGTGTGAGTGATTGAGTGTGTAAACAATAGTGTTGAGCATTCCGATACCGCAAGTATCGGGTATCGGCCGATACTTGCTGTATCGGAATTCCGATACCGACTTCCGATATTTTTTCAATATCGGAAGTCGGCATCGGAATCGGAAGTTCAAAGTTGATTGACAGCCGAAATGACGTCATCATGATGCGCGGTGTGTGCGCATCATGATGCGCCGTCATTTCGGGCCTTCCGGGGGTCTCTGCCGGCCTGCCTGGGGGTTGTGCCGGCCTGCCAGGGGGCTGTGTGGACTGCCCGGGGTCTGTACCGGCCTGCCGGGGGCTGTGCCGGCCTGCCGGTGGCCTGTGCACCCTGTGGGGGTCTGTACCGGCCTGCCGGGGGGCTGTGCCGGCCTGCTGGGGGGCTGTGCTGATGTTCGGGGGTCTGTGCAAGCATCGTCCGATGGGACTACAAGTCCCATCGGGCGATGCCTGCTACCATGACAGTGATTGACACATTAGCCAATGATGGGACAGTAGTAGTCCCATCATCCGGCTAATGTGTTAAATGTTAAAAAAAAAAATATATATATATACTACATACATACTACATACATACTACATGCATGCTACATACATACTACATGCTACATACATACCACATATGTACTACATGCATGCTACATACATACTACATGCTACATACATGCTACATATATACTACATGCATGCTACATACATACTACATGCTACATACATACTACATATATACTACATGCATGCTACATACATACTGCATGCTACATACATACTACATACATACTACATACATACTACATGCTACATACATACCACATATATACTACATACATACTACATGCATGCTACATGCTACATACATACCACATACATACCACATACATACTACATACATACTACATGCATGCTACATACATACTACATGCTACATACATAACACATATATACTACATGCATGCTACATACATACTACATGCTACATACATACTACATACATACTACATACATACTACATGCATGCTACATACATACTACATGCTACATACATACCACATATATACTACATGCATGCTACATACATGCTACATGCTACATACATATATACTACATACATACTACATGCATGCTACATACATACTACATGCTACATACATACCACATACATACTACATACATACTACATACATACTACATGCATGATACATACATACTACATGCTACATACATACCACATATATACTACATGCATGCTACATACATGCTACATGCTACATACATATATACTACATACATACTACATGCATGCTACATACATACTACATGCTACATACATACCACATATATACTACATACATACTACATGCATGCTACATACAATACATTCATACAATACATACATAGACATACAATACATATAACATAGAGTAACATACTTACCAATACTTGTCACATTGTTCCCCGAAGCCATTGTCTTTTACGGAATAAATATTAACATAACAAACCACAAAAATACTCACCCATGATCCGAAGCAGTCCACGAGTGTGTCCCACGATGATCTTGGGTAGAGAACTGCAGCATCAGCTGATGCTGCCATTCTCTACGGGCTGCAGGAATCCAATGATGGAAGGTAGGTATCCTTCCGCACTGTATTCCTCCGCCACTTAAAAAAAAAAAGTCCCTAGTCTCACTTTATGCCATTGCTGCGTGGGAAATTCCCACACAGCAATGGCATAAAGTGAGACTAGGGACTTTTTTTTTTTAAGTGGCGGAGGAATACAGTGCGGAAGGATACCTACCTTCCGTCATTGGATTCCTGCAGCCCGTAGAGAACGGCAGCATCAGCTGATGCTGCCGTTCTCTACCCAAGATCGTCGTGGGACACACTCGTGGACTGCTTCGGATCATGGGTGAGTATTTTTGTGGTTTGTTATGTTAATATTTATTCCGTAAAAGACAATGGCTTCGGGGAACAATGTGACAAGTATTGGTAAGTATGTTACTCTATGTTATATGTACTGTATGTCTATGTATGTATTGTATGAATGTATTGTATGTAGCATGCATGTAGTATGTATGTAGTATGTATGTAGTATGTATGTAGCATGTAGTATGTATGTAGCATGCATGTAGTATGTATGTAGCATGCATGTAGTATGTATGTAGCATGCATGTAGTATGTATGTAGCATGCATGTAGTATGTATGTAGTATATATGTAGCATGTAGTATGTATGTAGCATGCATGTAGTATATATGTAGTATGTATGTAGCATGTAGTATGTATGTAGCATGCATGTAGTATGTATGTAGCATGCATGTAGTATGTATGTAGTATGTATGTAGCATGCATGTAGTATGTATGTAGCATGCATGTAGTATGTAGCATGTATGTAGTATGCATGTAGTATATATGTAGTATGTATGTTACATGTAGTATGTATGTAGTATGTAGCATGTAGTATGTATGTAGCATGCATGTAGTATATATGTAGTATGTATGTAGCATGTAGTATGTATGTAGCATGCATGTAGTATGTATGTAGCATGCATGTAGTATGTATGCAGTATGTATGTAGTATGTATGTAGCATGCATGTAGTATGTATGTAGCATGCATGTAGTATGTAGCATGTATGTAGTATGCATGTAGTATATATGTAGTATGTATGTTACATGTAGTATATATGTAGTATGCATGTTGCATGCATGTAGTATATATGTTGTATGTATGTTGCATGCATGTAGTATATATGTTGTATGTATGTTGCATGCATGTAGTATATATGTAGTATGTATGTTGCATGTAGTATATATGTAGTATGTATGTAGCATGCATGTAGTATGTATGTAGTATGTAGCATGCATGTAGTATGTATGTAGCATGCATGTAGTATGTAGCATGTATGTAGTATGCATGTAGTATATATGTAGTATGTATGTTACATGTAGTATATATGTAGTATGCATGTTGCATGCATGTAGTATATATGTTGTATGTATGTTGCATGCATGTAGTATATATGTTGTATGTTGCATGCATGTAGTATATATGTAGTATCTATGTTGCATGTAGTATATATGTAGTATGAATGTAGCATGTATGTAGTATGTAGTATGAATGTAGCATGTATGTAGTATGCAGTATGAATGTAGCATGTATGTAGTATGCATGTTGCATGTAGTATATATGTAGTATGTATGTTACATGTAGTATATATGTAGTATGCATGTTGTATGTATGTAGCATGTATGTAGCATGTAATTTTTTTTTTTTTTTTTTTTTTTTTTTTACATTCAACACATTAGCCGGATGATGGGACTACTACTGTCCCATCATTGGCTAATGTGTCAATCACTGTCATGGTAGCAGGCATCGCCCGATGGGACTTGTAGTCCCATCGGACGATGCCTGCACAGACCCCCGAAGCCTGCACAGACCACCGGCAGGCCGGCACAGCCCCCCGGCAGGCCGGCACAGCCCCCCGGAGCCTGCACAGACCACCGGCAGGCCGGCACAGCCCCCCGGCAGGCCGGCACAGCCCCCCAGAGCCTGCACAGCCCCCCGGCAGGCCGGCACAGCCCACCGGAGCCTGCACAGACCACCGGCAGGCCGTCACAGCCCCCCGGCAGGCCGGCACAGACCACCGGAGCCTGCACAGACCCCCTGGCAGGCCGGCACAGCCCCTCGAAAGGCCCGTACAGACCCTAGAGAGGCTGTACAAGGCAAAAACAGGGTTTTTCTTATTCCGATACCGGAAGTCCCATAGACTTGAATGGGACTTCCGGTATCGGAATCGGCGATACCGATACTTTTTTTTAAGATCGGCCGATCCATTCCGATCCGATACTTTGAAGTATCGGACGGTATCGCTCAACTCTAGTAAACAAGTGTTTTTTATACAGGTAACGATTTCAAACAGGTGCAATTAATACAGGTAATGGGTGCAGAGAAGGAGAGCTTCTTAAATAAAAACTAACAGGTCTGTAATAGTCAGAATCCTTGCTGGTTAGTAGATGATCCAATGTGATTTTCTGTTTTTTATTTTTAGATTCTGTTTCTCACAGTTAAAGTGTACCCATGATAAAAATTATAGAACCTTATGGGAACCTTACAAAATCGTCATTGTATCAAATACTTATTTTCCCTACTGTATGTAAGGAAATACCAAGCTTATATGCATTTCTTGTGGCATTGCATGGCAGTAGAAAAATGTGCCAAATTAATTAAAGAAGTTCAAACCTCTAGGGATAAGCAGCCTGTGGATGTTCGGTTTCTTCTGATTTGGCCTAACCAGAAATAAAAGTTTGGTTTGAGATCGAATTTGATCTTTAACTTGACCCCAGATCCAAACCCAATAGAATTAAGTGGTGACCTGAATTTTGGTGTTTTAAAATGGCTCTAAAATGTCATAATAAAGGCTAGGGGGCTACAAAAGGAAACTAAATGGGGGTAAGAGCAGGACAATTACCCTGCAAACAAATGTGGATAGGGAAATGAGTTAAAGGAGTTCTGTCACCATAGCAATCATGGTAACATAGGAAGTAAATGAATAACAAAAATTTTAATAGTGCCTCACAGAGACTAAGGCTTGCGATCTCCAGTTTAGTTAAAAATTTAACACACAAAGCATGGGGCAGAGTACCCCCACAGAAGCAGTTTACAAATTGTGCCCACAGACCATGGGGTAGAGTTCTCCCACATAATCAGCTTACAAACTTCACCCACAGAGCATGGGGCACAGTATTCCCACAGAAGCTGATAAAAATTTCACCCACACAGCATGTTTTCACATTTTCACCATAGAGCCAAACTTTTACCTTCAGTAGCGTATAGTTGAGCAGCCGCATACCAAAAGCTTGTAATTTGATTCTGGATTCAGCTGGGGGTTGGCCGCGAGGCTGGCTACCGGTAGTGCCAGCCCCTTTGCCTTGGGACTCCTGCCTAATGCTGCTGTCTTACGGTCCCGGGGGCCTGAAGTTTTTTCCTTATTGTTTAAAGCAGGCAACTATGCCTGAATACTTCATCTATGGATAAAGGAATTGTACTCCAATTCTATTTTCCAGCAAAAGAACTGGAGACACTCTCAGCCATCCAATCTCAAACACTTCTACTTATTCTGCCCCTCACCATTATTAGTACAATGATACTTAGGCCTACGAAATTACGCAGAACATAAACATTGCACAGTGCACATATGATTTTGTTCACAACAATAAATGGGGCAGGGTAACCACAGAGAAGCTGGAAAAATGTCTCCCACAGAGCATGGGACACAAAAGCTGATTAAAAATTTCAGCCCCACACAATGGAGCACAGTACCCCCCACATGCTGGGCTTCAGAGTACACACAGTGATTTTTGGCACAATACTCCGACAGGCAGGGTTGCAAAGTACACACAGTGACTTAAAGGCACAGTATTCCCACTGGTGGTGTTGCAGAGTTTACACAGAGGCTTGTTGACATTGTACTCCCACAGGTTTGAATGTAGCATACACACAGCAGATTTTGGGTGCAGTAATATCAGTTATGAGTGCACAGGATTTGAAAAATCTGTTTATTTGCACAGTATTAGCATGGACATGAGTGCATAAGAGTAGAACATTTTGTTTAGATGCACCTGAGTCTGACCGTAACGGTTGCAGATTAGCTCTTACTCTAACCCCCTTGTCTGGAGTTACCTTATAGGAGCTCTTGCTCCACACTCTGACTTCTTGTCAGTCCTAGGTTCCCAAGGACGCTTCCTAACTGGGATCACTGTCCTGGCGCTCCGCTCCACACGCTGACTTGTTCCACAGGCCAAACCCGACAGTCCAGACCCTCAGAAGGACGGTAGCTTCCGCAGCGCAGTGCCGTCAGACTCTGCGAGTACATGGTCTCACACTGTGCCCTTCAGGAGTCCAGTCCACCCGCAGGACCTTCCAACACAGTGACCATCCAGGTCCATGGCCTCACCATGTGCTCTTCAGGATGTCCGTCTACTCATAGGACCTTCCAACACACAGGCCTGACCTCATACAGGACCTTACAACCTCGACCATGTGACCCAAACCATGGTCACATTATGCAGCTGAAACCACTCCCATAGGTGAGAGGTGTGTGTGGTTAGCCAATCCCACCCAGCTCTCTGGCTAACCCTGTAAGCCCCCTTACAGTTGTGGCCAAAAGTATTGACACCCCTGCAATTTTGTCAGATATTATTGCAAACACAAATTATTTGTTATTATTATCTTCATTTAATTTGTCTTAAATGAAAAAACACAAAAAGAATTGTCCTAAAGCCAAATTGGATATAATTCCACACCAAACATAAAAAAGAGGGTGGACAAAAGTATTGGCACTTTTCAAAAAATCATGTGATGCTTCTCTAATTTGTGTAATTAACAGCACCTGTAACTTACCTGTGGCACCTAACAGGTGTTGGCAATAACTAAATCACACTTGCAGCCAGTTGACATGGATTAAAGTTGACGCAACCTCTGTCCTGTGTCCTTGTGTGTACCACATTGAGCATGGAGAAAAGAAAGAAGACGTCTGAGGACTTGAGAAACCAAATTGTGAGGAAGCATGAGCAATCTCAAGGCTACAAGTCCATCTCCAAAGACCTGAATGTTCCTGTGTCTACTGTGCGCAGTGTCATCAAGAAGTTTAAAGCCCATGGCACTGTGGCTAACCTCCCTAGATGTGGACGGAAAAGAAAAATTGACAAGAGATTTCAACGCAAGATTGTGCGGATGTTGGATAAAGAACCTCGACTAGCATCCAAACAAGTTCAAGCGACCCTGCAGTCCGAGGGTACAACAGTGTCAACCCGTACTATCTGTCGGCATCTGAATGAAAAGGGACTGTATGGTAGGAGACCCAGGAAGACCCCACTTCTTACCCCGAGACATAAAAAAGCCAGGCTGGAGTTTGCCAAAACTTACCTGAAAAAGCCTAAAATGTTTTGGAAGAATGTTCTCAGGTCAGATGAGACAAAAGTAGAGCTTTTTGGGCAAAGGCATCAACATAGAGTTTACAGGAGAAAAAAAGAGGCATTCAAAGAAAAGAACACGGTCCCTACAGTCAAACATGGCGGAGGTTCCCTGATGTTTTGAGGTTGCTTTGCTGCCTCTGGCACTGGACTGCTTGACCATGTGCATGGCATTATGAAGTCTGAAGACTACCAACAAATTTTGCAGCATAATGTAGGGCCCAGTGTGAGAAAGCTCGGTCTCCCTCAGAGGTCATGGGTCTTCCAGCAGGACAATGACCCAAAACACACTTCAAAAAGCACTAGAAAAAGGTTTGAGAGAAAGCACTGGAGACTTCTAAGGTGGCCAGCAATGAGTCCAGACCTGAATCCCATAGAACACCTGTGGAGAGATCTAAAAATGGCAGTTTAGAGAAGGCACCCTTCTAATATCAGGGATCTGGAGCAGTTTGCCAAAGAAGAATGGTCTAAAATTCCAGCAGAGCATTGTAAGAAACTCATTGATGGTTACCGGAAGCGGTTGGTGGCAGTTATTTTGGCTAAAGGTTGTGCAACCAAGTATTAGGCTGAGGGTGCCAATACTTTTGTCTGGCCCATTTTTGGAGCTTTGTGTGAAATCATCAATGTTTTGCTTTTTGCTTCATTCTCTTTTGTGTTTTTTCATTTAAGACAAATTAAATGAAGATAATAATACCAAAGAATTTGTGATTGCAATCATTTTCAGGAAGAAACTGAGTATTATCTGACAAAATTGCAGGGGTGTCAATACTTTTGGCCACAACTGTATAAGCAAAAACCAAAGCTCGTAAAACTACAGGTCCCAGAGCAACATTTCTGGCTCACAGCGCAGAGGACCTACCCCTCTGCAACACATATCGGCCATTTACAGAAATGCCGGTCCTTGTCTCACAGTATGCACAGTGCTATCACAGACACGGTTGCAGAGAACATATAGAGAGTGTTTTTTGAAAACTAAAACCTAATACTGTCCCTCACTACAGCTGCATCCTGTCCCTAAGCTAAGCAGAGCAGAAATAAAAAAATAATAATCTTGAACCAGGAGGAAGAGGTCCAAGTGGGGGAGGAGGTGAAGTAAGTGGAAGAGGTGTAGGTGGATGTGGTGGGGTAGGTGGAAGAGGAAAGGGAAGAGTAATCCAATACTGTTATTAATATTTTTTTTTAAATATTTTTAAACTGTTTTACATTTTTTATTTTTATTTTTAGAATCATAGAATGCTAGAATTGGAAGGGACCTCAAGTGTCATCGTGTCCAACCCCCTGTTCAATGCAGGAATTGCTAAACTATCTCAGACAGATGTCTGTCCAGCCTCTGTTTGAAGACTTCCATTGAAGGAGAACTCGTCATCACCTCTCATGGCAGCCCGTTCCACTCATTGATCACCCTCACTGTCAATTTTTTTCTCTAATATCTAATCTGTATCTTCCATGTTTCCATGTGCATATGAGAATAATGATGATCCCTCTACACTGTGACATCCCTTCACATAATTGTAGACAGCTATTAATTCTCCTCTTAGCCTTCTTTTTTGCAAGCTAAACATTCCCAGATCCTTTAACCGTTCCTTGTAGGACATACTTTGCAGTCCGCTTACCATCCCGGTAGCTCTTCTCTGAACTTGCTCCAGTTTTTCAATGTCTTTTTTAAAATGTGGTGCTCAGAACTGGACACAGTATTCCAGATGAGGTCTGACCAAGGAGGAGTAGAGGGGCATAATTACTTCATGTGATCTAGACTGTATGCTTCTCTAAAAACTGTGTTGGCCTTTTTTTGCTGCTGCATCAAACTGTTGACTCATGTGCAGGCTGTGATTAGTATACCCAAGTCTTTTTCACATGTGCTGTTGCTCAGTTCTAGTCCTCTCATTCTATGGAACTGATTTAAAACAACCTAGAATAAACAATGCTAAAACTAGCAATCTAGAACAAGGTGTCATGCGCCCAAGTGCTGGAAAACTTAGAAGTGGTGGTATGTGTGGAAGAGGCACATGATGAGTAATCCAACACTCTTTTGTTTTTTGTACGTTTTGGATTTTTTAAGCTTTTTTTAACCCCTTTACCCACAAGCCTGTTTTCACCTTCATTACCAGGCCAAATTTTACAATTCTGACCAGTGTCAAGTTATGGTAATTACTTTGGAATGCTTCAACAGATCCCACTGATTCTAAGAATATTATTTTGTGACATAATGTACTTCATGACAGTGGTCAAATTTGTTTGATAAGACTTGTGTTTATTTGTAAAAGAAAAATTGGAAATTTGGCCAACAATTTGAAAATTTAGCAATTTTCAACCTTTTATTTTTTCTCTATTTAAACTAGAGAGTTACGTCACACAAAATAGTTAATAAATTACATTTTGTGTGACATAACTAACCACATGTTTACTTTACATCAGCACAACTTTAGAAACATCATTTTTTTTGTTAGGATGTTAGAAGGGTTATAAGTTGACTAGCGATTTCTCATTTTTCCAACAAAATTTACAAGACCATTTCTTTTAGAGATCACATCACATTTGAAGTGAATTTGAGGGGCCTATATGATAGAAAATACCCACAATTGAAACCAATCTAAAGACTGCACTCCTCAACATGCACAAAACCAAGAAGTTTGTTAACCTTTTCGGTGCTGCACAGGAAGTAAAAGATAAACATTTAACTTGTTAGCACAGATATTTTACTTTAGACCCATTTTTTTTATTTTCCCAAGAGTAACATGAAAAAATGGACCCCATAATTTGTTGTGCAGTTTCTCCTGAGCATGCTGATACTGCCAATGTTTGGGAAAACTACTGTTGCATGGCAGAGCTCGGAAGGTAAGGAGCACTGTTTGACTTTTTAAACACAAAATTGGCTGGATTCCAGAGCTGATGCCATGCTGTTGAGAGCCCCTAATGTGCCTAAACAGTGTGAACCTCCACAAGTGACCCCATTTTGGAAACTAGACCCCCCAAGGAACTTATCTACATGTGTGGTGAGCACCTTGAATCCCCACGTGCTTCACAGAAATTTATAATGTTAAGCCTTGAAAATAAAAAAATCACATTATTACCACAAAAAATGTTGTTTTAGAACCAAATTTTTTATTTTCATAAGGGTAACAGGAGAAAATGGACCCAAAAAATTGTTATGCAATTTTCCCAGAGTGTGTTAATAACTAATATGCTGAGGAGAACTACTGTTTGGGTGCACGGCAGGACTCAGAACGGAATGTGTGGCATTTGACTTTTTGAGTGTAAAATTTGCTGGAATCATTAGCAGACACCATGTTGCCTTTGGAGAGTTGCTGATGTGCCTAAACAGTAGAAACTCCCCACAAGTAACCCCATTTTGGAAACTATACCCCTCAAGAAATTTATCTAGACCTGTGGTGAGCACCCTGAACCCCAGAATTTTATAATGTTGAGTTGTGAAAATAAAAAATCACATTTTTTCCACAAAAAATATTTTTAGCAGCATTTTTTTATTTTCACAAGGGTAACAGGATAAATTGCATGATACAATTTGTTGTGCAATTTCTTATGAGTGTACTGATACCCCATTTTGGTTGAAAACTACTTTTTGGGTACACGGCAGGGCTCAGAAAGGAATGAGTAATGTTTTGGAACCCAGACTTTAATGGAATGGACTGCAGATATCATGTCACATTTGGAGAGCCCCTGATGTGCCTAAACAGTGCAAACACTCCACAACTAACCCCTATTTTGGAAACTAGACCCCTTAGCGAGTTTATCTAAATGTGTAGTGAGCACCTTGAAACCACAGGTTCTTCACAGAATTTTACACTAAACTGTGAAAATGAAAACAAATTAGACATCATGGGTAGTGAATTTCTTTAAATAATTTTACAATTTTTAAAACCTTTTAAACTTTTTTACTTAGTCTCTCTATGTGACTTTGAATTTAAGAAGTCTGATCACTGTTATAAACCATTGTAATGCATGAGCATTGCAATGGTTTGTAACTGTCAGTGCTGCACTGACTCAAGCACTTATAATCACTAAGGAAACAATTGGGCCCCATGATGTCTAAATGCCTGCCTTATAAATGCTGCGACCAATATCGATAATAGCATTTAAGGGTAAAACTGCTGCTCCTGCCAGTGAGAGCCTGGTGTCAGCTTTGATATCAGCTGAACACCTGGTGGAATCGCAAAATCGCCATGAGGTAACCAGTAGGTAATAGGCTGGGAAGTACTTCCCAAGCGTGAATTTTTTTATTTTTTTATATGGAACTGACTTAAAACATCCTAGAATTAACAAAATTAAAACTAGCAATATAGAACAAAGAGTCGTATGTCCAAGTTGGTAAAGAGGAGGACCTGACAGTATGGGTGGATGAGGTAAAAGAGGAGTAATCCAACACTGTATTTTTTTGGTATTTTTTTAAACTCTTTGCATTTTTTCTTATGGAACTGACTTAAAAGAACCTAGAATTAACAAATCTATAACTAGCAATCTATAGCAACAGGTCATACATCCAAGTGGAGGAAGAGGTGGACATGGAATATGAGTGGAAGAAACATTTTTTGTAGCAATGTAGAACCAGGAGGCGTAGGTCCAAATAGAGTAAGAGTTGGACTTGGCGGTTGGCGGTGAAGGAGCAAGAGACAAGAGATGAGCAATCCAACACTGTTTGTAGCTTTTTATAGGGTGCTGACTTCAAAGAACATAGACTGAACCAAAAAATAAATAACAGGCTGCAACCAGGGGCAGGGGGTCCAAGTGGAGGAGAATGTGGAGGAGGTGTAGATGGCAGTGTATGTGGAAGAGGCAAAGGAGGAGGTAGCCAACACATTTTGTTCTTTTTCTTTGTTTGGGGAGAAGGCACCCAAATGAAGCAAATGGTAAATAGAGTTGAATACTGGCTGTGTGCTGCTGGTATAGTTGTCTAGTCATCCAAAGGTATGAACAAGTCCTGTGGATTCCATGCCTGGTTCATTTTAAGGAATGTTAGCCTCCCCATGTTGGATGTGGACAGGTGGATTAACCTGTCTGTGATCACACCTCCTAGCATACTAAACACATGTTCCGACAGTACACTTAAACAGGGCAGGCCAACACCTCTAAGGTATAAAGGACAAGCTCAGGCCATGTGTTGCAGAAGTTAAATAGGGCAGACCCATCAGTTAGTATGTGGAGATGGCGGTGCCTCAGCTGCGTTGCCGACTTCCTCCTCCACCTCTGCCTTGTTCTTCCACTGAGCCATCGCTGTCAGGTGGGTAAGCCATCATTAGTTTCTCTACCAGCATGTGCTTTCATTCAGTGACAGAAGTAATGATGGTACGTTGCCTTTGTAGCAGGGATCCAACAGGGTGGATACACAGTAATCTGCACTGGTAACAATAAGGCCAACTTATTGTTGATGCTCAGACATAGCAGCATGTATTGGCTCATGTGTGCCTAGCTGCCCACAGGCAGTGACAAGCTTCCCAGTGGGAGGTGTATTGTATGTGTTCTCTGTTTCCCCCCAGCCCCGTCAAAGTGATGTCCGTGAGGTGATCTGAATGCCACTCTGCTGTGAATATACTTGTTCCTCCTCATCATCATCCTCCCAAACTGTCCTCTGGTTGTACAGTTCTGCATATGGCCACTTTTGGGCTAGTAGACTACCCTTCGAGCCATGTGTGAATGACAGGCCTGATAACAGTGTGAATTGGCCCTGCTCCTCCTGCTCTTTTTCCTCCTGTGCCACCATCTCATCCATCATGGCCTGAATAGTTTTTTCCAGCAAGCATATAAGTGGTATAGTAAACACTGATGATGGCGCTGGCCATATTGGTGCAGCATTTAAAGCAACCCAACATGCCACACACGTCCCCCATGAAGGCCCACTCATTGGTGGTGAAGTAATGTGATTCTGTGGAGCATCTCACCTGTGCGTGCTCCAGCTGAAACTCCACTATTGCCTGAAGGGCATGGCTGTGATGGCTCCAGAAGTGCCCATAGCCTTAAAGCTTGTTGATTGGCTGCACTGCAGCCTTTCTACAAGCTTTATTAGTCTGGTGAACCCGAACAGGAGGTGATGGTAGAGTCTTGAACCTATTCCCTGCTAGCACCTTAGCTGCCTCCACCAGAGAAGAAGGGGCAGATTTAAGAAGGACAGCAGAGATTGTAGCTTCCAGGCAACAGTTTTTACAAAACTGACTAATTCTCTTGATCGCCAATCAATGACCGGATTGTGTTTTTTCAGCCAAGTAAAGCCAAAGAGGATGGGAGTAGGCATACCCTTCAAGATGTAGCATTACAGGAACGCTTCATGAAGAGATCCTATGCGCAAGTCCACATTACGGTATGTACGACTTGGTTCAAGCTCTTCTGGCTGAGAGGAACGGAATCATTTGCACAAAGGGAATTAGCACACACCCAAAGCCTTGCAACAATCTCAGATAAATCCACCAAACGCCTTCTCAGACAACAACCACCAATCATGCAGCATAAACTAGCTCTGGCAATGAGTACTTGCCAGAGCCCAGAATATATAGAAGATGGTTGTGGCTAACAGTGTACCGCTGAGAACCTTAATGCAGTAAAGCTTCCAAGAGCTCTCAACTGAGCAGATTAATAGCTGCACTACTAAACCTGCACCATTTAATATGAAAGTGAATTGCTTCTAACCAGTAGGAGAAATGAGATGCTGAGGTGTTCTGTATCCTCTCTGTAAACTCATGACAGTACCACGCCCCTTCTACGAGGGACCTCCGGAACCTCAGATTTGGGATTATCAGGATGTGCCATGTGAAAGACCATATAAACCTGGCCACATGAACATCAGATGCTGATACCCACATCTTTTCTTCAGGACCGAAACCCTTCCAGTGTACCAGATACTGAAGTGACTGATGAACTAAGTGAGAATCAACAATCTTAGCTATTTGAAATTCCAAATTTCCATCCACAATGACCGGAGATGGTGGTAGCGGTGATGATACAGAGGCCGCAACATATTTTTTGAGTAGAGATCGATGAAATATATTCTGATTCCTAAAGGTGGGCGGCAAAGCAAGGTGGAATGCTACAGGATTGATGACAGCCACGATCTTATAAAGGACCGATGAACCTGGGACCCAGTTTCCAGGAGGGTAACTTTATGTTCTTTGAGGACAACCACACCAAGTCACCAACACACAGGTCCGGACCCACCAAACGTCTCTGATCTGCCATACTCTTATATTTAAACCCCATGTTCCTCAAATTATCAAGAAACCCTTGCCATACAGATGTAATTGATGATGAAAACCGTTCTTCAGGTATTCCTGAAAAACAATTCCTATTAAATGAGCAAAACTGAGAATGAAACTCAAATTCCTCAAAGAACAGGGACTTACCCGTAGACTCCTGACAGTAATTATTCACCGCAAATTCAGCAAGAAGTAAGTAGGTAACCCAATCCTGCTGATTCTCAGACATAAAACACCTAAGATATGTCTCAAGAATCTGCTTAACCTGTTCAGTTTGCCCATTAGACTGCGGATTAAATATTTAAGAGAAGGGAAGCTGGATCCCCAAAGGAGTACAATAGGCCCTCCAACATTTGAAAATAACTGGCACTGATCGGGGGAGATCAGAAACAATATTGGTAAGGATCCCATGTAATTTTACAACCTTTGTGTTGAAAATTTGCGCCAATGTAGCGCAATGGAATGTGACATTTTACTTAATCTGTCCACCACCACCAAAATTACAGTATTGCCTGCCAACAAAGGTAGATCAGTGACAAAACTGACCGATAAATAAGTCCAAGGTCTACTGGGAATCGCCAATGGTTGGAGAGACCCAGATGGACATGTATGAGAGGTCTTAGAATGTGTACAGACACTGCAAGTGGCTACATGCGCCCAAACATTCTGATGTACCCCCGACCACCAAAAATGCAGAGTAAGAAGATCTGTGGTGGCTTTATTACCAGAATGTCTAGCCAAGACTGAATTATGATGCTCACTAAGAACTTTCAGATGGAATTTTACAAATACAAACAGTTTACTTAATGGACAGGCATCAGGGGTGTCCTCCATAACCTCTATCTCAAGTTGGAGCATATGGATGCAATAATCACACCATTTTGTAGAATACGGTCTGGTTCACAGTTATCTCCACCACCAGGAAAACAACGAGATAAGGCATCCTCCTTAATATTCTTGTTCTCCGGCCTATTTGTAAAAAAAATGTTAAGCCTGGTGACAGTTGCCGCTTGGCCATGGCAGTGCTGCAGTGTTTCCAGCTTACGACTGATTTTGAAATTTGGGAGATGGAGGGTGAAGAGGAGATGGTGCAGGAACTGCTGCAGAAGGTGAAGGCAAAACTAATTGAACCAGGGCACACAATCCTCTGTGTCGGTAGCACGTGTTCTGTCCCAGGGTCCAACTGGGTTTCAGCTTCCACAATGCTCACCCAATGTGCTGTAAAGGAAATGTAGCATTCCTGGCCACAAGCACTTGTCCAGGTGTTCGTGGCTAAGTGGACCTTCCCATTCACAACGTTGGTCAGAGTATGACTGATGTTATGGGACACGTGCTTGTGTAAGGCGGGGACGGCACACCGGGGAAATAGTGGAGGCTGGGGACTGAGTACCAAGGGATGGCCACAGCCATGAGGTTACAGAAAGCTTTCATCTCCACAAGTCTAAACGGCAACATTTTTCAAACACTAGCACACAGGCTAGTAGTTGTGCTGCCCCTGCTGATGCTGGCATGGCAAATGTTGCAAATGGGTTAACTGAACTGTCTTTAATAAAGCGCCGGACTTGTGAACACCTAAATCTTGACTTGGCAACTTCAACCGTGTTGGTGCTCTGGGGATCAGTTGCCTGCCTTGTGTGTTTGGCCACCCTACTGCCTCTTCCTGCCTGCTGTGGTGCTGCAGATCCCTCTCACTGTGAGCTTCTGTCCTCACTCTGCATGTCACCTTCCAAGGTTGGTTCAGTGACTTCATTGTACACCACCTCGTCTTCCACTTCTGCACTCTGGTCCTTCTCCTGACTTGCTGCTGTAACAACACTACTTACTGGCAATTGCATTTCAACATCCAGCTCTTGCTACAGTAATTGCTTTTTTCCCACTGTTGCTTCTTGTTTGCATGGCTGCTCATTTATTTGCACATAGTTACATGCGATCTCCTCATGTCCCAGTTGGAGCTGACTGGGCCTCTATAAATGGAAATGTGAACAGTTCTTCAGAGTGTCAAAGTATAGGATTACTTGTCTCCGGGCACTTGGAATGGAGGGAAGAAGGAGGATCAGGGTGAAGATTATTTGGTCCAGAATCACAGCCACTAAGGCTTTAAGACTGGTGTTCCATGCCCCCCTAAAATGTGGGACAGAAAACTAGATTGACATGATGCCTGTGTTTGTTGTGCTCCTATGGCAGGCACAGTTTCAAGCTTGCTCACATTCTTGGCCTCTGCACTCACTATCAGCATCACATCCACTGCCCATCCCTTACCATGCACCATGCCCATTTTAAATTTTGATATACCCATGTTGAGAAAATGTTACAGAGAGTATTACAATACCAGCAAAATTTGCCCACTACAGATGGACGTTTAAGATTGTAGTATCAATATAGCTATGCAATTTTTTTTAACAAAGGTTTTTTTTGAGAGGGCTTTTGAGGCCCAATCTAGCACAATAAATACTTTATAAAATGTCACAGCTCAAAAAAAGGCTGCATTGCAATGGCATCCAAACTTGCACACCTCAAGCGCATGTATGATACAGCATTATAAATATAGCAATGCAATTTTTATAACAATGAGTTTTGGGGGTTTTGAGGCCCAATTGAAGCACGTTAAATGCCACATAAGATTTCACAGCTAAAAAAACTCTGTATTACAATGCCAGGCAAATTTTCACACCTCAGATGGACATATCAGTTGGCAGTATAAATTATAGAAATGCGATTTTTTTCAAACAGTTTCTTTTTTGTGGGTTTTGAGGCCAAACTGTAGCATGCTAAATGATGTATAAAAGTACACAGCTCCAAAAAAGGGCTGTATTACAATGCCTGGTAAATTTGCATACCTCATATGGACATATCAGACTGCAGTATAAATATAGCATATTTTTTAACAAACAATTTATTTTTTGAGGGGTTTTGAGTCACAACTGCAGCACGATAAATGCCGTAAAAATGTTACTGCTCAAAAAATTGCAGTTTTACAATGCCAGGCAAATTTGCATAATTTGGACGTATGAGACTGCAGTATCAATATAGCAATGCTATTGAGATCCAACCAAGTCTGACTGAATGCTTTTTTTAATCAGATAAGTTTTTCTTAAGGTTTTGCTTTAGCAATACACAAAAACAGACATGTAAATCCCTCCCCACCTTCTCATCCATGGACACTACCCAATCCCACCATACATGAGACAAACCATCATTACAATCAGCAGATATAGAGAATAATGAAGCAAGGAAGTAATAACTAACAACTCAGCCTCATCTTGCACCCACATAAATCAGACCTGTAACTAAATATGAAGTGCATGCTAATTTGTGCATTTTTGTAAACCTGGATGTCAAGACAAGAGGTGGATCAGACATTGGAATACACATACACTTCAGCCCAATAAGGATAATATAGACATTCTGAGGTAATTTATCCAAGCTTACTAAATTTTGTGATATTTATGCTTAGCCCTCTGTTTTCTGTATATCTCTTCCTCCAAACGCAAAATGTAGAAGCAAAAACATTTTATCCATGAATTCTTTGAATCTTGGAAGTGTGTTATTCAACCAAGGCGATGCAATAATCTTCCTAATTAGATATAGAATCCTCTAAAGTGCCTCCCTTACATTCTTCTCCTCCACTACACCATCAACTGAGCCCAGAATGCACACTACAGGTTGTTTAGGAATCTAGAGTTTAAACACATTATTCACATAGTTTAAAGTTTGGTTCCAGAAGTTCCCAATTATACCACATGCCCAGAACATATGCATGGACTCTGCAGGCCCATCCTGCATTGTGGGCACAAGTAATCCAGCCTCACCCCTATGTAGGGAAGGTGGACTGACATACGGACCTGTCTGCAGCAGGAAGGCAGAAGGTGTAGCGTATTGTAGGTGGACTGTTATAGTGAAAGATGGGAAACAGCTGGAGATAAAGAAGAAGAGTGTAATATTGGAGTTTGACCATTAGAGGGCAGTGGAGAGTTGTGAGGATAGGACTAAACAGCAGCCATTGGCTAAAGAAACTGTCAAGTCATGGGGGAGGTGTTACCAGTACGAGAAGGATATAAAAGAGGGAGAGAAGGTTCTGGAAGAGTTTAGTCAGTGAGAGGAGCGCAGGAGACAGAGAGGTCTGCTGAGGAGAGAGGACAAAAAAGAAGCTCCGGAGAGGGGACTGACAGCTGAGACAGGTAATGGGGGTGGCCCCAACAGGAGGGGCCGCAGACAGAGACAGCCTGGGGTACCGCAAAAAGAACGGACTCGAACTGGTGAAACGCTGTGGTAATAGGCCTAGGGCAGCCACAGTGAAAGAGCCGTGAGGGACGTCCATTTGCCAAAGGAAGAAAGTAAAGGTATCCGGGCCTGTGTGTGGAGTCGAGCAGCTGCTGTGTGGGGCTGCGGAGTTTGTCGCACAGCTGTTGTGTGGTGTTGTGGGCCGTGGAAAGTACGACCAATAAAGAAGACCTGTTGGACACGATCCTGTCTCTGTCTCGGGTCTGTCTGCGTCCAGTAACTGACCACCCCCCTGTCAGTCACCCTACCTACACCTATTTTATGCATCAATTTATAAACCCGGATGCAAAACATACAACTGTGATAGCCTGAAGGCCTCATTAGTGGACAACTGTGCGACCGACGAAATGATATCCTCCCACTGATCAGCGTCAATTTTCCCAGTATTATGTTCCCACTTCTTTTATTTTTAGTGGATGTTTAGAAATGACTTGAAAAAGGAGTAATTTATATAGTCTAAAGATGGCACCCGTTTTGGTACTCTGGTTAGAGGCCACAGAAAATACAAAGTGATTATTAATTTTGAGATGAGAGAGAGCCTCCTGTGAAGACCAAGCATGACACATTTGGAAATACTGATAATAGTATTTGTTAGCAAGAGGAAACTTCTCTTTAAGTTGTTGAAAGCTATCAAAAAATCCATTAGACTATACTTAAGTTAGAAACATAACACCAACTTTTATCCAGGGGATAAATCCATCCAATCTAAAAAAAGCTCTGGTAATTTTGGATTTTGACAATTAGATGTGACTGGGGTATATTCACCAATGTCTAGAATTTGTTTAGTTTTTTCCCAAGTTTTAATCAAAAGGACTATGGTTAGTAGCTTGTTCTTGAAGCCACCCTGATATCCAACCTCCAGTCTCCCATATGTTATAGTAATGTAGAGACTGAAGAGCCCTTAAGTTGCTGCGGTTGTGAGGTCAAAAAGTACAAACATGGATTAGGGGCAGCCAGACCTCAGTCCTCTTTTCCCCTTTGTGGCATATCATATTTGATTCAGGCTATGCCTTTTTTCCATATCAACTCCCTAAACATTGCTTGGAATTTAAAGAAGTATTTCAGGGGGAGTCATATTAAAGTATTGTGAACTATATATAACAGTTGCGGCATCATCACCATTTTAACTAGATTTGTGCGTCCAGTTACTGACAGAGGTAACTTGCACCAAGTGTTAATCTTTAGTATAAGGCTGGTGCCCCAGGGCGGGCTAGGCATAAGGCTGGTGCCCCAGGGCGGGCTAGCTAAAAGGCAGGAGCCCCAGTGCGGGCTAGGCATAAGGCAGGAGCCCCAGGGTGGTCTAGGCTTAATGCAGTTGCCTCATGGCTGACTAGGCTTAAGGCAGTTGCCCCAGGGTGGCCTAGGCTTAAGACATGTGCCTTAGCGATGGCTAGGCATAAGGCTGGTGCCCCAGGGTGGGCTAGGCATAAGGCTGGTGCACCAGGGCGGGCTAGGCATAAGGCTAGTGTCCCAGGGTGGGCTAGGCATAAGGCTGGTGCCTCAGGGCGGGCTAGGCATAAGGCTGGTGCCCCAGGGCGGGCTAGGCATAAGGCTGGTGCCCCAGGGCGGGCTAGGCATAAGGCTAGTGTTAAAATTTAGTATATAAGGGATCTGGGTTCAGGGGTATGAAAGAATTAACTTTAGTGGAAATTTGAATACTCAGATACTTAAACTCTTTCCCTACTCTAAACCATGTCTGTTCCACCCTAGGTGTCTGGGAGAGATCATCCACCGGCATAAGGATAGATTTTTCCCAGTTAATATGAAGTCCTGAAAAATCGACAAATCATCAATCATAGATATAGCATTGATTAATGAGTCTTTCATATCACCAAGGAAAAAAAGGTCATCCTCATATAACGCGACCTTTTCCTCCACCGACTGGTAGAAAAAACCCTCAATGTCTCTGCTAGCATGAAGTTTAATAGCCGATGGCTCCATGGCCAGTGCAAATAACAGAGGTGACAATGGACATTCCTGTCAATTCCCCTATCTAATTAAAGGATCTTAACATAGCCCCGTTAGCTTTAATCTGAACACGGATTGGCATATAATAACTGGGCCCAGGCCAGGAAATTTTCCCCAAACCCTATGCCCCTCATCACTGGCCAATGGTACTCCCACTCAACGCTGTCGAACGCCTTTGCCACATCAAGCGAGAGCACCGTATGCTCCCCAACATTCAGTGACTGCATCTGTAAATTAAGAAAAAGGCATCTTATATTTATAGAAGTAGATTTGGCCGGTATAAAGCCTGTCTGACCTTCATGATCCAAAGATGTAATAACTTAAATAAGCCACAGAGCCAGTACCTTAGCCTAAATCTTAACATCAACCTTTAACAATGAAATAGGCCTATAGTAGTCAGTATAGACTGGGTCCTTTTCCTGGTTTGGAATTAATACTATTGCAGCTTCACATATTGAGCTAAGTAGCCTACCCATCTCAAGGGACTCCCGAAAGACCTCCAGCAGTTGGGGCAATAATACTGAGCTTGTTTCTTTATATAACTCCACAGGTAGAACATCGGGGCTTTCTTCTGTTGAAAGGCATTCAAAGCCTCTTCTAATTCTTCTCTCATAGGCTCATCAAATGACTCCCTTTGTTCTGCCACTAATTGTGATAATGATAATTGACTATGGTAACTATCAATAGCCTCCAGTGTTTAAGAAAGCTTAGAGGAATATTAAAGGTTATAAAATTGGAAAAATTCACCCACAATATCTTCCGTGGCAGTGACCATGGACCCATCCGCCGTTTTAATTGAGAAAATAACCAGAGAGACCTGCTGTGCCCCAGTCACAATAGCCAGGAGGTGTCCTACACTTACCCCTTCTGTGTAGTATTTCTTCTTAATAAAGAACGTCTTATTTTCCACTTGTTTAAGAAGACGGTTATTTAGTAATTTTTGTGCCCCCACCCAATTATCTTTATGTGCCTGAGTGGGAGATTCTACAAAACATTTTTCTGCTTCATCTATTCCACACTCTAACTCACCAATGAGGGACTTATGCTTTGATTTATGTAAGAAATTTCCACTTAGGAAAGCTTTCATTATCTCCCAGACTCTCATTGGGGAAGACGAGCCAAAATTGTCCTGGAAAAAGTTTTTCCGGCAGACCTGCCTTGTCTCTAAACAAGGCTAACCAATAACTGTTTAGGTTCCACATTATTCTAGATTTATTAGCTGCAGGGAGAATATTAATGACTAATCGCAAAGGAGAATGGCCCGACAGCCGTCTCATAAGATATTCTATGTTTTTCAGCAAGAACTGATCCCCTCTATCCAAGTCTATCCTCGAAAAGGAGGAGTGAGAGGTCGAAAGACATGAGTGCACCAAATATGATACCATTACAATGCCCCCAATATCTTAGCCAGTATTGTCTCTCTACCCTCCTCACTCATGATATATATATATAGGGTCAGGTTAAGATAAGTATTGAAATCTCCCATCATAACAATCGGAGTACATTAATACTCAATAAGAAATGGGAGAAGCATTTGTATAATTTTCATTGAGAACGACAGTGGGATATACACTGCCTCAATACACACCTGGACTCCAAACTTCAAGCTTGAAAAAGAACATATTGTTTGATAAGCATTGCTGTGTCTTTCCGTTATGATAGGGCATGTCTTTTTATCCTTGTTCTTATGCCTTGAATAAATTTTTGTATATTTGGAAGCTGGAAACTTTTTCATTATTGATTTACTCCACGTGTGGCTTCACGAAATATCCGAGCTTCCACGCACCACTACTAGCCAAGAAAGCAGGTGAGCTGGTTACCTTTATTTTTTGCACAAGCAGGATAATTGACAGGATACCGGCAGAGTTATTCAAAGTGTGCGTCCTGCTACATGCCCAGCCAGGTCATGCCCCCTGGCTGTATCCTTCTGATGCACAATTGCCACAGTAAAAATGGTTCCCTGCTTAGAACAATTTGCAGGATAAGGAATCAAAAGAATATTATTAGCCCTGAGAAGTGGTTTTGGTATCAGTTGCAGACTGCAGCATAAAGGACATGCAATTCACCCTATCCTGTCATACACGATCCCTTCAGCACAATTTCTCCCAAAGGGCCGCTAACAGCAGTATTAATATGCATTATAATTAGCCCTAAGAAGGACTGTTGTTGTACTTAACAGAAATATAAATTTGGTTTAGTCCCTTGCTAATACACAGCTACAATACTGTCCCTCTCTCATCAACACCTCTCCCTATGCTGCCTGTGTCCAGGGTACAGTATGACGAGCATGGCATCACGAATCTTAACTAGGCCTGGTGACGCTTTGCGGCCAGCCAATCACAGTAACGCCACAACCAAGATGGCTACGGCATTACAGTGACTGACAGGCAACCCCCACATGTTCATTAGCTGTCTAAAAAGTGTCAAACATGCGAGGCAAGGACTTGCTCTCCCACTAGAGCATTAAAAAATTACTCGCTGAGTAACGAGCATCCCGAGCACACTGATGTTCATGCGAGTAACTAGTAGTGACAAGCACACTAGCTCATCACTAGTGGCCATTCCAATTATTGTAGAGTTCCATTCAAGTGAATGGAACACCTATACAATATCTGGAATGACTGGTAAAAAACAACAGCACAGGCAAGTCCGAATCAGCCTGCATACTGATGTAAACATTGAGAATGCTGTAGCACACTCATACTGTTGGGATACATTTGGTGCAAAAACTCCATTCCTGTCTATGAGTGTTTAGCTGTTAAATTTGTATGCTGTTCATAAAGTTAGAACAAAAAAAACTTCCAGAGGCTCACACAGGGAGAGCATGTGACTGTACTTTCTGTTTTTCCTGTGTCTCTGTATAGACGATGAAGCAGCCTGCTGCAGAAGCTGCTCAGAGAGAGACACACAAATGATTTATTCTTGATCTACTAAGCTTGTCATATATTGTTCCTGTTTGTTCCTGAATAAAGAAGCTCTGTTGTCAGACGCTTGGAGTGTATCCTGAATAATCTGATGCCAACAAGTTATGGGCCAAGAGTGACACAGAAACCCAGAGTAACACAGCAACAGAAGCCCAAAGAAGCAAAATCAGCACAGAGCAACAGAGATGTCCACTAGCAGCAATCCTGTCAAGTTCTTAGTGCCAAGCCTCACTAAATAGTGCTACCAGTCCTGGAAATTCAAGGTGATGATGCTGCTCATAAGAGAAGGTACGTGGAAATATACTCAGGAACAAGTGCCTCATACATTACCAGATGATTGGCTAGAGAAGAATCAGAAAGCACAAAGCACAATCTCTGTTGTGAGTTCATTTTCCCCTTCACCGTCGATGTCTGATGAACTCCCTCTTCTGGTGAAGGAAGGTAGTGAGACTGATTACCAAACACCTGATCTGGTAGATGATGACTGGGTAGCAGGAAATTCTGACTGGATATAAGGCAGCCGACGCCCTTCTGAGTCGCTGGTGATTTCTCTGCTGGATTCTTGGAGACCAGTCTGATTCCTGCTTCCCAAAGATAAGTTTTTGCTCTGCTATTGAACTTATTAGTTTTGTTTTGTTTACCTTGTTTTTTGGAGTTCAGCCATCCCCGGTCGGGGGTGTGCTGAGTTCCATTTTTGTCTCTGATCAGTTTGTCTCTTTGCTCTGTCTTCAGAATTTACGTGAGTGCTGATATAGTCTTTTTGAAGTCCTAGCGACTTCAGGGCCTGTTTTTCCTATCAGACGGTTGGGACATTTTTTGGTAGGGTTTTTTACGGATTGCAGACAGCAGCTTCTCTATCCTGTCCTTTTTAGTTAGCTTGGGCCCCATCGTTTGCTCAACCTATCTTTCTATCTGTGTTGGTGTTTTCATCTTGCTTCACCGTCATTATATGTTGGGGGCTGCCTATTGCTTTGGGGTCTGCTCTGGGGCAGTTTAGATTTCCCCTTTCTTTCTTTAGGCCTATTTAGTTCTCCAGCTGTGATCGAGGGGTCTAGGGCATCGTAGGAACCCCCCACGACTACTGTTAGTTGTTGTGGATAGGATCAGGGGTCTGCAATCCGATAGCTACCAACCTCTCCGGTTTTCTGGACTTAGCTTGTATTTTTGTTTTTTCCTCCTTCGGTGACTCATTCATAACAAATCTCCCTCAGTGTAGATGACAATCAGATTGTGCATATATGCGAGTGTGCAACTGGAAAAGAGATGTGGGATGAGTTACAGAAAGTGCATGAAAGATCAAATCTCAGCAATAAGCTTTCTCTCATGAGTCTAAGCTAAGTGATGGACAGAATATGCAGGACTATATAAGAAACACCCTAGAGATTGTGAAGTGTCTCAGGGGTATTGTAGAAGAAATTAAAGATTTTCATGTTGCTGCAGTTCTGTTAAGTGGTCTTCCAGAAAGTTATGACACGCTCCTGACTACACTAGATGCACAGTCAGATGATGAGCTGACACTAGAGTATGTTAAAGGCAAACTGCAGCATGTAAGCAGCAGTAATGAATCCAGAGCAGAAACAGCATTAACCCCTTTCCTACAATAGACGTACTATTCCGTCCATGTGACCTGGGATCTAAGTCCCAAGGACGGAATAGTACATCTAGCACGATCAGTTGCGCTCATGGGGGGAGTGCAGCTGATCGCGGCCAGGTGTCAGCTGATCATCACAGCTGACACGCGGCACTATGTGTCAGGGGCGGTCACAGACCGCCCCTGACACATTGACCCCCGGCACACTGCGATCAAACATGATCGCAGTGTATCGGTGGCATAGGAGAGAAGCGCGCAGGGAGGGGGCTCCCTCTGTGCTTCCCTGAGACCCCCGAAGCAGCATGATGTGCTGCACTGCTACGGGGGCCTCATTCCCTGCAGGTCCCCAGATCCAATATGGCGGCGGGGACCTTCGGGGGCCTGCAGGGAGCCGGCTTCCTCATGCCGGCAAAGCGCCGGCATGAGGAAGCCTCCAGCACTGTCTGTGACATCACAGCGATCTGTGATGTAACAGATCAGCGATCTGTCACATGACAGTGATGTCCCCCCTGGGACAATGTAATAAAGTTAAAAATAAAAGTGTAAAAATAATTTATAAAAAATTGCTAAATAAATTAAAAAAAAAAATATTCCCTAATAAATTCATTTTTTGAAAATAAAAAAACAATAAAAGTACACATATTTGGTATTGCCACGTCCGTAATGACCCGCCCTATAAAACTTTCCCACTAGTTAACCCCTTTATTGAACCCCTTAAAAAATAAAAATAAAAAACGAAGCAAAAAATAATGCTTTATCATCATACCACCAAACAAAAAGTGCAATAACGCGTGATCAAAAAGACGGATATAAATAACCATGGTACCACTGAAAACATCATCTTGTCCCGCAAAGAGCTGCCACACAGCATCATCAGCGAAAAAATTAAAAAGTTATAGCTCGCAGAATGAAGCGATGCAAAAATAATTATTTTTTATATAAAATTGTTTTCATTGCATGAAAGCACCAAAACATAAAAAAAATTAATGAGGTATTGCTGTAACCGTACTGACCTGAAGAATAAAACCGCTTTATCAATTTTACTGCACACAAAACGGTGTAAACGCACCCCCCAAAAGAAATTCATGAAACGCTGGTTTTTGTTCATTCTGCGTCCCAAAAATCGGAATAAAAAGCGATCAAAAAAAGTCACATGCCCGAAAATAGTACCAATAAAAACATCAACTCGTCCCGCAAAAGATAAGACCTCACATGACTCAGTGGGTCAAAATATGGAAAAATTATAGCTCTCAAAATGTGGTGATGCATAAACTACTTTTACAATAAAAAGCGTCTTTTAGAGTGCGAAAGCTGACAAACATAAAAACCCACTATAAATAGTAAATCAATCCCCCCATTATCACCCCCTTAGTTAGGGAAAAATACATTTTTTTTATTTCCATTTTCCCATTAGGGATAGGGTTAGGGCTAGGGTTAGGGCTATGATTAGGGCTAGGGTTAGGGTTAGGGGTGTATTGGGGTTAGGGTTGGAGTTAGAATTGGGGGGTTTCCACTGTTTTGGCACATCAGGGGCTTTCCAAACGCGACATGGCGTCCGATCTCAATTCCAGCCAAAAAAGTCAAATGGCGCTGATTCCCTTCTGAGCTCTGCCATGCGCCCAAATAGTGGTTTACCCCCACATATGGGGTATCAGTGTACTCAGGACAAATTGCACAATAACTTTTGGGGTCCTGTTACTCTTGGGAAAATAAAAATTGGGGGTGAAAAGATCATTTTTGTGGAAAAAATATGATTTTTTAATTGTATGGCTGTACGTTATAAACTTCTGTGAAGCCCTTGGGGGTTCAAAGTGCTCACCACATATCTAGATAAGTTCCTTGGGGGGTCTAGTTTCCAAAATGGGGTCAATTGTGGGGGATTTCCACTGTTTACGCACATCAGGAGCTCTCCAAACTTGACATGTCATCCAATCTGAATTCCTGTCAATTTTGCAGTGAAAAAGTCAAGCGGCACTCCTTACCTTGCAAGCTCTGCCATGCGCCCAAACAGTGGTTCCCCCCCATATATCAGGTATCGGCGTACTCAGGACAAATTGCACAATAGCTTTTCTGGTCCAATTTCTCCTGTTACCCTTGGTAAATTAAAAAAATTGAACCTGAAGTAATTTTTTTTTGTGAAAAAAAGTTAAATGTTCATTTTTTTTAAACATTCAAAAAATTCCTGTGAAGCACCTGAAGGGTTAATAAACTTCTTGAATCTGGTTTTGAGCACCTTTAGGGCTGCAGTTTTTAGAATGGTGTCACTTTGGGGTATTTTCTATCATATAGACCCCTCAAAGTGACTTCAAATGTGATGTGGTCCCTAAAAATAAAATGGTGTTGCAAAAATGAGAAATCGCTGGTCAAATTTTAACCCTTATAACTTCCTAACAAAAAAGTTTTGGTTCCCAAATTGTGCTGATGTAAAGTAAACATATGGGAAATGTTACTTATTAAGTTTTTTGAGTGCCATATCTCTGTGATTTAAGAGCATAAAAATTCAAATTTGGAAAATTGCGAAATTTTTAAAATTTTCACCAAATTTCCATTTTTTTCACAAATAAACGCAAGTTATATGAATGAAATTTTACCACTACCAAGAAGTACAATATGTCACGAGAAAACAATGTCAGAATCACCGGGATCCATGGAAGCGTTCCAGAGTTAATACCTCATAAAGGGACAGTGGTCAGAATTGTAAAAATTAGCCCGGGCATTAACATGCAAACCACCCTTGGGAGTAAAGAGGTTAAAGACACAGGATTTCCCTAATTATAAGAGCAATCTAAGAGAAACTCGTGAATGTTTTGCCTGTGAAAAGCCCGGCCATCTTAAAGCAGACTGCAGAATTTGGAAAGCAAAAATGAGTCAGCTTAAAAAGCAGACCAGTCATCAAAAGGTTAAAACAGCTGTAAAGGAAGATTCTGCATGTGTTGAAACTGCATTAAATGCCAGTCCAGGCCCATCTGCAAAGCATATATGATGTATAGATTCTGGTGAAAACAGTCATATGACAAATAACAAGGATTTCTTCACTGACCTTAATGAAAGCAAGTCAGAAAATTTCATCTTAGCTAATGGTCACTCTATGACTTCAGAAGGAGTAGGAGATGGATACCTCCACTGTCCAGTTTCTTCAGCACAAAGGAGAAAGATCCCAATAAAGGATGTTCTCTATGTTCACCACCTTGAAAGCAATCTTCTGTCAGTAAAGAAGCTCAAACAAAAGGGGAATGTAGTTACTTTTAAAGATAACAGCTGCATCATCTCAAAGAAGGGTCCTTCCTGCAGAAGGAAAAATCCAAGATGAACTTTATCAGCTAAAATGCAAAGAAAGAGTGTACAGTGCTAGACAAAATCTACATCAGAACTGTATCCATGTATGGCACAAATGTCTTGGGCACAGAGACCCAGAAGCAGTAAGGAAGCTAGCTTAACTTGCAAATGGTATTGAAATTAACCAGTGTAGTTGTGGGGAGAAGGACCCCCATGTAGTGATTGGGCCGGAACCGGGGAGACTGCCATCAGGGTTATTGAAGGAGCCACACCAGGGGGATTACAAAGGGAGACATGCGACTGAAGTTGTCAGGGCAACAGGGGGCGGGGCTAGGAGACAAGGAGCAGGGGGCGTGCTGAGGTGGCAGTTGGGAGAGAGCCTGGGAGGAGGCAGGAAGCAGGGTGACTTGCTGGGGCACAGACAGGAGTCTGTGAGTAGAAAACTGCACATTTACTGTCAAGAGAGATGTGAGAGACTGATACCGGAGATTGCTCCCCGCCCCCGCTCTCAGAGAACCATCCCCGCCGCCACCCGCCTGTGTGGGAGAGAATCTTTACCTCAGGTTGAGGCCGTGTATACACGTAACCAGGCCACAGAGGCCTGGACACTTCCCCCCAGCCTTACCCCACCACGGCGACCTTGCCGTCACCGGCCTGAAGATACGCCACCTCGTTATAGGCGAGATTAAAGGCCTGCGACCCAGCTTAGGGGAGAGACTCCTTGATAAAGGATGGCTACGGGTCATCTGGGGAACTGAGTCATCACCGCGCGCCACCATCAACGCTTTCTTCAGGGCCTGTTGCGCCCCACCGGCATCGCTTTCTTCAGGGCCTGTTGCGCCCCCACCGGCATCGCTTTCTTCAGGGCCTGTTGCGCCCCACCGGCATCGCTTTCTTCAGGGCCTGTTGCATCCCACCGGCATCGCTTTCTTCAGGGCCTGTTGCGCCCTACCGGCATTGCGTTCTTCAGGGCCTGTTGCGCCCCACCGGCATCGCTTTCTTCAGGGCCTGTTGCGCCCCACCGGCATCGTTTTCTTCAGGGCCTGTTGCGCCCCACCGGCATCGCTTTCTTCAGGGCCTGTTGCGCCCCACCGGCATCGCTTTCTTCAGGGCCTGTTGCACCCCACCGGCATCGCTTTCTTCAGGGCCTGTTGCGCCCATCCGGCATCGCTTTCTTCAGGGCCTGTTGCGCCCCGCCGGCATCGCTTTCTTCAGGGCCTGTTGAGCCCCATTCCTTCCAGAAGTAGCGAGGAGTCAGGACAGCCGCCTCAGCGACCTCTACGCGGCCACGCTCACGAAACCGACAGCCCCTGGAAGGCTAAGTTACTAAATAGTTTTGTTAAGATTGTTGAGTCCTTGCATGGACTGTTTGTTTGTTCTTATTTTTAGGCTTGTTCAGCCAAGCCCCAGCGGCTACAGTTTTGATAAAAGTTATTTCACAAACCACCATCCGTCTAGTGTCTCATCACTGCATCCTGCGAACCTGCTCAACCCTACACTTGGCGTAGTCGGCAGGATGCAGTCTCCAAGCGTGGACAGTGGTGGCCCAGGTCAGGGGAAGCTGTAAACTCTGTACATAATGAGGGCCCCCGTACCAGCATTTCATTGGGGGCCATGCTGAACAACCTGCCTAGATTCTCCGGCTCCAATACTATGCTATGGAGCTGGACAGAGCGAATGCGGGGGCTCTTTCGGATGCACCCAATGACCCCTGACCTGGAAGCTGAAGTGGCACTCATGGCCCTAGACGGGGAGGTGCGGAGGCCAGTGATGTTGAAACCTCTGGGGCACCGCAACACTTTTGAAAAGGTGTTACAGATAGTGGAACAGATCCACGGGGATCCCACTAATGTGGGAGAGTTAAGGACCCGTCTGTTTAGTCAGATGCAGGCAGAGGGGGAGACGATTACTCAGTATATGAATGTACTCCAAGAATTGCATACGGCTATTGAAAGAAAAGACGGGGTAGGGGTAGGACCTGTAGACATCACCCTATGTGACCTACTGGTGACTGGACTGCGAGATCCACTGATAAAGCAGGCATTACGGGAACAGATCAGAATGAATCCCCAAATAGACTTTTCAGAAGTGGGAAGTCAGGCACGGGTTCTGGAGCAAGAGCAGGGGATGGCGGTCCCCGTGGGGAAGGTCCGAGGTGTGGAGGCCTCCTCGAACACAGTTGAGGAACCTCAGTGGGTGGAGATGAAGCGGGAATTGAAAAATATTAAGAGCGAGTTGGCTGAAGTAAAGAGAAGAACCGAACCTGAGACTGGATGACCTAGTGTTAATCCCGGTCCCTGGGGGTCACACTCTCCGTGGGGTGGTCAGTCTTTACCGGCCCGGTGTTTTGAGTGTGGAGAACCAGGCCACTTCGCCCAAGAGTGTCCGCGGCGCGGGAGATACCCACCCCGGCGGCCATTAAACTAAAGGGCTCCGGGCTGGGGGGACGCCGCTCGGAGCCGAAAACCACAACTAGGGGTGGTGGAAGTCCCGAAGATTTGGTAGCAAAGTGTCCGGTAGTTTGGGCAGAAGTAGAGGGCCGGGCCGTCCGGTGCCTGGTAGACACAGGGTCACAAGTAACCACTATGCCCGTAACGTACTTTCAACAAAACTTTCCAGAGGCAGCAAGGCCTCAGTGGGGGCCCATGATCAGACTAGTAGCCGCTAATCAACTGCCGGTCCCGGTTGCCGGAGTAGTGTGGGTGCAGGTGACGTTGTGCGGTAAACCCCTTGGCCGCAGAGGGGTGGTGCTGACTCAAGGAGAAGCTGATCAACGACACCCCGTCACCCTAGGCATGAATATTTTAAAAGAGTTTGGTAAGCTGTTACTTAATGATCCCACACAAAAGGTACTGAAGCAGTGGGGTTCTCACACAGCTCAGGGACAGGTATTCCAGCAGCTGGTGCGAGGGTGCATCAGGACTGCCAGGAGGGTGAGGCTCTGGGTAAGGTCATCGCGTCAGCGGCTCCCCTGCTTGTGCTGCCTCCTGGACAGACAGTGATAGCCCTGCCAATACGAGCCCCGATACCTTTGGAGGGTGTGGAGGTGCAGGTGGAGCCGTGTCACTCGGAGCACCTACCTCCTGGCATACTGGTGGCCCGTTCCCTCGCTACGGTGCAAAAAGGAACCGTCCTGGAACGCTGCGTTAATCTTGAAGACCGAGACACCGTTCTGAAAGCACGGACTGTACTGGCCAAACTAGTGAGGCCTTTAGAAGAAGTGCTGCCAGCCCCTGCAGTTCAATTACGAGTACACCCCGAGGATCCTTGGGAAGTAATAATATGAACCTTACAGGCCCATGAAGTCTCGGTACAAGACAGGGGCCGAAATATTTTGGAGCAGATGCGGGCTGAGCTTTCTGGATTAACTGCAGCCCAACTCTCACAGATTAAAATATTGCTTGGACAGTACCATGACGTATTTGCTAGCCATGAGGACGACTTTGGGTGTACCACCACCATCACTCATGAGATCCCCACAGCAGGAGCGGCCCCTATCCGAGAATGATATCGACAGATTCCGCCACAACTCTATCAAGAGGTGAAAAATTTGCTGGCCCAAATGCTGCGAAAAGGGGTGATATGGGAAAGTCAAAGCCCCTGGGTGGCCCCAATCGTGTTGGTCCGGAAGAAAGATGGTACACTACGATTCTGTGTGGATTATCGTAAACTGAATGCTTGCACTATTAAAGACTCATACCCGCTGCCCCGCATAGAAGAGTCCCTGTCCGCGTTGGGGAAGGCAACATATTTTTCTACCCTGGACTTGGCCAGTGGGTACTGGCAGGTGCCCATGTCAGAAGAAGATAGAGCTAAGACGGCGTTCATTTTGCCCATGGGACTGTTTGAGTTTAATCGGATGCCATTTGGGCTGGCCAACGCCCCCGGGACCTTTCAGCGATTGATGGAGCGATGTCTGGGGATCTCAATTTTGAGGCCACGTTAATCTACCTGGATGACATCATTGTCTATGCCGCCTCCTTCGAGGACCACCTGAAGCGGTTGGGACAGGTAATCAGCCGGTTGCAAAAGTACGGGTTGAAGGTGAAGCCTCAGAAATGCCATCTATTTCGCTCTCAGATTGAGTACCTGGGTCATGTCGTTTCGGCAGAGGGTGTGAGGCCATCCCGGGAGAAGGTTGCTGCTATCCAGGAATGGCCTACCCCCGAGACGGTGAAAGATGTGTGGGCTTTTCTGGGGTTAGCTGGATATTACCGTCGCTTCAGAAAGAATTTTGCATGTCGAGCTCGAGCCCTGCATGACCTGCTGAAGGGGGTTCCCGCTGGTGACAATGGGCGAAAAATCCAGTGGCAACACCCTCAGGAAGAGGCCTTCCGAGACCTCAAGGCTGCACTTTCGGATGCCCCAGTGTTGGCTTATGCGGATTTCTCTCAGCCGTTCATCCTGCACACTGACGGGAGTCTTCACGGGTTGGTGGCTGTGTTGTCACAGGTTCAGGATGGCCAGGAGAGAGTGATCGCATATGGAAGTCGCTCACTCCATGACTCCGAGCGTAACCCTGACAATTACAATTCTTTTAAGCTCGAGCTCCTCGCAGTGGTGTGGGCTATGATGGAGAGATTCGCAGAGTACCTAGCGGGCTCCGAGGTGGTAGTGCGAACTGACAACAACCCACTGGCACATTTGGAAAACGCCAAATTGGGGGCATTGGAGCAGCGATGGGTGGCCCGGATGGCGAAGTACAATTATAAGATTATCTACAAAAGAGGGGCCGAGAATGTCCATGCAGATGCCCTCTCCAGGATTCGACATACAACTCCCGGACAGAATCGAGACGAAGAATTAGAAGGAGAGGAAATACCGTTCGCTCTTACCATTGCCGTGCTCAACAATGTTGATTCAAAAGTATCCTCCCCAGAGGCCCACAGGGGCATCCTGGAACAATCTCGGGATAAGTGGATACAACAACAACAGGAAGATGAAGAAATTGGACTTCTCCGGACATGGGTCGCCGCTGGTCAATTACCCACTGACACTCAACGGCAAACTTTGACCCAAGACCTGTCACTGATGCTGCGACAATAGGAGAGGCTAACTATCCGAAAGGGACTACTGTACCATAAAATAACATCACAAACAACCTCAATGACGGTTTGGCAGGTGGTTACGCCCAGAGCTCAACTACACGAACTGGCTCGAGAGGCTCACGAAAAAGGGGCCCACTTTGGAATTAAAAAGACTTTGCAATGGTTACAACAGAAAGTTTATCACCCACGCTTGTCAGCTGTTGTGGACGAAATTTGCCGTACCTGCCACTTATGTGAATTGACCAAACCACCCGCTCAGAGAGCCGCAACACAGACTATTGTGACTTCAGCACCCCTTGAGCTTCTGACGGTGGATTACCTGACCATTGGCCCCGCATTCCAGGGATACGAACACTGTCTCGTCATGGTGGATCATTTCACTAAGTTCGCTGTGGTCACCCCTACTCGAGACCAGACCGCGGAGTCGGCCGCCTCCGCCATTTGCAGAAATTTTATACAAGTGTACGCCTGTCCTCAACATAAAAATTCCGACCAGGGAGCATGTTTTTTGTGGAAAGTTATGGAGGAACTTTATCATCTCTATGGGATTGACAAATCCTGGACCACACCTTATCACCCGCAAGGAAATGGGGCTTGTGAACGATTTAATCGGACATTGATTCAAATGCTGCGTACTCTGGAGAGTGACAAGAAAGCTCGTTGGCCTGAATATGTTTCTGAACTAGTATGGGTCTATACTAACCGGGTACATTGAGTTACGGGCTATACGCCTTATTCCCTGCTGTTTGGACGAGAGGGTAAAGGAATCACGGAGGTAGAGTTGGACCCCGAAGAGCCTCAGCCCTGGACCGGAGTGTCGTCCTGGGTCCGAAATCATCGTCACAGGCTGCAAACTCTTCACCGAATTGTACATGCCAAACTCCAAGACTGGAAACACCCAGGGAAGAATACAACTTCCCCTCCTCATCTCCAAAGCGGGGACCGTGTGCTGGTACTGGATCAATGCCCCCAGAACAAATTGGAGTCACGTTGGGAAGAGAATCCTTATCGGGTACTGCGCCGTATCCACCCAGAAGGACCTGTGTACGAAATACAGCCCGAGCAGGATGAAACGCTGCCCACCCGTATTGTGCATCGTAATATGCTACGCCCGTGTATTTCCACTGACCCGAAACAACTGGAACCCATCTCGTTGACATCCGAACCGGAGTCCAGATGCTGGGACTCGGACAACGAGGATTTCCCTCCAAACCCCAAAGTCCCTCCCCTCAATAATGAGCCAGTTGACCCAATTAACCCGCCTGCATCATGCAGCCCCCCAATGTCCACCACCCCAGAAGATTCCACCCCAGTTGAACTTAGACGCTCCGAGCGGTCAACAGCCGGCAAACCCCCCGAGCGGTATGAACAAGACCAGTTCGTATGGCAACGAATATCGACACCCTTACAGGCCAAATTCAATAGGCTAACGCCCTCGCCCGAGGACTGGCAAGCTTACAGGGTGGGGGAATGTGGGGAAGAGGACCCCCATGTAGTGATTGGGCCGGAACCTGGGAGACCGCCATCAGGGTTATTGAAGGAGCCACACCAGGGGGATTACAAAGGGAGACATGCGACTGAAGTTGTCAGGGCAATAGGGGGAGGGGCTAGGAGACAAGGAGCAGGGGGCGCGCTGAGGTGGCAGTTGGGAGAGAGCCTGGGAGGAGGCAGGAAGCAGGGTGACTTGCTGGGGCACCGACAGGAGTCTGTGAGTAGAAAACTGCACATTTACTGTCAAGAGAGACGTGAGAGACTGATACCTGATACCGGAGATTGCTCCCCGCCCCTGTTCTCAGAGAACCATCCTCGCCGCCACCCGCCTGTGTGGGAGAGAATCTTTACCTCAGGTTGAGGCCGTGTATACACGTAACCAGGCCACAGAGGCCTGGACACTTCCCCCCAGCCTTACCCCACCACGGCGACCCTGCCGTCACCGGCCTGAAGATACGCCACCTCGTCATAGGCGAGATTAAAGGCCTGCGACCCAGCTTTGGGGAGAGACTCCTTGATAAAGGACGGCTATGGGTCATCTGGGGAACTGCGTCATCACCGCGCGCCACCATCAACACTTTCTTCAGGGCCTGTTGCGCCCCACCGGCATCGCTTTCTTCAGGGCCTGTTGCGCCCCACCGGCATCGCTTTATTCAGGGCATGTTGCGCCCCACCGGCATCGCTTTCTTCAGGGCCTGTTGCGCCCCACCGGCATCACTTTCTTCAGGGCCTGTTGCGCCCCACCGGCATCACTTTCTTCAGGGCCTGTTGCGCCCCACTGGCATCGCTTTCTTCAGGGCCTGTTGCGCCCCACCGGCATCGCTTTCTTCAGGGCCTGTTGCGCCCCGCCGGCATCGCTTTCTTCAGGGCCTGTTGCGCTACATCGGCATCGCTCTCTTCAGGGCCTGTTGAGCCCCATTCCTTCCAGGAGTAGCGAGGCGTCAGGACAGCCGCCTCAGCGACCTCTACGTGGCCACGCTCACGAAACCGACAGCCCCTGGAAGACTAAGTTACTTAATAGTTTTGTTAAGATTGTTGAGTCCCTGCGTGGACTGTTTGTTCTTATTTTTAGGCTTGTTCAGCCAAGCCCCAGCGGCTACAGTTTTGATAAAAGTTATTTCACAATCCACCATCCGTCTAGTGTCTCCTCACTGCATCCTGCGACCCAGCTCAACCCTACATAGTCAAATGATAAAGTGAACTAGCTGTCTTAAAGGGAAAATGTCCAGAAAATTCTTTCCTAAAAGAAGCACCACTAGATCTGCACGGCCACTGGATCTGATACATACAGATGTAAGTGGTCCAATGAGTGTACAAACTCCTAGCATCACATTTATTCATGACTACTCCAGATATACAGTCACCTACCGGCTTCACAGTAAGGATGAAGTTCCACAGAAACTTTAAGAATATCTTGCTATAGTGTGTAACAAATTTGGAAGAATGCCAAAAGCCTTGCGTGCAGATAATGTAATCGAATATACAAGTAGTAAGGTGCAGACCATTTTGAAAAAGGATGGAATCATGTTCCAGACTACCATTACATACAACCCAGAACAAAATGACATTGCAGAGAGAAAGAACTGTACTCTCTGTGAAAGTGGAAGAAGTATGTTGCTTGATGCGCATCTACCTACAACGTGTTGTGGAGAAGCCATCATGACAGCTTGCTATCTTCAAAACAGAGTGCCCGGTAAAGCCACAAATAAAACTCCATATGAGCTATGGAACTATGAGAAGTCTAATCTGAAGCACCTCAGGATATTTGGAAGCAAAACGTTTGTCTATGTTCCCAAAGAAAAATGTTCCAAGTGGAAATCACACGCAAAGCAAGGAGTCCTCCTGGGCAATAGCAAAACTTAAAAGGGTTACAAAATCCTGCACCTAGAGACCAACACAGTAACAATTAGCAGAGATTTAGTGATTGATGAAAATCTGTATGG
Source organism: Dendrobates tinctorius (assembly GCF_039654945.1). Taxonomy (NCBI): domain Eukaryota; kingdom Metazoa; phylum Chordata; class Amphibia; order Anura; family Dendrobatidae; genus Dendrobates; species Dendrobates tinctorius. Next base: position 37,201,652 of record NW_027361698.1, read on the forward strand.
CTCATATTCCATGACGTTACACCAGTTATTCATCCTAAGAAGCAAGAACAAGCATCTCAATCACCAAACCCAGATGCCGAAAAGGAAAACACTGAAGTGTGGATAAGCTCTGAAGCCACCAAGGAAGAAACAGAAGATCCAAATCAACCTCCAGTCAGGAGATTAGAAAGGCCAACCAAAGTTATCCCAGCTAGACACCTTTCTTATATGGTCAGAACACTTACTGAACCAGTGCCACAGTCATGGCAAGAGATGCAAAAACTACCTGTCCACGAGAAGCAGAAGTGGATAAATGCTGGAAGGAGATGAAGATCTGCTACCCAGCAATGAGAGTTACAGACAAGCAGTGAGGGCGCTTCTGTACGTAGCAACCACAACTCGTCCGGATATCACAGCCACAGTCATAATGCTCTGCCGACATGTAAGCAAGCCACATCAAAGAGACTGTAATACAATTAAGAGAATTGTTCAATAGCTTAAAGAAACTCAAAAGCTAAATCTTAAGATATCTGCATCAGGAGATCTCACTCTCAGAGGTTATGTGGATGCAGACTGGGCTGGAGATTCAAGTGATCGGAAATCAACAAGTGGTTACTTGTTCAAGTTAGGAAAAAAATCAATTTCTTGGTCCAGCAGAAAACAAGTGTCATTAGCATTATCTTTCACAGTAGTACAATATATGTTTGCTGCTTATGCAAGTCAAGAAGTAATTTTGTTGAAACAACTTTTGGAAGATTTCGGAAAGCCATTAGCTTAACCAACAGTTATCTATGAGGACAACTAAGAATGCATTAAACTTGCCAGCATTAAGATTAGTGCAAGGACTAAGCACATTGATGTAAAATATCACCACTTACGTGACTTAGTGGAACATGGTGTACTCGAGTTTGTTTATTGCGAGTCTGACAAGATGATAGTCGATGGTGTGAGAAAGCCATTATAAAGAGCCAAGCTTGTGGACTTCAGAACCGCAATGGGACTAACAGGATAACTAGTTGATGAGTGGGGGTGGTGTAAACAACTCCATTCCTGTCTATGAGTGTTTAACTGCTAAATTTGTATGCTGTTCATAAAGGTAGAACAAAAAAAACCTCCCAGACGCTCACACAGGGAGAGCATATGACTGTATTTCCTGTTTTTCCTGTGTCTGTGTATGAGAGAAGCAGCCTGCTGTAGATACTGCACAGATAGGGACACACAAAAGATTAATTCCTCATCTATTAAGCTTATCATATATTGTTCCTGTTTGTTCCTGAATAAAGAAACTCTGTTGTCACATGCTTGGAGAGTATCCTGAATAATCCGCTGCCAACAAATACTAATGGATATCAATATTTAATTTAAAATTGATTAAAAGCCATCAATTTCATAAGGCTGCATAATCTCTTCAAGCTGAGTTGCCAACTAAGGAATAAAACTGTCAGGTGGCTTGTAGACTGTCTCATTTTCTTTTCGTTTTAATTTCTAATTACTCTTTAAAATCTTTAAGACTTGAAAGTACAGAAATGCAAGAGCATACCAGTCACAGTGGTTTGCTCTTCAACTAATGACACATTGCTGGAGTTCTTTGAAGTTCCCTACAAAACAACACTTTGGTGCCATTGCATGTGAAACAATAGGAATCAGAAAGCTGTGTTTCTTTGGCAGCTTCTGAAAACGTTTCTTCAGTAATTGCCATATGGAAAAGCCGCTAATAATTAATAGTGCTTGTACTATGAGACTTGGATTCTTCTGATATCAATACCAATTGGAAGATTGCAGAGCACCGTGGAAGTTGTATCTGTTAGTGGCGCATAGTGCTGGAGAATAGGACTGAACAGCTGACTTTGACATGTAGCATGCTGCTGCTATCACTGTCACCATTTCACTGTCACTCACACACAGGCATTTGTCTGGAAGCCATATCTGGTGTGGCATGCTTCTGACACTCAGACATCTCTTTGCCCATTTGGAAAATTGCAGAACATTGTAAAAGTCGTATCAGTGGGATGTAAAGCTGAGGAATATGAGTGAATAGAAAAATAGTGTAGTTAGAAATGTGCATTATTTCTTTCCAAATGGTACTGATTATTCCTGAAAAAGTCTTAAATAATAGAATTTGTATAAAAATTACTTTGTACAAGGGAAGGTGAAAACATACAGGCATACACACATTTGACTTGAAGAACTTTTACTGACAGGGAGGAACCATACTTGATCTTTACATGGTCTTGTATGGGGTAATAAGATTGATAGTTTCTACAGTGCTACATGAGCCAAAAGATGGATCTGAACAGAATAAAGTTGGCTCCTGCTACAACTACCTTGCTATCTCTAAAGGTGGGCGAATCAAATTGCAGGACTCTGGTCTGTTGGCCAGGTCAGTAGTCTGTGGCTGCTGGTTGGGACTTTGCAAATTATTACTATTATTATTATTATTATTATTATGCATTTATATAGCGCCATTTATTCTATGGCGCTTTACATGTGAAAAGGGGAAATATAGACAGGTACAATAAACATACAAAAGACAAAATGAAAAAAACCCTGCTATAATTAAATAAGTAAATAGCAAAAGTGCATTTAAATCATACAGAGTTCTTAGTAATACTGTATTTGATAAAACATAGCATAAAAGCCGTCCCACCATCGACAAGGTGACTCTGTGGTCGGGGCGGTCCTACACTGTCTAGTATTAACAACCTTATCATGTGTCAAAGTTGACATCTGTGTGAATAAGGGCAGACAAGGACCGGGTCCCAACCACTGGACACAAGTCAGGGCAAGCCTTTAAATACAATTTCCAGCTCAGGAGAGGGAGGCCACACCCCAGCTTGCACAGAATGCAAAAATACAAAGAAAAAACACAAAAATTGAGCTTGGTTTGAGTTGGTACACATGCAGCATATAAATGCATGTTCACATGGCCAAAAAGCATACAAACCCTAAAAAAGACAAAATGAAAAAAACCCTGCTATAATTAAATAATCAAAAAGCAAAAGTGCATTTAAATCATACAGAGTTATTAGTAATACTGTATTTGATCAAACATAGCATAAAAGCAGTCCCACCATCGACAAGGTGACTCTGTGGTCGGGGCGGTCCTACACTCTCTCTCTAGTATTAATAACCTTATCAAGTGTCAAAGTTGATGTCTGTGTGAATAAGGGCAGACAAGGACCGGGTCCCAACCACTGGACACCAGTCAGGGGAAGCCTTTAAATACAATAAACATGTGTAAGACAAGGGACACACAAGTATATAAGGAGAGGGGACCCTGCCCGTGAGGGCTGGGTGAGGATACAGTAGGAGAGGGTAGAGCAGGTCGTGCGGTGGTTCAGTAGACCGAGTATGATTGCAGGCTGTAGGCTTGTCGGAACAGGTGGGTCTTCAGGTTCTTCGGGAAGGTTTCCGTTGATGGTGAGAGTCTGATGTGTTGCAGCAGATAGTTCCAGAGTAAGAGGGAAGCACGGGAGAAGTCTTGTATGCGGTTGTGGGAAGAAGAGATAAGGGGGAGTAGAGAAGGAGATCTTGAGATGATCGAAGGTTGTGTGCGGGTAGGTACCTAGAGACCATGTCACAGATGTATGGAGGAGACAGGTTGTGGATGGCTTTGTATGTCATGGTTAGGGTTTTGAATTTTTAGCCTCTGGGCAATAGGAAGCCAGTGAAGGGCCTGGCATAGGGGGGGGGCTGGGGAATAGCAGGGAGACAGGTGGATTAGTCAGGCAGCAGAGTGTAGGATGGACAAGAGCGGAGCCAGAGTGCTAGAGGGGAGGCCAAAGAGTAGGAGGTTGCAGTAGTCGAGGCGGGAGATGATAAGAGCATGCACTAGTGTTTTTGTGGTTTCGTGGTTGAGGAATGAGCGGATCCAGGAAATATTTTTGAGTTTGAGGCGGCAGAAGAAGGCGAGGGCTTGGATATGTGGTTTGAAAGAGAGCGCAGAGTCGAGGATCACCCCAAGGCACCGAGCGTGCGGGACTGGGGAAACAGAGCAGCCATTGACATTGATGGATAGGTCTGGTGGAGGGGTAGAGTGAGATGGGGGAAAGATGATGAATTCTGTTTTGTCCATGTTCAGTTTGAGAAAGCGAGCAGAGAAGAAGGCTGAGATAGCAGACAGACATTGTAGTCAGTAAGGAGGTGAGGTTAGGTCCAGATAGGCAGATCTGCATGTCATCGGCATAGAGGTGGTACTGCAAACCGTGGGATTCAATAAGCTGTCCCAGGCCAAAGGTGTAGATGGAGAAGAATAGGGGTCCTAGGACAGAGCCTTGAGGAACACCGACAGACAGCTGGCGAGGTGAGGAGGTGGGTGTGAGAGGGAGACACTAAATGTTCGGTTTGTTAGGTATGATGAGATCCAGGATAGGGCCAAGTCTGTGATGCCAAGAGATGAGAGAGTCTGTAGTTCTGGATCCCCACCCCTGCTTTTCATTAGCCAGGACTGGCATAATGTTATCTTTGATCACACCACAATGAAGATGTTGAGTTTTGTGAATTGATCTGCCCATGATGAAACAAGCTCTTGATCTTAGCCAGCTTTTTACCAAGAAGTCTGCTGTGTAAATTAGCCAACATCATCCTGTACCTGCAGTGACAGGAGTTAGCGCTGACCTCTACAGTTTAATCATTTAAATGTTGTTTTCATTCTCTGACAGCAGCATTAACATAATTCCATTGTAGGTGTGTAAGGAGGAAAACCGAGCTGCAGGTGCCTGCATCATGCGGGTCCGGAACTGCTGAGGCTGCGTCCCATGTTGCCTGGGGGAAAGAATAGGGGACAGGACAGGCTCCATGGCCCGGGAAGAGGGGACATGCCTAGGCCAGGCAGTGAGGAAGCAGAGCTGAAAGTGCGCAAATAAACAGAGAGAGTTTCCCGCCGGCAGCAAGGGCAGAGGCAGGCGTGCGGCGTGCTCCGTAGTATGAGAGACAGCATGGGGCAGAACTGCAGCAGAGCTTTTGTGTACAGGCCACTGAGCCAGTGAGAGCGCCAAGCGTCCAGCTAAACAGAGTACAGAGCTTGTGCGGAGGAGTGAGGGCATGGTGCAGAACCCTGAGGTGCAACCCCATTGTTGACAGACACACAGCTGCACCCGTGTGAGACAGAGACTACTGCAGCGATCCTCATTTGGCTGGCACATAGAGGAGCACATGCAGAGCAGAGCCATGCAGAGTAGCCATTCAGGTGACTGCAGCTGCTCAGAGAGACATGTGCCACAAGGATCCTTGCAGAGAGCTTTACTCTTTTGCTCCGCAGTTGAACGGAGTAGGGGCTCAGAGGAAGGTACCGGAGACCGACCCCTGCCGCCAGAAGACGGACCATTGTTTAAAGGACCCCATCTGTGTACATCTCCCTGGCCATTGCCGATGGTACAATCCCTGCGGGACAGTAGCGTAGCTACCGGGGGGGAGGGGGGGCAGAGAGGGCGGTCTCCCCGAGCCCCGAGCTCTGAGGGGCCCACCGAGCTACGCTACTGTAACTGTATCAGCGTGCACAGCGCGCCCATACAGTTACATTCTGCGGCAGAGCAGGGAGAATCGATCTCCCTACTCTGCCGCCCTGCCGCTATGGGCCCCTGAGAAGGTGGTGGGGGGCCCCGGTGCCAGCAGTGGGCCCCCCCACCTCACAGCCAGCAACTTCGTCCTGAGCTTTTCTGTGCGCACAGGACCTGTGATGAGGTCACAGGAGGGGCGGAGTCAGGGGGTCACATGATCAGGGGCTTTAGCACAGGGCACTGCTGTGCTGGTTGTCATGGTGCTTGATGACGTAAAGTAAGTTTCTGTGTGGGCTCAGGATTGGTTTTCAGGGTGGATGTAGCAGAGCTGTGTGTGTATGAGGTGTATAGAGCAGAGCCGTGTGTGTAGAA